>NC_138770.1:391321779-391931779 GCF_965119305.1 Pelophylax lessonae
GAAAAAATATCCCAAAGCTTTCCATGTAACCAGGTATAAGCTCCATGCCTGGAAGGGGAGCAGGCAGTACTGTGAACAGCGTAGGAAGTCAGAGAACTCAGACGATAATGGATAGATAAATATGGGGTAGTTATAAGTGCGGGGAGGCCATTTCACAGGATAGTATGTTAGCAATACTTAACAATCCACCAATACCTGAGTGGGGGGAGGAATTTGGTTGACTGGGTAAGCATGAAGGATGATTGGGCTGCAGAATAGGGTAGCCAAATATGTAACAGAACACTCGCTGCCGACAGCTTGGGAGATCCCCATTCAAATTAAAGAAGCGTCAGGTTGTTGAAATCTAAAGCCGCGCATTGTGCTGCCACAATGATGGTAAAGTGGTAGTAAGGGGAAACTGGAAGCCAGGGCAGATAGGTGAATACAATCATGTCATCAAGAGAAAATAGGAACCATAACAGACATGAGGTCACTTCTGGTCTCAAGTGTATTGATAGATGCGATTGTTAAGGGTATGATACTAATAATCTAAAAATCAAAATTACAGAGTTTATAGTATGATACTAATCTACTGGTTCACTATAGAAGGGCTGCTGTAGTTCTGCTTCCTGAGTCACCTCTCCTCTCTTATTCTGCTAATTGGACAACTAAGTAGCAGCACATTTATGGGGGCATCGCTGTTTCCTATTCTAGAAGCATGAACAGTAGAGCAGCACGAAAATCGTTACAACATTGCGATCTTGATTTAACCCCCCTAGCAATCCTAATCCGGCATCTTCACGATTCATGTAACAGTGCAGAGCAGTTCCGTGCTCACAGCTGTCAAAGAAAAAAAAAAAAAAAACAGCCGGCAAAATGTATCACAACATTGCTCAGAGAGATAAAGAGAAACACTGTATCATTTCGTTCCTTTACATCAAAGGGATGAACTTCGGTCTGTAAATTAGGTCAGTTTAACCACTTAAAGACTAAGCCTTTTTATGACATTTGTTGCTTACAAGTAAAAATAAGTATTTTTTGCTAGGAAATACTTAGAACCCCCCAACATTATATATATTTTTTAGCAAAAACCCTATATAATAATGTTGCCGGTCATTGCGATATTTGGTGTTACACTGTATTTGCGCAGTGGTCTTGAAAATGCAATTATTTGGGAAAAAATACATTTTAATGAATATAAAAAAAACGAAACAGTAAAGTTAGCCCAATTTTCTTTTTTTTATAATGAAAATGTGAAAGATCTTACGCCAAGAATCCTGAGAGAATTGTGATCCTTTATTTAAGCAAAAAAATTGTGATTATCATTTTATCCAGAATTGTGCAGCTCTAATGTACAGTGGTGGGTTGACAAGCACTGTGCAATGAAAGAGAAAGCTCTGAATAGCTGAAAGTGACAACTTTCCTTTGTACATTGTGGCTGCTTCTGTAAAAATATCCAATGAGGTTGATATTTAGAAAGATTCTCATGTGTACATATGTAGAAAAGTATGTTTAACTCCTTCCTGTCAGCCCTTCAAGAAATGGAAATGCCAGAGGTGTTTCATGGGCTTTCTAAACATGTGATCCCTTCTCATTGGCTCTCATACTGATCACGTGCCTGCCCTAATGGCTCATGAATGCTTCTGTCACCAGAAGCTGTGGGTGACTGCACAGTAATAGTGCTGGGGACATGTGACTGATCAACTGCACCGCACTAAAGAGCATACAGTGGATATAAAAAGTCGACACACCCCTGTTAAGATGTATATTATATGCCATTTTCTGGTTAAAGCGTTGAGAGCTATTTCTTTGAGGGTACCTGTTAGACATTACACATACTACAAGAAGTAATCAAATGTTTTAAAATTCTAGGTAATTCCAGCTATGTATTCATTAGAAATGAATCCGAAATGTATTAATTGAAAGGAATCATTAACCCTTTCCCATTAGCAGTAAGTATATATGTGGCAACATGAGGTGGGCCGTATTATGTGCTGCAGCATATACTGTGGATATAAAAAGTCTTCACACCCCTATTAAAATGTAAGGTTTCTGTGATGTAAAAAAAATGAGACAAAGAAATAATTTCAGAACATTTTCCACCTTTAATGTGACCTATAAACTGTACAACTCAATTGAAAAACAAACTAAAATCTTTAAAAGGGGGGGGGGAGCAAAATAAAACTAATGTAGTTGCACAAGTGTGCACACCTTCGAATAACTGGGGATGTAGCTGTGTTCAGAATTAAGCAATCACATTCAGACTCATGTTAAATAGGAGTCAGTACACACCTGCCATCATTTAAAGTGCCTCTGATTACCCCAAATTAAGTTCAGCTGTTCAAGTAGGCATTTCCTGACATTTTCTTAGTCGCATCCTACAGCAAAAGTCATTTCCCACAGAAAGCTTTCCAAAGCATCAGAGGGATATCATTGTTAAAAGGTATCAGACAGGAGAAGGGTAAAAAATAATTTTGAACACATTATATATACTATGGAGCAAAGTGAAGACAGTCATCATCAAGTGAAGACAATATAGCCCAACCCACCACTGTACATTAGAGCTGCACAATTCTGGATACATTACCAAGAACTGGACATCCCTCCAAAATTGATAAAAAGAGTAGAAGAAAACTGGTCAGGGAGGCTGCCAAGAGGCCTACAGCAATATTAAAGAAGCTGCAGGAATATCTGGCAAGTACTGGCTGTGTGGTACATGTGACAACAATCTCTCGTATTCTCCACATGTCTGGGCTATGTGATAGAGTGGCAAGATGGAAGCCTTTTCTTACGAAGAAAAACATCCAAGCCTGGCTGAATTTTGCAAAAACACATCTAAAGCCTTCCCAAAAGCAAGTGGGAAAATGTACTATCATCTGATTAAATCAAGCTTGAACTTTTTGGCCATAAATTCCAAAAGATATACGTTTGGCACAAAACCACCACTACACATCACCAAAAGAACACCATACCCACAGAGAAGCATGGTTGTGGCAGCATCATGCTTTGGGGCTGTTTTTCTTCTGCTGGAACAAGGGCCTTAGTCAAGGTATTATGAACAGTTCCAAATACCAGTCAATTTTGGCACAAAACCTTCAGGCTTCTTGCTAGCAAGCTGAACATGAAGAGGGACTCCATCTTTCAGCATGATAATGACCCAAAGCATACATCCAAAACAACAAAGGAATGGCTTCACCAGAAGAAGATTAAAGTTTTGGAATGGCCCAGTCAGAGCCCAAACCTGAATCCGATTGAAAATCTGTGGGGTGATCTGAAGAGGGCTGTGCACAGGGGATGCCCTTGCAATCTGACAGATTTGGAGTGTTTTTGCAAAGAAGAGTGGGCAAATATCGCCAAGTCAAGATGTGCCATGCTGATTAACTCATACTTAAAAAGACTAAGTGCTGTAATAGAATCAAAAGGTGCTTTAACAAAGTATTCATTTAAGGGTGTGCAGTGTGCACACTTATGCCACCATTTTATTTTATTTTTTATTTTACTTCCCTCCACCTAAAAGATTTCAATTTGTAATTCAACTGAGTTGTACAGTTTACAGGTTACATTAAAGGTGAAAAAAGTTCTGAAATGATTTATCTTTGTCTTATTTTTTTTACATTGCAGAAACCTGACATAATAGGGGTGTGAAGACTTTTTATATCCACTATAAATGCTGCAGCACAGAATAAGGCCCACCTCATGTTGCCACATATATACTTACTGCTAACAGGAAAGGGTTAATGATTCCTTTTAATTAATACATTTCCGATTCATTTCTAATGAATACATAGCTGGAACATTTGATTACTTCTTGCAGTATGTGCAATCTAACAGGTACCCTCAAAGAAATAGCTCTCAACACTTGCCACCAGAAAATGGCATATAACCAAAAAAGAAATCTGATTCTAACCAACACCCAATAATTTTGAAAAATCTACAAAAAAATCACGTCATTTGTGCACAAAGAAAAGACTGCAAAAACTGGACCTTGTAGGTTTGGTTTTAACAAGTTGTTGTAATTGACCAGTTGTCATTTTTTGTAGTCATAACATTAATAAATTACTAAATTGGAATTCTGACAAGGGTAAATCTGTTTTAATGCATGACAGTCAAAGCTTCAAAGCAGACAATTTGCTAAATGAAAGATACATGTAATTAGAATTTCAGCAAATTTAATACTCAAGGTGTCTAATTGAAGAAAGCAGTTACAGCACAAGAAAAAGTTAATTTCACAAGCTGCATAATAACCATAGATGAAAGAGCAGTATTGTTTCATAGTAGAACAAGGACATTCAGTGACCTAGGTGGCATTGCCCTCAACCACAAACTTGTATTAGGTGTATTTGAAAAATAAAAACTCAATTGAAGGTATAATTTCCCACCCAGGGCAAACCACATGAAGCATCTTGAGGAGCTTGTGTTTTAGATGGATCTCATCCAGTTGTACTAGTAAATGCAAGGCACATATGAAACATTCTAGTTGTCTCTATGCCCAAGATGGTAAACTGCAAACAATAAACCCAGGCAAGGGTTTTACAATAATCTGGCCAGCCTCCAGCGTCTTGGGGAAACATGTTGATTCAATGTTGCCTGAAATGCGAACAAGGAATTGTGTGGAAGACTTCATGACACTGAAACACTGTCATAAATATACATTCAGTGGCCATTTTATTAGTACACCTGTTTCTAACACGAATAGCAAAACAACAAATTATGTGTCTGTACCTTTAAACACAAAGCATTCTGACATTATCAAGTGATTTAGTTGTGGTTTGATAAAACAATCGTTTGGGAGAATATGTGGTCTTCAAGACTTTGACTTTGAACTGATTCTTGGTGCCAGACTTGGTAGCTGAAGAATCTCAAAAAGTGCTGATCTCCTGGGAATGTAGTGCAGTATAGTCTCCAGATTTTACAGAAATTTGTAAAAAAAAAAAAATTCCAGTGACCAGCAGGTCTGTGAAATCACCTTGGCCGCATAGACACTGGGTGTTTAGACTGTGTGCATCCAATCCCAGCATTTTCATGAGCCCAGGAGGCACAGGTGCAGAATCCAGCTTAGCTGCCTGCAGTTTTTCAAATTCTGGCTGGATGTATACACAGTGTCACACACTTACATCTCAATACACCGTTTACACATGTCCGTATACACAGTGCAGCACTGTGCTTTGTGCACTGGTGCACAGTCATGTTGGAACAGGAATGGGCCATCCCCAAACTGTTTCCTCAAAGTCAAGAGCATGAAATTGTCCAAAATGTCTTGGTATGCCGACGCCTTAAGAGTCCCCTTCACTGGAACGAAGAAGGGGCCAAGCCCAACCTCTTAAAAACAAACCCACACCATAATCCCCCCTCCACCCAATGCTTTGGACCAGTCCACAAAGCAAGGTCCATAAAGACATGGATGTGTGAGTTTGGAGGAACTTGACTGGCCTGTACAGAGTCCTCACCTCCACCCGAAAACACCTTTGGGATGAATCACAGCGGAGAATGCTAGCCAGGCCTTCTCGTCCACATCAGTGCCTGCCCTCGCAAATGCGCTTCTGGAAGATTGGTCAAACATTTACACACTCCTAAACCTTGTGGACAACTGGACATCCTCCCCAGAAGAGTTGAAGCTGTTATATTGAGGGCCAACTCAATATTGAAAACTAAAAACTAAGATTGGGATGTCATTAAAGTTTATGTGTTCCCAGCACAGAAACATCAACCACCCAGTGACGCATATGTGGGTGGTAAAAACGTACAATCTTTTGATACCTCACATGTGTTGCACAGGCTGCAACAGGTTAAACAAAAGGATAGCCTGGAACACTTGTGACAAAGAGCCTGGAGAACAACCTGCCGGACTGGAAATGAGAATACAAATATCAATATGCATTCATGTATTTGACTAAAAAAAAAAAAATGTTTAAAATTGTGCAAATAATTGAATAAGCTAGTACATAACACCCTTAAAAACCATGCATCTGTGACCCCCATCCCATCCCCACTATATCAAGCTAACAGCAAAGCTCATGCAAACCATAGGGGAAGCCTTTGGCCATACTTGGAGCCCAGGCTTCCTATCTATACAGTGCCTTGCAAAAGTATTCACCCCCCCCCCCCCCCCCTTGGCATTTTCCATGTTTTGTTGCCTCACAACCTGGAATTAACATGGATTGTTTGAGGATTTGCATAATTTATTTTCCAGAACATGCCCACAACTTTGAAGATTGTTGATTGCTTCACAAAAAAAAAAAAAAACAAATAGGACAAAATAACAGAAAAAGTCAATGTGCATAACTATTCAACCCCCCTAAAATCAATACTTTGTAGAGCCACCTTTTGCGGCAATTACAGCTCCAAGTCGCTTTGGATAAGTCTCTATGAGCTTGCCACATCTAACTACTGGGATTTTTGCCCATTCCTCCTTGCAAAACTGCTCCAGCTCCTTCAAGTTGGATGGTTTGCGCTTGTTAACACCAATCTTTAAGTCTGACCACAGATTTTCTATTGGATTGAGGTCTGGGCTTTGACTAGGCCATTCCAACACATTTACATGTTTCCCCTTAAACCACTCAAGTGTTGTTTAAGCAGTGTGTTTGAGGTCATTGTCCTGCTGGAAGGTGAACCTCCATCCTAGCCTCAAATCAGGCACAGAGTGGTACAGGCTTTGCTCAAGAATATCCCAGTACTTAGCATCATCCATCTTTCCCTCAACTCTGATCAGTTTCCCAGCCCCGGCTGCTGAAAAACATCCCCACAGCATGATGCTGCCACCACCATGTTTCACTGTGGGGATGGTGTTCTTTGGGTGATGTGATGTGTTGGGTTTGCGCCAGACATGGCATTTTCTTTGCTGGCCGAAAAGTTCAATTTTAGTCTCATCAGGCCAGAGCACCTTTCTCCCACATGCCTTTCTGCAAACTAAAAACGTGCCATTTTGTTTTTACTGAAAGTAAGAAAGAAGAGACAGAGGGGATATGATAGAAACTTTTAAATACATAAAGGGAATCAACTCGGTAAAGGAGGAGAGCATATTTAAAAGAAGAAAAACTACCACAAGAGGACACAGTTTTAAATTAGAGGGGCAAAGGTTTAAAAGTAAGGAGGAAGTGAGTAAGTGAGGAAGTATTACTTTACTGAGAGAGTAGTGGATGCATGGAATAACCTTCCTGCAGAAGTGGTAGCTGCAAATACAGTGAAGGAGTTTAAGCATGCATGGGATAGGCATAAGGCTATCCTTCATATAAGATAGGGCCAGGGACTATTCATAGGATTCAGATATATTGGGCAGACTAGATGGGCCAAATGGTTCTTATCTGCCGACACATTCTATGTTTCTATGTTTCTATGTAATGGCTTTCTTCTGGCCACTCTGCCATAAAGCCCTACTTTATGGAGCGTACGGCCTATTGTCGTCCTATGTACGGTTACTCCGGTCTCTGCTGTGAACTCTGCAGCTCCTTCAGGGTTACCTTAGGTCTCTGTGCTGCCTCTCTGATTAATGCCCTCCTTGCCCAGTCCATGAGTTTTGGTGGGTGGCCATCTCTTGTCAGGTTTGCTGTTGTGCCATGTTATTTCTATTTGGTTATGATTGATTAGATCGTGCTCCTGGGGATCATCAAAGATTTGGATATTTTTTTATAACCTAACCCTGACTTGTATTTCTCAACAACATTGTCCCTTACTTGTTTGGAGAGTTCCTTGGTCTTCATGGCAGTGTTTGGTTAGTGATGCCACTTGCTTAGGTGTTGCAGCCTCTGGGGCCTTTCATAAAAGGTGTGTATATGTAATGACCGATCATGTGACACTTCGATTGCACACAGGTGGACATCATATTACTAATTATGTGACTTCTGAAGGTAATTGGTTGCAGCGGAGCTTTTTATGGGCTTCATAACAAAGGGGGTGAATACATACGCACATGCCAATTTTCTGTTTTCTATTTATAAAAAATAGTTTTATGTATATATTTTTCTCATTTCACTTCACCAACTTAGACTATTGTGTTCTGATCCATCACATAAAATTCAGATTAACAAAACATTGAATTACCCCTGGTTTGCCCCTGCATGTGCACTGTGCTCTGGTGTCTCCTTTGGTGTCTGGGGTCCTCTCAGCGGTAAAGGGAACGTTGTTTCCCTGGGGACTTGCACTGACTTCTGGCGTGCACCACCATAAGCAATGTGAATGTTTTGATGTTGTGTTGTTTCTAATATTATTCTTTTTTTGTGTTTCATGTTTCATATAGCAATATGACCATCAATATATTGTATGCTATGCCCCTGAAGAAGCCCCTGTGGTGAAACATGTCGGGCGGGCGCTGAATATTGCCATAATGGATAAACTTTCTGCTTATTCACTCTGAGCAACTATCAGCCACTTGATCTTATATATGTACAAGCGTTTACTCATGTGATATATCTCATTGTCCATAGATATATGTGGTCTCTGTATGTTCTTGTATGTCTTTATGTCAACCAACATTCATCCTAAAAAATCTTTAATAAGATAAATTTTTTAATGTTTTGAATAAAATTCATAATATTTTATATCCTTTTTGTCTTCATTAAATTTTTCTAACTGGTACCGTAAAAAGTCCCAAACAAATTGGTATAGCCAAGCCCTCCTTTTTCTCGTATTCACGAGAGCTCTGTGATTTCAGAGCTTTACTTATAAAACATTGAATTAAGGCTGTAATGTACCAAAATCGGTAAAAAGTCAAGGGGGGTTAATACTTTAGCAAGGCACTGTACCTAAAGGCCGTTCAGCAGGAATCAGATGAATTCTGGTACGTGTGTACAACTGTCTGTTCAACATAAGCCAGTCTAGCAACCAGCAGATGTTCAGCACGTGCAAGCACTGATCTGTGTAATTCTGATGTGGGGGGGATAGAGGGATGTCCCCCCTATCAGAATACAACAGAGCAGCAGGAACAAACCCTGCATCAACATCACTTGTTTTGGCAGAAAAAAAAAAAAAACTGTACATGTATACCCAGCTTAATGGGCTGACCTCATACAGAAGTAAAAATTCCAAAATTACCACATGATGTTACAACAGCACATTTAATTACATTACTTTATATGGGAAAGAATCCATTTTAAAATAAAAAAACACTGGCTGCCTGGATGCTTCTGGCTTCTGTGCTTACTAAGTCACTCACCTGCAAAAAGTACACGGCAAGTTAACTCTTTATCTAAATGTTTGTTTGGATGAGCAACATAAAAGCCATTGGATCATCTTTACAGCAAGGAAAAGTAGCAATTAATGTCTAAACCACTGGCAACAAAAGGGAGTACACCCCTAAGTGAAAATGTCCAAATTGGCCCAATTAGCCATTTTCCCTCCCCGATGTCATGTGACTTGTAAGTGTTACAAGGTCTCAGGTGTAAATGGGGAGCAGGTGTGGTAAATTTGGTGTTATTGCTCTCACTCTCTCATACTGGTCACTGGAAGTTAAAAATGGCACCTCATGACAAAGAACTCTGAGGATCTGAAAAAAAGAATTGTTGCTCTACATAAAGATGGCCTAGACTATAAGAAAATTGCCAAGAGACTGAAACTGAGCAGCAGCACTGTGGCCAAGACCATACAGCGGTTTAACAGGACAGATTTCACTCAGAACAGGCCTCGCCATGGTCGACCAAAGGAGTTGAGTGCATTTCCTCAGTGTCATATCCAGAGGTTGTCTTTGGGAAAAAGATGTACGAGTGCTGCCAACATTGCTGCAGAGGTTGAAGGGGTGGGGGGTCAGCCTGTCAGTGCTCAGACCATACGCCGCACACTGCATAAAATTGGTCTGCATGGCTGTCATCCAAGGAGGAAGATGATGCACAAGAAAGCCCGCAAACAGTTTGCTGAAGACAAGTAGAATATGAACATGGATTAGTGGAACCATGTCCTGTGGTCTGATGAGACCCAGATAAACTTAGAAGTACAAAGGATTTGTACTTCTGTCCATTCAGTCCTTAGATTTACACAGCTCTGATACACAACATCACAGTCAACTCTGCTGCAGTTCAATAACATTTACAGCTCTTTTCCATCCCTCAGCCTGAGACTGGATAGTGAAAAGAGAAGAAGTGTAAGACTAATTAACTAATCTCTCTGCTTTTTCCTCCTATCTGCATGCTCCCTTAGCACTGCAGCACAATTGATCAGGTCCTTGTGCTGCTTCTTCTTCTCCTAATCTAAGCTCTGCTGCACAGTGGACTGCAAGGGGCTGCGGCCAAGCTACATTATGGTACTTGCACTGCTCACATTAAAAAAAATAAATAAATAAATCTATAAGTGTAATTATGGATACAAAGCTGCAATAATTTGTGTATGTTATATCTGTGTGGAGTTTAGCCTTGAGAAACAACTTTTTGACTGTTGTAGTAGCTTTGTCTAAAGTCTAACAAAAAGGTCTTTGTTAAAAGAGCAACAGCTTTCCGAAATACATAAATTATGCGAATGAACAAGTGTGTTTAGAACAGAACATTGATTTGAAGTCATATATGCCTTTGGGGGCAAACACTGTTTTCAGTTTCACTGATGACATGCTGCCAAGGCAAAACCTCATCAGATAAAACAATAATGGTAAGACAGGTTTCTGTACTAGCATGTCTGAACAAAGCTTTCAGTGACAGTGTGAACTGCCTTTTTAGAGCAATTTATATACCCTTGCCAAGGTTAATTAAACAGGATTAGAATCAACTAAAACATATGTAAATACAGTTAAGTTACTGTATCAGCAAAGAAACTGAATAGAGCAATCATCTAAAAAACCACAATAGAAGAGTAGCCTACAGGACGCCAGCTAAGACAAAACAATTGAAAGTAGGCATCTTTTTTCTTGCATTCTACAAGTGGGAAACTGTGATTGCTGGTTACTGAAAGGCTATATTTGTAATTTCAGCTTAAAGTGGTTCTAGAGCCTCAAGGTTTTTTTTTTTTATCTTAATGCATTTAATGCATGAAGGTAGAAAACCTTCTCTGTGCAGCAGCTCCCCCCCCCCCCCAGCCCCCCTAACACTTACCTGAGCCCCATCTAGATCCAGCATTGTGCATTAGAGCCTTGGCTCTCTGGGGACTCACACTGGCTGAGGCAGCAGTGGGAGCCAGTGAGCCAATGAGGAAAGAGAGTGGGAGGGCCGTGCTATAGCTCTGTGTGTGTGAATGGACACACAGAGCAGCGGCTTGGGGATGAGCCTGCTCAGGTGCCCCCATAGCAAGCTGCTTGTTCTGGGAGCACTCATGCAGGAGGGAGGGGCAAGGAGTGCCATTGGGGGAACCGTGAAGAAGAGAATCCAGGCTGCTCAGTGCAAAACCATCACACAAAGCAGGTGATTACGATATA
Source organism: Pelophylax lessonae (assembly GCF_965119305.1). Classification (NCBI taxonomy): domain Eukaryota; kingdom Metazoa; phylum Chordata; class Amphibia; order Anura; family Ranidae; genus Pelophylax; species Pelophylax lessonae. The sequence continues at coordinate 391,333,085 of NC_138770.1, forward strand.
TATTTTTTTTATTTACTTTTCTAATATTACTTCTGGATCGTCTGCCGCATAAATACTGCGGCAGGGCGGCCCAGCTGTGCAAAATCACGTACACATACGTGATTTTGTGCATTGGAATTCAGAGGAATAAGCGTGCCGCTCCCACTGAGATTGGACACAGCGGGAGCCAATCAGCGATCGTTCATCGGAATGACAGAACGGCGGTCTCCCTATGTAAACAAGGCAAACTGCTGTTCTGTCAGGGAGGAAAAGAGAGATCTCTCTTTTCCTCTAGTACATCCACCCCACCCCCCCAGTTAGCAAGCACTCCCTAGGAGCACACTTAACCCCTTGATTGCCCCTGGTGTTAACCCCTTCCCTGCCAATGTCATTGATACAGTAACAGTGCATTTTTTTAGCACCGATCACTGTATTGGCGTCACTGGTCCCAACAAAGTGTCACCTCGTGTCAGATGTGTCCGCCGCAATGTCCCAGTCCCGCTAAAAATGGCTAATCACCGCCATTACTAATAAAAACAATAAAAAATGGATTTTTGTAAAATCTTACCGTAAAATCCTTTTCTCTTAGCTCATTGACAGACGTAGTCCTCGGTGATACAGCACCTTCGGGTTATGTTGCCTCCACAGGAGTAGGACTAGACAGGAAATGAAAAATGCTCTGGCCACACCCCAGGGGCAGTCCCTGAGGGTATATCCTCTCTCTCTTCGCCACAGCAAATCAGTTATGTCACAAAAGCAGTGCTTAGAGAATTTAACCCAACCCAACTCAAAAACAGAGGGGCGGGTACTACGTCTGTCAACGAGCTAAGAGAAAAGGATTTTACGGTAAGATTTTACAAAAATCCATTTTTCTCTATCGCTCATTGACAGACGTAGTCCTCGGTGATACAGCACCTTCGGGAAGTCCCAGAGCAGTATCACAAATGAGGGGTGGGAAAATGGAAATCAAATCCAAATCTAGAAGGCCCAACCGGTGCCAACTAGAAGTTTACAATGCTCATCCTTAATGATGAGACTCAACAAAAAAATTTTCAAACAGAAAAAAAACCCTCGAGGTAGACCACCGGTCTCCTCAAATTGCGGCCTGCAAAACCTTGCGGCCAAATGAGGCATCCACCGATGCCATCACATCAATTTTATAAAATTTTGTAAAGGTATGTACCGACGACCAGGTGGCCGCTTTACATACCTGGACCACTGACGCCTGATGGCGAAAGGCCCAGGAAGTACTGAGCGCTCGAGTGAAGTGCGCCCTAACAGGGAACGGAGGATTCCGACCCTTAATAGAATAAGCCTGTACCACCGTCTGACTGATCCATGTAGATATGGTCGCGGCAGACACAGGCAACCCCCTTCAAGGGCTATCCGTGATCACAAAACGTGAGTCCGTCTTACGAAAACCACTTTAGGAAGGAAGGATGGATTCGGAAGAAGAACCACCTCATCCCTATGAACCACCAGATCTGGGGAACGACAGGATAATGCGGCCAGTTCTGACACCCTGCGTACAGTAGTAATGGCCACCAAGAAGGCCACCTTCTGGGAATGTAAGCAAGGGAATCTCCCTAATATCTTCAAAGAGAAGTTTCTGAAGAACCGACCACACTAAATTAAGATACCAGGCGGTAAGGGTGCGCACACTGGCGGAGCCAGATGTCGCACCCCCTGGATGAAATTCCGCACCAAGGAATGATTAGCCAAAGGTTTCTTGAAAGAAGATTGCTAACGCCGAAAACCTGACCCTTGATCGTGCTCAAGGATAGTTTCTGCTCAACCTCTTGTTGCAGACAGACCAAAATTCGGGTCACCGAATAGGTTTGTGGGGGAAATCCAATAGATTCACACCACGCAATATAAGACTTCCATGTGCTGGAAGTCGCTTTCCTTGCTTTAACTGGAGGTAGGAATAACTGAAGCTGACACTCCCTTGTCCTTCAGTACCTGGGTCTCAATGGCCAGGCCATTAAGCCAGCGACTGCAAAGCAAGATGGAAGATCGGTCCCTGAGACCGCAAATCCTCCCTGAGAGGAAGTCTCCAAGGAGCGTCCGCGACTAGCCTCGCCAAGTCGGCGTACCAGGCTCGACGAGGTCAATCCGGAATTTCCAGAATAACTGGAATTCCCTCCACCTCTATCCTGCGAAGAAGTTCCCGCAGCAACTTGAGAGGATGGAAGGCATGCCGTAGCTGATACTGCCCCCACGGGGCGATCAGCGTTTCTGCTGCGTCCGCTAGAGGATCGTGGCGCGAGCTACAAACCTCCGCACCTTCCTGTTAGGCCAAGGTGCCAACAGATCCACATCCGGGATGTCCCAATGAAGGGACAGCTAGTGAAAAACCTCTGGATGAAGAGGCCATATGCGATTGGATCCGAATCGGGCTGCTCTAGAGCTGCTCGATCCAGTAAATCAGACAAAATCTGATCGCTCTCAGTTCCGATACCCTTATTGGTAATCTGGATACTATCGGAAGAAATGACTTCCCCTGGTTGAGCATCGGAGACTTCCTGGTTCGCTCGCTCAACCGGATCCGATTGTCCAGGGAATCGGAATTCTGATTCCATTAAAAAAGAATCTCCTTCAGGAGAATTCGGGTATGAGACTGGGTATACGGTACTGCCTCTAAGAAGGCCACCATCAGTCCCAGCCAATTGACGGACAGCAACATCCGAATCGTTGACTGAACCTTCTGGAGTTTCCCAGCAAGGAGAAACTCTCTTGCCCAGGATGTATCCAACCTTAGGCCCAGATAGTTCAGTCTCCTGGTGGGAACCAGGGATGATCTTTGGGAAAGCGAAAAAAACGCTCATGTCCTGCGATGATGGGGATATAAAGATAGGCATCCTATATGTCTATGGACGCCAGGAAATCTCTTTGATGCAGGGAGGCCACCACTGTACGGATGGACTCTATTTCTTCCCAAGTCCAGATTTGGACGCACCTTGCCCTCTTTCCTGGGCATTGTGAATAGGTTCGAATAGAACCCCTGAAACCGTTCAATGTTAGAAGGGAAGAATCGCACCGGTGGAAGTGATCGAAACTCGATCCTGTGTCCTCCAGAAACCGGTGAAGACACCCCCCCCCCCCACCCCAGAGATGGGTAGGGGCGCATCAGGCTATATTCTTCAGGCTTGGCTGAGCCGGACTCTTTGTTTACCCGACCAGCGCCCTTTGAAACCCCTCTAAAGGGGCTTTGGAGGGTTTCGCCTTATCGCCCGCCCTCGCGGAACGAACAACTCTATATGAGCAGAAAAGGAAGGTCCTCGTTAGTTACGAGGTCTTTTTATCCTAACAGTCTGTGGCAAGACCGCAGGTGGTACCGTCTATCCTATAAAGAGGAATTCCTCAAACGGATAGCACCTAGCCATGCATTTGGAAATAACAGGGGTTCGTTTCAAAACGACCCCATTTGGGTAAAGGAAAATCCTTCGCCCTTTTGGTAGGCTAACAAGTACCAAAAAGGAATCTCAGTCTCAGCTACCTCTGCCGGTGTAACCTCAAGACTAAAGGTTTCCCGGACGGACACAACTAGTGCATCCACCACTCTTGTGCTATGGCGGAGGCAGAAACGTTCTCCTCACTGCTGAGGAGATATTACCTGAGACAACAGCCCCCTAAGAGGGACCTGCAACTGCATTGACCAGTTCCAAATCCGTATCTGAAGTATCTGATAAACAATAGGGGTAGGCGGGGGTCGCTACTTGACCCCCGTCCCTGACAGGCCACCTCCACCCGGGATACCAAAGACTCCAAAACTGCCGATAATGCATTAAAAACAAGTGGGGTACTGGAGGGTCCTGCGGCCACCTTGAGGGGATCAGGTGGGGATACCTATGCGGCAGGGTCAATGATTATACAAGACACTTGCCAGCGACAAAAAATGACAAAGTTAAAAAAAAAAAAACTTTTTTTTTTTTTTTTTTTTTTTTGTGTCCCCCAGTCGCAACAGCGCCCCTCAGTGTTACCTGCCTTTTTGGACCCCACAGAGAGAGAGACAGACCCCAAGGCTCATCCCTGATGCACAGAAGTTTTCATCAGCTTGCTCAGTGCTTGTCTTGTTACAGACAGGAAGTCTTTGGCCCTATTTCCTGGGTAAAAGAGGCGGCTCCGCCCCTTAACACGCCTGCCGGCTCCTCCCCCTGGCTCCATGAGGTGTTTGAGTCACCTCAAACATGGCCGCCCCCATGCTGGAGACACGAGGCTACACCAAAATGGTGGCCTCGTGCAATCTACCAGACAATGGCTGCGGCCTGCACAGAATAGCGGCATGTCTGCAGAAGGATCTCGGCCTCACAACCCTTCACCCTCATGGTGGTCAGCGTGGTCGGAGGTACCGGACCCTAGCGGGCCGTATGCGGTCCGTGGCCGTCGGGAGGCATCTGCTTAGCTGGAGGAATGATCTGGAATGCAGTATACATGTATAGACATCGCCCTGTGGCTACTGACAGGTAGGATACCTTATACTATCACAGTAAAGTTCTAGTACTGCCACTGACTACAATCATTTACACATTTTTACAATTAGATTGTCAGCTCCCAAACCAAGCCTCCTGGCTTCTTGTACACAAAAATCACACTCAATTAGGGGGATCTGTGACATGTTGTAGGATAGAGGGGAACCCATCCTTACCATTACAGAGAGGGGCCCGCATTCACCACAAGACCCGTTAGGGGGAAAGGGGGAACATACTACTCACCATACCGGAACCAGGCGGGCGCCAACTCCTGACAGTACCCCTCTCCACCGAGGTAGGAGGGCTGTCGACCAATACGGGCGCCGTGACTCATGGTCTTTGGCGTTTCAGCGAGACGTTTAACTCGCAGGGTCAGTCCCCGTCCAGTGGGACTATGTCGCGGCCGACCCAGCGCGGAGCTATGGCCTGCACGCGCTCGTAGGCTCAACTGGGGTGACCACTGGATCTCAACATCCCGCCCGTCGCCCAGTTCAGCTTTCTTGCTTGAAGATCTCACAGGAACACTGGAGAAAAAAAGCTGTCTTAAAAAATTCTTTTCTAAGAAAAAAATCCTGCCAGGACCGAAGATCCCAGCAAGGTATCTAGGTCCTTACTCCTGACTAGACAGAAAAAAACTGATTTGCTGTGGCGAAGAGAGAGAGGATATACCCTCAGGGACTGCCCCTGGGGTGTGGCCAGAGCATTTTTCATTTCCTGTCTAGTCCTACTCCTGTGGAGGCAACATAACCCGAAGGTGCTGTATCACCGAGGACTACGTCTGTCAATGAGCGATAGAGAAAAATAAATAAAAAGGTAATAAATGCATTCCATAGTTTGTAGACATAACTTTTGCGCAAATCAATCAATATACACTTAATGGAATTTTTTTTACCAAAATGATGTAGCGCAATACATATTGGCCTAAATTGATGAAAAAATAAGAAACAGAAAGCACAAAAAATAGAAATGGCAGAGGTGATCAAATACCACCAATGAAAAAAAAAAGCTCTATTTGTGGGGAAAAAAGGACTTCAATTTTATGAAGTTACAGCGTCGCACGACTGCGCAATTGTCAGTTAAAGCAATGCAGTGCCGTAATGCAAAAAATGGCCTGGTCATTAAGGGGGGTAAAACCTCCTGGAGCTGAAGTGGTTAAAGTCAAAAAGTGAAATTGCCTTTTAGGGCCCATTCACACAAGAAACTACAAGTAACTGCTTGTTTTTTCCTTGTACCTATGCATGCATTTTACATGCAGTTGAGGTGTGTTTTTCTATCTGCTGTGCGGAAAAATGCAACATGCTGTATATTTCTGCATTGCACTGGTGTGAACTATGTCCAAAGGATAGCCTGGATTTTGGACTGCCTATGCATTTGGAGTGCAGTCCAAAATGCATCTCGCTGTATTAGGTTGGAAAAGGCCCTTAGAAAGACAGGGAGGCACAGGCTACCTACAAAAGGACCTCTAACTTGAATAAAAGCACTGAACTGCTCTGGTACATTCAAAATTCTCAGCAAATCTCTCAGTCACCCTGGTTCCTGAGTTTACAAATACTGTATGTTGGCCCTAGAATCCACTTTATGGCACATTATCCACAGCATCTATTCTACTTAGATATGCACTAGAGATTGATTCAAATTCTAGCCCTGCACAATGTCCTTGATCAGACAGAAAAAAAAACTCTTAATTCATTTTCCATTATAGTCTACTAAAAGAAGCAATACAGTCAGGTCAATAAATATTGGGACATTGACACAATTCTAATCTTTTTGGCTCTATATACCACCACAATGGATTTGAAATGAAACAAACAATGTGTTTCATTTCAAACGATGTGCTTTAACTGCAGACTTTCAGCTTTAATTTGAGGGTATTTACATCCAAATCAGGTGAACGGTGTAGAAATTACAACAGTTTGTATATGTGCCTCACACTTTTTAAGGGACCAAAAGTAATGGGACAGATTAACAATCATAAATCAAACTTTCACTTTTTAATACTTGGTTGCAATTCCTTTGCAGTCAATTACAGCCTGAAGTCTGGAACGCATAGACATCACCAGACGCTGGGTTTGATCCCTGGTGATGCTCTGCCAGGCCTCTACTGCAACTGTCTTCAGTTCCTGCTCGTTCTTGGGGCATTTTCCCTTCAGTTTTGTCTTCAGCAAGTGAAATGCATGCTCAATCGGATTCAGGTCAAGTGATTGACTTGGCCACTGGATTACATTCCACTTCTTTCCCTTAAAAAACTCTTTGGTTGCTTTCGCTGTATGCTTCGGGTCATTGTTAATTTGCACTGTGAAGCGCCGTCCAATGAGTTCTGAAGCATTTGGCTGAAAATGAGCAGATAATATTGCCCGAAACACTTCAGAATTCATCCTGCTGCTTGTCAGCAGTCACATCAATAAATACAAGAGAACCAGTTCCATTGGCAGCCATACAAGCCCACGCCATGACACTACCACCACCATGCTTCACTGATGAGGTGGTATGCTTTGGATCATGAGCAGTTCCTTTCCTTCCCCATACTCTTCTCTTCCCATCACTCTGGTACAAGTTGATCTTGGTCTCCTCTGTCCATAGGATGTTCTTCCAGAACTGTGAAGGCTTTTTTAGATGTTGTTTGGCAAACTCTAATCTGGCCTTCCTGTTTTTGAGGCTCACCAATGGTTTACATCTTGTTGTGAACCCTCTGTATTAACTCTGGTAAAGTCTTCTCGATTGTTGACTTTGACACACATACACCTACCTCCTGGAGAGTGATCTTGATCTTGCCAACTGTTGTGAAAGGTGTTTTCTTCACCAGGGAAAGAATTCTTCGGTCATCCACCACAGTTGTTTTCTGTGGTCTTCCAGGTCTTTTGGTGTTGCTGAGCTCACCGGTGCGTTCTTTCTTTTTAAGGATGTTCCAAATAGTTGATTTGGCCACACCTAATGTTTTTGCTATCTCTCTGATGGGTTTGTTTTGTTTTTTTCTGCCTAATGATGGCTTGCTTCACTGATAGAAACAGCTCTTTGGATCTCATATTGAGAGTTGACAGCAACAGATTCCAAATACAAATAGCACACTTGAAATGAACTCTGGACCTTTTATCTGCTCCTTGTAAATGGGATAATGAGGGAATAACACACACCTGGCCATGGAACAGCTGAGCAGCCAATTGTCCCATTATTTTTGGTCCCTTAAAAAGTGTGAGGCACATATACAAACTGTTGTAATTCCTACACCTTTTACCTGATTTGGATCTAAATACCGTCAAATTAAAGCTGAAAGTCTGCAGTTAAAGTGGAGTTCCGGCCTATTTTGCAACTTTAGTGATTCCTGGAGTGCTCGCTATGCTGATCAACAATTGGGCATTTTCAATATTTTTCGGGGGTCCCTTACCTTATTTTCAGGGCATTTTTGATTGTACTTCCTCCTTCTCTCCCCTCTGTGGCCACGGCCACCGACATCACTTCCGCCTTTGCATTGCATCCTGGGAGCTGTTTGTCATCACTCCCAGGAGGCTGGAATCAGGAAGAACTCCCAGAACACTCCCTGGTATTAGGAAGAAGGACACAGCAGATTACACTGCGGCTTCAGATGCCCACGTCTAAGATGGCCGCACCCAGACAGTATTTTTAAAAGTAAGATTTTGACTAAAATCCAATACTGTACACCTTGTAAGTATGAGAATAGCGGTTCTGTAAAGGGCGATGGATTAGCATTATAGGGGTATTTTTAGTTAAAAAAGGTATTTGAGGCCGGAACTCCGCTTTAAAGCACATCTTGTTTGTTTCATTTCAAATCCATTGTGGTGGTGTATAGAGCCAAAAATATTAGAATTGTGTCGATGTCCCAATATTTATGGACCTGACTGTACTTCACTGCTACTAGTGTACAATGAGCTGTGCTGCGGTTTCTGGTCACATGCTCCACTCTGCCAGAAAAAAACGGCAAAAAGTGCTAATAATTCAACAATAACCGCATCAAATAATGTGAAGAAATAGTCCATAAAGTGCAAAACAGCAGAAGGTGCTAGCAATAAAAATATTAATATTAATAAATTACTTTTTGCCTTTTTTTTCTGGCGCAGCACTATTTGATATTTATTCATTATGTCTATGTGAAGTGGTTTACACATAGTGTTGGCAGCCAGATATTTATGCACTATACATTTCATAGATGTTGTTTTTAGATTGCGCTGATTGATATTTGTTTTCACATGCTCCGCTCTATCCGTACACTTCCCCTAGAGCTTAAAGCGGAGTTCCACCCTGGTTATACATTTTTTTTATAAAAATACCCCGGGGACAGTCAGGGCTAGCACAATCCACAATGGCTAGCCTCTGATCTGTCCCGGGTTGCACTTACCTTTCAGGAGAAATACTTACCTTGAAAATGTCTTGTCCAGTGCTGCCATCTTAGGTGTGGGCAGCTTGAAGCCAGCGCGATCCTCTTCTGCGTCCTCTTCCGTCTTCTTCGGTCCCACGATGCACTGCACCGGCCCCGACGTCACTTTCCCGGGTCGCACGCGTCATCCCTCCACAGCTTCTGCGCATGCCCAGAAGCTGTTTAGAAGGGAATGATGCGCGCGACCCGGAACTGACGTCGGGGCCGGTGCAGGCGAAATGATTCCTGGGAGCGATGACGTTCAGCTCCCAGGAATCATTGCAAAAGCCAGGAAGTGACGAATCGCCGTGGCCGCCGAGGGGAGGAAGAAGGAAGTAAGGTGAGTATATTTTCTCTAAAAGGTAAGTATAAAAAAAAAAAACATTGCGATTATCCATTTGTTTTTCAGGTGACCCGGAGCGAGAAGATGGAGGTAAGTATAAATTTCGGGTGGAACTCCGCTTTAATATGTCTGCAAGCAGAGGTGTAGTCCATCTCAGGTGTGAGCAGGAAAGGGTTTGTTCACATACACAAAGGGGGCATGGAAAAAAAAGTAGCCACCCTAGAACAGGAAGTCTGAGAACTGCAGAAAAAAGCTTGTATTTAAGAGATGAAACAAAGGGGAAAAAAAGGAGATAGAAGGTACATTTAGTTCTATTTAGACATTGCATTCATTTTATTTTATAAAAAATGTGAGTTTAGTGACACTTTAAGCTTCGCAATCCAGGCTTGATTCAGCAAAGCAGTTAAGGTGCTTTATAAATGTATAAAAGAACCTAGAGCTGCATCCGAAGGCTAGAAATCTAAATATGAACTATTAAAACGGGACTAAAGTCTCTATATTTACCTGTTCAATGGTCCTGCACTGATATATTCTGAGTGTCGGTCTTTGGGCCCTTAAAAAAGGCTGGCAGGGGATGACGGTACTCCTGTGCATGCGCAGGAGGCAGTCATTGCAACACTTGGAGACCGTCCTGGCACTGTAAGCTGAGATGCACATATGCAGCTCAATTTGCAGTGCCGGTGGAGACATTGAGATAACAGGTAGGGGCATTTTATTGCAGAAGAGACAGGGCAGGTTTTTTTCTTCAATAAATGCCTGGCTGTTCGCTGCTTTTTACAACAGAACTATAGTTCTGCTTCAAAAAGCAGCATTTCATAATTACATGACAAACAATTATATAATGAACATGGCAAATAACATTTATACTCACCTACACAGATCAATACTGTACCCCACTGCCTCTAAGACCAAGAACTGAGCAATCTTCAGTGGGCAGACAGCCAGTCACCAGCTCTCTGCTCTACCCCTCCAGCCTTTACTGAAGCTGCCAGACAGCAGCACCCTGAGAGGCTAAGTCAGCTGCCGGTCCAGGCATCTGGGTGAATCACAACATTGAAGTTGGGATCTCTCCGAGGTCTGGAGCGGTTGGGTGACATCAGCCGACAGCTTTGGCCCTAGTTCTCCTTTATTCTGTCAAACCTATGCTATTTCTGTCCATCCACTCCTAAGGCTCAGATAGCTCTGCCACAAAGCACAACCCTCCCTGGCAGGGGAGAGGACCTAATCTTTTTCTGCTGCAGTTTTGCATACAGTTCTCTTCCCCTATCTTTACCTTGTAGCTGTCTAGGAAAAGCAGCAAAAGCATGCTCTTTGCACTAAAACACACCTGACTGCATCTCTATACAGCAAGAGGCTGATACCAAATCTAATTCAGGCACTTACGCTGTTTGCATTTAAAAAATAGTGTAAGCAAAAGACAAGATTTTTTTTTTTTTTTGGATAGAGTTCAGGGGGATTAGACCACCTGTCAGTTTTTTATTTCTGTCCATGCCCCCATTATGGAGATTCACCCTCTCTATTTGTCCTTTTTACCGTTATCTTCAAAAGTGAAAGTAAAAGAAAATCCCAAATTTTGGGTTGACATCACAACACTAATAGAAGGGAAATCTTTCTATGGGGACACTAGTTCTGGTGACCCTGGTGACACACAGGGGTTCCCTGACTTTGGAGGGATTTCCTCTTGCTTTCTATTTTGGCTATGGGACAGGAAGAGAAGGGAAATCTCCGCAGTGGGACACAGATGGCAAAAAACCTAATGGGGGTGTGAGACTCGCATCAAGTGTAGAGCGTTTAAAGGACAACGCCACACCTTTCTTTCTTTTAAGGGCTTTCCTCGCCCATGTTTATTAAAAGGAAAGTTCATCAAGCAGAAAAAGAACAGGGTTTCCCTCACAGGAGTTTCAGCATTTCAATCCTCAGCAAAATAAAGGATCATTCAGCCCTCCTTGCTTGTACTTGCAGCGCTGCTGCTCTGGCCTCAAACTCCAGGCCCTTGTCTATCTCCCACAGTCTTCGCTCACCCAACAGGGTGCACACCGATAGCAGCCTCGTGCCGCACTGACTCCCACATGGAACCCTCCTGACTCCTAGGCTAGACCTCCATGGTCAGGTCATTATTAAAAGCCCAGCACACACCTGACCAATTATTTTTCCGGCTATACTGAATAGCTGGACCCAGGATTGGAGATTTCATCCCACCCAGATCACTTAGAAATCTCCAGGCTCCAGGTCCCAAACTGGACTTTTTAAAACACAGAGGAAACTGAAAAGACATTTTCCTTTTCACTTCACAAGCTCCCGGGAGCCCCTCAACCTGCCTGGTTGAGAATTCTGGGTCACGATTGCTTTCTAGACGCTGGCAGGGCAACGCTCTGCCACAGGGGTTATAACCCGCCCTTACTCTATCCAAAAGGAAAAAATAGTTTTGCCTTTAGTTACACTTGAAGAATACATTGATAATTACAGAGCTGCAATAATTTGTGTCTTTTACATCTACTTGGAGTTCAGCTTTAGGTCTTAAAGTTTATTTTAAAGATGGATGTCACGGATAATGAAAGGAACCAGCATTCTTCATTATATTACAAGCATTTCTGTTTTCCGTATGAATGTAGTAGGTAAAAAAACCAGCCCCTCATTGTAACATCTAAGCTAAATTAGTCAGGCTATCTAAACAATCTATTTTTACATGCTTGCCATTTCAATGACCTCCAAGGCAGTTTAACTATGGCTATCAAGTAAGGAACTGCCGCTGCTGAAATGTAAATGTTTACTCTCTGTTTCAGCCCAAATTTAAACTGCCCAAAGGTTTCACAAAAAAAAAAAACAGTGGCAGATGTAGCCGTCGTGAGGCAGTTTTTGCAAATGGTACTTTCTTTTCTTTTTTGTGGTCATTTATTTTGTTTCACTGCAACACTAGAAAACGTTAGAGCTAAAAGAAAGCCAGCTTTAGGAAAAAAACAACTGAACAGAACATTGTGTTTCTAATTCTTGGTTTCACTAGCTTTTCTTATTTCTCTTTTGCAAATCGCTGATATATCAAAATTAGCTTTTGAAAGTTTTCAAAAGATGTCTCGTAAGCTTTTCGTTAGGTTTCAAAATGTGTTCATTTTGGTAGAAAGTCATCCTTCAGCTTCACACGCAACAAAAATCATCAATATTAAAGTGGTTGTTAAGCCACTTCATAAACTACACACAATCTCCTCTGTTTTAAAGCCTCCTATGCTGCAGTGTATGTCCTTTGTAAAAAAGATGCCTATTTCTACCTGATTTCACAGCGCAGATCAGCGGTCAAGTGACTTCTCAAGGCTCCCTCTCCCAATCTGACAGCTAGAGTGGGAGGGGCCGAGATTCCCTCGCTGAGGTCAGTCAGGAGGAGAAGAGGAGAGAGCAGAGACGTCAGCCGTGTAGGAGGGGAGCCTCGAGGAGTCACTTGGCCGCCGAACTGTGCTGTGAAATCAGGTAGAAATAGGCATCTTTTTTACAAAGGACATACACTTCAGCATAGAAGGCTTTATAACAGAGGGGATTGTGTGTGAGGTCTAAAGTAGAGATTGACCAATTATCGGCAACACCGATATATCGGGGGCACACGTTCTGCCTTCTAACAACGCATCCCACGTCTGCGTGGCCCGTACGTGACGGCATTTCACCACGCACATTGCACTTAAGACCGCCTCCCACAGCCTCGTGTTACAGCCAGCTGCAGTCCGGTCCGGTCACGCTGCCAGCCACCCACCACAGTGTTTTTCTGCAAGCCAGCCACCCACCACAGTGTTCCTGCAAGCCAGCCACCCACCACAGTGTTCCTGGAAGCCAGCCACTCATAACACGGTGACACCAATCCAGCCACCCACCACAGTGTTCCTGCAAGCCAGCCACCCATAACAGGGTGACACCAAGCAAGCCAACCAGGCACCACAGAGACTGTTCCTGAAAGCCAGCCACCCATAACAGGGTGACACCAAGCCAGCCACCCACCACAGTGTTCCTGCAAGCCAGTCACCCATAATAGGGTGACACCAAGCAAGTCAACCAGGCACCACAGAAACTGTTCCTGAAAGCCAGCCAGCCAGCCACCACAGTGTTCCTGCAAGCCAGCCAGCCACCACAGTGTTCCTGCAAGCCAGCCACCCATAACAGGGTGACACCAATCCAGCCACCCACCACAGTGTTCCTGCAAGCCAGCCACCCATAACAGGGTGACACCAAGCCATCCAACCAGCCACCACAGACTTCCTGAAAGCCAGCCACCAATACCAAGGTGACACCCCAGTCACCAAGCCAGCCAACCATAAAAGGGCGACACCAAGCCAGCCAGCCAGTGCCACCACATTGTTCCTGCAAGCCAGCCACCCATAACAGGGGACACCAAGCCAGCCAGCCAGTGCCACCACAGTGTTCCTGCAAGCCAGCCACCCAGAACAGGGTGACACCAAGCCAGCCGCCAGCCAGTGCCACCACAGTGTTCCTGCAAGCCAGCCACCCAGAACAGGGTGACGCCAGCCATCCCCCACAGTGTTCCGGCAAGCAAGCCAGCCACACTGCCAGGCATCAGCCACCAACCCACAACAGGGTGCCAGTGCCAGCATCAGTAGCAACTTCAGCAAGCCATTTCTTTAATCTATTTTGTGTCTTTCAAGTTTAAATGGAGATGGATGAGGAGAGAAAGAGTAAAAGTGTGGTCTGGGACTATTTCTCGTCTCAACCATTTACAGGAAAAGCAGCAGTGTGCAACACATGTACAAGCAACATAAGCATGGGATCAGTAACTGCAAAAAACAAAAATACGTCAAATCTTTGGGCCCATCTAAGAGTTCATCATATTGAATTGTATCATGCAGCACAGAAAAAACAAAATGAATATCAATGTGATTTTGAAATACCTCCTCCACTATCGCAGGCAACAATAACAGATATGTTTGTGAAAAAAAAACAGATGTCACTGTCTAGATTCAGATGGACCGCGTAATCACAGAGATGATTGTCACTGATAACCAGCCATTTACAAAGGTGTCTGACTCAGGATTTAAGCGGTTGATGTCCATGCTTGAGCCAAGCTACACACTGAAGATTGAGAAGTATTATAGAACCAAAATGCTGGCAAAGTTACACCAAAAGATAATTGACAAAGTAAAGGCTATGCTGCCACCAGAGAATGCTGGCAACTCACTCTCATTCACGACGGACTGCTGGTCACAAACAGAGTCCGAGTCACTACTCATTCTTACATGCCACTTCATTGACACCGGATGGACAAAAAAGGCAATTGGTGTTGAATACAAAAGCGAAGCAAGGATCACACACAGCTGAGTACAGTAGAGAAATGTTTCTAGGCATGTTCGAAGAATGGGGAATCAACAAAGAACGAGTGATGCTTGCGCAACTTAGAGACAGTGGAGCAAACATGCCTAAAGGAGTGAGGCTTGCTGATACGTCAGACCTCTGTGTCATCATGGCACACAACACCCTCCAACTTTCAAATGATGGTCTGTCAAGGCAAAGAGCTTTAATTGATATAGGTTTTGAGAAGCATGAAGAGATTAAACACGTTGTGCTTGGAAGTCTTTTGAATCCTCGATACAAGAACCATGCTTTCTCTTCTGATGATGTATTGGCTAAGGCGAAACAATGGCTGACAGAAGATATGGAGGTGCAGGAGGTTCCTGCCGAAAATAAAAGTCCAGAACACAACTTTTATGAAGAGCAGCATGCTGAAAAAACAGACAAATGTCCAAAAATATGTCAGCGAACAGAAGAGAATCTGCTTCATTGTCGTCGAATTGATCAGGACATTTTCTGTGTTTTATTGGGGCCTCATGCCTCACGGTGAGCCTTGATGATGAACTTCATCTCTATTTGAAAGAAGCCATAATTGACAGAAGTCATCTTCTTCAGTGGTGGAGAGAAAATGAGGCACGCTACAAAAGACTTGCTTCCCATGCTAGAAGATATATCTCTCTCTCTCTGCTCCTCTGTCCTCCACTCCTGAGCATGTTTACGAAGTTGCAGCATTGTTTGAACAAAACAGAAGACCTTTAACAGGTGACCATGGACATGCTGAAATGTTCTGCTTTCTGCATAATATTGTTCTACTTAACTTACTGTTCTTACTACTTTAGTTCAATCTTTGTTTATTAGAGAAAAGAAAGAAGGTATAAATTTTATAATACAAGGCAGAGGTCAGGAATAAAGAATACAAGCAGATATGGCAATTACAGCATACATCAGAAGTCATCAACAATAGCGCGTCTTCCGAGAAAACCCCCAGGCCCATAGGGACCAAAGCCAAGTGAGGCAGCACATGAAAAGACCAGTCATATCCCAGGAGGTTACTTGGCGGCTATAACAGACAAGCAATAAAAGAAAAAACAGTGATACAACTCAGTGCAGAAGGTATCTAAACTAGAGAGGCTATCAAGTGTTGAGGTCAGAGAGCCATGACAAGGCACTGTGTCGGGTAATGTGGAAGAGTAATAGATGAGAACAGAGGAGAGATCACAATCGTGGTCAATGACATATCTGTAAGGCCAGAGAAAAACAAGAGCAAGGGGCATCAGAAGCAGAAAGAGAGGCGAGGAAGGACCAGCAAGTACAGGTAAAGAAGAGAGATCAGAGAGGGGGAGGGGTGCTGCGCACATCCCACTACGTTCCACCGGTAACATTGTGGCATCAATCCAGGACTTGAGAGCATCCGAACACTGGAACATGCCCCAGGACATCCATGTGGCGGGGAAACGCTCCTCTCTGCCCCCCTCCCGTGCCAACAAATTTTCCATGTCCCTAATGGCATCCAATTCCAGGGTCCACTCCAGCCTAGTGGGTATACGGGTGGTTTTCCAATGTCTGGGGCTCACAGCCCTGACAGCAGCCAAGAAGAACCTGATAACATCCCTCTTAATGGAGCGGAAGGAACCAGGCACCAGAGACAAGAAGGCCAGTTCCGGTGTGGCAGAGATTGTGGTCGCCCGTAGCTGGCAGTACAGAGCAAAGACATCGGCCCATAGTCGGTGGATCTGAGGGCATTCCCACCAAATATGCAAAATCGTGCCTCTAGACGACATACACCTCCAACAAACATCGGATTGGAGGGGGTCGACGTATTTGGTAGAAGAAGGGCACCGGTACCATCGTGTCAGGAGCTTGTAACCCTTCTCCTGGACGCGGGTATCGGGGGACAGTGAGTGAGTCATAGCAAAGCATTTACGCCAATCAATAACCGAGAGAACTCGACCCAAGTCTCTGTCCCAAGCGGCGGTGTAGGTCGGAAGATCAGGACGGAGAGTATTTAGAAGCAGGGAGTACAGTAGGGACACCGTGTGCGTGGGAGGATTGTCTTGGAGCAGGAGGGCGTAAAATGCCGACGGATCCCCTCGCACCTCATCCAGCGAAGACAAGGAACGTACATAGGAGAAGGCCTGTTGCCGCTGCAACCAGCCAGCAGAATCGCCAGCCCCTGCGGTGGAGTTGAGGGGGTGCAACAAGGAAGGGTCCATTCGCAAGAGTTGGGACACACGGCGATGATTTGTCGCATTCCAAGGTCCAAACGTCGAACAGGAGGCCGCCGGGGGAAACGCCGGAGAACCGAAAAAGGGCGTCATGGGACCCTGAGGGCTTGAGATTCGGCCCGTCCCATTGAGACGATCCCAAACCCGCAGGGTCTGGGAAGTCAGGCTACCCTGTGCGGGTACCAATCCACGAAGGGGGGTCCATGGAAGCGCCCTAAGGTCCGCGGGGGTGAGGAGCTGCTCAATCTGTACCCACAATTTATTGGGGCCGTTGTGGAACCAATCCACCAGGCACGTGAGGATTGCCGCACGATAGTAGAGGGCGAAGTCCGGAATACCGGTGCCACCTCTGGACTTTGGAAGAGTAAGGGTCGTGTACCGCAGGCAAGGTCGATTATTGAGCCACACGAAACAGGAAAGGGCTTTGCGTAATTTATCAAAGAAAGAGGTCGGTATAAGAACAGGTAATGCCTGGAACAAATATAGGAAGCGAGGGAGAACGTCCATCTTTAACACATTAATCCGTCCAAACTAAGTCAATCGTTTAGCCGAGTAGGTGGAGAGATCAGAGAGTGCCTTGGTCAGGAGAGGAACAAAATTTTCCTGAAAAATACGGGAGGGGTCCGAAGGGAGAGTAACACCCAGGTAACGAATGGAAGATGAGCCTTAAAGGGGAACTTGCTTGATATTAGGCCAAGGGTCTTCGCCGGCAGGGAGATATTTAGTATTTCCGATTTGGAATGGTTCACCTTGAAGTTGCTCATCAGGCTGAAGTCATCAAACTCAGCCAATATCGCAGGGAAGGAACGATGAGGGGAGGTGACAAACAGCAGCAGATCATAGGCGAACAGCGCAAGTTTGGAGTGTATGGGGCCAATGGACATCCCGCAAACATCAGGGTTGGTCCGGAGAGAAATGGCCAAGTGTTCCATTACAAGAACATACAGGAATGGAGATAGGGGGCACCCCTGGCGTGTGCCGTTATGGATGCCGAAGGCAGGAGACAGGGACCCGTTGATCCGGATTCTGGCGGAGGGAGAGTCATAGAGGGCCATGATCCTAGTTAGCATGGACGGGCCAAGGCCGATCTGCTCCAGGGTCAAGCGTAGGAAACCCCAGTCCACACGGTCAAAGGCCTTTTCGGCATCTACCGTCAATAAACATAAGGGAACGTCATGTGTGCGGGCATATTCCGTGAGAAGAAGGGTCTTCAGGGTGTTATCCCTGGCTTCTCGGCCCTGGACAAAACCCACCTGATCCTTATGGATGAGTCCTGGCAGAAGCGGCTTTAGACGGGTCGCCAAGATCTTTGCATACAGTTTGAGGTGTTCTTACTACTTAAGTATTTAAAAGAGTAGTGTCCACTCCACTCAAATCCAAACCACTGCCTATCTGTTGCCTACCTTTTTCTAGCAGTTATGCACTGACTGCTGTAGTTGCAGTGAGTGCCCTACTGCTAAGAGTCCAGTCCAATCCACTGTCTAGCTGTTGCCTAGCTTTTTTTCTAGCAATTTTGCACTGACTGCTGTAGTTGCAGTGAGTGCCCTACTGCAGAGGTAGTCCACTGACTCCAATCCACTGTCTAGCTGTTGCCTAGCAGTTTTGCACTGACTGCACTGCATTAGTTGCAGTCAGTGCCTTACTGCAGAGGGTAGTCCTCCACTGACTCCAGCCCAGTCCAATCCACTGTGACATGTGTAGCTGTTGCCTTGCTCTTTTTCTAGCAGTTTTGCACTGACTGCACTGCATTAGTTGCAGTCAGTGCCTTACTGCAGATGTAGTCCAGTCCATCCAATCTACTGTATGTGTATTTTGTGTAGCTGTTGCCTAGTTTTTTTTTCTAGCTGTTTTGCACTGACTGCACTGCAGTAACATATTGCAGTGTGTGAGTCCACTACTGCAGCACTTTTATCATAAAAGTGCTGCAGTAGTGGACTCACACACTGCAATATGTTACTGCAGTGCAGTCAGTTTTATGCATTAATGCAAAATCAGGATGTGAAATGCAAAGCAAATGTCCCTGGAATTGAAGTTTTCATATCAGTTTTTATGCAGTTAAGGTGTGAAGAACGAGCACTTAATGTTAAAAATGTTAATAAATAAAGATGAACATGTTTATTAAGAGATTTCTGTAGATTTTTGTGTTTTTTTGAGTAGTTTTTACATGTGTGAAAATATCGGCCGATACCCATATGCTATCGGCAAAATATCGGTATCGTTAATGAAAAAACAATATTGGTCGATCACTATTCTAAAGGTATTTCAGCAGCAGGAAGGGGGGACATGATTGGCAAGAGCTGACAGGCAGGAAGGGGAGTGGGGAGGAGGACAGGTGAGAGCAGAGAGCAGGGCTGCGGGTGGCAGAGGCACGTATGCTGACCACGCTGTCAGGGCTCAGCAGCCATGATACACTGTGGTCAGTGTACAGAGGGGAGGGCAGAAAATGGCAGGATCAGCCAGGTTTTTTAGGTGATACAGGGGACCAAATGACACAGCACAAGCACTGTGCTTTATAAACTGCTTTAAAGGAGCAAGATCCATTTTTCTTTAGGGTAACAAACGCTTTAAGATAGCCTAAATGTAGCCTAACAAGAATGTTTATAGGAATACATGATTAGGTTTACCCAAAATAACCAATGAACTTGGTAATTCTATTTCTTTAGCCAATCTTCCTACGTTAAAAATGAAAGTTGAACTCAAGGTTGACATCTGCATACACTGATGAAAGACATAAATAGGAGCTGTTTTACTTGCCAAAGGATCTGCATTTCTGACCATTCAGTTCTGATATTTTTTACACAGGTCTGTCACAAAGCACACTACCCCCAAGGGGAGAAGGGTATTTTTTCAGCTGCAGGTAAACTGTATTTAAACCCAAGGGCATAAGAGTAAGCAATTGCCACTTAGGCAGCTCATATATGATTAGACCATTTCCTTCTGCCATGGGTGGAAGGAAAGAAAATAGTTTGATTCCTCCACCAGCACATCAGTTCTGATGGGGGAACGCAGGAGGCAGTGCTATTGTTTTCTGCCAGCATTGAGGATCAAAAATTAGATTTTTGACTTACCGTAAAATCCATTTCTCTAATGCTCATTGACGAACACAGCCCCTTTATCTTCTTGACTACATGGGTTATACTGCCCCCCCCCCCCCCCAGGAATAAGACACTAGGCAGAAAAGAACTTGACTACGCCTATGGGGCAGTACCAGGGGGTATACTCCCACTCTCTGCTATAGGTACAAGCAGTGTCAGAAGAGGAAAAAAAAAACTACTCAATAGAGGTGTGGGTGCTGTGTCCATCAATGAACATCAGAGAAATGGATTTACGGTAAGTCAATAATCCAATTTTCTCTTTTGTTCATTGACGGACACAGCGCCTCATCTTCTTCACTATGTGGGACATCCCAAAGCAGTGTCAAACATAAGGGGTGGGAACAGCAAGAAAAAAATACTTCCCAAGGCTAAACATATCCATCAGGTAACATGGAGCTCAACCTTAAAACAACTGGAGCTCCCCTGAAAAAAATTAAAACATCCTCAAACAGCACTGAGTCATCTAAACCAAAGCCAGCAAAACCATGTGGCCAAAGGAAGCATCCGCAGGTGCCAACACATCCACCTTATAAAACTTTGTGAACGTGTGCACAGACAACCAGGTGGCCGCCTTGCAAGCCTGCATCACTGATGCCCATTGACGGAAAGTCCAGGAGGCACTAAGCGCCCGAGTAGAGTGTGCCTCAACAGGGAAAAGAGGAACCTGACCCTTAATGGATTACGCCTGAACTACAGTCTGCCTGATCCATCTAGAAATGGTCGCAGCAGAAGCTGCCAACCCTTTGCGAGGTCCATCCGTGAGGGCTAATAGCGAGTCTGACTTCCTAAAAGACTCTGTAGCTGCCAGGTACACCCTTATTGCCCGAACCACATCCAAGGAATGTAAGGCAATTTCCTTAGGATGCTTAGGCCTGGGACACAGGAAGGGAAACATGATGTCCTCATTCAAATGATAATCAGAGACAACCTTTGGAAGGAACAACGGACATGGACGAAAAACCACCTTATCCCTGTGAACCTCTAGGTAAGGCGAACGACAAGACAGTGCCGCCAGCTCCAACACCCTACACGCAGAAGTAATAGCCACCAAACAGGCCACATTCTGGGACAATGTAAGCAGGGGAACCTCCCGAATGTTTTCAAAAGAAGTCTTCTGGAGAACTGACAACAGCAAATTGAGGTCCCATGGCGGCAATGGAGACCGCACTTGAGGAACCAAGTGTCTCACTCTCTGGAGAAATGTACACACCAAGAAGTGTGTGGCTAATGGACGTTGAAAGAAAACCGCCAAAGCCAAAACCTGTCCCTTGATGATACTCAAGGCCAGGCGCTGCTCAACCCCACGTTGGAGGAAAGCCAAGATCCGAGTCACCAAAAAAGCCCTGAAGGATTCACACCACGCAATGTACGTCTTCCAAGTACGATGCTAAATCTTCCTAGAAGTCGATTCTCTAGCTTTTAACAGCACAGCAATCACAGAGTCAGACAACCCTCTATCCTTTAGCACCTGGCTTTAAACAGCCAAGCCGTCAAAGTCAGCGACTGTAAAGCAGGATGGAAGATTGGCCCTTGCGATAACAGATTTTCTCTGAAAGGAAGTCTCCAAGGAGCATCGGCGACCAGCCGTACTAGATCAGCATACCAAGACCAGCGAGGCCAATCTGGAGCCACTAGGATGACCAGAATCCCTTCTGTCTCGATCCTGCACAGGAGTCTCGGCAGAAGCTTGAGAGTAGGAAAAGCGTAAATCAGACGATACCGACTCCAAGGGGCCTCTAATGCGTCTGAGGCTAGAGGATCCCGAGGCCGTGCCAAAAACCTCTGCACTTTCCTGTTGAGGCAAAAGGCCAACAGATCCACCTCAAGGGTACCCCACCGGAGACACAACTGATTAAACACCTCCAGATGAAGTGACCATTCCCCCTGGTCCAATGCCTGTCTACTGAAGTAATCCGTCTGCCAATTTTCCACCCCTGGAATGTGCACAGCAGAGAGGGCTGGAACAATCATTCTGCCGACCTTAGAATGCTGGCTACTTCCCGAACCGCCAGGACACTTCTTATGCCCCCTTGGTGATTGACATAGGCCACGGCCATGGCATTGTCCGATGGAATCCGTACTGTGGACACCCCTTGAGACGACATGTCCAATGATCCAGGCAGAGTCTGAGCGCGTGGAGTTCCAGTACACTGATTGGTAGCCTGGATTTTTCCAGAGTCCAGACCCCCTGAGCACACTCTGTGCCGAAGACGCCTTCCCACCCGGACAGGCTAGCATCCGTGGTGACGAATGTGCAGTACAGGGGAAGAAACTATTTGCCCTAACGAAGTGTCCCGGAGAGAGGGAAGCCACCAAACCAAGGATCCCCTAGTACTCTGGCTCAACAGGATCAGATTATCTAAAGACTGAGGATTCTTGTTCCATTTCACCAGAGATCTCTTTTTGCAGAGATCTCGAGTGGAACTGTGCTAACAGAATTGCCTTGAAGGTAGACACCATCAGGCCCAGTACTTGAATGCAAGACCCAAGAGATGACCGTCTGCTGGACAGCAGAAGCTGAATTGCCTCCTGCAATTTCTGATGTTTTTCCAGAGGAAGAAACATTCTGGCCAGAGTCAGATAGCCCAGGCTTGTGGACGGAACCAGAGCAGACTTCTGAAGATTCAGAAACCAACCAAACTCCCTCAGAGTTCACAGACTAGTCTCCAAATTGTCCAACAGGGCAGTCGAAGTCCCTGCTCGCAAGAAGCAGATCGTCCAGATACCCCAGTACCGCTATCCCCCCGCTGACGTAGCAATGCTAGCACCAGGGCAAATACTTTTGTGAAGACCTGAGGAGCAGGGCAGAGACCAAAGGGTAACGCCACGAATTGATAACGCTCCTCGCCCACGGCAAAGAGGAAGAAGCACTGATGGAGCGACACATATTGGGATGTGAAGGTAGACATCCTTGGAGTTCAATGGAGGCGAGAAAGTCCCCCTGATGTAAAGACGCCACTTCCGTGCGAAAGGACTCCATTCAGAACTACTGTACCCGCAAAGTAGTTTAGCGCCTTGAGGTCCAGTATTGGACGCACCTTGCCCTCCTTCCTGGGAACAGTAAACAGGTTTGTGTAAAAACCTTGAAAAAACCTTCCGATGTCGGAATCTGAATAATCACCCCTTGAAGTAACAAGTCTTTCACTGCCCCAAAGAGATCCCTTAAGCCAGTGGTCCTCAACTCCAGTCCTTGGGGCCCACTAACAGGCCAGATTTTAAGTATTACCTTGGGGAGATGAAGACTAGAATACTGCAATCACTGAGCAGCAAATGAGATCACCTGTGATGTAATTTAGTTATCTTGCAAACCTGGCCTGTTAGTGGGCCCGAGGACCAGAGTTGAGGACCACTGCCTTAAGCGATCTGGGGACAAGTGCAGGCTGGATGGGAAGAACCTGTCCAGGAGATATGATCAAAATGTGATCTTGTAGCCAGAGCGACTTGACCTGTATCAGGGAGGTCGAAGGATCCGGAAACCCGTGAAAACGTCCCCTCATCCCAGATACAGGTGAGGGCACCCCTTTATGTGGAGGAAGCCTTGTCCGCAGGTCTGGCAGAAGCCGCTTGTGACATGCTGGACCAGGTCCTCTTAGAGCCCCCGACGGAGGCTCTAAAGGGCTTAGATCTCGTCTTGAAATCCTGAGGGATGAAAATTGCCTCTTGTGAGCCGAAAAGAAAGGCCCCAGTCTGCGTCCAGACTCCTTATCCATGGAAGCCTGAGGAAGAAGAGGAATCTTTCCCCCTGTGAGGCCTTTGATGATGTCATCCAAGGATGATCCAAACAGGCGATTCCCCCACAAATAGAAGATTGGACAAGGCCATCTTAGAAGCCTGGTGAGCAGACCAGCATTTCAGCCAGATAATACGCCACAGGACCACCGCTGAGACAGAGTCTAGAAATCAAGGGAGCTGCATCCAAAGAGGCGTCACATATAAACTGTAGCCCATGGTCCAACTGATCCGCCAGCTCTGGCAGGCAGGGGGGAGCTGTTCCTCCTACAGGTCCCAGCGTAGAAGTTTTTCCCACTACATCATAGCTTGCAACACCAGGGCAATAGTAAATACTGGCCTAAGTGTCTACCAGCCACAATGAGCAAATGGCGGGTCAAGGCCTCCGACCTCCTATCAGCCAAATCTGAGAAGACGGGGGACTCTTCAACCGGGATTACATTGGCTTTATTCAACCTGGAAATCGGGGAGTCCACTACAGGAGGAACCGGCCATTTTTTTAAGGAGGGAAACCTCATAGGGGTACCACATTACAAAACGCTTAGGGATTGCAAAGGTGCATTTCGGGCACCCCCACTGTTTTGTGACAATATAGTCAAAGAAGGCGGGAAAGGGGAACACCTTTGCCGCTTTGGAGGCCCCATGGATGCCAAAGGTGACCCGCGCCTCTGATGCTGCGTTAGTCCCATCCTCCATCTTTAAGGTTTCCCACACTAATACAACCAGCGCATCCAGTAGTGCCTTTTCATGCATGGCTAGAGGAACAGAGGAATCTTCCTCACTATCTGAGCACACAAGGTGCATAGATGCAGACCCCAAAGGGTAACTCGCATCTGCGGCAGCCAAATCAGATTCTGGATCTGATGAGACAGAGGAAGCAGGTGAAGGCAGGGGACACTTTTTGCCAGCTTGTTTGTCCAGGACCAAATCTACCTTGGACACCAAGGACTCCAGGACCATCGTCGGTGCAGGCCCGAAAGCCTCGGAGAGGGAATCAGGTGGTGAAATATGTTCCAGGGACTTCATAAATGGAAAGGGAACCCACATAAAAAGTGTAGAACACTGCAAGTGACACCCCACTGCGCCAGCGGCACCACAAGGCCCAGCACAGAGCACTACCACTGCAACAGCAGAGAGAAGGAGAGAGAACCCCAAAAACAGACTCACCACCACTGGTCAGGTATTCACAGCACCAAACTAAGTGCACATCATGCAGCGATCAGGAAGAGGAATATCCAGGGATCAGCACTGGAGGCCAAAGGATGGGCTTCCCTTGCAGAAACCTCGCCCATTTGGCTCCAAAAACATAACCGCCGCTATTTTCAATGGGAAACCTCAAGAAAATGGCCACAGAGGCTACACAAACATGGCCGCCTATAAAATGACAGCCCCGCATGGCAGGTCCTGGGGCCCCAGGGGGTCCCAAGAAGCTTGGAAATGATCCCAACAGGAAGGGGGGCCCTAGCAGGCACCCCCACCAGGCCCATCCCCCTCCCAAGGTTCAATCGTCTGATCGCCGGCGGCACGCTCCCCCACACTGACCTAAAAAGGTATGTACACCCCGGGGGGGTGTGGGCAGATGGGAGGGGCAAGGCCTGTAGAAGATAACCGAGAAAGGGGGGGGGGGGACGCTGAATGGGAAGGAGGGCAGCCACCTACCATACCAGGAACAGGGTGGGCACCGCTCCAGACAAACCACCGCTACATCATAATGTGGGTGCTGTCAGCCAGGAGGAGATGCTCCAAAGCCAGTTCGAATGCGGCCTCACAAGATGTTTAACTCGCAGGCAAGCCCCCCATGTAGTGGGGCTATGTTGTGGCCGACCTAGCGTGGAGCTGCAGTCTGCACGCGCTTGCTTGCCAGACTGGGGGACCCTCTGAAACTAGATTATCCAGTCCGTCGCCCAGTCCGGCACTTGATTGTAGATCTCACAGGAACAAAACAATAAAAAGAGGAAACAAATGCCATTGAAAAATGAAAAATTGCCAGGACCAGAGATCCTAACAAGGAACTAGGTCCTTACTCCTGACTAGGCAGAAAAAAAACTGAGAACCTATAGCAGAGAGTGGGAGTATACCACCTGGGACTGCCCCACAGGCGTAGTCAAGTTCTTTTCTACCTAATGTCCTACTTCTGTAGAAGGTACCCAGGTAGTAGGGATGTAACGATATCAAAATCTCACGGTACGATACAATTTCGATATTGACCTCACGGTACGATATTTATTGCGATATTTCAAAGTGATTTTTTATGTGGCTTACTGGCTTTGCTTTCACATATTTGCAAACTTATTTCTTCATTGAAGAAATAAGTTTGCAAATATGTGAAAGCAAAGCCAGTAAGACATAAAAAATCACTTTGAAATATATACATTACAGTCACTCCTTCTCTCTAAGATTAGAAGACACCACATTTTGGGCCTCATGCTCTTGTCCACTCCCCCACTAGCACGGCACCTATGATACCTCTTCTCTTCTTAGCACTGTTCTGCTTACTCTGAAAACTATCCTCTCTTTCTGTGTAAATCCGACCAATCCAGACCAGTAGTACATGTCATGATGACTTGAGTGGCGTCAGTGTGTTTTTTTAATTTCTTTCACATTATTTATTACTCACCGGCGGTCCGGTGTCACTGTCTTGCCGTGGTGCCACTGCCTGCCTGGGAAGCTGGCTCTGCTCCGCCGAGTCCGCCGCTCTCATGCGCTGGCTCCGCCCCACAAGCCCGCCCACCCACACTGCTCTAACCAACTGGCAGCCGCTCGCCTCGGCTCGGCCAGTAAGCAAACAGCACTACAGCATAGCATTAGAGGTGAGTGACAGACAGGAGCCGCCGACGAGACACATAGAAGGCGGCCAGACCGTGCACCCACCACGACGGTATCGGGCCATGTAAAACACCGCGATAGCGGTAATATCGTTACATGCCTACCAGGTAGTCAAGAAGAGAAGCTGTGTCTGTCAAGGAACGAAAGAGAAACAATGATTACTGCTAGTGGCTATATCTGCCAGTAGTGATCGAATGTAAACAAAATGACAGGCTGGTTTACCCAAGTCAAACTAATTTTTGGTTGACATGTATGGCCAGCTTTAGGAGGAAATCTGTTTACCAGGGTAAGTAGGTTTGTTGCTGGCTGGCAAGTGAGCTGGAAATTTTTGTTTGTTGGTTTTTGATCTCAAAAGCAGTCTAACAAAAGGGATAGACAATGGCCACTGACAGAACCAAGAAGGGATCAGGAACCATGTGTAACACAGGACTACCAGATATACCAACATCTGAAGCTAAGACAGATGAGGTGAGGTACCCTGCAAGACTGGAAAGCCTGCCAATAATCATGGAAAGGCTACAGAGCACCAACCGCTCAGAACAGCTCAAGCTCTAATCTCCCAAACACTGGAATTCAGGTTATACTTTATAACTATATATACACAGTATCTCACAAAAGTGAGTACACCCCTCAAATTTTTGTAAATATTTTATTATATCTTTTCATGTGACAACACTGAAGAAATTACACTTTGCTACAACGTAAAGTAGTGAGTGTACAGCTTGTATAATAATGTAAATTTGCTGTCCCCTCAAAATAACTCAACACACAGCCATTAACCACTTAACCTATTTCGGACACTTTTTATTTACAAGTTAAATTCAGTATTCTGAGACTCTGGAGAATAAAATGACGGTCATTGCAATATTTTTTGTCACGCGGTATTTGCGTAGCGGTCTTTAAAACGCCATTTTTTGGGAAAAATTACGAAAAATCACATTTCACTGCATTTAAAAAATACTAAAAACAGTAAAGTTAGCCCATTTTTTTTGTATACTGTGAAAGATGATGTCACGCCGAGTAAATAGATACCCAAGATGTTACGGTTTAAAATTGCGCACACTCGTGGAATAGCGACAAACTACAGTCAATAGAAATCTCAATAGGCGACGCTTTAAAATTTTTTATCGGTTACCAGTTTAGAGTTAGAGTGTAGCTCTTTTTTTTTTTAATTATTACTCACGCTCTGGCGATCCCGGTGATACCTCACATGTGTGGTTTGAACAGTGATTTCATTCGCGGCTCGACTTCCGTATACGTTTTCTTTCGTGCGTGAGCCAACAGTGACGGGGACGGCTAAATTTTTTTTTTTTTTTTTTCCTATTTATTTTATTTTTTTTAACTTTATTACAGGTTTTTTTAAAAAAAAAAATCTGATCACTTTTATTGCTGTCACAAGCAATGTAAACATCCCTTGTGACACCAATATGCAGTGACAGGTACTCTATATGGAGGGATCGAGGGTCTAAAAGACCCTAGACCTCTCCACTACACTTTCATTTATGCAAAACGCCGAAAACAGCATTTTTGCATACAGTCGTTTTTTAAATCTGCCGCCTTTTGCAGCAGAGTAACCCGGAAGTGACGTCATGGACGCCGCCTCTGGGTTACCTCATCGGAGACCCGATCGAAGCCGCTTCCGGCTTAGATCGGGACTCCATCCAGCCGGCGGATGCGCCGGCTGGGTGCTCGAATCTCCCGGTGGGACAGGAGGCCTGGGCAAAGTCACGGAAGGGGGACGTCCCCTCCCGCTCACCCGGGTAACGATCCAGCGGCTCCTGAGCCGCATCGGTCGTTACCGACGAAAAGCCGACCGTCGGCTCTAAACCACAGTACAGGGATGGTGCCTCTAGCTAGAGGCATCACCCCGGTATAACACCGCAAAGTTTGCAGACGTAGCCGCACGTCACTTTGCGGTAAGTGGTAATTGTCTAAACCGCTGGCAACAAAAGTGAGTACACCCCTAAGTCAAAATGTCCAAATTGGGCCCAAAGTGTCAATATTTTATGTGGCCACCATTATTTTCCAGCCCTGCCTTAACCCTCTTGGGCATGGAGTTCACCAGAGCTTCACAGGTTGCCACTGGAGTCCGTTTCCACTCTTCTATGACAACATCACGGAGCTGGTGGATGTTAGAGACCTCCACCTTCGGTTTGAGGATGCCCCACAGAAGTTCAATAGGTCTGGAGACATGCTTAGTTAGTCCATCACCTTTACCCTCAGCTTCTTTAGCAAGGCAGTGGTCATGTTGGAGGTGTGTTTGGGGACATTATGTTGGAATACTGACCTGCGGCTCAGTCTCTGAAGGGAGGGGATCATGCTCTGCTTCAGTATGTTACAGTACATGGTGGCATTCATGGTTCCCTCAATGAACTTTAGCTCCCCAGTGCTGGCAGCACTCATGCAGCCCCAGACCATGACAGTCCCACCACCATGTTTGACTGTAGGCAAGACACAATTGTCTTTGTACTCATCTGTTTACCGCCACACACGCTTGGCACCATCTGAATCAAATAATTTTATCTTGGTCTCATCTCAGAATCTATGTCCCTAGACTGCTTGTCTTCAGCAAACTGTTTGCGGTCTTTCTTGTGCATCATCTTTAGAAGAGGTTTCCTTTAGGGACAACAGCCATGCAGACCAATTGAATGCAGTGTGTGGCGTATGGTCTGAGGACTGACAGGCTGAACCCCCCCCCCCCACCCCACCCCTTCAACCTCTGCAGAAATGCTGGCAGCACTCATACGTCATACGTCTATTTCCCAAAGACAACCTCTGGCTATGACACTGAGCACATGCATTCAACTTCTTTGGTCGAGGCCTGATCTGAGTGGAACCTGTCCTGTTAAACCGCTGTATGGTCTTGGCCACCGTGCTACAGCTCAGTTTCAGGGTCTTAGCAATCTTCGTAAAGACTAGGCCAAACCTTATGTAGAGCAAAAATTATTTTTTTCAGATTCTCAGAGAGTTCTTTGCCATGAGGTGCCATGTTGAACTTCCAGTGACCAGTATAAGAGAGGGAGAATGATAACACCAAATTTAACACACCTGCTTCCCTTTCACACCTGAGACCTTGTAACACTAATGAGTCACATGACACTGGGTAGGGAAAATGGCTAACTGGGCCCAATTTGGACATTTTCACCTAGGCGTGTACTCAATTTTTTTTGCCAGCGGTTTAGACGTTAATGGCTGTGTGTTGAGTTATTTTGAGGGGACAGCAGATTTACACTGTTATACAAGCTGTGCACTCACTACTTTACATTGTAGCAAAGTCTCAGTTCTTCAGTGTTGTCATATAAAAAGATATAAAATATATACAAAAAACATAAGGGGTGTACTCACTTTGTGAGATACTGTATATATATACGCGTGCGCGTTAAAATTACAAGTTTTTGAGATGTAAACAAAGCAGACCAAGATAAATCACTAATCATCAGTTATAACACATTTTCACCACATGCTTTGGCAGACTTATTGTTTTTGCAAAATGTAACCAGGCTTGAATTGTTGTCTGATGAGACCAAGACTGAACCTTTTGGCCATAATTACAAAAAGTATTGGTGTAAAACACTGCATCTCCAAGAAAAAAAAAATCAGTGAAGCCTGGTGCTATCAGCATTATGCTTTGGGGCAGTTTTTCTTCAGCTGGAACTGGGACTTTAGGTGAAGGAATTACATCCAAAACTTTGATGATCTTTTGGTGAATGGCCCAGTCAGTGTCCGGACTTTAATCCAGTTGAAAATTTGTGGGGTGACCTGAAGAGGGCAGTGCACAGAAGATTCCCTCATAATCTTACAAATTTGGAGGACTTCTGCAAGAAAGAATGGGCAAAGATTCCCAAAGCAAGATAAGGCAAGATGTGCCATGCTGATAGACTCAAACACCCCAAAAGACTTAATGCTGTCAAAAAAAACAAAAGCTGCTTCAAACAAAGTAGTTGTTTAAGAGTGTACATGTTTATGAAACCACTTTTTTGTACATGTTTTATTTTAATTTCCCCCCCTTTGAAGACTTCAGTTTACTTGTAATTTAAATGCACAGATTATAGGTCTCACTAAAGGTGGAAAAAATCAGAAGTGATTTTTTTTTTCGGTCTCTATTTTTTTTTACATCTCAAAAACCTGGTATTTCCACAGGGGTGTGTTAGACTTTTTATATCCACTGTATATCATTATACCAGATAGAAATGATATGTAAATAAATATTATAAGTCCCCGTTCACACTAAGGCGACCTGTGAGGCGACCAGGTCGCCTCACAGGTCGCCGTAGGTCGCCTTCCATAGGGAAGCTGCGGACCCGTTCTAATAGGAGCGACACAAGTCGCTCCGATTTAGAAAAAGAGTCAGAAGCTTCTTTGGGGCGACCCGGAGGCGACCGCCATAGACTTCAATGTTATGAAGTCCGTGGCGGCCGCTCCGAGGTCGCGGCGCGCTGCTCGCACCGCGACCTCGGAGGTCGCCCCCCCAAGACGGATCGCGGCAATGTGAACGGGGCCTAAAAGAAAAAGCGCTGCAGTAGTGGTTTGCCTTCCGACTCTCTTTTCAACTAAAACTTCATATTGTAAGCTTGAACAGAACAGGCAGAAATTAAGAAAGAAGGGTCACAGTGTATTTTTTAAGTGTACGTTTTATTAAAAAAAACAGTCTCTGAGCTCCAGGCACAAATGTGATGCTGTCTGAGAGAATGTCATTAGTCTATACAAGGTAAGCATTTCTTTAGTCTCCTCTACTTTACTAATAAGTTAGACCAGGAGTTCCCAAACTGTGGGTTGCGACCCACTGGTGGGTCGCAAGCTGTGTTTGAGTGGGTCGCTGGATTTTATTGAGAGCGGTTATGTAGTAGGTATGGTCATGGCTGCCCAGGCATTGGCAGCGCACTGTGCTACAATGAGCAGGCGGGGACTTGAACTCCACGGACGTCCTGACCCTGCCCCTTGCCGTGCATGCGGTGTTCTGTACGGGAGGCGGCACCTGGGGGTAGGAGTTGAACTGCACATTGGAGCTGTTAGAGTGCATCAGATCGGAAATGAGCTGGCCAGGACCAGTCACCAGGTAGGTCTTTCTCCTCCCTTGGCTTTAGACTGAGTTTAAAAACCCTGACCAGTACAGGCTGTAGCTTTATTTCTTAGAGAGCAGCATGGCCACCAGACGTCAGACCAGACACTGCTTGATGGCTTATTTTAGGCCTGGTTCACGTGTATGCGGGTTGGCGGCCCACATTTGCACAGGCATAGCAGCCCATTGATTCGAATGGGCTGCCATGCCTGCATTTTCCCCAGAAAAATGGTGCATGCGGAATTTTAAAAATGCAGTGGCCTTGAAATCCATCCTGCTTTTGCACTATGTGACTTACCTGCAGTTCCTGCACACGCAAACTGTGTTTTTAAGTGCTGGGCCCAAGAATATAAAAACGCAGAAAGCTTGCCAGTGCAGGAACTGAAGGTAAGTCGCGTGGTGCAAAAGCAGGATGGATTTCAAGGCCACTGCATTTTTTTAAATGCTGCATGCACCTTTTTCTGCAGAAAACGAGGGCATAGCAGCCCATTCAAATCAATGGGCTGCTATGCCTGTGCAAATGTGGGCAGCCAACCTGCATACATGTGAACCAGGCCTAAAGCAGTAGTAAAGTAATTTACAAATAAAAAAACACTGGTCCCCCTGCAGGTTTAACCACTTCTGGACCGGAAAGATTTGCCCCCTAATGACCAGGCCATTTTTTGCGATTCGGCACTGCTACTTTAACTGACAGTTGCGTGGTCGTAAGATGCTGTAACTAAATAAAATTGATGTCCTTATTTTCCCACAAATAGAGCTTTGTTTTGGTGGTATTTGATCATAATAAACTGAAAAGTAGTAAATTGATGTAATCTAACATCCCCCTCCTTTTAAAATATGCATTATCATTTTTATTATTTGCATTTATATAGCGCCAACAAATTCAGTAGCGCTTTACAATATTCAATTACAAGCAAGTGGGTCCCGAAAAATACTTGTATTCAGAAGTGGGTCCCTTGAGTTAGAGTGTAACAGTATACAAGAGGGCTTATTTACGAAAAGTGTGTTGATAACATCTCTTGTTATCACAAAGCAGAAATATAGTTTCTTTTTTCGCTGTGACGGCTGGAAGAGAATTTCTTGTTAAAACACTTCACACAAAAGGTGATAGGCGGTAGCAAGAGGCTGATCTGTGCAAAACACACGCAGGCACAGCGCAGAACTTAAAACTATGACACTGGCATTATAGGCAGAAAGGAAGATGAAGACATTGTTGGGGAGTACTATGATCTGTTTGAGAGGTAATAAACACATACAAGTAATATTACACTTACACTTTACTTAGTAGGCATGCATGAAATGTAATATATCCACAAAAAAGTCTGCCTAAATCTGCTCCAGAAGAAGCCAGAGTGGCTGGTGACCTTTAATGTTAAGTATTGTTAATTCACTATAACTAGAGGCAAAATCATGTTTACGACCACAGAAAAAAAAAAAAAAGACACTTTCTTTTATTCTGTAAATTCAAAACAATATAACAAAATCAATCATTCACTTTTTCCCTTAATCTAAGAAAGAAGACATCACTTTTAGTGCATTTAATTTCTGTAAAATTGGCTTTCTGTAATATTTCACAATGAGGCAGCAAAGCGGTTAAACAAACATAAAGAAAAAAAACATGACTAAATGTTAAGCATTTTGCCTTCCTGCACCTGGAACTCTACAATCTGTCATACTGCAACAGAAAGATGGAGGTCACTACTCATCTGAGTCATTGCTGATCAGCAGATGGGAGACGCCAAATGCCATCCTGAGCCCACAAGCTTTCTCTGGTAGTCTTGTGCTTCTCAGAACTCAGCAGCTGCCCCATTTTAATCATTTCACTTAGATGTGCAAAGGGTCATAAGGTTATAAGGTGTCAATATCTATAGGATTCCAACAATAATCAAAGCACTTACTTCAATTTCAATATTGTCAAAAGGAGAGCTCTGTTAGCAGCCATGTAAACACTAGCGCAATGGAAAGACTGTTTTACATCAAACTGTGCATCATCATATTGAGAAGGAGAAGGTGTGAATTGATAGAAACTCTCAATATTAACTGTCAGTAATGAATCTTCCTGTAAACGTCTGCTTAAAAGTAATGCATACACTGGTAAGCAAGCTATAGTATTATTGGTGTCAAATTGAATGTATTGTCTAGTGATGTTTTTTGTTTGTTTTTTTTTTAGATGCGTTTTTCATAATACGTGAATGCGATAAACCATGATGATGATGAGAAACTTGATGTAAATAATCCTGTCAATTTATAAAAAGTTTTTTAAAAATGTGTTTTCTGTATAGCACTGCACTGGGAACAGCCATATTGCCTCATTGCATACTTAATACTACACAATAGCTGTGCTTTTGAAGTTTCCTCTCACAATGCAGTTCTAGAAGACAGCTTCCAAACAAAAAAAACAGACTCTACCTACAAGACTGACATTTCAACAGTTGCTTGTTATAAAAGCTAAGTGATTACAGTAACATTCAAAACCTGGACATACACTATGCTATTTCAAAAATTCATTATCAAATACAATTTGCTACATGGTTGGCCAGAACGACCCTCTCCCTCCGGACATTTTCCAATGCAGTTGCTGGCCAGGTACAGAGACAGGTGCAACAGGCGGCTGTCAGTAGTGCCGAGACAAGGCCATCAAGTGCCCAGGGCAAACATGTCAAACTGCACTCCCCCCTCCCCAAGATGTATGAGCCTTATTTGTTAGCAGAAATTGTCCCCCCCCCCCCCCCCCCGAAAAAAAAAACATTGAGTACTAATGTGCAGGTTTACCCCCTAAGAATAAAATACTTTTCTTCCCAGGACAAATCTGCCCCCTTGCTGAAATTGCCCCTCCCAGCAACACAAATCTTTGTCCCCCCCCCAATCATCCCTCTTCTCAAATCCCCCTAGCACCAATCTCCCCCCTCTCGTCCAAAAAAAACCCTCCAAGCACAAATCCTCTACTCCTCAAAATTCCTTTCCGAGTACACATCTTCTCCACCCCACTTCAAATCCTCCCCCCCCCTCCTCCCAGCACAAGTCTCCCCCCTCCAAATTCCCTCAATTCATCGCTACTAGCACAAATCCCCTCCCAACACAAATACTCTTCCCCCTTCCAAAATAAATCCTCACCCCTAATCACCTTTCCTAGCAAACCTCCCCACACCCCCTTCGAATGTCCCCTCCTAGAAAAATTCTTACCAGCTTCTGCCCCCCCAAATTCCC
Source organism: Pelophylax lessonae (assembly GCF_965119305.1). NCBI lineage: Eukaryota > Metazoa > Chordata > Amphibia > Anura > Ranidae > Pelophylax > Pelophylax lessonae. The sequence continues at coordinate 391,367,669 of NC_138770.1, forward strand.
CCACCGAACACTAATACCCTCCCCCCATCTCCTTGCGGCGCCCCTCCCCACCTTACGTGATGCTACAGTGCCCAGGGCAGCCGTCCCTCCTGAACACCCCTTGTCCCAGCCCTGGCTGTCAGAATACAGGTGGTCCCCGGGTTACAAACAAGATAGGGACTGTAGGTTTGTTCTTAAGTCGAATTTGTTTGTTAGTCGGAACAGGTACATTTTTGTAGCTTCAGTGTAGCTTCAGCCAAAAGAATAATTTTTTAAGTTTTTTTGGATAGCATTGGGAAGGGTTAACACCCCTGTACCATTTGTTTTGCTGTCTGTACCCCTGTTCAGAAGATTTCGCCTCACTTTGTCCCTATGACAATTAGATTTTGAAAATTTCGGGTTGTTATGGAAACAAGGACTAGTGATAAAGCTTCAGAGTAAACACCTTTTTCCCATGATAACTCTTAGGGGAGTGAATTTCCCTTCGTAGTGTTAGATTTCCCCTCACTTCCTTTTCTCTCCCTCCGTTTGTAAGTAGGAGTCGTTTGTAAGTCGGATGTTTGTAACCCAGGGACCGCCTGTACAATAAGTAGAGTAGGAGGTTCTCCCATCTGTGCTGTATAACATGGATGGAGTACTCTGTTAAGATTGTGTGTATGGCCAGCTTAAGTTTTCTGTAGCAGATAATCTCCAAATCTCTATTTAATAGATCAGAAAACAAAACTGAACACTAACAATAGCTCAACATGTCTGATCACTTAAAATACACTACAAAGAGGACCTAATGTTGGCTATATTTTGTTATGTTCAGTGATATGTGTAAATGTGATCCTTCCAGAAATGTATTAAAATGTTAGCGATCACAGTATTTCCCTTGGCAATACCTTCATCTGCTTTAATTTCTATGTAATGGAGTCATATTTATTTAGGTATTAGCCAGGATCCAAAAACAAAAAATCTAGTGTGGCACTCAGGCCCCGTTCACATACAAGCGACGCTACTTCGCACCGCGACCTCCGAGGTCGCGGAGCGAGCAGCGCGCCGCGACCTCGGAGCAGCCGCCACGGACTTCATAACATTGAAGTCTATGGCGGTCGCCTCCTGGTCGCCCCAAAGAAGCTCCGGACCCTTTTTCTAAGTCAGAGCGACTTGTGTCGCTCCTTTTAGAATGGGTCCGCAGCTTCCCTATGGGAGGCGACCTACGGCGACCTGTGAGGCGACCAGGTCGCCTCACAGGTCGCCTTAGTGTGAACGGGGACTAAATCCCAATATATATATGTAAATAAAGTGTCACAGTGATAATTAGTAAATAAATCAAAACATGCAATACACCTATTGACATTCAAATAAAAAAATAAAATTTTACATGTGAAATCAGATCCCAGAGAAAGAACTTTGGACTGCAAGAGGACACTGCTGCACTCCATGCCATAGTGATGGACAATTGAGGGATATGTCTTGAAGTCGCATAGGTTATAACTGGGATGAAAATAACATTGATATTAAACAAAAGCACTTGATACAGAATTTTCAGGTGAGCAGTCAATTTGCACAGTGGTGGAGCAAATTGGTGGAGCACTGGATTGCAAGTGTGAAGTCACTCATTTGGAAGATCATCAATGCACTTATATACATTTAGGTCAATGCAAACTTTCTATATATTCACTCATTTGGATGCGCAGCACTGTGTTTTGGATTCACTGCCCAGTAGGGCACATTGTACTTATTGTCACTTCTTGTTTGAAGAAGCAGATACATGGACGTATTGTTACACATTTTCTAGTGGGAACGCCTTTTAAAATATATTTATTTATTTGAATGTCAATATTTGCGTCAAATTTTTTGATTTATTTACTAATTATCACTATGATAATTTATTTACATTTATATATTGGGATTATTTGTTTTTGTACTATATTGCGTATGTGGAGACACAGGTGGTGGCAGCAATACCCATTATAATAAGAAGACTACTACTTACATTATATATTAGATAGCGCACGAGTGATCTGATTCTATTACTACTAGATATTGGCAGCATTTTCTTGATTCCTGTGTTCAGATCTATTAATCCATCAATATCGGGCAGTGCATGAGTGGCCTATTGTATTTTATACAGTGTCATCGTACACTTACTGGATTGTGATGCTGACAAATCATGGAAATTCTGTACAGTTTGTTGGCTGTGTCCACAAATGTCTGATACGGATTGGCCACTGCTGCAGACTCTTACCTTCTGTCTTGATACAAATTGACAACATTGAAATCTATTCACAGGGGGTAAGGAGACTAAGGAAATGCTTCCTTCTACCTGCAGCAGACTGAGGATATCATCTCAGCCTAATGCCCAGTACACACGATCCGAAAATCGGGAGACGTTCCATCCGTTATTTTTCGTATTCTAGCAGCTCTCAATAATATTCGCTTAAAGGGAGAGGTTACTCATGATACGAATTTTCTCGGACGATAATTCTTAGCTTCCGGTATGCGTAACCACGCTGTAGTGTGTGAGGGGAAAATGATGTCTACTGCTCATGCGCTGTCTACTGCTCACCATTTTTTTCGGACGAACAACATACTGATAATACGATTATCGTACGATGTGTTATAATACGATCAAAATTTTTATGCTTGCACGACCGGATAATATCGGGTGAACTGTTGTGATCGCCTCTCGTAAGCTGTGTACTAACGATCCGATTATCGTCCGATCCTTTCACAAGCGTTAATTTTCGTCCGATTTTCGGATCGTGTGTACGGGCCATAAGTAAAGTCACTGATTGAGGCTTAAGGACAGATTTAAAATGATAAAAGGTAAGGAGTTTCTGAAAAGTTAAACTGTTACTGTAGTATGTCAGGAAAAAAAATATGCAATATATACAGACTGAGAAGTTACTGAAGGGTTCAGTTACAAAAAACTCCACCTTGTAAATAAATACTTCAGATTCACAGTAGCAAATAAAATACAAAACAAAATGGAGGAGTGTTTTCAGATTTTCTCACCCATCTCCTTTGCACTTACAAGGGTTTTCCAGTGGGACAAAAAGAAAACACAATGCAGGACTATAAATAGGGACAGAAGTTCCACCTACCTTTCCACAGACTTACCTAACCCATAGATTTTGGTCTGAGTTTTATGCTACAACTTGTCCTTTTGGTATGGTGGGTAAGGGCTAGAACCTTGTTTAAAATGTTACTGCTGTCTGTATTCCTACTGGGAAAATTTCTCTGCAAACCCTGTTCTGTTGATAACTTCTCACGCCCTGACAAAAGGTTATCACCAGAACCATAAGCTTGCAGAAACTCCCTAGTGGGAAAATGGACAGCAATAAAAATATCTGAGGCCCTAATACTTTATACATAAGTGGCTATTTTCTATTCACGAGAAACAGGTAACTAGAAAAGGGAAAGCACAAGACAGCCATAAAGCCTAACAGAGGTTTTAAACATTCTCACATGATCCAAAGCAACAAAAAAAGGCTGGAGTTGGGCTTTATCAAACCTAATGATTTCAACTAGCAAAATACACTTTCAGCTTCATTCAAAACCAAAAGAAAAGAAGTTTGGAGGGCTCCAGGTAACTGAAATGGGGTTTCTTTATATTTTTTAATTATGGTGGGGTTCCCAATTAAAACAGTAGCAGTCTGATCATCTCTCAGAACTGAACAAACAGTAAAGGAAGTATAATACATACTCAAGTTACCAAGGCAGAGGTAGTTGCTGTACCTAATAAAAGCATCTGTCAGGCTACTGTAGTCTTTTGAGTTCAAGTGGAATTGCAGCTTAACCCAAACTACTCCTAAAACTGCCCCCCCCCCCATAACACCTATGCTTACTAACCTGTGTAAAAAAAAAAAAAGATGCATATACTCACCTATTTTTAGGCTGTTCCGGTCCAGTCACGTGATCCAACTCTGTGTCAGCAAGTGCAGCTGCAGGGGGGGGGGGGGGAGGAGTGCAGACAACGGATGGGCCACTGAAACCTATAGGTGGTGTCACTGCTTCAGGCTTTCTTAGCCGTTGTCAGAGCCTCTGCCCTGAAGTGCCTCTGGCAGACACTGGGGAAAATACTTGACAGGAACAAAGTAGGCTTAAAATAGGTAAGTATATACATCTTTCTTACACAGGTTAGTAAGCATAGGTGTTAGGAGGGAGGAGGGGACACTTTTAGGAGTAGATAGGATTCAGATGGAATTCCACTTTAAGAGATCATTTCTGGTTGCTCTCTGTTATTCTGCTTCACACAGCCATGGCAAAACTAAAGTTTATTTTTCTTTTAAATGCATAGAGTTAAAAAAAAAAAAAATGTAAAAATTCAGAAGGAATAACCTAAAAACTGTGTTAATTGTGGTTTCCCCCAATGTTTACCATCATAGTAACAACAGCAAGTGACGAGATATTGAGACCAACGAAGTTGAGCAAGACACATACCATTCTGCAAACCCATCCACAACTGTTTATGGTCCTTCTTCTGCATTTCATTGATAACTTGGCTTTTGTGTTTCAAAGCATCAGCTTCCTTCACAGAAGACATAAAGTGTGCTTCAACCACATCTTTTGATTGGCAATGCAAGAGGTCTTTTGATGGAAAACTCTGCAATTAAAGAACATCTGTTAACACACTTCATAGTCTAACTGCATATTCAGCACATCCTTTTACTGTTTTCCCACTGAATATAAGGGGTAGAAGTCCTATTACTTTAACAATGTAATGCCTAAGTTTTAATCCAATTTTGTCAGAACAGTTCCACTTTCCCATGGAGGATAATATCCAAGGCATTGTTTTTGCCATTGGGGCTTCCTCCAGCAGCAAGCTCTCCTTCATCCAGCCTGTCTGACCCCCTGGTGCCCCCACACTCCCCACCTCTTTACCCAATTATTTGCCTCGGTTTCCACTTAATTTGCTATTCCCTTAACTCACTTGCTTTTCCTTCATGGTTGTGTAAGACCCTAACATAGACTTACACCTTGCAGCTCTCAACAAAATTCCCACACACAGCCCAGCCACTCCCCCAGGTCCACAGGATCCAGATACACATGTACTCTGCCATCACCATTGGCAATGCTACTATAGATCTATGGATACCGCACCAGTCCGTCCAATGCTGAGCTCATAGCTGTTGCATGCTGCACATCCTGCCAGGCAGAGTACACAGGCAGTAGGATCTGTAAGTGTCAAGCTGGGTTTACTGGGCCCAAGGCAGGAGAAGGAGGCAGTGGTATATGTGTGGTATATGTGTGAGCGTCTTTGGCTCTCTGCTCTCGGGTCCCATGTTTACATACTACATTTGGGAAAGTGGAGAGCAGGCCAGGATCTGCCATATAATCAATACCCATTAATGGCTCACTCTGGGATAGGTAACTTGGGTTCAGGATGTGGAGGTTATAGAGCCCATTTTACTGCTCCCTACAGATAACCTGTCTCCTCTGGTGACATATATTTACCAGGTATCCTACACTTTTCCCCCACACTAACATGCATCTGTACCCAGCTGCCTCACCCCTTCCTAACAGACATTCTTCCTAGGCTCCCTTACCACCCCCAGTAGCTGCAGATGAAACCCCAAAAGGGTAGAATATGTCACTGGAGAAAACCTTCATGTCCCCCAACTTTCCTACAGTGAATGCTTCTATTACATACTGTCCACTGTCATACCCTCTGCACTCCTTTTTTTCATTTTAAAATAGATTTTCAACATTATTTGTAATAGCCCCAACCTTGTGTTTCTGGAATGGGCACACTTTTCTAGCTTGAAATATAAGTGCAAAAGCAGTTTTTGCTTCCATTATCTTTTTTATTCATCAAAAATGTTTAAATAGTAACAGAAGAAAAACATCCTTTGCACACAATTTCAAACTACAAAAATGCAGCATAGAAATTTAAACATCTTTTGAACAGCATTGTCAAAGTATATATGGGTATCTTAGAAACTTTTTCACTCGTGAGAAAGGGTAGGGTCAAATGAACTTGCAAAAAATATAAAACAACTGTGTATTCTCCACTACAGAGAGAAGTAAAAAAAAATGTACCCAAGGTCTTCACTCACACAAGGGTGTGTAATTATAAGTAAAAAATAAAAAGGAAAATAGTATGGGTAGAAAAGAAAAGGCAATTAACTGTAAAATAGAAAGTTAGGGTAGGGTATAGTGGACAAAGGCTGCTGGGCACTGTGGCACGGTGCCTCAAGTTGTATTGGACAACCATCATAACGTGAGGAGACAGGTTCTGAAGTGTCTATCCAAGGGAACCAGACTCTGACGGTATCTCAATTTAGTAGCTAATTTTTGGTTTAACAGAGCTAGGATATCCTAGTTATAATTAAGTGAGGAATAAGGGATGGAGATTGCCATGCTTTAGCCACTTTACCACTAGAGCATTTTGCTGTCTTACTTCTGGGCCACTTTTTGCGATTCGGCGCTGTGCGACTTTAACTGACAATTGCGCGGTCGTGCGACGCCGTACCCGAACGAAATTGACGTCCTTTTTTTCCCACAAACAGAGCTTTCTTTTGGTGGTATTTGATCACCTGTGCGATTTTTACTTTTTGCGCTATAAACAAAAAAAGAGTGTTTATTTTGAGAAAATAACAATATTTTTCACATTTTTTTATATGAAATCCCCCCCCAAAAAGATGTAAAAACCAATTTTTTTTAAATTTTTGGCCAATTTGTTTTCTGCTACCTATGTTTGGTAAAAAAAAATCGCAATAAGCGTATTTTGATTGGTTTGCGCAAAAGTTATTGCGTTTACTAACAAAGGGAAAGATTTTTGTCATTTTTGGTGGGTTTTTTTTAACGCGTAATGGCGGCGATCTGTGTTTTTTTTTGCGGGACTGCGACATTGCGGCGTACAGATAGGACCCTTGACTGACATTTTTGACACTTTTGGGGGTACCAGTGACATTACTACAGTAATCAGTGCTATAAATATGCACTGTTACTGTAAAAATGACACTGGCAGGGAAGGGGTTAACTTTATTGGAGAGGAAGGGGTTAATGTATGCCTGGTGCTTACTGACGTGTGGGGGGGGGAGGTGACTTTGTGAGACAGGGACAGATCGGATGTCCAGCTATGCTGAACAGTCCGATCTGTCACTCCCTGTCACTGAGGAGATCCGCCCGCTTGTGTTTACACAGGCGGGCGGATCTCCACACTAGATCCCCGACGATCGGGGCAGAGCAGCGGCGATCGCCGCTGCTCCTCCCCTGGCCCGACTCCCGCTGTGAATGAAAACAGCGGGAGCGCGCCTCCGGCGGCGCGCGAGCGCCGCCTACAGGGGAGGAGTCTGACGACGTAGGTCTACGTCGTCAGACGGGAACGAGCCACTTTGCCGCAGTACTATTACAGTACTTAGCGGTAAAGTGGTTAGAAATTTTTTTTTTTTTTTTTTTGCGATTGTAAATAGGGCTAACAGTAATTTAAATTGAAAATCACTGCATATTAGACTCTCCTCGGCCACATACAAAAGAGACATTTATATAGAAATTCTTTCTATCACTAGTATTACCTTTTTGTTACCTTTCATCACTGAAGAAAAAAAAAAAGGGAAAATAATAGACAGTACAAGATCTGTGCGTGCAGCATGATGGAACGAGTGACTCAGAACTAGAGCCACAGCTCACTATACTGAAAGAAAGGCTAAAGTGCTGCTAGTATCGAAAAGTACAGTGGTTTTTATCAACGGTTTGGATGTTATCGAAGTTAGTTAAAACAGAGAGCAAAAAACATGTTAAGTCATGTCCTAAATGACAGATTCTGATATGACTACACTAAAATAATCTTAGGTTTGTTTTTTTATCACTTTCATGCTTTAGAAAGCTCCCACACAAAGACAGTTAGTCAGCAAATTAGTTTTTTACTTGATCCAAATGTACAGATCCTGTTGGAAAGTTTAGCAATGGCAGAACCAGGCTTGCTTTGAAAAAAAAAAAAAAGGCTTGAAATACAAAAACAAGCTTTTTTAAATTTAAAATTGTTCTTTTTTTTTATTATCCAAGTAAAGATGATGAAGTAACAAGTTATAATGAAAAAAGTAGATGCGGATATAGATACCATACTCTACTACTATAACATAAGGAAAGCTGCAAACCTACCTTAAAGTGGACAGTGATGCCCCAAGGTAAAGATGTATTCGATGCATGTAGGTCAAAAAGTAAACCAATTGGGTAATGCCTGAAATAAAACAGCAGTGGTTTGGGTGCTCTTAGTACAAAATATAATAAAAGGCGCTGTGGAAAATATTTAAAGAACTCCACTATGCACTGTTTGTATCTAAAGGCCCATATTAATTCAATCAAAACTTCAGGCAAAAAGTAAAAATGTATACATGTTCACTAGTCAAAAGATTTGTAATTCTGTGCAGTCAATCAGATTTAAAACCATTTTTCACTCTGCACAGCCATGCAGGGGACACTGGTAGCCCGTGATCAAGCATTTCATCTCCCTTGTTCAGAAACCCATCTCTCCTGTTTCTGCTCCTTCACTGGACAATGAATCAGTGAGGAAATTACTGAACCTAAAAGATGCAATGCTAAGCCAGAATTCAGTAACGCAAAACAAGGAAGAACCAAGTCCCCAATCAAAACTACAGATTATTTGGCAGGTAAAACAGTTAACATACTGCATATGCACCTCAACTGTGTATTTGAAATCAGACCAAGAAAACATAAGGCAGTAAAGTATTTAGCATGTATTAACCACTTGACATCTGGAAGGTTTTACCCACTTCATGACCCAGGCATTTCTTGCTATTCAGCACTGTGCTACTTTAACTGGCAATTGCTCTGTCATGCAACACTGCATGCAAATTAAATGTATATCATTTTTTTTTCCACACACATTATTTTAGTGGTATTTAATCACCACTGTTTTTTTTTTTCTTGTTTTTAGGGCTGAAACAACTAATCAATAAAATTGATATGGACTGCGAGCAAACTATGGTGTTGATTAGAGATGCTGCTAGCACTGTTCACTCCCTTGCCGTGGGTGCAGTAGAAGTATAAAAAAATGTAAATTTTGCTGCGCAATTCTGTGTATTCTGTATAGATTTCATGCGTTTATATAGTGTGTTAAAAATCACTGCTTGTATATGGTGAGGCTCTTAGTATTATTAGCTGTATGTTGATTATTAATCGGATAAGGAATCGGATATTCATATTTGTTGTTTGTGTGTTTAACCGCTTGCCGACCGCCGCCCGACTATATACCGCGGCGGTCAGCCCCGTACCGGTACGTCACTAGCCTGGGAGCGAATAGGAGGCGAGCGCACGCCACCGGAGGCGCGCTCCCGCCCCCGCTCGTACCCGAAGAAGCCGGCGCGTGTGACCGGTGGACCCGATGTCCGCCGGTCACTCGCGACAGTCGGGTAGAGAGGGAGAAAGGCAGGCGGCTAATGTAAACAAAGCCGCCTGTCATTCTCCCCTGTGTAAAAGCACAGATCACTCGGTCCTGCTATGTAGGACCGTTGATCTGTGCTGTTACACACACAGCCACATCCAATGACAGTAAGAAACAGGCCCCAAGGGACACACTTAACCCCTCCCTCTCCAATAAAGTTAACCCCTTCACTGCCAGTGTCATTTTTACAGTAACAGTGCATATGTATAGCACTGATTACTGTAGTAATGTCACTGGTACCCCCAAAAGTGTCAAAAATGTCAGTCAAGGGTCCGATCTGTCCGCCGCAATGTCGCAGTACACCAAAAAAAATTAAAAAAAATCGCAGATCGCCGCCATTACTCGTTAAAAAAAAAAACAACAAAAATGAAAAAAATCTTTCCCTTAGTAAACGCAATAACTTTTGCGCAAACCAATCAAAGTACGCTTATTGTGATTTTTTTTTTACCAAACATAGGTAGCAGAAAACAAATTGGCCAAAAATTTTAAAAGAATTTGATTTTTACATTTTGGGGGGGGGGATTTCATATAAAAAAAATGTGAAAAATATTGTTATTTTTGCTAAATTGTAGCTCTTTTTTTTGTTTATAGTGCATGATCAAAAAATCGCACAGGTGATCAAATACCACCAAAAGAAAGCTCCGTTTGTGGGGAAAAAAAGGACGTCAAATTCATTTGGGTACAGCGTCGCACGACCGCGCAATTGTCCGTTAAAGTCACGCAGTGCCAAATCTCAAAATACCCCCTGGTCAGGAAGGGGGTAAAATCTTTCGGGGCTTAAGTGGTTAATTATACAATTCCCTTTTACACGGTTCTCACATACTTCCTTACAACATGATTAATAATCAACATACAGCTGATAATAATACTAAGAGCCTCACCATACACAAACAGTGATTTTTAACACACTATATAAACGTATGAAATCTATATAGAATACACAGGATTTGCGCAGCACAATTTACATTTTGTTATACTGAAACAACTAATCGATCAAATTAGTTAACTATTTTCATAATCGATTAGTTGGTTAGCCGATTAGTTTGCCTGCATACAGAATGCATTATTTGTTTACATATCAGAAGACACAGTGCAGCCCCCATACAGCTCAGTACACCATCCATACATGTCAGTATACACAGTGCAGCACACGTACAGCTCAGTACACCATCCATACATGTCAGTATACACAGTGCAGCACACATACAGCTCAGTACACCCTCCATACATGTCAGTATACACAGTGCAGCACACATACAGCTCAGTACACCCTCCATACATGTCAGTATACACAGTGCAGCCCACATACAGCTCAGTACACCCTCCATACATGTCAGTATACACAGTGCAGGACACATACAGCTCAGTACACCCTCCATACATGTCAGTATACACAGTGCAGCCCACATACAGCTCAGTACACCCTCCATACATGTCAGTATACACAGTGCAGCCCACATACAGCTCAGTACACCCTCCATACATGTCAGTATGCACAGTGCAGCACACATACAGCTCAGTACACCACCCATACATGTCAGTATACACAGTGCAGCCCACATACAGCTCAGTACACCATCCATACATGTCAGTAGGCACAGTGCAGCCCACATACAGCTCAGTACACCATCCATACATGTCAGTATGCACAGTGCAGCACACATACAGCTCAGTACAACCTCCATACATGTCAGTATACACAGTGCAGCCCACATACAGCTCAGTACACCCTCCATACATGTCAGTATACACAGTGCAGCACACATACAGCTCAGTACACCCTCCATACATTTCAGCATACACAGTGCAGCACACATACAGCTCAGTACACCCTCCATACATGTCAGTAGGCACAGTGCAGCACACATACAGCTCAGTACAACCTCCATACATGTCAGTATACACAGTGCAGCCCACATACAGCTCAGTACAACATCCATACATGTCAGTATACACAGTGCAGCACATATAAAGCTCAGTCCACCCTCCATGCATGTAAGTATGCACAGTGCAGCACACATACAGCTCAGTACACCATCCATACATGTCAGTATACACAGTGCAGCACACATACAGCTCAGTACAACATCCATACATGTCAGTATACACAGTGCAGCACATATACAGCTCAGTCCAACCTCCATGCATGTAAGTATGCACAGTGCAGCACACATACAGCTCAGTACAACCTCCATACATGTCAGTATACACAGTGCAGCCCACATACAGCTCAGTACACCATCCATACATGTCAGTATACACAGTGCAGCCCACATACAGCTCAGTACACCATCCATACATGTCAGTATGCACAGTGCAGGACACATACAGCTCAGTACAACCTCCATACATGTCAGTATACACAGTGCAGCCCACATACAGCTCAGTACACCCTCCATACATGTCAGTATACACAGTGCAGCACACATACAGCTCAGTACACCCTCCATAGATTTCAGCATACACAGTGCAGCACACATACAGCTCAGTACACCCTCCATACATGTCAGTAGGCACAGTGCAGCCCACATACAGCTCAGTACAACATCCATACATGTCAGTATACACAGTGCAGCACATATACAGCTCAGTCCACCCTCCATGCATGTAAGTATGCACAGTGCAGCACACATACAGCTCAGTACACCATCCATACATGTCAGTATACACAGTGCAGCACACATACAGCTCAGTACAACATCCATACATGTCAGTATACACAGTGCAGCACATATACAGCTCAGTCCAACCTTCATGCATGTAAGTATGCACAGTGCAGCACACATACAGCTCAGTACACCCTCCATACATGTCAGTAGGCACAGTGCAGCACACATACAGCTCAGTACACCCTCCGTTGGGTTTGGGCATGTTCGGGATCCCACCTGCCCGACCCCAACAGGAATCCGACACTGCACACGGCTAATCCCAGGCAGTGAGACATTTTCTGATCTGTGCAGCTGCGAGATTGGGATCTGTCTCATTGCCTGTCTCAGTGTCGGCAGGATCCTGAACATGCCTGAGCCCATTCCTACCCTTCATACATGTCAGTATACATAGTGCAGCACACATATAGCTCAGTACACCCTCCCTACATGACAGTAAGCTTGTGAATGTGAGAGGAGCAATGTCCCATGGGACAGGTAGTCCTGGCAAGGAGAAGGCAGTGATTTTAAGTGATTCTAATGGCAGATTTTATATTTTTTTTTTACCTTGCTGTATAGGGGAACTCTATATTATACTTCGCAGCTTGCTAAAGGGACACTCTTAAGACAGGAGGAGCAAGAAGCGCCGACAGGGCACCCCAGAAGAGGAAATATGAGTACTGACACTTTTTTCTCAAGTACTCCCCAATATCAATTACCGATACCTTTTTTTTTTTAATGTTGTGACCTTTTTTGTTTTTTTCTAGACTAATGAAAAATGATTACACTTTCTTTAGAATTATGAAGAACAGTTCTTCTGTGGCTTTGAAATTGTGCTACTTCAGAGTGATTTTGAAGCCGCAGATCAGTGTGATTTGGACCTCTGTTTTCTTTGCAGCTTGCGACTTCATTTACCAGAGTCGATTAGACATTTTGTTCCCTCACCATATTGCTACAAATTCTGGATAGACCCTCTGCACACTGCTATACTCTTTACAGCAAACTATGCAATGAGAAACAGGAAAATTTAGTTCACATATAATCCATCCAGAATTTGTAGTGCTAATATGTGGTCACACCCCTTTAGCACCTGATAGATTATATATAGTACATGTACAAGCTATTGGGATTTGAGCACAGGTTTTCTCTATTGTAATGCAGGTCAGTGACCAGACCCGAACCTAGTTGCTCTCCCCTATCTTGTGTCTTTATGCCCTAGGTTGGAATGGTGTCCACCATATTTGCAGTGGCAGAGCAGAGTAGGACTGGACATAAGAGAGATTACTTTGATGCAGTTGGTCAGTTAAAAATTGTATTGCAATATACGTGAACCAAATATCCCCTTTTTACATTGCAAAAGTTTGCTGGAAAGGGTGTAGCAGTGTACAGAGGGTTATCCAGAATTTGTACTATTTGTAGTGTTAATGTGGTCATACCCCTTTAGCACCTAATAGTTTAAATACATGTACAAGCTATTGGGATTTCAGCACAGGAATATATTTTCTTATCATAGAGCTTGTTATTTCTATTTACCACTGCAAAGAGATATTCAATAATAAATTGTCTTTTTTTTTTAAAAAAAAAACTTCACATAATAACTAAATTATACGCCACACTGAGTTTTTTTTTTTTAATTTGATCCGATTAATCAAAATAATAATTGGCTAACTAAGCAATTATGAAAATAATAGTTAGTTGCAGCCCTACTTGTTAAATAAATGAAGAAAAAAATACCGAAAATCTTATAAAAAGTTATTCTTAGTTTCGGTTATAAAATTTTGCCAACAAATAAGTTTTCTTCATACATTTAGGCCAATATGTAGACTGCTACATTTCTTTGGTAACAATACCCCCAAACCAGGGTGTATTACCGTATTTTTCGGCGTATAAAACGACAGGGCGTATAAGACGACCCCCCTATTTTTCAAGTTAAAACATAGGTTTTCTGCTATACTCGCCGTATAAGACTACCCTCCTTCCAAAGCAAGGCAACACCATTGAAAAACATCAGATTTCTCATAGATCTCCAAGGTACCCCAAGTACTGTAATACATGTAATCTCTCATAATATCTCCAAAGTACCCTAAGTATTACCAGTAGATGTAATCTCTCAAGACGCTGGCTGTGCGGGAATCCTGTACCAGTATACCGTAGCTTCGACTACATACAGTGTACCGCGCTGAGCCAAACACAGTGAGCGATGTATTCTATTATTGAATGCAAAGCCTGCTCGGATTGGCAGAGTCAGAGAGGCGGGCTGATGTTACTCCGCCAATCCGAGCAGGCTTTGCATTCAATAATAGAATACATCGCTCTCCCTGATTGGCTCAGTGCGGTATACTGTATGTAGCCGATGCTACGGTACATACGGTATACCGGTACAGGATTTCCACACAGCCAGCGTCTTGAGAGATTACATCTACCGGTAATACTTCTACTTAGGTTACCTTGGAGATGTTATACACGGCGTATAAGACGACCCCCCATTTTTGGGGGATTTTTTTGAGGTTCAAAAGTAGTCTTATACGCTAGAAAATACAGTACTTAGTCTGTATAAAGGCTATATAGTCTACAAACTATGGTGTATGTGTATATATATATATATATATATATATATATTTGAAAATTGATCAATCATGATACACTGACTGCCTCTCATTTCTTGAGGCCCTAAAATGCCAGGACAGTACAATTACCTCATAAATGACCATGTTTTGGAAAGAAAACAGTCCAATGTATTTAGTAAGTGGCAAGGCAAGATTTTTAAAGTTCTGATTTTTTTTTTGTCACAACTCTAAAAATAATTTTTTTTTTTTACATGTCATCTGAGTAGTTCAGTGTCACCATGGTGATAGTGTACGACTCTGGGGGGTGAACAGGGATTTTTCTTCTCTTCCCCCCCACCCCTTAGCTATTATTGCTTATAACAGTGATGATCACGGTTATAAGAAATAGTCCTAACTGTCATTCATGACAGTTTGCTTACTATTGTGATCTGTGATTGCCTACAACTAATTACGTGGCACAGGGTGCCAGGTACCTTGTGATAGGTATAAAAAGAAAAGAGAAGGCGCCTGGCCCTTTAAATAAAAGATTGTTGAACCTGCTGCCCTTTTAATTGTAATAAAACAATAAATAGGTATATATCATAGGTAAAAAGGCGCTGGTAATCTTAATATATCACGTGTTATAAAAATTAATAGGTGATTTAAAGTGTAATATATGTGATTAAAAATTGCTACAAATATATATATGATCTACTATTGGTGCAATTAGCAAAGAAAAGTGCATACCAGTGCAATTTCAATTCAGAAGTGTTTGTGCTTCTCAAAGTAAATTAATCCACAAAGGTGTGGATCAGTGAACCAATAAATAGATATATAAAGAATTCCATACAAAAATCACATAAGAATATATAAAAATATAAATATATAAATGTGCTCCAAGTAGTGTTTAAAAATCCAGGCAATAGCATGCAATCAAAATTGTGCTTGGTGGATTCTTATTAATCCCTTCACAGTGCTCCAGGTGCTGGGATGTGACAACCGTCAATTAAGAAGTGCTTGTGCTTCTCAAAGTAAATTAATCCACAAAGGTGTGGATCAGTGAACCAATAAATAAATATATAAAGAATTCCATACAAAAATCACATAAGGATATATAAAAAAATCACATAAGAATATATAAAAAAGTATAAATATATAAATGTGCTCCAAGTAGTGTTTAAAAGTCCAAGCAATAGCATGCAATCAAAATTGTGCTTGGTGAATTCTTATTAATCCATTCACAGTGCTCCAGGTGCTGGGATGTGACAACCGTGGCCTCTTACCAGCTAGCAGCAGGTCACAAGGACCCCCAACGCCTGTGATCCCTTTATTGGGTGGATCAGACCTCTCCTCGATTGCTTGGATCTCTGGCTCCTATATTACTCGAGTTGGACCATGTAGTCCCCCCATACACATAAAGATATAGAAGAACAAATAGCCTCCAATAGTGAAATACTGTTTTATTCTCCAAAAAACATACACTATAAGGTGACAATTAGCCTCTTACTATTTGTTGTGCCCTCCTGGCACTGGGCAATTCGGCAGTACAAAATCGTTTTTTTGGGTCTTAGGAAGATATTCTCCGGGGATCTGCAGCACCCTGTATCTCCTTTCCCCCTTTCTTTGTATTGCAGCGGTGGATGTGTATCCCAGCCTCTGTTCCGAATGCCTCTGTGTGTTACTTCCGGGTTAGCATTGACCACAATGCATTTCGCTTAACGAGCGTCCTCAGGCAGTCTGTGCTGGCCCTGTCAGTCACATCTTAAGTATCGCTATCTCTATTATGATTGGCCGGTGTTTAATTTTGCTTTTGTAGCGCCATTCATTTATTTTTATTGACATTAAGTGCCGATCTGTATATTTAACAGGATGGTATCGATTTATTACGTGACCCTTTTATTTTATGTGTATTTGACATTTGCTGCAAATCGCCCGGGTATATTCCTATTCCCCGCATTATACAAACAGCAATTCACATCCAATAATTCTTAAAAACACATAATGTATTTCCCACAATTATAAAACTATTTATATCTAGTATTAAATCTTTATTAATAAAACATTATAAATAAAATTGAAATTAGACATTATAAAATAAAAATAAAAAATAAAAAAATATATATCTTTAATTGACGCCATCTAGTGGTCATCTAATTTTTCCTACATTCTTTTTAGTGTAATTCGGGACTATAACTCCATCTAGTGGCCATATATAGGAACAATTATTTTTTATTTTATCATTCTTATGGACATAGATATTAATTTATAGGGACATATGCTTATTAAAAAGGTACAGTGTACATTATAAATTTTTTAAAATAATATTATCTATATAAAAATCCATAATTTGTAATTAAAAAAATATATATATAAAATGGATATATAAAATATAAATATGAGATATATTATCTAAAGGCAAGGGATATAATCAATTAAATTCCTAAAAATTATTTAAAAAGCAATTAAGGTCTATGTCTGCATTTAACCCCATGGGTTTTAATGTTTTTAGTCTATGGATCCATGCGGTTTCGTTCTGCGATATCATTTTTCGCATATCTGAGCCTCTCCAATGACTGAATATTTTGTCAATTCCACAGAACCAAAGGAGGGAGGGATCTTGGTTGTGGAAAATTCTGAAGTGATTGGACAGGCTGTGCTTTTTGAAGCCTTTCTTTATGTTATCGACATGTTCTCCTATCCTAATTGCTAAAGTGCGGGTCGTGCGTCCGATGTATTTTAATCCGCAAGGGCAAGTACACATGTATGTAACAAATCTAGTGTCGCAGGTGATGAATTTTTTAATCTCAAATTCCCGATTGTCCGCGGAGAAGAACTTGTGTTCAATCCTTTTCTTAAATCTGCTTGTCCTGCATGCTTTACATCTTCTGCACCTATAGAAGCCATTTTTTGCGAAAAACATTTGTGGTTTTTTTGGTGGGTCTGGAACATTTTTTGATAGGATATTCCGTAGTCCCGGGGCTCTTTTATAAATAAATTTTGGATTCTTTGGGAGGAGTGTTTTTAAAGTGTCATCCCTTAATAGGATGTGCCAATTTTTCTTTATGCATTTTTCAACCTCTTTGTATTGGGTGTTGAATCCCGTAATAAAAGCTAGTTCAAAGTTTGGGTTTTCTTTCTTCTTTTTCTTCTTATTCTTTAGGAGGTCTTCTCTCTTCAATTCGGATATTTTCTTTTGTGTGATTCTCAGGTCTTTCTCTTTGTATCCCTTTTCTCTGAATCTTTCTATTAATTTATCTGTCTGTGTATTGTAGTCTTTTAAATCTGTACAATTCCTTCTAATTCGGGTGAATTGCCCTTTTGGTATCGCTTGTATCCAAGCCGGGTGATGGCAACTCCTCTTAGAGATGTAGCCATTAGTATCCACCTTTTTAAAGAAGGTTCTGGTGTTTAAAGTGCCGTTGTGCTTAAAGATCTCCAAGTCGAGAAATTGCACTGTATTTTTGTCCATATTACCTGTAAATTTGATCTGATATTTGTTTTTATTCATTTTCTTGAAGAAATGTTCCAGGGATTCTTGCGATCCTTCCCACACAACCAAGATATCATCAAGATATCGGCGGTAATACTTCAGTTGTTGTGGAAGTTTTGAGTAGATATCCTCCTCTTCCCATTTGGCTAAAAATATATTTGCTACGCTGGGAGCATAACGTGCTCCCATAGCTACACCCTTTATTTGGTTATAGTACTCATTCTTATACCAAAAATGATGATTTGACATAGCCATATTCAGGCCTTCCAATAGGAAATCTCTTTGTGGTTCCTTTAAATTGGTGTATTTTTCTAAGGCCCATTTGATAGCCCTTGATGCATCCTTCTGTCTGATGTTCGTATATAATGATTCCACATCGATCGATGCCAATATTGTATTTTCGGTGATATTTATGTCCACTAGTGAGGTTAATGTTTCCTTGGTATCCTTTAAAAAGGATTTTCCAATAGCAGCTATAGGCTGAAAAAATGTATCCAAATATTCACCCATCCTAGCATATAAAGATTCTATGCCACTGATTATGGGTCTTCCCGGTGGCTGCTGTAGATTTTTATGAATCTTGGGGATTTGATATATCACCGGCATACGAGGGGCTTTAATATTCAGGTATTTTCCTTCTTTTTTGTTCAGGAGGCCCTTTTTCATCCCTTTATTAATCCACTGTATCATTTTGGCTTTCAATTTATTTGTAGGATTTCCAGGTAATTTAACATATGTATCTTCATCATTTACAATACGATCCAGTTCCTTGATATAATCTTCTTTTTTGAGAATCACTAGACCCCCTCCTTTATCAGCTGCTCTAATAATGATATTCTTCTTTTCTTCCAAACTTCTGATGGCTTCCCAAACTTCCTTTGTATTTTTAGTTGGCTTCCTTTTCATCATCTGTACCTCTTTTTGAACAATATTCCTGAACACTTGGATATATTGGTAGGTACTGGATTTAGGATTAAAAACTGATTTGTTCCGAAGTTGGGTATGTTGGTATTCTGTTTCTTCCTCTCCTCCTATCCCTTTCTTGTGTTGTTCCGCAAAAAATTTCTTAATATTAAGTTTTCGTGTAAACTTTTCTAGATCGATAAAAGTCTCAAAATGATCTAGGGATTTAGCAGGGGCAAATTTCAGTCCCTCTTGTAATATTTTCAATTCTGATGGTGTAAGTTCCACCCCTGCTAAATTGAATATCCCTTGCTCTAGACGTCCCTTTTCCGTTTTCTTTCTCCCTCCTCTACATCCTCTTTTTTTGCGTTTTCCCGCATGTTGGCCCAATAATTGTCTTTCCAAGACCTCTCTTCCCCCTGTTGCTTGAATTGTCCCGAGGGACCTGGCTTTTGTCCATCATTGGGATGAGGGTAGATATAGTGTTCTGAAGGTCCTGGTCTTTGGCCATCTGAGGGGTATGAGTAATGATGTTGGTTGTTCCTATATTCCTGATGGGAAGGGAGTCGTTCTCTCTCTCTATACATTCCCGAGGGTTCCTGTCTTAATCTGCCCGGCGGTTGATAATATTCTTGGTCATTTCTATATGTTGTCTGTCTTTCTCCTCCTCTTTGTTGTTGGTAATTGTTATAATTATCATATTGATAGTTATTTTTCTTATATCCTCTCCCTCTTCCCCGTCCTCTTCCTCTCCCTCTGCCTCTCCCTCTCACCGGCTTAAATTGGGGTTGTTGGAAGGTATGTTGGGGTGTATAGGGTGTAGAGTTGGAGTTCCTCCGTTCATAGTTATGATTTTCCCTTATTTTTGGGTGTTCCATATATCTAGGAGTAGAGAATTCTTCTCTATTCCTTAAGGGTGAGAATCTATTACTTGTGGGTATCAAGATGGTATTGGCAGTAGTGTCCCCCTCGTCATCTTCACAAATGATGGGAGTCATCTCTTCTCTCCTTATATTTCTATGTGGTGTTACCCTGAAGTCTTTCATAAGGTTGTATCTTACGTCCAGGCTATTAGGTTCCCTTTCTGGGGATGATTCCCTTGAATTAGTACCTATTACTTCTTGCCATTTGTAAACCACACCCTTTTTGTAATCTTCTATGTCACGTTGGTATTTCTTTATTTTTTTCCTTTTTATCTCAATGTCATATTGTGCGATATGTTTTTGCATCATTGTTATTTTATCTTTATATTCTTGGGTCTCGTTGAGTGGAGCTAGTTTTTCTTTAATTATTTGTATTTTTGATTCTATAATACTGAGTTTGGTTTTCCTCCTTTTAGTTAAGAGTTCCATTAGTTGTTTCTCTTTATTATTGAAAAATTTGAACCATTCCTCCATAGAGGTTTTGTCCTCTATTCCATCATTGGGATTGACATCCCATCTAAGGCGTCTGGGGGTAATATCTTCCTCTATGTACCTATCAAAGGTAGTGATATCCCACCAGGTTCTTATTTGTCTCTCCAAATTATATTGTAGCTGTTTAAAATTTTGGGACATATTAACCTCATTAATTGATCTTTGTTGGAAGATCTCACTAGAGTTATAGGTTCTTTCTTTTAATAAGTTAAATACATCCATTTTCTCAGTTGCTTTAGAGCCGGCTGCCATTCAATAGATACAGAGTATCTAAAATAGCAATAAAAAGAAAAGAGAAGGCGCCTGGCCCTTTAAATAAAAGATTGTTGAACCTGCTGCCCTTTTAATTGTAATAAAACAATAAATAGGTATATATCATAGGTAAAAAGGCGCTGGTAATCTTAATATATCACGTGTTATAAAAATTAATAGGTGATTTAAAGTGTAATATATGTGATTAAAAATTGCTACAAATATATATATGATCTACTATTGGTGCAATTAGCAAAGAAAAGTGCATACCAGTGCAATTTCAATTCAGAAGTGTTTGTGCTTCTCAAAGTAAATTAATCCACAAAGGTGTGGATCAGTGAACCAATAAATAGATATATAAAGAATTCCATACAAAAATCACATAAGAATATATAAAAATATAAATATATAAATGTGCTCCAAGTAGTGTTTAAAAATCCAGGCAATAGCATGCAATCAAAATTGTGCTTGGTGGATTCTTATTAATCCCTTCACAGTGCTCCAGGTGCTGGGATGTGACAACCGTCAATTAAGAAGTGCTTGTGCTTCTCAAAGTAAATTAATCCACAAAGGTGTGGATCAGTGAACCAATAAATAAATATATAAAGAATTCCATACAAAAATCACATAAGGATATATAAAAAAATCACATAAGAATATATAAAAAAGTATAAATATATAAATGTGCTCCAAGTAGTGTTTAAAAGTCCAAGCAATAGCATGCAATCAAAATTGTGCTTGGTGAATTCTTATTAATCCATTCACAGTGCTCCAGGTGCTGGGATGTGACAACCGTGGCCTCTTACCAGCTAGCAGCAGGTCACAAGGACCCCCAACGCCTGTGATCCCTTTATTGGGTGGATCAGACCTCTCCTCGATTGCTTGGATCTCTGGCTCCTATATTACTCGAGTTGGACCATGTAGTCCCCCCATACACATAAAGATATAGAAGAACAAATAGCCTCCAATAGTGAAATACTGTTTTATTCTCCAAAAAACATACACTATAAGGTGACAATTAGCCTCTTACTATTTGTTGTGCCCTCCTGGCACTGGGCAATTCGGCAGTACAAAATCGTTTTTTTGGGTCTTAGGAAGATATTCTCCGGGGATCTGCAGCACCCTGTATCTCCTTTCCCCCTTTCTTTGTATTGCAGCGGTGGATGTGTATCCCAGCCTCTGTTCCGAATGCCTCTGTGTGTTACTTCCGGGTTAGCATTGACCACAATGCATTTCGCTTAACGAGCGTCCTCAGGCAGTCTGTGCTGGCCCTGTCAGTCACATCTTAAGTATCGCTATCTCTATTATGATTGGCCGGTGTTTAATTTTGCTTTTGTAGCGCCATTCATTTATTTTTATTGACATTAAGTGCCGATCTGTATATTTAACAGGATGGTATCGATTTATTACGTGACCCTTTTATTTTATGTGTATTTGACATTTGCTGCAAATCGCCCGGGTATATTCCTATTCCCCGCATTATACAAACAGCAATTCACATCCAATAATTCTTAAAAACACATAATGTATTTCCCACAATTATAAAACTATTTATATCTAGTATTAAATCTTTATTAATAAAACATTATAAATAAAATTGAAATTAGACATTATAAAATAAAAATAAAAAATAAAAAAATATATATCTTTAATTGACGCCATCTAGTGGTCATCTAATTTTTCCTACATTCTTTTTAGTGTAATTCGGGACTATAACTCCATCTAGTGGCCATATATAGGAACAATTATTTTTTATTTTATCATTCTTATGGACATAGATATTAATTTATAGGGACATATGCTTATTAAAAAGGTACAGTGTACATTATAAATTTTTTAAAATAATATTATCTATATAAAAATCCATAATTTGTAATTAAAAAAATATATATATAAAATGGATATATAAAATATAAATATGAGATATATTATCTAAAGGCAAGGGATATAATCAATTAAATTCCTAAAAATTATTTAAAAAGCAATTAAGGTCTATGTCTGCATTTAACCCCATGGGTTTTAATGTTTTTAGTCTATGGATCCATGCGGTTTCGTTCTGCGATATCATTTTTCGCATATCTGAGCCTCTCCAATGACTGAATATTTTGTCAATTCCACAGAACCAAAGGAGGGAGGGATCTTGGTTGTGGAAAATTCTGAAGTGATTGGACAGGCTGTGCTTTTTGAAGCCTTTCTTTATGTTATCGACATGTTCTCCTATCCTAATTGCTAAAGTGCGGGTCGTGCGTCCGATGTATTTTAATCCGCAAGGGCAAGTACACATGTATGTAACAAATCTAGTGTCGCAGGTGATGAATTTTTTAATCTCAAATTCCCGATTGTCCGCGGAGAAGAACTTGTGTTCAATCCTTTTCTTAAATCTGCTTGTCCTGCATGCTTTACATCTTCTGCACCTATAGAAGCCATTTTTTGCGAAAAACATTTGTGGTTTTTTTGGTGGGTCTGGAACATTTTTTGATAGGATATTCCGTAGTCCCGGGGCTCTTTTATAAATAAATTTTGGATTCTTTGGGAGGATCAAGGGCTATCAAATGGGCCTTAGAAAAATACACCAATTTAAAGGAACCACAAAGAGATTTCCTATTGGAAGGCCTGAATATGGCTATGTCAAATCATCATTTTTGGTATAAGAATGAGTACTATAACCAAATAAAGGGTGTAGCTATGGGAGCACGTTATGCTCCCAGCGTAGCAAATATATTTTTAGCCAAATGGGAAGAGGAGGATATCTACTCAAAACTTCCACAACAACTGAAGTATTACCGCCGATATCTTGATGATATCTTGGTTGTGTGGGAAGGATCGCAAGAATCCCTGGAACATTTCTTCAAGAAAATGAATAAAAACAAATATCAGATCAAATTTACAGGTAATATGGACAAAAATACAGTGCAATTTCTCGACTTGGAGATCTTTAAGCACAACGGCACTTTAAACACCAGAACCTTCTTTAAAAAGGTGGATACTAATGGCTACATCTCTAAGAGGAGTTGCCATCACCCGGCTTGGATACAAGCGATACCAAAAGGGCAATTCACCCGAATTAGAAGGAATTGTACAGATTTAAAAGACTACAATACACAGACAGATAAATTAATAGAAAGATTCAGAGAAAAGGGATACAAAGAGAAAGACCTGAGAATCACACAAAAGAAAATATCCGAATTGAAGAGAGAAGACCTCCTAAAGAATAAGAAGAAAAAGAAGAAAGAAAACCCAAACTTTGAACTAGCTTTTATTACGGGATTCAACACCCAATACAAAGAGGTTGAAAAATGCATAAAGAAAAATTGGCACATCCTATTAAGGGATGACACTTTAAAAACACTCCTCCCAAAGAATCCAAAATTTATTTATAAAAGAGCCCCGGGACTACGGAATATCCTATCAAAAAATGTTCCAGACCCACCAAAAAAACCACAAATGTTTTTCGCAAAAAATGGCTTCTATAGGTGCAGAAGATGTAAAGCATGCAGGACAAGCAGATTTAAGAAAAGGATTGAACACAAGTTCTTCTCCGCGGACAATCGGGAATTTGAGATTAAAAAATTCATCACCTGCGACACTAGATTTGTTACATACATGTGTACTTGCCCTTGCGGATTAAAATACATCGGACGCACGACCCGCACTTTAGCAATTAGGATAGGAGAACATGTCGATAACATAAAGAAAGGCTTCAAAAAGCACAGCCTGTCCAATCACTTCAGAATTTTCCACAACCAAGATCCCTCCCTCCTTTGGTTCTGTGGAATTGACAAAATATTCAGTCATTGGAGAGGCTCAGATATGCGAAAAATGATATCGCAGAACGAAACCGCATGGATCCATAGACTAAAAACATTAAAACCCATGGGGTTAAATGCAGACATAGACCTTAATTGCTTTTTAAATAATTTTTAGGAATTTAATTGATTATATCCCTTGCCTTTAGATAATATATCTCATATTTATATTTTATATATCCATTTTATATATATATTTTTTTAATTACAAATTATGGATTTTTATATAGATAATATTATTTTAAAAAATTTATAATGTACACTGTACCTTTTTAATAAGCATATGTCCCTATAAATTAATATCTATGTCCATAAGAATGATAAAATAAAAAATAATTGTTCCTATATATGGCCACTAGATGGAGTTATAGTCCCGAATTACACTAAAAAGAATGTAGAAAAATTAGATGACCACTAGATGGCGTCAATTAAAGATATATATTTTTTTATTTTTTATTTTTATTTTATAATGTCTAATTTCAATTTTATTTATAATGTTTTATTAATAAAGATTTAATACTAGATATAAATAGTTTTATAATTGTGGGAAATACATTATGTGTTTTTAAGAATTATTGGATGTGAATTGCTGTTTGTATAATGCGGGGAATAGGAATATACCCGGGCGATTTGCAGCAAATGTCAAATACACATAAAATAAAAGGGTCACGTAATAAATCGATACCATCCTGTTAAATATACAGATCGGCACTTAATGTCAATAAAAATAAATGAATGGCGCTACAAAAGCAAAATTAAACACCGGCCAATCATAATAGAGATAGCGATACTTAAGATGTGACTGACAGGGCCAGCACAGACTGCCTGAGGACGCTCGTTAAGCGAAATGCATTGTGGTCAATGCTAACCCGGAAGTAACACACAGAGGCATTCGGAACAGAGGCTGGGATACACATCCACCGCTGCAATACAAAGAAAGGGGGAAAGGAGATACAGGGTGCTGCAGATCCCCGGAGAATATCTTCCTAAGACCCAAAAAAACGATTTTGTACTGCCGAATTGCCCAGTGCCAGGAGGGCACAACAAATAGTAAGAGGCTAATTGTCACCTTATAGTGTATGTTTTTTGGAGAATAAAACAGTATTTCACTATTGGAGGCTATTTGTTCTTCTATATCTTTATGTGTATGGGGGGACTACATGGTCCAACTCGAGTAATATAGGAGCCAGAGATCCAAGCAATCGAGGAGAGGTCTGATCCACCCAATAAAGGGATCACAGGCGTTGGGGGTCCTTGTGACCTGCTGCTAGCTGGTAAGAGGCCACGGTTGTCACATCCCAGCACCTGGAGCACTGTGAATGGATTAATAAGAATTCACCAAGCACAATTTTGATTGCATGCTATTGCTTGGACTTTTAAACACTACTTGGAGCACATTTATATATTTATACTTTTTTATATATTCTTATGTGATTTTTTTATATATCCTTATGTGATTTTTGTATGGAATTCTTTATATATTTATTTATTGGTTCACTGATCCACACCTTTGTGGATTAATTTACTTTGAGAAGCACAAGCACTTCTTAATTGACGGTTGTCACATCCCAGCACCTGGAGCACTGTGAAGGGATTAATAAGAATCCACCAAGCACAATTTTGATTGCATGCTATTGCCTGGATTTTTAAACACTACTTGGAGCACATTTATATATTTATATTTTTATATATTCTTATGTGATTTTTGTATGGAATTCTTTATATATCTATTTATTGGTTCACTGATCCACACCTTTGTGGATTAATTTACTTTGAGAAGCACAAACACTTCTGAATTGAAATTGCACTGGTATGCACTTTTCTTTGCTAATTGCACCAATAGTAGATCATATATATATTTGTAGCAATTTTTAATCACATATATTACACTTTAAATCACCTATTAATTTTTATAACACGTGATATATTAAGATTACCAGCGCCTTTTTACCTATGATATATACCTATTTATTGTTTTATTACAATTAAAAGGGCAGCAGGTTCAACAATCTTTTATTTAAAGGGCCAGGCGCCTTCTCTTTTCTTTTTATTGCTATTTTAGATACTCTGTATCTATTGAATGGCAGCCGGCTCTAAAGCAACTGAGAAAATGGATGTATTTAACTTATTAAAAGAAAGAACCTATAACTCTAGTGAGATCTTCCAACAAAGATCAATTAATGAGGTTAATATGTCCCAAAATTTTAAACAGCTACAATATAATTTGGAGAGACAAATAAGAACCTGGTGGGATATCACTACCTTTGATAGGTACATAGAGGAAGATATTACCCCCAGACGCCTTAGATGGGATGTCAATCCCAATGATGGAATAGAGGACAAAACCTCTATGGAGGAATGGTTCAAATTTTTCAATAATAAAGAGAAACAACTAATGGAACTCTTAACTAAAAGGAGGAAAACCAAACTCAGTATTATAGAATCAAAAATACAAATAATTAAAGAAAAACTAGCTCCACTCAACGAGACCCAAGAATATAAAGATAAAATAACAATGATGCAAAAACATATCGCACAATATGACATTGAGATAAAAAGGAAAAAAATAAAGAAATACCAACGTGACATAGAAGATTACAAAAAGGGTGTGGTTTACAAATGGCAAGAAGTAATAGGTACTAATTCAAGGGAATCATCCCCAGAAAGGGAACCTAATAGCCTGGACGTAAGATACAACCTTATGAAAGACTTCAGGGTAACACCACATAGAAATATAAGGAGAGAAGAGATGACTCCCATCATTTGTGAAGATGACGAGGGGGACACTACTGCCAATACCATCTTGATACCCACAAGTAATAGATTCTCACCCTTAAGGAATAGAGAAGAATTCTCTACTCCTAGATATATGGAACACCCAAAAATAAGGGAAAATCATAACTATGAACGGAGGAACTCCAACTCTACACCCTATACACCCCAACATACCTTCCAACAACCCCAATTTAAGCCGGTGAGAGGGAGAGGCAGAGGGAGAGGAAGAGGACGGGGAAGAGGGAGAGGATATAAGAAAAATAACTATCAATATGATAATTATAACAATTACCAACAACAAAGAGGAGGAGAAAGACAGACAACATATAGAAATGACCAAGAATATTATCAACCGCCGGGCAGATTAAGACAGGAACCCTCGGGAATGTATAGAGAGAGAGAACGACTCCCTTCCCATCAGGAATATAGGAACAACCAACATCATTACTCATACCCCTCAGATGGCCAAAGACCAGGACCTTCAGAACACTATATCTACCCTCATCCCAATGATGGACAAAAGCCAGGTCCCTCGGGACAATTCAAGCAACAGGGGGAAGAGAGGTCTTGGAAAGACAATTATTGGGCCAACATGCGGGAAAACGCAAAAAAAGAGGATGTAGAGGAGGGAGAAAGAAAACGGAAAAGGGACGTCTAGAGCAAGGGATATTCAATTTAGCAGGGGTGGAACTTACACCATCAGAATTGAAAATATTACAAGAGGGACTGAAATTTGCCCCTGCTAAATCTCTAGATCATTTTGAGACTTTTATCGATCTAGAAAAGTTTACACGAAAACTTAATATTAAGAAATTTTTTGCGGAACAACACAAGAAAGGGATAGGAGGAGAGGAAGAAACAGAATACCAACATACCCAACTTCGGAACAAATCAGTTTTTAATCCTAAATCCAGTACCTACCAATATATCCAAGTGTTCAGGAATATTGTTCAAAAAGAGGTACAGATGATGAAAAGGAAGCCAACTAAAAATACAAAGGAAGTTTGGGAAGCCATCAGAAGTTTGGAAGAAAAGAAGAATATCATTATTAGAGCAGCTGATAAAGGAGGGGGTCTAGTGATTCTCAAAAAAGAAGATTATATCAAGGAACTGGATCGTATTGTAAATGATGAAGATACATATGTTAAATTACCTGGAAATCCTACAAATAAATTGAAAGCCAAAATGATACAGTGGATTAATAAAGGGATGAAAAAGGGCCTCCTGAACAAAAAAGAAGGAAAATACCTGAATATTAAAGCCCCTCGTATGCCGGTGATATATCAAATCCCCAAGATTCATAAAAATCTACAGCAGCCACCGGGAAGACCCATAATCAGTGGCATAGAATCTTTATATGCTAGGATGGGTGAATATTTGGATACATTTTTTCAGCCTATAGCTGCTATTGGAAAATCCTTTTTAAAGGATACCAAGGAAACATTAACCTCACTAGTGGACATAAATATCACCGAAAATACAATATTGGCATCGATCGATGTGGAATCATTATATACGAACATCAGACAGAAGGATGCATCAAGGGCTATCAAATGGGCCTTAGAAAAATACACCAATTTAAAGGAACCACAAAGAGATTTCCTATTGGAAGGCCTGAATATGGCTATGTCAAATCATCATTTTTGGTATAAGAATGAGTACTATAACCAAATAAAGGGTGTAGCTATGGGAGCACGTTATGCTCCCAGCGTAGCAAATATATTTTTAGCCAAATGGGAAGAGGAGGATATCTACTCAAAACTTCCACAACAACTGAAGTATTACCGCCGATATCTTGATGATATCTTGGTTGTGTGGGAAGGATCGCAAGAATCCCTGGAACATTTCTTCAAGAAAATGAATAAAAACAAATATCAGATCAAATTTACAGGTAATATGGACAAAAATACAGTGCAATTTCTCGACTTGGAGATCTTTAAGCACAACGGCACTTTAAACACCAGAACCTTCTTTAAAAAGGTGGATACTAATGGCTACATCTCTAAGAGGAGTTGCCATCACCCGGCTTGGATACAAGCGATACCAAAAGGGCAATTCACCCGAATTAGAAGGAATTGTACAGATTTAAAAGACTACAATACACAGACAGATAAATTAATAGAAAGATTCAGAGAAAAGGGATACAAAGAGAAAGACCTGAGAATCACACAAAAGAAAATATCCGAATTGAAGAGAGAAGACCTCCTAAAGAATAAGAAGAAAAAGAAGAAAGAAAACCCAAACTTTGAACTAGCTTTTATTACGGGATTCAACACCCAATACAAAGAGGTTGAAAAATGCATAAAGAAAAATTGGCACATCCTATTAAGGGATGACACTTTAAAAACACTCCTCCCAAAGAATCCAAAATTTATTTATAAAAGAGCCCCGGGACTACGGAATATCCTATCAAAAAATGTTCCAGACCCACCAAAAAAACCACAAATGTTTTTCGCAAAAAATGGCTTCTATAGGTGCAGAAGATGTAAAGCATGCAGGACAAGCAGATTTAAGAAAAGGATTGAACACAAGTTCTTCTCCGCGGACAATCGGGAATTTGAGATTAAAAAATTCATCACCTGCGACACTAGATTTGTTACATACATGTGTACTTGCCCTTGCGGATTAAAATACATCGGACGCACGACCCGCACTTTAGCAATTAGGATAGGAGAACATGTCGATAACATAAAGAAAGGCTTCAAAAAGCACAGCCTGTCCAATCACTTCAGAATTTTCCACAACCAAGATCCCTCCCTCCTTTGGTTCTGTGGAATTGACAAAATATTCAGTCATTGGAGAGGCTCAGATATGCGAAAAATGATATCGCAGAACGAAACCGCATGGATCCATAGACTAAAAACATTAAAACCCATGGGGTTAAATGCAGACATAGACCTTAATTGCTTTTTAAATAATTTTTAGGAATTTAATTGATTATATCCCTTGCCTTTAGATAATATATCTCATATTTATATTTTATATATCCATTTTATATATATATTTTTTTAATTACAAATTATGGATTTTTATATAGATAATATTATTTTAAAAAATTTATAATGTACACTGTACCTTTTTAATAAGCATATGTCCCTATAAATTAATATCTATGTCCATAAGAATGATAAAATAAAAAATAATTGTTCCTATATATGGCCACTAGATGGAGTTATAGTCCCGAATTACACTAAAAAGAATGTAGGAAAAATTAGATGACCACTAGATGGCGTCAATTAAAGATATATATTTTTTTATTTTTTATTTTATAATGTCTAATTTCAATTTTATTTATAATGTTTTATTAATAAAGATTTAATACTAGATATAAATAGTTTTATAATTGTGGGAAATACATTATGTGTTTTTAAGAATTATTGGATGTGAATTGCTGTTTGTATAATGCGGGGAATAGGAATATACCCGGGCGATTTGCAGCAAATGTCAAATACACATAAAATAAAAGGGTCACGTAATAAATCGATACCATCCTGTTAAATATACAGATCGGCACTTAATGTCAATAAAAATAAATGAATGGCGCTACAAAAGCAAAATTAAACACCGGCCAATCATAATAGAGATAGCGATACTTAAGATGTGACTGACAGGGCCAGCACAGACTGCCTGAGGACGCTCGTTAAGCGAAATGCATTGTGGTCAATGCTAACCCGGAAGTAACACACAGAGGCATTCGGAACAGAGGCTGGGATACACATCCACCGCTGCAATACAAAGAAAGGGGGAAAGGAGATACAGGGTGCTGCAGATCCCCGGAGAATATCTTCCTAAGACCCAAAAAAACGATTTTGTACTGCCGAATTGCCCAGTGCCAGGAGGGCACAACAAATAGTAAGAGGCTAATTGTCACCTTATAGTGTATGTTTTTTGGAGAATAAAACAGTATTTCACTATTGGAGGCTATTTGTTCTTCTATATCTTTATGTGTATGGGGGGACTACATGGTCCAACTCGAGTAATATAGGAGCCAGAGATCCAAGCAATCGAGGAGAGGTCTGATCCACCCAATAAAGGGATCACAGGCGTTGGGGGTCCTTGTGACCTGCTGCTAGCTGGTAAGAGGCCACGGTTGTCACATCCCAGCACCTGGAGCACTGTGAATGGATTAATAAGAATTCACCAAGCACAATTTTGATTGCATGCTATTGCTTGGACTTTTAAACACTACTTGGAGCACATTTATATATTTATACTTTTTTATATATTCTTATGTGATTTTTTTATATATCCTTATGTGATTTTTGTATGGAATTCTTTATATATTTATTTATTGGTTCACTGATCCACAC
The DNA here is from genome assembly GCF_965119305.1 of Pelophylax lessonae. Taxonomy (NCBI): domain Eukaryota; kingdom Metazoa; phylum Chordata; class Amphibia; order Anura; family Ranidae; genus Pelophylax; species Pelophylax lessonae. The sequence continues at coordinate 391,399,187 of NC_138770.1, forward strand.
CTTTGTGGATTAATTTACTTTGAGAAGCACAAGCACTTCTTAATTGACGGTTGTCACATCCCAGCACCTGGAGCACTGTGAAGGGATTAATAAGAATCCACCAAGCACAATTTTGATTGCATGCTATTGCCTGGATTTTTAAACACTACTTGGAGCACATTTATATATTTATATTTTTATATATTCTTATGTGATTTTTGTATGGAATTCTTTATATATCTATTTATTGGTTCACTGATCCACACCTTTGTGGATTAATTTACTTTGAGAAGCACAAACACTTCTGAATTGAAATTGCACTGGTATGCACTTTTCTTTGCTAATTGCACCAATAGTAGATCATATATATATTTGTAGCAATTTTTAATCACATATATTACACTTTAAATCACCTATTAATTTTTATAACACGTGATATATTAAGATTACCAGCGCCTTTTTACCTATGATATATACCTTGTGATAGGTGTGGGCCAATCACAGCATCGCAACATTAAGCAAACTGTCATGAGTGGAAGCAATTCATGACAGTTTTGCTTATATTGTATTCATTGTGATTGCTATGATTGATCATAGCGATCACATGATACCCCGTCCGCTCACAGCCAGGTACTGAGCGTCACGATGCGTTGTGTTCCCCCGAAACACCAGTCATAGGGAAATGCCAGTCTGCATGTGTGCCTTGCAACATACCAGTACATTACAGTGCCTGCAGCTGCTGCCCACTCGCAGTAAATGTACTGTGGGCGAGCGATTAAAAATGACCACATTCAACATACCTCAAAATGGTATCTTCATTCTTTTGGAAAAAAAGGCCAAAAATACCCTACAACACTTTAAAGTGGATGTAAACCTGATTCATGAAATTTGTCCTAAGCACATCTATCTGTAGTGTTTTCTTATCTCTCTACAAAGCCCTGAATCCGGTGGCTTTCTCCTGCTCCCTTGTGTTATAAGCATGATAACTTCTAACAAGTTCTTCATCAAATGAGATAAAACCAAGCTGAAATTTGGGTCGTGGGAGGTTGCTATAAATAGATTAGCAGAGAGCTTGTCTTGTCACAGCACAGCTCTTCCTTCCTCTGCTTTGGGGAGTGGGGTTGTGTGCCTTTGCTCCAATCAGTTGTCACACTGTGTAAGGCTTCCTAAAGACTATATAAAGCTGAAGACAGCAGATATACATGTAAAACTTATGTAGGGAGTTTTGTTTCATTTTTGTGTATCATCTGAGGCTGTTCACTTCACTGGGTATATGTGAGGGTTTGCATCCACTTTAAAGTTGAAGCTTAGTTGGAAAAAAAAAAAAAAAAACCTATATTTATTCCCTACTTTAGATACATAACTGTAATGAAGTATGTCCCATGTTGTGTAGGTTGCAGGATCCTAGGAAATCTTGACTGCAAAGATATCGGTCCTCTTCCTGTCCCTGACCATTCTGTGCTGCAATGGTTCACATCTTTGGGTCTTAAGGAAGAACAACAGTATGGATGATCAATGGGGACATACCCCCTCCTATGTATTTAATTATACTGTGTAACTTGTAATACTTGTAATGTGATCTGTGAATGACAAATCTAATGGAGTCAAATTATTCTCTACCTCTTCACAAATCATGTTACAGGCAGTATAATCAATTAACTTTTCTCTGTGGAGGAGGATGAAGGTAGCATGTCCCTATTAGAGCACCTGTATTGCTGCTCTGCTTGAAGATCCAAAGCTGTTAACCACTGCCGTGCCGGAAATGCAGAGACAGGAAGAGAACAGGCATCCCTGCAGTAAAGATCCAGAAGCCTGCACAATGTGGGACATACTTCAATACAGGTAAGTGATGTGACTAAAGTTGTAGGTATTTTTTTTTTAGTTAAACTTCAGCTTTAAAGTATATGTGAACACATATCAGTAAAACTTCATACAAGCTTTAACATGCTCATTTTACTTCAGAATTCAAAATGATTCAATTTTCAGCTTTTATTAAAACAAAACCTGGTGATCCTGCCATGAAAAACCTTGTTAATGTACTTCTTTTATAGGGTGACAACCCTTTGTCCCTGTCTTCCAATTGAGCTTCTGCCTTGTCACCCTGTCACAAAGGCTTTTGTTAAACACATTACACAGGAATGGTGCACTGTCATCACCATCAGCAAACAAGCCCTGAGAAAGGCCATGTAGGCATCAATGGAGCAAGTGCATATAGACAGAAATTAGCTACAAATAGGAGATCAGCAAAGCAAAAAAAAAAAAGAAGGATGAAGAAAGGTGAAAAGCAAATGTTCAAAATTCAGCTATGGTTCACATATAAGCAGATAATAAAAAGACAGATTGCATCATGTGACCGTGATACCATAGGTTCAATCAGTGCTATCAGAGCTGACATTTCAAATTGCATTGGATGCTGCCTAAATTTCACTTATATCCCAGAGGCAAGACCTCTAAATCGGAGTTTACAGTTCTGCCAATTTGACTACAGGTTTCTTCTGAATTTCAGTCGATGCAACAATATACAAAATGTGGAAAGAGATTTGAGATTCTTTTGTTCCAAAGCAGTAGATTCCAGCACTATTTTTCAGTGAAGAAGGCTGGTTTTTGGACAGAGCATAATGGTGCAGGGGAGTTAAATATGCAAATAAGGGGTTCAGTTTAAATTAAGGGATGATGAGATTTCAGAATTAATGGAACCTCATGTCAGGACTTTCTAAAAGGAAACTTGTTTATTAACGTTTTTAAAAAAAAATTGCCATTTCCTGGCAATAAACTGGTATTACTGTTGTACTGTCAGCCAATAATGGGTCAGATAAAACCATGGGAAATTATCAAAGGTGCAGTTAAGGTGAATTAGAAATATGGTATATGGGCCTATTTAGTTCAGAGTGGTGAATGTTAATGTGTTATTAAACCCTCCACAGTAAAAATCAGTCTGTATATGCAGTAAAGCAAGCTTGTTATACTCACTGTGGAACCAAAGGGGTTAATTCTCTGCATTGTGTAAAAAGGCTGTTTGATCCGGTCTCCTCTGATCCTTTACTTTTTCCACAGTCCCCAATCCATCTGCTGATAGTACCGAGCCTTAGAGGCACGCTGCATATGCTCAGTTTGGTGAGTATGGCTAGAGATTTTTTGTTTTGTTTTTCTTGGAAGGGTGCATGTAATCACAGGGCCAATCAGCACTCTCCAGACAGAGGGTCAGGGGTCATGCAGCCTCATAGGAGAGTCAAAGGAAAAGGAAAGCTCCTCCTACAAGCTTTAACCAGTGCTCAGCCGGACACTGATAGAAGTCAGAGGACTGCTATATACAGCTGATGAGAAAAGGTATTTAGCGGTTTATATTTACCTAAATAATTGCATTTCCATGTTCTGTGTACTGTGGGAGACCAGATATAGTGAATGCAGGCTCCTGGGTTTAGTAACCCTTTAAGGCCCAAATCCAGCCAAAATCGCTTTTGTTTTAGTTATCGATACAGTGAACCTTCTGTTATTTTTAAACATTTTGTTCTATTGTCTTACTGTCAAATTATAAATGCTGTGTCAGAGAAGAATTCTCTTCTCTTTCTGTTTGAAACCTGGACAGGAAATATAGGGAAATCTCCCACAAACACAGCAATTCAATTCTGACAGTGGCTTTAACTTTCCTCACTCTACAAGATTTGTTTTTGTTATAGCCTGCATCTGCATTACAGGGATTCCCCCTCACTTCGACAGACAGGAAATGAGGAACAATAGGGAAAAATAAATCAGTAAAATGTTGGCAGAGGTTCTAAGTTTTGCCTGGGGTTGGGTGTTAATGGGCAAATTATGTTGGGGAATATAACATCTGTCTTTTTATAAATCACAGTGAATTTTACAGAAACCAGATTTCATTCTGAAGAAGGCAAAAACCCTTGTCGAGGGCAAATGTTATGCTATAGGAGCAAAATGCTGAGGAATCTAGATGGTGAATATGCTTTATGACAAAATTAGAGCAGGAAGGTTCTTTTTTTTTTTTTTTTTTTATTTGCAGAAGACACATATCATGTTTATTCTGCAATAAAAGCTTATTACCTTCCTTTTCGCTAATTTCTTTACTGTGCACGCACACCTCAGTTTACAATTCCAGCACCTTCTGCATGTTAGGATGAATTAACCCCTGTGCCAGTCAATCAAGATAGCCTAAGATGCCAAACCTGGAAGACCAGGTGAAGAGGTTGGCGCCAAGGGAGCTTGCTGAAGCAGAAATAAGTATAATTTAATTCAGGATTAAGATAATGTACACTGAATTTGACCGTGTGTGTATGTGTGCTCTAATGTGCAAACGTTTAAGGCTTCGTTCACACGGTCCGCCTCCGCAGGCGGATCCGTGTTGCTCAGCGGGGATCGATCCGCGATCCCCGCTGAGCCGGGCGGATGACAGCTCCGTCTCCGCTTGCAGAGCGGAGAGGGAGGTGTCTCAGCACCCGCTGCCCTCTATGGGGGATCGGAGGAGAGCGGACCGCTTGTCCGCTCTCATCAGATCCGCTCCGCTCCGATTACTGAACGGATGGAAAAATAGGGTTTCCATCCGTCCAGATTTCAGCACAGGATCGGATGCGGATGGCAGCGGGTGTCAGCGGAGGTGACCTCCGCTGACACCCGCTGCCCCATAGAGCTGCATGGAGGATCCGATCAGATCCGCCTAAAAAACTGAAAGAGCCCTTAGGCAGGTGTGAAAAATTCTGTAAATTAAAAATGGTTTTAGAAAAATAAGTGTTAATAGTTTATTTTTATCAAATAACAAAACTGCATCAATTCTTCTAGGTACACTTGCACAGTTTTTGAAGGAATTTGGCAGGTAGGTTGTTCCAAACATCTTGAAGAACAAACCACAGCTTTTCTGTGGATGTAGGCTGCCTCAAATCCTTCTGTCTTTTCATGTAATCCCAGACTGTATCTATGAAGTTGAGATCAGTGCTCTGTGGGGACCAAAACCTCACTTCCAGGACTCCTTGTTCTTCCTTACACTGAGGATAGTTCTTAAAGAGGAGCTTCAGACTTCTATGTAAAAATGTAAAGTCAGCAGCTACAAAAACTATAGCTGCTGACATAAAAAAACAGCCACCCACCTGTCCCACAATACAGTGCTGTGCTCTGCCCAGCCATTTTCACCCCGTGTTCTCTCTCCCCGTCATCTTTACTATGGGCACCTGGCTGTGACAGCTTGCGGCTTCACAACCAGGTGCCCGCTGCGCAATGTGAATGGTCCTGCAGGTTTTTGGGACCTGTCACCTGTCCCAGAAACCTGGCAGGGAGGGGGGGGGGGGTAAAGAGAACTTCAGCTTTCAATTGCCTAGGCCAGTGTTTCTCAACTCCGGTCCTCAGGGCACACTAACAGGCCAGATTTTAAGTATTACCTTGGGGAGATGCAGACTAGAATACTGCAATCACTGAACAGCAAATTATATCACCTGTGATGTATATCAGTTTTCTTGCAAACCTGGCCTGTTAGTGTGCCCTGAGGACCGGATTTGAGACTCACTGGCCTAGGCAGTCAGAGCAGAAGTGGGAGCGAGCACCTGTCAAAATCAGGTACTCCTCCTCCCCAAAAGCTCCATTTCACAACCAGGAGTGGGGAAGGAGATCTTAAAGCAGAACTTCCCTTTTTTGGTGGAGCTTCACTTAATGATATTGGCTGTATGTTTAGGGTCGTTGTCCAACTGCACAATAAATTTGGGGCCAATCACATGCCTTCCTGACGGTATGGCATGATGGTTAAATATCTGCCTGTATTTCTCAGCATTGAGGACACCAGTCATCCTCATAAAATCTCAAAATCCTCATCAAATCTCCAAACTTGCAAGAAACCTCCACCATGCTTCTTTGTTGCCTGCAGATACTCATCATTGTACCGTTCTTCAGCCCTTCGGCAAACTGTCTCCTGCCACAGCCTAATATTTAAAATTTTAGTCTCATTAGTTCAGAGTGTTTGCTGCCATTTTTCTGTAACCCAGTTCCTATGTTTTTGTGCATAGTTGAGTCGTTTAGCCTTGTTTCCACATTGAAGGTATGGCTTTTTGGCTGCAATTCCTCCATGAAGGACACTTCTGGCCAGACTTGCCTGGACAGCAGATAGGTATACCTGGGTCCCACAGGTTTCTGCCAGTTCTGTGCTGATGGCACTGCTAGACATCTTCCGATGTCTAAGGAAAGTAAACGTGATGTGTCTAGCATCTGCTGCATTATTTTCTTTGGCCGACCACTGCGTCTACAGTCCTCAAAGTTGCACGTTTCTTTGTGCTTCTTCAAAAGAGCTTGAACAGCACATTTTAAAACCCCAGTCTGCTTTGAAATCTTTGCCTTGGTGAGATCTTTCTGATGCAGTATAACTACCTTGTGTCTTGTTGCTATGCTCAGTCTTGTCATGGTGTTTGACACCTGTGACACGGAACAGTCTTCCATAATCTCAAATAGTAGCAGATTTTGGCTGTTCCTCACACAGTTTTAAGCCTTCTACAAAGCTGTTTGTTTTGGTGAATGACTGTTCAAACCTACATATGAAATTGATGATCATTAGCACCTGCTTGGTCATACGCCTTACTCTAATCCCACCAAGCCCTGACTTTGTGAAAGTGTACTGATGCTGGTTTGAAATGTTAATCACACCAAATTATTTGATTCAGATTTATCTTCTGTTCGCTCACTTTGCAGTTTGTTGAATTAATAAAAATAAACAATTAAAATATATTTTTTGAAAGCATGCTTACTTCACAGAATTTCTTTCTTTACACATGTCTAAAACTTTTGCAAGGTACTGTGTGTATAATGTATATATGCGCACACACACACACACACATATATATATATATATATATATATATATATATATATATATATATATATATATATATATATATATATATATATATATATATATATATATACACACACACACACACACACATACCGTATTTATCGGCGTATAACACGCACTTTTTCCTCCTAAAAATGGAGGAAAAAGCAGCAGTGCGTGTTATACGCCGATATTAAAAAAAAAAAAAAAGGCCAGGAAACATCGCCGAGAGCAGAAGGGGCGGGCCGGCCGAGGAGAAGGAAGAACGAGCTGTCATAAGAGCAAAAGGGGGCGGGCCGGGCCGAGGAGAAGGGCGAACGAGCGAGCACAGTCATCGGAAGTCCCGCCTATGACAGACGTCACACGTCTCGGGAGAGGAGGCGAGACTTCCGATGACTGCGCTCGCTCGCCCTTCTCCTCGGCCGGGCCCGCCCCCTTCTGCTCTTATGACAGCTCGTCCTTCCTTCTCCTCGGCCGGCCCGCCCCTTCTGCTCTCGGCCCTGCTTCCTGGCCTTTTTTAAAAACAGATTTGTATAGTTCCAATGGCCCTTGCGAGGCTACATATACAGTATGGACACTGCTGATGAGGCTGCATATACAGTATGGACACTGCTGATGAGGCTGCATTTACAGTATGGACACTGTTGAGGAGGCTGCATATAAAGTATGGACACTGCTGATGAGGCTGCATTCATGGGCAAAAATGTTCTGAGTTCAAAGCGGTTTATTTTAAATTTAAGCTTTTTTTCTGAAATGTCTCTCCAAATATTGAGGTGCGTGTTATACGCCGATAAATACAGTACATACATTCACAGTTCAGCAATAGGAAGTATGACTTGGAGATCCTGCTGCTGGAAACCTTAAAGTGTTACTACACCCAGGACCCTGCATTCACTATATCTGGTCTCCCGCAGTACATGGAAATGCAATCATTTTAGTAAATTTAAACTGCTAAATACCTTTTCTCATCAGTAGTATATAGAAGACTTGTGACTATCAGTGCCTGGTGAAAGCTTGTAAGAGGAGTTTTCATACTGCACTGGTTGTCCTATCAAGATGCAGTACCCCTGACCCTCTGTCTGGACAATGCTGATTGGCCCTGTGCTAATCACATGCACTCCCCCAAGAAAAAGAAAAACTCTAGAAATACACACTAAACTGAGCATGTGCAGACTGACTCCACTAACTGTCTTATCCGGACATGTTCTGGAGTCAGTGGAAGAAGAGGAGGATCTGTGCATACAGGATCAAACAGCCTTTTTAAACAATGCAAGGGACTAAACCATTAGGTTCCACAGTGAGTATAAAAAGCATGCTTTACTGCATATACAGACTCATTTTACTATTGTGGTTTAGTAACTCTTTAAGTACAGCAGGAAGACAGCCGACCACTTTCATCTTTATGTGGAGGGGCTGACACTTTAGACCCATTTTAAAACATGTCATTCAGATCTAAATACAAACTGGTTAAGCCCTAAAAAAGTGAGAGTCACTTCCCCCAAAGCGATTTCAAGCTATCTGACCATTTCTTGAGCAGTTTGTTCAACGCAATTGGAGCAGCAGCAGTCTAAAACCACAACTAGGTCACTTTTCAGTGTGCCGCCATTGTAAGTCAAGCCCCTTAAAGCGCATCTAAACCCTAGAACAAAAATTGGTATGTATTGCAATTTACCAGTCCCTAGATGTGGTGGTTGCATTAGTTTCCTATTTTAACACTTTTTTCCCTTTCTTCCTAACCTGGTAATGCTGCCATTAATATACTCCCTGTTCTAGGGTAACGACTTTACTTATCACCCTAGGACAAGGAGAATGTTAGGGCTACAAATCACTGTGTAAGGAGTACTTAACACCTCCCTCTGTTCTCTATAACAGAGGGAGGTGTTTTGTAATCCATAGCATAGATAGCATTGCAGGATAGAATGCTAACTGATAACGTCAGCTCACAGCATTTCTGGCTGGATGAGCAGCTGTTTTATTTGGGATGGGGGGGGGGAGGTTGCACTTGTTGAACAGATATAAAAAATTAAAAATATTGTTAAGAGTTTACATACACTTTACTGGAGAATGCATATACTTAACATCAATCCCTAACTTGTATCGATCCATCGCTACCATACACCTGTCAGGTCTAATTCTTTAAATCTTGTACATTAATCTGTGCTTGTTGCAATCATCTAGTTTTCCACATGTCCATGTCTGTTGATTATATTAAACCCCTGGTGCCCAACCTGCGGCCCTTTGGTATTTGATATGAGGCTTTCGGAATTCAGCAATCCTTAGTGGGGACATTGATTGGGGTAATAGCATGGATCTCAACTAGCATCACGTAATATGTTCCCAGTTTCGTATTGTCTTTTGCAGCATATCCCCAGTCAAACATGTAGCATGTCTACACTCACTGACCCTCATTTCCTCTATTAGGCCTACAGTTTCCTCACAGTCCTCTCAAGCGCTACATATATTAACCACTTGCCGACTGCCTAACGACAATTTACGTCGGCAGTCAGCCCCTCACAGGCAAAGCAACGTAGGTCTACGTCGCTAGCCTGTGAGGGTTTAGGGAGCGAGCGCGCGCCGCTGGAGGCGAGCTCCCGCTCGGTCACAGGCCCCCCCCGCGCGCGAGTGACCGGCAGACCCGATGTCCACCGGTCACTCGCGATCGTTAGTTACAGAGGGAGAAAGGCAGGCGGCTAATGTAAACAAAGCCGCCTGTCATTCTCCCCTGTGTAACAGCACAGATCACTCGGTCTTGCTATGTAGGACCGTTGATCTGTGCTGTTACACCACTAGCCACAGCCAATCACAGTAAGAAACACGCCCCTAGGGACACACATAACCCCTTCCTCTCAAATAAAGTTAACCCCTTCACTGCCAGTGTCATTTTTACAGTAACAGTGCATATGTATAGCACTGATTACTGTAGTAATGTCACTGGTAACCCCAAAAGTGTCAAAAATGTCAGTCAAGGGTCCGATCTGTCCGCAGATCGCCGCCATTACTGGTAAAAAAAAAAAACAATAAAAATGACAAAAATCTTTCCCTTAGTTAGTAAACACAATAACTTTTGCGCAAACCAATCAAAATACGTTTTTCAATTTTTTTTTTACCAAACATATGTAGCAGAAAACAAATTGGCCTAAAATGTTAAAAAAAATTATTTTTACATTTTTTTTTTTTTGGGGGGGGGGGGGAATTTCATATATAAAAAATGTGAAAAATATTGTTATTTTTGCAAAATTGTCGCTCTTTTTTTGTTTATAGCGCATGATCAAAAGAAATCGCACAGGTGATCAAATACCACCAAAAGAAAGCTCTGTTTGTGGGGGAAAAAAGGACGTCAATTTCATTTGGGTACAGCGGCACTGCGTTAAAGTCACGCAGTGCCGAATCGCAAAATAGGCCCTGGTCAGGAAGGGGGTAAAATCTTGCAGGGCTTAAGTGGTTAATTACATTACGTACGGACCTTCAGGTTGTCCGAGGCCACATTTGAGGCCCCCCTTTAGCTCATAAGTTGACTACCATTGTATTAAAGGGTCACAACTGAACATATGCAAAAATCTGAATGCTCAGGCTTAAATTATTATAAATGTAGAGGTTAACTCCTAAAATGTTTACATCTGCCACACATTTTAAACTTTGCTAAACCTTTTCTAAGGATGATGCTAGAGATCACCTGAAGTCTTAGTTACACCCCCCCATGTTAATATAGAACTCTGTCCCCTAAGTGTGCAGAACAGTAGAACATAAGAGAGCCCAGAAATGACAAAGATTGTAAACAACTACAGGCCTCTGTGTTTGATACCATTAAGGTTACCTATGCTTTATCTACGTTTTGGATCGGCTGTATTGGAAAAATGTCCTGCCTGACTCAACTTTTAAGGGGTTTTCAGCAAAATGCTCATTACACAGAGTTCAATGATAAAACATGGTAAAAACAAAACATGCCTACATCACACAGCACCTGGAACGTGCAGATGTAAACAAAAAAAAAGGAAACTGAAAATTGAAAAGACAGCGTTTTGGCAGCTGTTTGGTCAGCAATTTTTCAGACTGGGGGGGGGGGGGGCTTTCCTCCCTGGTTTCAAAAGGTTAATGCATACATACCAAGTAAAAAAACAGAAATCTTTCAAAGTAAAGTCTGCATTACCATAATAATGTAGGAATACTTGTTGCTGCATAAGCCATCTCATGTCTAGTACCCTTTGAGCCAACAAGTTAATACATTAGGAAATGTCTTCATTTCTTAAGTAGATATTCCACAGGCCATCATGGAAAAGGTGTGATCAAAAGCAGCATCCGAAAATAAAGGTTTACAGAGATGATTATTGGGTTGATATTTTGTACGTGTGCAGTTTTAGATATGGGTAAAAGTGTACACTTTTAGAACACAACCAACACTGAAGGAACTGCATGCAGCCCTATAATCGACAGGCCATCAAATTAGCTACTTATATGTTTCATCATTATTTCTGGAATAGTTCTTGCAGAGCCCATAAAACAATGTTTATTTTCTAATGTTATCAGCATCAAAATGATTCTTTACTTTGTGAACATAACAGAGCAATAAAAATTTTAAGCGGTTTTCCTGTAGCAACATTCATGTAATATGTATTTTAGAACCAAATGAGTCATCTATTGCCACAGTGGATATGTACAAACATTCGCGCGTCAAGAGATTATAAATTATGTCTTTTAATACTTTTCTCGTAGCATGGCTTCAAGATTAATTTCAGTAACAAAGATTTATATCTAATGTCATTGGTGCCACCTAGTGGAGAAGATATACAGTGCTCAGCATAAATGAGTACACTCAGATTTGTCAGAAAACCTTTACTTTCCTTTCAGAACCAACATTTTCTATGGGACACTTTGGGGTTTACTTACTAAAGCTAGAAAGGGCAAAATTAGTCACAATTCTGCATAGAAACCAATCAGCTTCTAACCTCAGCTTGTTTAGTTAAGCTTTAACAATAAAAGCTGGAAGCGGATTGGTTTCCCTGCAGAATTGAGACTAACTATCCCCTCTCTAGCTTTAGTAAAGAAAAACCCTATGCTACATAATAACACCAAATGTGGGCCATTGATTGCAACCAAGTATTTTTCCTAACAAATGAATTCAAGACCATGTTGCAAAAATGAATACACCCCAATGAAAGCCTGAGGAGCAAAGCTAAATTTTAGACAACAAAATCCTAACAAGAATTCAACTACAGGTGAATACAATTATTCATTAAACAGGTGTCCAGAAGACAGTTAAATTTAAAAGGGTGTTACTTAAAGAAAAAACTCCCTCCCATTTCATGCTGTCAGCAATTGCACCAAATGGAAGAGAAATTGAAGAGAAATGTCACAAGGCCTGAGAAAGAAAATTTCTTTACAAAGGAAAGGTGAAGGCTACAAGAAGATCAGCAAAGCTTTACTTATCATTCAAAATAGTGTAGCAAATGTGATACAAATATTTAACAAAGATGGAAGTGCAACCATCTCACAGAGACATCCAGGCCGTCCACGGACGTTAACACCTCGACAGAAGCGTCTTCTGCTGACTGAGAAGGGTTGAAGAAAATGACCATTCAAGTTCACTGCAGTTAGCTAAAGAAGTAGAAATCCTAACTGGGGTGATTGTATCCTGTGACATAATAAGGTGTACACTGCTTCCATGAAGAAAGCCTCTCCTAAAGCCCATGCACAAAAAAGCATGCCTAGAATTTGCCTGGGTCATTGCTGAAAAAGATGACTACTGGGACTCTGTACTCTGGAGTGAAGAAACCAAGATAAATGTTTTTGGAACTGACGGCTTCAAAACTGTATGGTGTCGCAAAGGTGAGTATAAACAGGGCGGGGCTGTCATGGCGGTTCCCTATTCAGAGGACTGAGAGTGGAGTGATCAGAGGAGTGATGGTGCCTGATTATTTCTATTCTGGGATCCGACATTTGGATTGGGAGCACCTATTGGAAGCTTTCAGGGTCGATTATCCAGCTTTATAACAACAAGCGTTGTATGACCATTGTGAGAGCGGTGGTCATACTTATCTGGTAAGAGGTCAGCTGGCTACTTTGTGTGTGGTGGAGGTCTTCACTGTCCCTGTCATTTTATAGACGGATTGCCACGTATTAAAGGGTGTTGTCGGTGGACTATACAACTCATTACGCCAGCTTGAATTGGACTTTTATTTATACATTCATTTACAACATATGTCATTTTATGAGCGCTGCATTTTTTGTCTTTAGTACAAACAAAATGCATGGTGCCTACAGTGAAACATGGTGGTGGCAGTGTCCTTCTGTGGAGCTGCATGAGTGCTGCTGGTGTCGGGGAGCTGCATTTCATTGATGGTATGAATTCACAGATGTACTGCTCTGTATTGAAAATGAAGATGCTACCATCACTCCGTGCCCTTGGTCGTCGTGCAATTTTCCAACAGGACAATGATCTAAAACACACATCTAAGGCCACTGTTGCATTTCTGAAGAAGAACGGGGTGAAAGTGATTCAGTGGCCATGTAGGTCTCCTGATCTTAACACAATTGAACACCTATGGGGAAATCTGAAGAGACAAGTTGAGCATCACTCTCCATCCAGCATCCAGGCTCTAAAAGAGATCATTCTTGAAGAATAGAAAAAGATAAATGTTGCAATATGTCGCAAACTTGTTCACTCCATGCCTGAAGACTTGGTGCTGTCCTTACACATCATGGAGGTCATACAAAATAATAGATGTAGTAGTTTTTGTTGTGGGGTGTATTCATTTTTACATCAACCAATTTGAGTAAAGCTAAAGATTTTGTAATCTAAGTTATATTATTAACCATACTTTCATGTAATGAGCTAAACAAATTTCATTTTGTAAAAATTTTGGAAATGTTTCTTGTGTTCATTGAAATATTGATTAAAATCTTACTTTTCAAAAGGGGTATACACCGATTTATGCTGAGCACTGTATATATAACAATATGTTGATGAATAAGCCACCCTCTACTACTTCCACACTGGGAGCAAAGGAATGTACCATGACTCCTAAAAATTCTAGCTACATACATTTAAAAAACCAAACTGAATCTAACCAGTAAAAACCTGGCGACATACCATCTTTGGTGAAATTAACATAATACAAGCTCTGAACACAGTGTACACAACTCACACATACATGAGGACACAGAAGATAGGGGAAAGTGGGGCTTTACGGGCCAGTGGGAGTAGAAGGATCACACAAAAACCAACTTCTAAAAATAATTTACATTTTATTAAATTTCATCGTAAAAAACGTGGACGTGTACGCACATGTTAGCACAAACAAAATAACATAGAATAGTACTGATAAAATCGATTATAAAGAGTCATTAAATAGAAATACATCCCAGAAGGGAGAAAAAACCAAGAGCCTGTGTAGGATGATAGGTAGGTCTCAGATGGAATACGGTCAATGTAGGTCCCCAGCAAGCCGACGTGTTTCGCTCAAGGCTTCCTCAGGGCCAGAGAGACTAGGACAGACCGGAATTTCCTTTTCAATGACTCGGGAGATGGCAGATTGGCGACACGAAAAAACACCAGATATTGTCTCCTTAGTATTTGTGTATAGCCTCCAATGTATACATATATTCACTCATTTATTTTAGGCTAAGTGTCCAGCCTCTCAATCAACGCAAAGAGCACCGCTTTTTTTGCTGCATAAGATAGCACTGTGTTATAACTTGATAGTCAGGACTCTTTTATATGTAAAGCTGTTCTGTTATGGGAGCACGATGGTTACCACACTGGTGGCTGAACTTGATATATCCACCTATCGTTTCTTTTTCCCTTGATCAGGGCCGATGGAGTGGTTTATTAGATGTATATATGCGATATAAACCTTCAGTCCTTGTAGCCTTTTTGCAGTATATGAGTGGCTTCAGGCAGGAACCTATAACCTCATCTCATCCTATTCCAGAACGGTGGGGGGGATAGTATATCCCGGGTCCAGCCTGAGGCAGGCTGGCTGGCGTGAACAACCACAAGGACCGGTTGGACCCAGGATATGTCCATAAGTAGTTCTCGCTGTACCTCCCAACCTCCAGCCATAGTCCTCTGCTTTCAAACCATGGTCAGCCCCATCTTACTTGTTCTCTGAATGATCCATGATCACAACATGATAACCAACATAAACGGCAAAGAAGCTAGGAATGGAGCTAGCACTACCTACCCCAAAGTTAAAAGAACTGCAGGCCAATGCAGTTGAACACTTTGTGCCAAACATGTCAAAGTTCCTCTGTTGGATCCCTACAAATGAGAACTTTGTGTGAAACTGGTCAAAATGTGCTGTTGGTATCCATTTACCTGTGCATACCTTCTACAAAATAAACCTACAATCAAGCAAGTGAACTATGTGGAATTATTATTTTTGTAGATGTGCTATCAAGTCATGCTTAGCCTTTTCCAACCTCTATCCACAATCAGATCTTACTGCTTTCTCTGCCTCTGCCTTCTTTCTCTCACTCTCCCCCGTAATAGATCATCTCATGCTCTTCATTCTCTCCTTCCTACTTGCTCCTATTCTGCCTTCTATAACTCCCTAAATGTTCAATAGTCAGCTGCCTCCTCACCTCCTTCTACCCAGAACATCTGATACTCTGCCTCTTCATCTTCTTGCCTTTCTGTCCTTTCTAACATCCATGTTCAGCCACCATTATAATCTTTTGGCTTATGTGGTCCATGATTACCCTACCTTTAACCCCCACCCCACCCAAAACATGATCAGACACGATCAGCATGCACTCTATGGCTAGTTATACATTATACAATTCTCTTGTAAATTTTTCCTTTCGATTTACCAAAATCATATAATAGGAGGTAAAATCTAAACACTTGCACTACATAGTTGGAAGGTAAATCTAAAGAAAAGTGAACAAGAAAATTGCAAAATGTATGGCCAACTTATGCCTCATGACCAATACATTGAGATGTCACACTTGACCAAATAACATTTATAGCTAAAATATTGTCTGATTAGACAGCAATGCATAACAGTGTTTTAGGAATCATTTAGAGCAGGGCAAATTTGCTTTGAATATAGGAGCCAGCTAAAAAAAAAGTTAGGACTTAGGAGCCAGTTTTTTTTTAGCATAGTGTGGGTTGTCAGGGCCCAGAGCAAGGCAAGTCATTTGTGAGTAATTTGTGTGGTGCATGGTGAAGAATGCAGGACATGGGGTCCAAGGGAAGGGACCAGTGTGCAGAATTCAGGACATGGGATGCAGGGTGAAGAACATGCAGTGCAGAACGTAGGACATAGGGTGTAGGACATAGGGTGTAGGACATGTGGTGCAGGACACGTGGTGCCTGATGCAGAATGCAGAACATAGAGTGTAGGTCACCGAAGAACATGGGGTTCAGGAGAAGGGTTCAGAACGCAGGACATGGGATTCAGGGCACAGAATGCAGGGCATGGGATTCAGAGTAAAGAACGCAGGGCATGGGGTGCAGGACAGTAATGCAATCCCCCACTCCCCCTGGGTCCTACTGCATGTCCTGTGCATCTTCCCCAGCAGTGTCTGAGAGAAGAGTGGATGCAGAGGGCAGCTTTTTCTCAGCACCTTGTGGAGTTCTCTGTGGCAGTGCTGAGGCGGCGCCATGTTGGAGATTCGGTCCTGCTCCTTCCTCTCAGTTCTGTTGGGAGGGCTCTGCAAGGACACAGAAAGCTGTGGGTGAAAGCTGGAGCCGATGCTGACAGTAATGCAGCTATGGAAAGGAGAATTAAAAAGATTGGCAGTGGGAGCTTAGCGAGACAAGTCCTCTCTCGGCCGCTGTACTACCCCCTGCCCAGTCTGCTCCTGACTTCACAGATCAGGTGCCGCTGCTTCCCCCTCCTCTGCTCCCTTCCCACCAGGCCCTGCTCCAAGCCAAATTCATGTATGAATAATGTGTCCGGGTTTCAGGCGCACACATTATTCAGACCAACAGTATGAATGGGCTGACGAGAGCCCAGGCGGCAGGATGCCATTTCTAGTCGCCATGGCAACCTGGCACCTGGTATTTGTCGAGCCCTGATTTAGACACTAAAATGAATCAAACCTCTTAACCTACTTATGTATAGGCACTCCTTTTTCTATTGGTAGTTCAATTAAATATAAAACACAAATTTTACAACATGTACCAAATGGTTAAAATGTTGCCAGGTGATTTCTGCTCAACAGCTTCAAGTATAAAACTGTTAACATCATCTCCCTTGTGTGCAAAATGATGCAGTGTAAACTGGGATTTGTTTCCTGGCGACAGATAGAGATATAGTCTTTATATACTATAAAATTACTGTTTAGCTCTTTCATGGGGGGGGGGGGGGATGTGAATATTCACACTGCACTGCCCAAACATAACACACTTATTTTGATTACAAAGCTTTAAAAATGGATAAATCAGTTTATGAAACAGACAAGTTAAGTACATTTGTTTTTGTTTGTGTGAATTTTGGATTTTTAATTCCTCTGAATGCATGCATGCAAAATTGCTAAATTATGGAGTATCTCCTCACATGAGATTTTCAAATGCACATTTTTAGGCAAATCAAGGAAATGCAATTCACCAGAAATTATGAGATATCTAGAAATGGCCACACTACTTGTTCTCATTCAGTGCTGCCACCGGTCACTGCTTGTCCCACAGAAGTAGGAGTAGAGCAATGGCAGGCTAGGCTGCGATAGAGAAAAGTTCTTGTGACTATTCCCTTAACATGTAAAGAGAATCACCATAAACAGCCCTGTTTATCACCCTTACCCATAAATGTGACTATTGCAATCAAACAAACAAAATAAAGCTACATTTAGGGCCTTTTGATTGATTGTTTCTGACAGATCAAACCCTGGGAAGGTTCAACCTTGCAGTGCATTTTGGGAAAAAGACCCATAATTTGTAATGCACCACTCCAAATTATCCAATTTAAGTATTTTCCTGCATTTTGCAAACCCAAGATCTGTTATAAGCCCTGGCTCACACCATCGCGATTTGTCACGCGCTTTAACAATTCAAAATCGCACTACAAGTTGCAGTGACTTTGAAAAAGGCTCCTGCGCTATTTTTCTGCAATTTCTTGCAACTTGCATTAGCTTCTGTTAAATATAGTTGCAAGCCGCAATGAAATCACACATCAAAATCTCACTGATCTGCAGCTTTGAAATCATGCTAAAGTAGCGCAATCTCAAAGCACACTGGTGTGAACCAGGGCTAAAGTAGGTTTACTTTTTGTACTGCATGTACAACAAGTCTGTTGCTCAGTTACAGCAAAGTCTATTGCAAAGAGCCATGGCTTTTAGGTTTGTGTATAGACATCTATTTCTGAACACACTGCTTCACAAAATCATTGTAATACAGCATAATTATTTGTCTCAACACACGTTTATTTTCTTTACCTGTGTTTCAGAACCAGCTTCAGTCTTGATGGAGGCTCCCGAGTGGGCCTTAGGCTTTTTCAAACAGACAGTCCAATCAAGTACGCCTGTCAGTTTTTCAGGCGGACCTGATCGGACCCTGCAATGTCCTCTTTGGAGCGGCAGATGTCAGCGGACATGCCGCCATCCGATCCTGTCTGCCCAAAAACAGATGGATGGTGGTCCTATTTTCCATCCATCTGGTGGATTGGATGGAAACGGACAGGCAGTCAGTTTTTATCCGATTGCCCCATAGTTGAGAGCAGGATGGAAGAAAACAGACAGGCGGTCCATTTCCACCTGATTGCCCCATAGATTGCCTCATAGAGGAGAGCGGGACTGTTTACTGTCCGCACTGCATAGCGGAGCAGAAACACAGACCTGTCATCCGCCTGCTCAGCGGGGATCAGCGAAGCAAGTGGAATCTGCTTAGCGAAGGCTCCTGTGTGAAAGGGGACTAAGCAAGGCTGGTCCTGGAATGCACCACACACAAGGAAGTTACTTTCCCGCTGTGCGATGCAAGACTACCTACTGCGCTCCTGCTGTGTAATAATCCCGCCCACTATGTGTGATGTAAGTTGCAGATTAGGAACATTATGTCTGTAAATAAGCCTGCCACCTTACTAAACAAACTGGGGCTTGGAGGAGCAGTGGCCACACAACTGACCACAGGAGATACAGGCATGATGTGTCTTGGTACGGTATCCTGTAACTCCCAACAGTGATCACAGGGACATAAACTGACCCCAGCTGCAGAGATTTGCTTTTATGCATGCTGTGGTCAGTTTGAAACAGGAACCCTAGAGAACTGGCAGGATAACCAGGTTTTTACCGAGAAAGAATTTTAAGAAAAGATCTCTCAGGATTATAGAGGCACTGAGATTCTGAAATAAAAGAGTGATGAGTATGACTGTAGTCTCTTCCATAAAAAGTGATAGTATTAGTTGTTACTTCCATGAATAAATATTACATTGTTTCTAATATGAAGAATAGGCTCGGACACCATGCTTTCAAAACACAAAGAGATGAGTATTGCAAACTGATGGACCCAACACTTTGTAAAACAGCACCTCTCATCCACTGGGCTTGAAAGGATTTTGTCAGCCAAACAGCTCAGTGAACACTTCCATGGTTGTCAGGCATTGTACCTTGTAAAACTGACTTAAGTGTTTTGCATGCAACCCTCCATAGTATCCTACTCTCTGCATCCATACCCTTGTAAACTAAAATACTGGTCCTTTATTCATACTAAATAAACGTGTCTGTTCCTGCATTTATCCTTTTATGATTAAAAAAGGAGAATGTATTACCAAGCCTCAATACCATGTACATGCATGAAAAGCAGCTACCATGGTAACTCCAGGGGGGGTCATTGTACAATAACAGATTCTAAAAATATTGAAATCAGTGAATATTTACTCTCATCACCTACCATTTCAGAGGAACGCCTTCGTATTCAAACCAAATTTCACTTATATCTTCTGTCCGCATAACTTTTTGAAAATGTTTCTTAACCTTATCGGTTACCAGGGTAAGGTAGCTCACACGAGGTAAAAGTAACTGCAACAAAAAATTGTAATCTCTATTATACAAAACATGTAAGCAAAAGAATTGGGTATGGCATTAAATACTTTTCACCTTTACCATTATCAATGAAAGCGAAAGTAAAAGAAAATCCTACATTTTGGGTTGTCCCAGAACAATAATATAGGTGAAAAACTTCCATTAGGGACAACCAGAGATTCCCTTACTTTGGAGGGATTTTCTTCCACTTTTGTCTACGGGACAGGAAGCCAAGAAGGTATATTATATATATATATATACATATACACATATACACACACATACATACATACATATACATACACACACACTGTATATTCACTTGCTGAACACAATATGTAAATATACGTTGCGACTTTGAAGTGGTTTACCAGGAAGCTATCAGCCATAACCCTGGTATTTTTTATTCAGCCAGTGATGTTCTTTTTAATGAAAGCGGTCCAAGCTAATTAGCCGATGGATCGCTTTCAGAAGCAGCGGGAGGCATCATCCCAACCTTCCTGCCACTCGCCAGTGTTTCTAAGGCTTACTGTTTTCACTGGCTAGCTAGGGAAACAATCCAAAGTTTTGCGCAGCTGGCCATAGAGGTGACCAGAGACCGGGTTGTCTCTGATCACCTCTTTGATCTAGGAGGACCAGAGTCATGATGTCCCTCACGGTCTAGGGGGGGGGGATGTAAACATTTTTTTACTTTTAAAAAGGTAGAGGGGAGATTGGGGTTCTTATAAACCCCAAATCGCTCCATAAAGAGGACCTTTATTTCTCCTACAAGGGATGGGTTTACATTCCTTGTAATAGGAATAAAAGTGATGGAAAAAAGTTAAAGGGACAGTGTAAAAATAAAATAAATAAGAAAAAAACTAAATTTAAAGAGCCCCCATCCCTCTGTGCCAACATGCAGCTGTGAATGCATATGTAAGTAAACGGTGTTCGCACCACACGTGAGGTATCGCCACGAACGTTGGTGTGAGAGTAATAATTTTATCGCTGGAACTCTTCTGTAGCTTTAAACAGGTAATCTGTAAAAATGTTTAAAGCCTCACCTATGAAGAGTTTGAAGTGTCATAGTTTGTCACCATTCCACGAGCGTCGCATTAAAAAAAAAAAAAAAAAAATATATATATATATATATATATATATATATATACATATACACACACACACACACACACACACACACATACAGTAAACCCCCCTCCATTGCGGGGGGTTACGTTCCGGACCCAGCCGCGAAAAGTGAAAATCCGCGAAATAGAAAAACCCTATTAAAATGCATTGTAGGCATGTTTTTTTTACTGTCACTGTACGTGTAAATATATATATATCTTTTTATTTTATTTATTTATTTTTTAAATGGAGTTTCAAAAAACTGTAACACAAATGCCGTGTGACAAAAAAATTGCAGTGATCACCATTTTATTCTCCAGGGTCTCCCCTAAAAAAACATATATATAAAGTTTGGGGGTTGTAAGTAATTTTCTAGTAAAAAAAAATGATGATTTTTACTTGTTAACAAAAATTGCCAGAAAACGCTTGGTCAGGGGACATATAGTCTAACAAAAAAAAAAAGAATTGTGAAATTTTGTTCTGTAAGCAAAAAACATATTTTCTGTCTCAGTTGATCCTGCTATAGTAACACCTTTATTTTTCCTGATATTTCTCTAAAGTTCATATTTTATACTATCCAAGTCTTTTTGTTACTTTCTTTTTTTTTTTTTTACAATGCTGCAGATGGCAAAGTGAACCTGTTTAACACTGCTGACTCACCCCATCTACGCAAACCTACCAGTCACACAGCCACACATGTTGCAGAAATGTTAAAGCTACATCAAAGGCTTTACAATACAACCTATTCAGTTTATAATTTCATAAAATGACGTATTATACATGCCTAATTATGACTTTCAAAGAAAATGACAATATAGGACAGCGTCAACATGGAAGACTCCTGCTCTAAAGTTGCTAAAGTGCAAACTACTAAATTGCTGAGAACTTTGCTTTTGAGTTGACTGTCACGCATACATTACACATGACAGAGAAATGTTAATTGAACTGAAGAAGGAAGCTGAATAACATAAACAGCTATATGTCCATATTCAACGGCTTACTGGAGATGAACACATACAATTTACTGACAACAGTGCTAGAAATTACTCACTGGTCAGCCCATCAATTGTTCTCAGAACTCGTTCTGCTTTCTTGTAAACAGAGAAAACAAAAAACTGAAGGGACACAACAATAAAGTTTCAAAAAAGTCTACAGAACAATATTATATAGTTACAACAGTCTTCCAGTATGGGCAGGATTCACAGAATGCCCTTGCATTTTAAATGCAAATAGGCTGCATTGCATGTATCAGGGGGGAGCGGAAAGGCCTTTCTCACTTGTCCTATCTGCTTAACTGCATAGTTCAGCTATGGATTAGGAAGCCCTTCAGATTATTAATTTTACTTTAGTAAGTTTGGAGATCTATACGGTGCCAAATTCACTTTCATTTTAGTAATTCCTGTTATCATTGAAGCTCGGTTCAAACTACTGCAACGTGACTTTGATTTGATGCACTTTACAGTGCAATTATGTGATGCGACTTTGCATATTCTATGGGCCAAGTCGCACTGTAAATTAGGTTTCACCAATATCGATATTGGTGCAGATATTAAGCATTTGCACAAGTACTCGCGCTCCTTCAAATGCTCTTATACCTTTGCAAAGAATCATGTGGTGTGATTCCTGTCCAAATCACATGCAGTTTCCTGCACTGCTCCTGTGTAAACCCAGGCTTGCCATAATGACTTTAGTTTGGGTTCATATAGAAGCGGTGCAGATTCAAATGGAAAAATTGCACCACAAAGGTATCGGTAATTGGTATTGGGGAGTACTTGAGCACAAGTATCCATGCCTGTACTTGCCGATAAAAAAAAAAAAAGTATCGGTGCAACCCTACTGTAAATCATACCAAAGTAGTGCAGGAACCTTTACCAAAATTGCACCATTCTAAGTCCCACTGATTAGAATAAGCATTACTGAAAACAATGGGATTTTCCTTGTCACAAGATTCTGTGCGACTCAAATTACATCAGAAGGTGCACTAGTGTGAAACAGGCCTTAAACATCATTGACAAGCACTTTGCGTCAATATAGAAAGTTTCAGGAAAATGCTGTACTCTGGGCACTCTACCATCAGATAAAAAAAGATTACATACTGTTTCTGTAAGGCAGGCCATACACGGTGTGAATTTCTGGCAATCCCTGCCAGGAGAAGACAGTGATTACTGCAAAAGAATCTGGCAGGCTGGTTGTACCCAAGTTGATCGATCAACTAGGTACATTCAGCCTGCCCATTAACAGTTTGAATCACGGCCGCTTCCTGCTGAACCGGCCAAGATTCGAACCATGTATGGCTGGCCTTAAGTGTCCCATTGGAACAAAAAGGACTTCTAGAACCCTGGCAACCATCAGAATGATACCAGTCATTAACTACCACATGTGGTACTGAAGTGAAAAAAATGACATCAGATACTTTAGTACTTTCTGACAAGCCTTGATAGTAAACAATAGAAATAAACTAGAACAGAAATGATTTGTAAACAGCTAACAATTAGGCTACATTTTCACAGGCAACTAGCGCCAGTGCAAAAGACAGTGGCAGGATCTTCAGATTACTGCAGCTGTTTCAGCCACCTGTAAACATCAATTTATATTTTTTGTTCTACAACTAGTGTCGGGTTGAATGACAGCAGCACAAATCTTCTTATTCCTGCTGCTGTTTCAGCCACATGTGAGAGCTGACATGCTCCCTCTGCGTCTCTTCCTGGTTCGGCGGCTCCGGCACTGTGAGTGCGCGTGGGAGTTTCACTTTCACCGTCATACCTTGCAAAACAGCTTCTGGGCATGCCCAGAAGCTGTTCAGGGATGACGCTGCGGCACCGGAAGTGACGGCGGGGCCCGTGCAGTGCATCATGGGACCGAAGAAGACAGAAGAGGACACAAAAGAGGATCGCGCTGGCTTCAAGCTGCCCACACCTGAGATGGCAGCGCTGGAGAAGACATTTTCAAGGTATTTCTTCAAAAAGGTAAGTGCAACCCGGGACAGATCAGAGGCTAGCCATTGTGGAATGCACTAGCCCTGACTGTCCCGGGGGTATTTTTATTAAAAAAAACGTTCACTGGGTGGAACTCCGCTTTAAAGTTACAAAACACCAAGGTCACAAAGCAATGCCAGCCATGTCTATATATCATGATAGCACTTACATGCTAAGCCGTTGCCCACACGTACGACGCACGTCACTTCCGGTGGTTGGAGCACAGGACGCGGAAGCGGCGCCCACCTCCATGGAATACTAATACAAGGCGATTTGTTTTCCATCTGTTTGTAAGTGTAATGTTATTTTAAATAGAACGTAAGTTTTAATGGTACTTCACTATGGAGATTTCTTTTCTCACATGGCTGGGAAGTATCCATAAGGTCATCTAAGATAACGAGAGCCACCTTTCCCTACAATTGGTAGTTGCAGTGTGTGCAGCAAGAGGATTTGCAGTCTCCCTTGGTCTTTTCAAGTGTGGTTACAGGCGCTGTATATACCATTTTCTGTTGAGTGGGGAACCAAGAGGGGAGCAGGGATTGCAAGCACTTTTTGGTGATGAAGATTATGAGCACAAAGCACTTTTTCTTGAAAAGGAAGAAGCACTGAGCACATTATATTCATAATTTATTGATGGACTATTTATTTAATATTTTTTGTAATTTGTTTATCATTGATGAATTATTGATTTAATTGTATGATATTTATTGCACAAGGTTTATTGACTTAATTTATTAGTATATGGATACACAAATGCACATTTAAGCATCGCTGACACTTTATTCACTTGCACTTACATAATATGGTTCAGCTTCTCTTTCCGTTAGCTCATCTTGATATAATGTGAAGCATGTTGGTATTCTCCCAAACCAAACTTTTCGTAGGACATCATTGTCATCTGTCATTCTTCCAGCCATCTGTATTCCACATATAGACCAGGAGGTTTCATTCAACAGCATGTGAAGAACTATGACAGAAAGAATATATGTAGTGAACCATTACAGGAAAGACCATTACCACAGTATATCATAAGCAATCAATTGACAGTGTGATACCAATAGTCAGGATGTGTGTAGTAAGTTACTCAGACTTACATTTACTGACTGTTTTTGAAGGACCAAACCCTGGGAAACTTATAAAACAAAAACACATTGGGGGCTATTTAATAAAGTATTTTCAACACTCTTCTGGTGGTATGGTCCCTTTAACCACTTGCCTACTGGGCACTGTCACCCTTTTCCTGCCCACGCCAATTTTCAGGTTGCAGTGCTATTGCACTTTCTTTGTTTCTATTATAACATTTTGAAAATAAATCATTTTTCTTTTTCACTGATGTGCGCTGATGAGAATGCACTTATATGCTACACTGATTGGCACAGACGGGGCTGCACGGATAGTCAGGGCACTGTCAGGTGTAAATGTTTGCTGTCCCAGGATAGCCTATTATCAGCTTTCTTTTCTTCACACAGTGACAGCGCTATGGAAAGGAAATGCTGATAATCGACATTGGTTTACATGGGATCAGCTGTGATTGGACACAGCTAATCACATGGTAAAGGGCCGCCGTGATTGGCCCTCTAACTTAATCTATGATCAGCTGTGACCAAAGGACACAGTGATCACAAAGCGCGCCCGATGTTCGCCCCAGTGGACGACAGCACTGTAGTGGTCTTTAGGCTATAGCACAGTCGGCAAGTGGTTAACACGCCTGCATCTAATTTATGAAAGCCTTCTAGGTTATGATAAGAGTTGAAACATGTGCAACAGATTCAGGTAGTACCTAATTGCACCACTTTAACAATCTGTTAATATGGCTGCAACAAGTTAAAAAATAATTTAGGACCAACACTAAAGCCTCGTACACACGCAACGAATTTCCGCCGACCGGTCGTCTGTCTTTTGTCCAGAGTGGTGTTTGTTGGTTGGATTGTGCTCTAGACTGCACACGAATTTTCCCGTATGACAGAATTCTACTTCAGAAGTGATGTCATGTGTTGGTTTGCTTTCTTTGTGTTCTTTCATCTCTGAGCATGCCTAGTCTTGCTCATCAGATTTTTTCCCCATCGAAATCTGTACTAATGAGACAAAAATCAGATCTCTCTCTCATCCCCTCTCTCTCTCTCATCCTCTCTCTCTCCCACCCCCCCCCCCGTCTCTCACCCCCTCTCTCACACACACTCCCTCTCTTTCTCTCCTACTCCTCTCTCTCTCTCTCAGCCCACCCTCTCGTTAATTGCAGTGTTGGCACTTTGAAATAATAAGGTTGGTTTTGTGTTGCAGTTTGGGCTCTCGGGGTCAAAAAGGTTTGCCATCACTGCTATATAGTGAACTGGAGGAGATCTGGTCACATGACTGACAGATCAGGTTTCTGGGCTCTCCTCCTTCCAGATCCTTCCTCCCCATTCAAGAATATGAATAAGACTTTGCGACTCTGTGGTTTATAATTGTGTATTTTTATTTTTTTTTACAGTAGTAGCATGGTGCGGTAAGGGCATACCATTGATTTTTAACCATTTTACTCCTTCTCAATATACATGTAAAAATCAGCATTTTTTTTTTGCTAAAAAAATATAAAAACCCCCAAACATAATATATTTTTTTAAATCATCAGAGACCCTGGAGAATAAAACGGTAGTGTAATTTTTTTTTGTGGCTGGATTTTTGCTCAACCATTTTTAAAATGCACATTTTTTAGGATAAAATACACTTAATTAAAATAAAATACAATTCATTTTAGCACACACAAACACATTATAATAGAGCTGCACTATTAATCGTTCAAAAATTACGATCTCGATTCACCCCCCCCCCTCACGATCGTAAAACGGCCCTTCCTCGATTCATACAGAGCAGTGCTGTTCTCTGCTCACTAAGGCCGTGTTCACACCTGAACGTTTTTCAGCTCGTAAAACGCTCATCTCTGAAGTCTCAGAACGCCCAACAAGCAAAATCCCATTCATTTCAATGGCCCCTGTTCACATCTGAGTGTTTTGTCACCTGAAGCAAAATGCCTGAAGTGCAAAAAAGTACACACAAGCTTCTTTTCTGGCAGATTACATGCATTTTTGTTACATGTCAATGCCTGCCAGCAAACACCTGCAAAAAACACGCCTGAAAATGATATGCTCAGGTGTAAATGGGGCCTCACAGCTGTCAAAAAAAATATATAAAAAAAAAAAAAAGAGCCCCCCCCCCCCCCCGGCAAATGTTTACCAACATTGCTAAGACTAGGAGAGAACTATAAAACACAATGTTTTACAATGTATCATTTAATTCTATTAGTGCCGGTGTTCCGTGAGAATTACCTACCCGTGAGAAAAACCTACCCCTCGTCACTTCCGGTTCACGGCACTGTATGGAATGCAGTGGTTACATTAAAACAGCTGTGCTGCAATACGAGTCATCTCCGCTCCTATCCCTGTCACTTCCCTGATCTCGGCAAGTAAATATAAAAGCGGCGGCGGGTGTATGAAAACATAAATGACGGAGCCGAGAGCTGCTTTTATATTTACTAGCCCAGATCAGGGAAGTGACAGGGACAGGAGCGGAGATGACTCGTATTGCAGCCCAGCTGTTTTATGTAACCGCCGCGTGGGTAGGTTTTTTTCACCGTACACCGTGATCTTTTCATACTAGTGCGCATGCGCACTAGTCAGCTCCTCAGCTGTTCCATTAGGTATCCGGGGCTGTGAGCATGCGCACTGCTGCGCTGCTCAGCTGTTCCTGGCCGGAAGTGACGAGGGTAGGTTTTTCTCACGGGGTAGGTAATTCTCACGTTACACCAGTTCACATTTGTGCGATGCGGGAAGGCTGCGAATATGCAGCGTGATCCCGCATTGCATCCGCCCCTCTGGCAGTTCCCACTGCCATATGCGATACGCAGGGGGTGTCAATTAAAAGTTAACGACACCCCCAGTTGCGATCGCATATTGCAGTGCGATCTGCAAGTTGGCACAGAATCGGATCGCACTAGTGTGAACCACTATGCGATCCGATTCTGCTGCGGATAAAAAAAAGCCTCATGTGCGAGTTTAGTGCAGATGCGGTGCGAATTCAGCCAAAGTGTATGGCTGAAATTCGCACCGCACATGAGATCGCATGTAATTTAGAAGCAGTGCGATCACACTAATGTGAACCGGGGCTTAAGCTGGATACACACTATACAACTTTTGTTGGTAGATTTCCATTAGATTTACCTTCGACTATGTAGTGCAAGGGCTGCCGGATTGCATACAAATTGAAAGTGTTTAGGTGTGACCTCATATTATATGGTTTTGGTAAGTCTAAAGGAAAAAAATCTAAAGAAAATCGTATAGTGTGTATCCAGCTTTAGCAGACAGACATCGCATGTGAATCACACCGCACTGCTCAGCAAATCACATGCGATGTCTGTGCGATGCAAATTCAGCCATACATGGCATTCGGACCAAAGTTGTGCAAGACCCTTTTTTTGCCCCGCACCAGAATCAGATTGCATGAGTGTTCACACCTATGCGATCCGATTCCTGTCCAAATTGACAGTTCGCACTGCGATATGCAAACTAATCTGGGGGTGTCATTAACTTTGTATTGACACTCCCAGCAGTTTTCATTTGTCAGTGTGAACTGCCTGCGCGTCGGGTGCGATGCAGTGGATTGGCATGATTCCTGCATCGTGCCAGTGTGAAACAGCACTTAGATTAAAGTAATGAACTTCCGTCTGTAAATGAGATCAGTTTAACCATTTAAAGACTAAGCCTTTTTCGGACACCTGTTGCTTACAAGTTAAAATCAGTATTTTTTGCTAGAAAATTACTTAGAACCCCCAAACATTATATAGTAATATTTTTTAGCAGAAAGCCTAGAGCATAAAATGGCAGTTGTGGCAATATTTTATATCACGCTATATTTGTGCAGCGATCTTTCAAAATGCAAATTTTTTGGGAAAAAATACACTTCAATGAATCTTAAAAGAAATTAAACAGTAAAGTTAGCCCAATTTTTTGCAAAATGTGAAAGATGATGTTATTCCGAGAATCGGAAGGGAATCATGATCTTAATTCAAAGCAAAATAATCATGATTCTCATTTTATCGAAAATCATGCAGCTCTACATTAGAATATACATTTTAAAATAAGATGATGTTACACTGAGTAAACAAATACCTAACTTGCTTTAAAAGTTGCGTACACCCATGGGACAGTGACAAACTAGATACAAGCCGGTAATGGCTTGCAAATGTCAAATCGAAACTGGAAGTGACTAAACCCTGGTCACTTCCAGTTTATTACATCGTATACAAGCTGGCGGGTGGATGAAGCCTGCCTTTTAGTTACACAAAGCCATAGGTTTTCATTAAGCACCATTATGACTTTCTAGACACTGGCATCCTAACAACCAATGATGTCATCAGCTGATAAGGAGGACGTCAGTCACCTTCACAGCATCCTTGTTTGATCCTCCTCTGCCTCTCTCCCTCAGCACTGGGGGTCACATAAGCTGACTGATGGAGAGAAATTGAGGGAGAAGAGATACATTGAAATACTAGTCAGTACCAGTGTGCAAAAGTCTATTTGCTTTAGAAGAAAAAAAAAAAAATCACCTAACGTTGGGTGTCCTACATGTGTGGATGTTGCTGCATTATGAAAAACCTTTAGAATCGTTGTTTACATTTTGGAATGGGGTGCCTCGAGACTGTCCATAATTTTAAAGGGTGCCTTGAGATTGTCTATAATTTTAAAGGGTGCCTTGACTGAAAAAGTGTTGAGAAACACTGACTTAAAGGCAAATGTAAAGTCTCATTTTGTTTCCTATAAAATAACAAACATGTTATACTTACCTCTCTGTGAGGTGGCTTTGCACAGTGCAGCTTGGATCCTCCTCTTCTCGGGACCCTCTTCTGTGATCCTGGCCCCTCCCTCCTGTTCAGTGCCCCCAAAGCAAGCAGCTTGCTGTGGGTGCACCCAAGCCGAGTCACAGCTCCTTGTGCCCATTCAAACACAGAGCCCTGCACTGGCCCCGTCCCCCTATCTCTCCTGATTGGCTAGCTGACTTTGATTGGCAGCAGCCAATGGCGCCGCTGCTGTGTCTCAGCCTGTCAGGAGGGAGAATATCGGACGTCTGAGACAATCGTAGACATGGCTGGACAGAGAGGGACCTCAGGTAAGTGTCAGGAGGAGCCGAGGGGGGCTGCTGCACACAGAAGGCTTTTTATCTTAAAGCAAAGAATGCATTAGGTTAAAAAACCTTCTGCCTTTACCACTCCTTTAAAGAATATCAGAACAAAGACAATCCACAGCAGTTAATAACAGATAAGTGCTCAGTTGCCTTATGTAAACTGCATACAATACATAGGCTTAATTCGCAAAGCTTTACACAAGGATAAAGATAATTTTTTCAGTCATGTGACTGTTCTCATATCTCACTGGACTCAGCTGAGCTGAAAAACAAAACTTTCCCTTACCTGCAATTAAAGCAGATATAAACTTACCTTTCCTTCAACGATCCAAAGTTCCTTACCGGCATCTTTTTTCCCAGGTGTTGGGCTGTGGCCGTCTTTATTGGCCAGTGCAGTGATCCCGTCCACACATGCTGTACCAGAATGTCAACTGAACTGTATTTGCGCAGCTCAATGTACATTCCAAAGAAGGCTGTGAGCAGGCAGTAAAGCCCCGTACACACGTACCGAATGTCGGCCGAACGATCGGCCGTCTTTTGTCCGGTGCTGTCCTGTCAGTTGAAAAGTGCAAAAGACTGCACACGAATTTTGTCGGCCAACAACAGCCGACTGCAGAAGTGATGTCATGTGATGGTTTACTTTCCGTGTGTTTTTTCTTTTCTGAGCATGCCCAGTCTTGCTAATCTGCTGTTTGTCGGCCGAATTCTGTACTGACTGGCGAACCATCGGCCGTTCCGGTTGACGGCCAACAAAAATTTTATAGCCTGCACACCTGATTCTGTTCGGCCGAAAAGTTGCTGTCGGTTGTCGGAAGCATCATACTAACAAGCCGACAATCGGCCGATCGTTCGGCGGCCGAATATTTACGGCCGACAAGCGGTACGTGTGTACGGGGCTTAAGTTTCTTAAATTGCAGTAGAGATATTGCATGTCTCTTCTGCAATATAGAGCCTGCCTGCCAGCGGTTTATGAAAGCGGGACTTTAGTTCTGCTTTAGGGCTCTTTCACACACTGTGTCCGTCAAACGGACTCTGCTTTTCTCAGCGGGGGATCGATCCGCCGATCCCCCGCTGAGCAGAAGGATGACAGCTGTGTCTCCGCGCTGTGTGCGGAGACACAGCTGTCAGTTTCCCATGCATCTCTATGGGGGAAATCGGATGGAAACGGACCGTCGATCCGTTCTCATCCGATCCGCTGGACGGGTGGAAAACAGGGTTTCCATCCGTCCAGATTTGACGGATCGGATCGGGTCGGATGTCAGCGGGCATGTCTCCGCTGACATCCGATGCCCCATAGGAATGCATGGGGGGACCGTTCAGATCCGCCAAAAAAACGAACAGGCGGATCTGAACGGTCCGCCTGTGTGAAAGGGGCCTTAAGGATCCATATCCAGGTGTTTTAGCTTTGCAAATTGCTTCTATCATTTGTTACTCAATTTAGAAAGAAGCTAGTACAACAAATTTGTAGCTGCACTCCAAAGTCCTCCATAGACCTCAGATCACTATTCAAAGAGCCATACACTATATATACAAAAATGCCTGCTACACAATCTATAACCGGTTGCTCAGAAACAAACCCAAATAATTTATTTAACACATACATAAAACAAAAAACATTGCTTGGAAATATAGAAACAGCATATACCTGTGCTCAAATCCCAATAGCTTGTATATGTATATAATCTATCGGGTGCTAAAGGGGTGTGATCACATATTAACACTATAAATTCTGGATGAACTCTCTACACACTGCTATATACCATTTCTAGCAGACTTTGCAATGATAAACAGGAATTTTTGGATCACATATATTGCAATACATGTTTAAGCTGGCCAACTGCATCAAAGTAATCCCTCTATGTCCAGTCCTACTCTGCTCTGCCACTGCAAATACGATGGACACCATGCCAAACTATGGCATAAAGACACAAGATGCAAATTACCTAGTAGCTTTCCCCCACTTTGTGTCTGTTTGCCCCATGTTGGTTTTGTGTTCACAATACCATTTACAGAGCAGAGTAGGACTGGCCATAGAGGGATTACTTTGATGCAGTTGGCCACCTTAAACATGTATTGCAATAGGTGTGAACCAAAAATCCATGTTTTTTTTTTTTTGCAAAGTTTGCTAGAAACGGTATATATTAGAGTGCAGAGGGTTCATCCAGAATTGCTTGGAATATAGTATACTTCACAATTATTTCCTATAATTCAAACAGATAGAAGTTGATTTGCTAAAAGCAAATATACTGTGCACTGCAGGTGCAGTTTCTCTAGATCTGAGGGGAAGCTCTGAAATAAGGGGAAGCTCTGTGGATTTCCATCATCCAATCATGTGCAGCCAAAAATGTTGCTTTTTATTTTCCTTGCATGTGATTAAGTATTCTTTACAAAGTGAAGCTTTACCTCATTTACTAAGCTCCAAAGCCCCAATGTCTTTGTCTATAGGTAGCTTGTAGCATCAAAATGTTTCTAGACATAAAACAGCATTTCTCAACTTTTTTTTAGTTGCAGCACCCAAAGGTAAACAAAATCTCGTGGCACCCCAGTCTTAAATGTAAAAAGCGTAAATGCTAATTATCATTTGGAAACCTGAGCCTCAGACAATATGCACAAATAAAAACGAGGATCAATGCGCTACCTGAGGAATCTGATGAATGCGCTTTTTTAGTTTCTATGAATTAGCGCCGATCTTGCTCACTTTAATCAGACAATATGCACAACTGCCTTGATGAAATCTAGAGGTCTCCCCATCACCACAGAGTCCTCCAATCACAGAGCCCCTTCTAACACAATCTTCCCTTCAAATCAGGGCCTTATGTTCTAGCTCCAGCAGCATGGCAGAGGGAAGGAGGTGGAGCAGGCGGACTTCCATCTTCTCCTGAATGCTGGGGGTGGCCCTGCATGCTGTCTGCCCTGGATCATAGTCATTGACTGCCATGGTGTGGATGAGCCAGTTACTATAACCATAGTGCCAATAATTGGCGCTGTGCGTCCTAGCCCTTGTGTGTCATTGGTTGCTATGGTGCTGGCGGCCAGGGAGTTCACACCATGGCAACTCAAGACACTGCTCTACTGCAAACTGGGTCCTGTGCTCGTGGCACCCTGGTTGAAAAATACAGACATACAATAACAAAACAACAGCTTCAATACTGTATCTCTTTAGTATTGCTAGTAGTGGTAAATATAGTGTATTAACAATTATAACTCATGAATTCATTTGCTGTATATCCAGTCTCCATATACAGAGGATTAATATGCCCTGTAAACAAACATTGCCGCCATTTCTTGGTGAAGAACTGCCCACTACTCTGTCCGGGTTTATTTACATGCATAAAATGTACCTCTTCCAGGGTTAGTACATGAACTACACTCCCCTCCCTGTAACAGCCTTCTTCAGCCAATGCAACGGAAGATCAGTTCTATTCTCGCAGCAGATTTTCCAGCACAAGCAGTACTGGTTCCAATCCTCTTTAATTACAAATTAATACATTCCCATGTCAGTTAGAACTCATTCATAGGGGTAGAAAAAAAGCTGCATTAAGATGTGTACAGCAGATAGTTTTATACACACCTAAACACAGCACTTCAGTAATAAATTACACAGCTGCATCTACGCATGAAAAATGTACGTTGGATTTAGTTGCGCACAGAAAAGTAGGACAAAGCTGCAGATTTTACTCACATACTCATAAACATGTATAAACGTGATTACTTTATGTGCATATTTTACTTTCATGCAGAAAATACATCCAAACGTGTTTTTCTACCTGTGTGAATGAGATCTAGCTCTTCCAGCAAGAACCTTTCTTTCATGCAGAAAACACACATCTAATGGGCCATACACACTGTAAGATTTTCTGAAGACTTTTTCCTTTAGATTTACCAAAACCATATAATATGAGGTCAAACCTAAACACTATCAATTTGTATGCAATCTAGCAGGCCCTTGCACTACATAGAAAAGGTAAATCTGAAGGAAAAAGTCTTCAGAAAATCTTATAGTGTGTATGGCCCTTTAGTGTAGGGTTTTTTTTCTGCCCCTGTGAATGACCCCCCTACAAGCTACCAATTTCTCAAAGCAAAGAGACCCAAGGTTTCATAGGTCAAGTAAGCTTTCTCAAAGAATCTTTTGAACAGGACATTTTATGTACATAGAGGAACCCCAACAGAGTAGTGTGTGGTGGATCTTCAAGCCAGAACACTCCTCTGTATATGGCAAACATAACAAGATGGCGACATGACGGCTTTGAAATGTAGGGTAAAACCTCAGTCTGCACTTCTCCCCTCTTCCCCATTGTACACTTTGTTATAAATCACTTAGTCTTGCTACAAAGTTAGCATTAGGTGAATTAAAGTGGTTCTAAAGTCCTTTTATTATCTGTTCCTCCTCCCCCTCCCTAAATACTTACCCGAGTCCTACAGCTTTGTGCCCGTCTGCAGGTCTTCTCTCATGGAAGCACACAGCCTGGCTCTGGAGCATGCTCACAAATGTGCCCCCCAAGTATAGTGACTTATAATGATGGCACACAGAAAAAAAGGCAGAGCTGAGATTGCCAGCAAGAGACCCCAGAAGAGGAGTTAAGGGGCCACACTCTGCAATACCCTTGCATAAAACAGGTAAGTATAGCCTGCTTTTAAAAAAAAATGTCTTTACAATTGCTTTAAAGCTAATCTCCAGGTTTTCTGTGACTTTAAATGGTTGGTCCAAACAATCTATTTCCTTCACTAAGCCCTGTATGTACTGCATACTATAGCTTCAGCTAAACACAGTACACAGTGCTGGGTTCCAGCTGCGGGACAGAGACTTCCCATCTCACACCTAGAACAATGTAGAGTCTGGCTGAGCAGCACTCAGCCATTCATAGGCAGCTTTATATTCTGTGAATGTCATCACACTCTGACTCAGCCAATCAGAGGAAGCTTTGTATAGATTTACAGAAAATAAAGCTGCCTTTAAATGGTAGAGCACTGCTCAGACCATCTCTGCATTGTTTCAGGTGTGAGACAGGAGGTCTCTGTCTCACAGGCAGAACCTAGCACTGTGTACTGTATGTAGATGAAGCTACATACAGTGTTTAAAGTCAGTGCAGCACAGGAAATGGTTAGTTTGGACCAGCTTTAAAGTCTACAGAAAACCTGGAGATAAGCTTTAACCGGTTGCCGACCGCCGCACGACTATATACTGCGGCGGTCAGCCCCGGCCAGGCAGAGTGACGTATCGGTACGTCACTCGCCTGTCACTGACTTGCGAGCCTATCGCGGGCGGGCGCGCGCCCGCCGAGGCGCGCGCCCGCCGCGGCTCGTTCACAGGCAAGTCAGTGCGTGTGACCGGCGGACTCGATGTCCGCCAGTCACACTGCGATCGCTCCTGTGAAGGGAGAAAGACAGAGCAGCTTGTGTAAACAAGCTGCCTGTCAGTTCTCCCTGTGTAAAAGTGAAGATCTGACCGTTCTACTATGTAGAACGGTTGATCTTTGCTTTTACACCAATAGGAATGTCCCTACACAGTAGAAAGCACGCCCCTAGGACACACTTAACCCCTCCCTGTCCAATAAAGTTAACCCCTTCCCTGCCAGTGTCATTTTTGCAGTAACAGTGCATATGTATAGCACTGATTACTGCAGTAATGTCACTGGTACCCCCAAAAGTGTCAAAAATGTCAGTCAAGGGTCCGATCTGTCCGCCGCAATGTCGCAGTACCGAAAAAAAAATCGCAGATCGCCGCCATTACGCGTTAAAAAAAAAACACCAAAAATGACAAAAATCTTTCTCTTTGTTAGTAAACGCGATAACTTTTGCGCAAACCAATCAAAATACGCTTTTTGCGATTTTTTTTACCAAACATAGGTAGCATAAAACAAATTGGCCGAAAAATGTTAAAAAATTTTGATTTTTACTTTTTTTTTTGGGGAATTTCATATAAAAAAAATGTGAAAAATATTGTTATTTTTGCAAAATTTACGCTCTTTTTTTGTTTATAGCGCGTGATCAAAAAATCGCACAGGTGATCAAATACCACCAAAAGAAAGCTCTGTTTGTGGGAAAAAAAGGATGTCAAATTCGTTTAGGTACAGCGTCGCACGACCGCGCAATTGTCCGTTAAAGTCACGCAGTAAAAAATCGCAAAAAAACCCCTGGTCCTTTAGCAGCCAAATCCTCCGGGGCTTAAGTGGTTAAGTAGAACTAAAACAAAAATTGTTCTTTCATTTTGGATAGAATAAGGAAGGGTTATAAACCCTCTCAGCTTTTTTTTGTCATCTGTGTTACATTGAGATTTTCCTTCATGTCCTGTCTCATTTTGCTCAGAAAACTACCAACAAAGAAGAAGAGGATGTGCCTGGAGTATAACATACCACGAAAATAGGGCATTGGGGAAAAAAAACGCCTGAAAATGCTGATGTACCTAAACACACATACTGTTGCATTTACAAACCGGATCTGCAGGAAATTTAACTTTTTGAAGTGCAGTGTACTAGCATTTAGCTGCTGTCAGATACAAATGTCCAAGTGATTGTAGCCTTTATCCTAGGATTCAAATGCCTGCAAACAGCTTCCTCAAATCCACACAGAATACAATGTTACAACCTGCAAGCTCCCAACAAGTAAGGGCCCTTTCACACGGGCGCTCCGTATGTCCGCAAATCATCCTATTTTTTGCGGATGGCATTGCGGATGTCAGCGGAATACCATCCGCTGACATCCGATTTTCTTCCTTTCAGTTCTGTTCCATTTTTTGGAACGGAGCAGAACCCTATTTTTCCTCCGTTCAAAAAATGGAAAGGAAGCAAAATCGGGTGTCAGCGGTGTCATCCGCTGACATCCGCAATGCCCATAGACATACATTATGTCCGTATATCATCTGCAAACGGATGGGATGATATGCGGACATACGGAGCGGATGACACAAATGTCATCTGTGTCCGTGAACAAAAAAAAAAAAAAAAAGTGTCGGAGCGGATAGCAATGCGGTCCGCTCCGTGTGAAAGAGCCCTAAGACCGTCACATCTTTTGTTTCCCAATATACTGTACATTGGATTTGCAAAATTTATGAACCCAAATTTAATTCACAATAGAAAATAGAAAACATCAAATGTTTGAACTGAGAAAATGTACCATTTTAGGAAAAAAATATATTGAAATATTTTGATATTGATGGCAGCAAAACACCTCAAAAAAGTTGGGACAGGGCAACAAAAAACTGGCAAAGCACAACCCCACTTCCAAAAAAGTTGAGACCGAGCAATGTTTACCACAGTGTAACATCCCCTCTCCTTTTAACAACATTCTGTAAACATCTGAGAACTGAAGGGATCAGTTGCTGGAGTTTTGGAAGAGGAATGTTGTTCCATTCTTTGCCAAGCATACAGTGCCCTGAAAAAGTATTCATACCCCCTTGGCATTTTCCACATTTTGTCATGTTACAACTAAAAACATAAATGTATTTTATTGGGAGTTTATGTGATAGACCAACACAAAGTGGCTCATAATCGTTAAGTGGAAGGAAAATGATAAATGGTTTTCAAATTTTTTTACAAATATCTAAAAAGAGTGGCATGCATTTGTATTCAGCCCCTTTTACTCTGGTACCCCCTAACTAAAACCTAGTGGTTCTATGCGGGAAGGTAAAAAACCTGGAGCATTTAGAACCACTTTCAAGCAGAACTAATCCTTTGGGGTAGAGTTCTGCTTTAAGCCTCATGCACACTTGGCATATTTACAGCTGCTCCTACGGGTGTCAGGCGTTTTGTTTTTTTTTCTGCCTCTAAACGTCCCTCTATTATAGTAAAAACAAAGCATTTCATCTGGCTCTGAGGAAGGGGGTTCGCCCCTGAAACGCGTCAGCCTAGCCATAGCAGCCCCATGCAACCATCTGCATACCCATTTGTCACAATTGGGACTTGGCTACCTTGGAGACTGTATATGCTATTCTCGATGTGTGTTGTATCACACCAGTTTTGTGAGTACTTTGTACACTTTTTAAGATTTTAATAAATGTTTTTATGGTAATGCACTAGGTCGGTGCGCCCCTCTTTTTCTTTTTTGTCCTTTCGTCCCTCTATTATAGCCTATGTGTCCAGGCACACATAGGCTTTTAGCAAGGTTTAGTGGCAGGCGCTTTTAGAAACAGAAAAAAAAAACAATTACCACATGTCGTACTTACTTGCTCTGTGCAGTGGTTTTGCCCAGATTCTCCTCTTCTTGGGTCCCTTTTCAGCTCTCTAGATTGCTATGGGGGCACCCAAGCCGAGCCGCAGCTCCCTGTGTTCATTCAGACAGGGAGCTGCGGCCTACTCCGCCCCTTTCTCTCCTTATTGGCTGAATGACTTTAATTGACAGCAGCGGAAGCCAATAGTGCCATGCTGCTGTATCAGCCAATGAGGAGGGGAGTCCCAGGCAGCCGAGACAATCCAACATCATCACTGGATCTAGATGGGGCTCAGGTAAGTATTGGGGGGGGGGCTGCTGCACACAGAAGGCTTTTTACCTTAATGCATAGAAAGATTTAAGATAAAAAAAAAAACCCTCTGACTTTACAGTCACTTTAGGATTGTATTCACACTGGCACTCTGAACCAGTCACAGGTGCAGTTCAGTCCCATGGGCCGATTTGTTTGTGTAGTGTGAATGATCTGAACTGTGCTTGGGACTGGTTCAGCCTACTGCATCTGGGACCATTGGAAAAGGCAGTTCCCTAGTGATATAAGTGCAAACTATACCGGAGCACAGATTACTACATAGCGGACTGTTTAGTAAAATCACTAGTCTGGCTAGCAGGTGAGTGTACCTGGGAACACTTCCTATTCCAGTGTGAGGGCAGACCAGCAGGGAAGAACTAATGCCCCATACACACATGCAGATTATCTGAAGACTTTTGTCTGCAGACTTACCAAAACCATATAATATGAGGTCAAACCCAAACACTTTCAATTTGTATGCAATCCGGCAGGCCCTTGCACTACATAGAAAAGGTAAATTTGAAGACAAAAGTCTTCAGATAATCTGCACGTGTGTACGGGGCATAAGGCAGAAGGTTTTTTTTTTAACATAATGCATTCTATGCATTAAGATGAAAAAAACCTTCTGTGTGCAGCAGCCCCGCTAATACTTACCTGAACCCATCTTTATCCAGTGATGTTCCAGGAGTGTCTAAGCTGCCTGCGACTCCCCTCCTCATTGGTTGAGACAGCAGTGTGACTGGCTCCCGCTGCCGTCAATCAGGAGAGAAAGGGGGCAGGGCCAGGTCGCGGCTCCGTGTCTGAGTGGACACAGGGAGGTGTGACTCGGCTTGGGTGCCCCCATAGCAAGCTGCTTGCTGTGGGGGCACCCAACAGGAGGAAGGGGTAGGAGAGCCAAAGAGGGACCCAGGAAGAGGGGGATCCAGGCTGCTCAGTGCAAAACCCACTGCACAGGGCAGGTAGGTATGACATGTTTGTTATTTAAAAAACTAGACTTTACAATTACTTTAAATACAGGCACAGTTCCGTTTACCCAGCCCCAGTATGAGTGCACCCTAAATCTGCTGATGTGTGTGGATGACACCGGATGAAATGATTGTACTGGTATATAAGGACAGACAGACGAGACATGCATAGGGCCGCTGATAGGGCAGTACAACCAGCCCTGTTGTACCAGGCCCGGGCTCCATCAGCTCTACAAGAGGCCCGGGCTCCATCAGCTCTACAAGGGGCCCGGACAGCATCACAGTTATTTTCTGCATGTTAAAAAAAAAATAGGATTTTCTAAACTTTTTTCTCATTTTTACTTGCTTGGGGGGTGCAATTACATTTTCCTGGGCCCCATAAGGTCAACAGAGGGGCCCAGGAGGTAAGTGCAGTGGCAGGACTTTTTCTAACATTTTTGGGGGCGCATGTATGCATGGGATATAGTCCCATGTTGATCTGCTGCCATATAGTCCTAGCTGCTGCTTTCCACTGCCTTCCCTGGCAGAGGGATACAATAATGCTCTGCTCAGCCCCGCCTCCCGTACCCAGGTGCTGAGAGTGATCATGTAAGGGGGCAGACGGCTCAGCAGCTGACAGGGAGCAGCAGGACGACAGCGTGGCTGCATTGGATTTGGACACAGTGAGTGAAGAACAGAGAATAGAGTGCTCAATGTGTCCAATAATCATCAGCATGAAAATCGCATAGGCTGCAGGTACCCTGTCACAGTGTCCCATGGCTGCTGAGAGTGCTGACTTTATTAAGCTATGGCTGTACTGAGTGTTACTGCATAACAAAGTCAGCACCCCCAGCAGCCATGTGACACTGTGACAGGGCACCTGCTCTGACTGTGTGATTTTCATGCTGATGATCATTGGACACGGTGAGGTGCTACTTTAAACTTGCGTTTGGGGGACAGTAAACATGTGCAGTCAAACCACTCCCCTTTAACCTCTTCCCGCCCATTGATGTATCAGTGTTCTGTCAGAATAGCGCTACCTATCAGATTCTGCTACCGCAAGGGACATACGGACTACAACAACTTACTGCGCATGCGTTCCAACATGGCCACTATGCGTTCCAATAGATTTCCTAATGTGACAGAAAAGGAAGCAGTGGCGGACATCTTCTTACACCCACGTAAGTCTTGAATTTTACATTTATTTTAACAGTAAACTCACCTTATATACTGAAATAGACTATTTCACCACGACCGAGTGAAATAGTCTATTTCACTATACAATCAGTTTGTCGCTGAGCAGTGCGGGGTGTACCAAGATGGCTTCCACTGAGCAGTGCAAAGTATACCAAGATGTCTGTCACCACCTTCTGGCTGCAGGTAGGGCTGGGCGATAAATCGATTTAATCGATTTATCGATTTTTTAGTTTGGAGCGATTTTTTTTTTTTAAACTCGAGTTTTTTTCTACAATACTTT
Organism: Pelophylax lessonae; assembly: GCF_965119305.1. Taxonomy (NCBI): domain Eukaryota; kingdom Metazoa; phylum Chordata; class Amphibia; order Anura; family Ranidae; genus Pelophylax; species Pelophylax lessonae. The sequence goes on from NC_138770.1 coordinate 391,440,054, forward strand.
TTTTCTGCCTCGGACCACCGCCGCGCCTGGATGTGACGTCAGCTGCGGGGCGGGCGGTGCGTCTGTACATGCCGTGGGCTTTTAGCGTGCTGTGCGGATCCCGGAAGCGCTCGGCTCATTGGTTGGCGTGAAGTGACATGTAGCTGAGAGGCGAGGAACATGTGGGTTGCGATGTCTGTTGTACTGCGCATGCGCTACTCCTGGTGAACTGGTATCGCAATGGTTCAGGATGACGGCGGTCCTCAGTGGTCGTTGGATATGGAATCCATCAGAATGGAAATCTAGAGACAAGACCCCACCGTGATCTCTGTGATCGTGGCCCTTGTGGTTGTGCTGGTCAGCCTGGGTGAGTTCTATACAGGAGTGTCAGGATACATGTGTCAGTGTACCAAGAGAGGAATGTATGGGAGGCACAGGGAGCATTGTGACGATACAATTACCTCATATATGTACTAATAGGCTGTTATTTCTTTCTTTATTTTATTTTACATATTTTAATTACTTTTTTTTTTTTATTTAACTTTATTACTATGACAAGGGAAGAAACACATCCCTTAGGATAGCTTGGGCAATGACAGGTACTCTTTATTGAGACATCAGACCCCTAACATCTCCCCTGCAATTCATCTGGTGAAACACTGATTGTGTTTGTAGCAGCCAGGAAATGGTGGCACCAAAATCAGAAGTGATGAAATCCTTGTCACTGCCAGCCTCTCACCATAGAGGAGATCAGGGTACGGATGTTCCGTCATCTTCTCTATGGGCAACTGATCCAAACAGAGTCAGACACACATATACAGCGCTTCTCCTTCTCCTCAGTCCTCCCTCCAGACTCTGCAGTCATTTTTTAAGTGCATTGGAAAAAAAAAATCGAAAATCGAATCGAAACTCGAATTTTTCTTTAAAAATCGAAGATTTTTTTTTTAGGCAAAATCGCCCAGCCCTAGCTGCAGGTATCTCACTATACTTATTAGAATACAATAATAATACAAATGTATTTCTGTGATTCAGTATATGAGTTTACTGTTAAAATAAATGTAAAATTCAGGACTTGCGTGGGTGTTAAGAAGATGTCCGCCTCTGCTTCGTGTTCTGTCACATTAGGAAACCTATTGGAGTACATAACAGCCATGTTGGAAAGCACGGCGCATGCGCAGTAAGTTGATCTAGTCCGTACGTCACTTCTGGTAGCAGAATCTGATAGGTAGCGCTATTCTGACAGAACACCTGTACGTCCCTGGATTGGAAGGGCGATATCTTGGTCATCCCTGCAGCATTATAGCCCCAGTGACTTTGCACAAAGTATAAGTAATCCAAGCGGCTAAAAAGTCACTGGATTACTTTTACAGATGACATGGATTTCATCATTTCTGGTTTGTGTCTTATGTAACCAAGCCATTACCGGTTTGAGCAAGCACCTGATCACTAGGGGTGCACCGATCCGACTTTTCTTGTCCAGATACAGATATCTGGCATTGTGTATCTGCCGGTACTGATCCGGAACTACACACATACACAATATGCATGCGGCTGCAGTACAGAGCAAAGCCGCTGTTTCATGTGTACGGCTCCTCCATTCACAGGCGGGGTGCATCTGATATCACTCCACCTGTGAGCCGGACCTATACAGGAAGTAGCAGCTCCCATCCGATACTACTACTAAAATAAGTAAGAGACAGCTGAGCCGGGACTCAGCAAAACTGGATCGGCCCGTGGATCGGTGGCTCCGTGCAAGTAAGGGACGGCTGAGCCGGGACTCAGCAAAACCGGATCGGCCCATGGATCGGTTATTTTTACAGATCTCCCTATTATGGCATTATCAGCGCCGATGTCCGATCCTAATATCGGATCGGTGCATCCCTACTGATCACTCTGATCTTGGTTTGATCAGATGCTTTGGAGGCCAGAGGAGAGATATGGGGTACAAGAGACCCCATATATCTCCATAAAGAGGACCGGTCATGGCCCATGCTATCACAAGAGAGGTTATTTATCCCTTCTGATAGCAATAAAAGAGATTTTGAAAAATGTAAAGATACAGTGTAATAACATAAATAATAAAATAAAATGTAAAACCTTTTTAAAGCTCCCATTCTCCCTTGCTCATGCGGAATTGCAAACATGCACGTTGGTCCCGCACATATACGTAAACGGTGACAAACCTGCATTTCGTTTTGAGGCGGGGCCAGGGATGGGGTTGAAGGGGGCCCCATCGGGTAGGCTGTACGGGGCCCCATCATTTCTAACAGCAGCCCTGGACATGCACACACTCCATACTGAGCGGTCTATGGGTGATCTCAGATGAGAAGATGAGCACAATCAGATCAATATGGACACTGAGATTACATCTGATCCTGGAGTGGTGACTATATGAAGCTAGATCATGTATGTATCCACCTATAGCCTAATGATCAGTTATGGGTGGCATGACCCACTTTCTTCATTGCTTCCTAAGGGATTAGTCTTGGCATGTTGGCAGAAAATAAAAGTTAGATCACCAAGTGTAGTGATGGAGACAGTGATCCTGTACTGACATCGGGGACACGCTTCCCCTCCCCCCTATGACAGGCAGATGGGGGGTTTCCAGTCAGTCACACACAGGTGACAGTGCCAGCAGCAGACTGTCCCCCCGGGGCGGCTCCACTTTCCCTGAGCTCAGACTACACGTGTGAGTGTTTATGTGTGCTCCATAGAGGAGGGCAGCCGCCTGTCTACACCAACATTACTGCGCACACTCAGCAGACCGCTCTTCTAGGACCCCTCACCCGGACCAAACCCGACTGTTACCCGAATTTCCAGCACTTCTTCTGCCCGGCACTCTCAAACGCTTCCGGGTGCGGCTGAGCCCCGCCCTCCGAGAGCTGACGTCATCCTCACAACATGTACGGACACCGAGAGGGTACAATCAGGAGTAGCGCGCAGCTATAAAGTGGCAGATGAGAGAGAGTATTGAATATCCATTCCATGTATACTGCTCATGAGCTGTCACTTCATTTAATGAGGCCCCTTTCACACTTGTGCGACTTGAGACTGCAAAGTCGCATGACAAGTTGTAGCCCATGATTTCCAATGAGTACAGTTCATATCTGTGCAACTTCACAGTAGTCCCTGCACTACGTTGGTCCAACTTTGACGCAACTTGACCTCAAGATGGCATTTCTTCAAGTCGCATGACTTTCATGTACGTACAGGTGTGAAAGGGGTCTTAACCAGTGCGGCTGCAAAGCAATTTTTTTATTTTATTTGTTATTTGTAAAAATCATAATTTTTGGCAATAAAATGACTTAGAGCCGGTTCACACTGGGGCGACTTGTCAGGCGACCTGGTCACCTGACAAGTCGCCGTGGGTTGCCTGCCATAGATTAGCACAGGACCTGTTCTAATAGGAGCGACACAAGTCGCTCCGACTTAGAAAAAGGGTCCTGAGCTACTTTGGGGCGACCTGCATTGACTTCAATGATATGAAGTCCGTGCATGCCGCTCCGAGGTCGCCCGGCAAAGTCGGGTTGCGCCTATGTGAACCGGCTCTTAAACGGTTGTATACTCATGAAAAAACAAACAAACCCTGCAGGACAAAGGCATAATGAGCTAGAATGCATCGTATACTAGCTCATTATGAAATACTTACCTTAGAACGAAGCCCCGACACGGTCATCTGGACAACCCTGAGGGCGCTGAAATGCTCCCTCTGCGTCTATTCCTGGTTCGGCGGCTCCGGGGCTGTGAGTGGCCGGAGCTGCGATGATGTCACTCGCATGCGCGCGGGAGTTTCACTTTCCGACAGCATCCGACAAGGAGATCTGAAGGTCCGCCGGACCTTCAGAGTGCATGCGCCGCTGACGTCAGCGGTTGAATATCTCCTAAACCGTGCAGGTTTAGGAGATATTAATTGTACCTACAGGTAAGCCTTATTATAACTTAATAGCGCAGTATACTACCGCTTTAAACCCCCAGAACACTATATATTTTCCTGAAAGCAGGGGTCCTGTAGCATAAAAAGGTGATAGTTGCAAATTCTTATGTCACATGATACTTGCGCAACTGTATAATAAATGCAAATTTCAACGAAAAATATAACAAAATTAATGTTAGTGCAAAAACACACAATCTAAAAATCACAATCTATAAAAGATTAGGTTGGGTCGTGGAAATAGAAAAACATTCCCTTTCTTAAAATTGCGTGTGCCTTCTCACATTGACGTTCATAAGGATATTTTCTTTTTCTTTTTTACTTGATTGCTATCCCAGGGGGTTAATAAACCCCTGTGTGATAGTAATAGGAAGGTGAAAGGTACTTTTTTTGGAGACATTAGGAGTCTAATAGACCCCAATGTCACCCCTGCCTTTCACACCATCTAACCAAGCACAGATTGGCTTGGTTAAATATGTCTCCTGGCTGCACTGGCCAGGAAATGGTCCATCTGAAACAGGAAGTGACATCACTTCCAGTTTCATTGTTTGCATGTGAGATGGAGGCATGGATTTGCCTCTGACCGCACTCTCCCTCCCCTAGCCCACAGTTTTGTTCCCGGGCTTCAGTAAGAGAGGGAGAGCCCGGGAACCACAAGAGGAGGGGGAGGCTCTATGAAAGTGATCGGCAGCTATTGAGCTTCGGCAGCACTTTCACTTCCAAGCTGGGAGATGATTAACAAAACTACTAAAGCCATCAGCTGGTGATTACAGGTCTACTCTTTGGATGTACGTAGTAGGCCTAAAGAGCTGAATTGGTTAAAATGTATCTATAGACAAGCCTTTTCTGTTTTGGACACAGTAGAGGAGGGTTAGAACCTCTCTCAGGTTTTATTCCTATCTAGGAATGAAATCACAGAGGTTAGGAAGATGAAATTGCTTTTGTAGCGCTACCTCCGCAGGTCATTTGGGTTCTCTGTTGTGCACCTCAACGTCAAGAACCCCCTCAGTCCCTCTGAAACACCTTGTTAAGTGAAAGTTACTGCAATCTCTCATAACAGCTTAGATAACATAACCGTATAGATACCAAAGCGGAACTAAACGCTCTAAACATTTTCAGCCAAAGAAGCTGCCATCTTGGCCTCTGTTTGATCTTCAACTGCCACAATGCTGCAGGACTAAACCCGTAGATTTAACTTTTTTTCAAAATATTTAAATTCAAGGCATGCCATGAACGCTAACTGTGACATTTTATTTTGCCCACACCTGAACTGTCAAGCCATCAAATGGCTTAGTCATAACTGATCGCATTATGGCAGCTACAGATCAGAGGCCAAGATGACAGCTTCCTTACCATAAAGTATTGGAGTGCTTAGTTCCACTTTAAAGTGATATTAACCACTTAAGCCCTGGAAGATTTTACCCCCTTCCTGACCAGGCCCTATTTCGCGATTCGGCACTGCGTGACTTTAACAGACAATTGCGCGGTCGTGCGACGCTGTACCTAAACAAATTTGACGTCCTTTTTTTCCCACAAACATAGCTTTCTTTTGGTGGTATTTTATCACCTCTGCAATTTTTTGATCATGCGCTATAAACAAAAAAGAGCGACAATTTTGCAAAAATAACAATATTTTTTTACATGAAATTCCCCCCCAAAAAATGTAAAAATCTAAATGTTTTAACATTTTTGGCCAATTTGTTTTCTGCTACATATGTTTGGTAAAAAAAAATCGCAATAAGCGTATTTTGATTGGTTTGCGCAAAAGTTATCGCGTTTACTAACAAAGGGAAAGATTTTTGTCATTTTTGTTGTTTTTTTGACGAGTAATGGCGGGACTGCGACATTGCGGCAGACAGATCGGACCCTTGACTGACATTTTTGACACTTTTGGGGGTACCAGTGACATTACTACAGTAATCAGTGCTATACATATGCACTGTTACTGTAAAAATGACACTGGCAGGGAAGGGGTTAACTTTATTGGGGAAGGAGGGGTTAAGTGTATCCCTAGGGGCCTGCTTCTTACTGTGCAGGGATGTGGCTTTTCATGTAACAGCAGAGATCTACGATCCTACATAGCAGGACTGTATGATCTCTGCTGTTACACAAGGGAGAATGACAGGCGGCTTTGTTTACATCAGCCGACTGCCTTTCTCCCTCTGTAACTGACGATCGCGAGTGACCGGCGGACATCGGGTCCGCCGGTCACTCGCGTGGAGGTGTCTGTTAATGAGCGGGGGCAGGAGCGCGCCTTCGGCGGTGCGCGCTCACCCCCTATTGGCTCACAGGCTAGTGACGTACCGGTACGTCACTTTGCTTGCACGGGGCTGACCGCCACAGTATATGTACTTGCGGCGGTCGGCAAGCGGTTAAAAGTTGAATTATTAGTGGACTTTAATTGTAATGCTGCTAGCAATAGTAAATAGATAGGAAAGTAATCATAATTACTTGTTTTAACCTTTTTTTTTTATTATTTAACATTTCTTCAGTTACTTTCTGTTTTCCATGCCTAGTCAAAAGAAGTCATACATCCCAGGAGGGGAGGAGAGGCTTTTTCAGCTAAGCACATCCTCCTGCCTTCATGCCTGAGCTAAGGACAGATGGATTCTAGGAAGTAAATCCTACATGAAGCGTCTGCCCATCATGTCCGCAGCCAGAAATGCTAGGGGGTGTTTTTCAAAGTAATTTCTCAACAAAATAAAGCATTGCTAGTTAGCTACATGGATGGATGGGGGAAGTTTATTTTAAATATTACCATTTCAATACCGGACACTTTCACCCCCTTCTTGCCCAGGTCAATTTTCAGCTTTCAGCGCTGTTGCACTTTGAATGACAATTTTGCAGTCATGCAACACTGTACCAAAATTAATTTTTTATCATTTTTTTAAGGTGGTATTTAATGGTATTTAGGTGTTATTTAATCACAGCTTTTTATATTTTTATTTTTTTAGCTAAACAAATAAAAAAAGACCAAAAAAAATCTTTTTCTTCGTTTCTGTTATGAAATTTTTCAAATAAGTAATTTTTCTTCTTCACTGATGTGCGCTGATGAGGCTGCACTGATGGGCACTGATAGGCTGCAATGAGAGGCTGTCATTCGATGGGAGTCAAGCGTGGGTGCCGGTCCGGTTTTTGGGGGTTTTTTCATGCAGGTTGGCGGCCGGTGTTCAAAGTTGGATCTACTTCAGGGGACATTTATTTATTTTTTGCCTTTTTTTTAAATAAAGGACTTATCAAAAACTGTCTCTGGGTTTTTACCCCATACTCATTCACCTAAGGGGGGGCACCCTTGTTAAAGAGGGCTTCCAGATTCCGGAAGGTCAACCCCCACACCGGCAAAACCAACAAGCCGGGGTTGTGGGGAAGAGGCCCTTCTACTCATCAACATGGGGGCAAGGGGCTTTGAGGGGAGATCCCCCCACAAAGCACTACCCATGTTGAGGACATGGGGCTTGGTATAGTTCAGGAGAGAGTGGGGGTGCACTCACTCATCTCCCCCCTGTCCTTGCCTGCCAGGCTGCATGTGCAGATAAGGGTCTGGTATGGATTTGAGGGGGGGGGGGGGGACCCATGCAAGGATTTATGTCCTCTCCCCTTCTAATACAAATCCATACTTCCCAACTGTCCCAGTTTTGGTGGGACCTTTCTGAGATACAAACAAAACTATCCTGGATAAGGGCCTGTTCACACCAGAACGTTGTTAGAAAAACCTGTGTTTTTGGTGTGTTTCCCATGCCGCATTTGTTATCTTGTGTGGGTGTCAGATTAATGACTCCCCAAATGCAGGTTGCAAACACAGTATATTTGCCTACATCAGATTGTATTATGAAAAGTACCATGTGATCGGGTTGCTGTGCATTTTGTAAAGTAGTGCATACACAACTCTTGGTGTGGACCGGCACAATATCAGCCCATTCAAATGAATCTGCTGAAATCGCAGAGCACCCAGAAAACATGTGAATCAAATAGAAACTCACAGCGTGATTGGACATAAAGTCCTCTCTCTTCTCCTAAAGTGCCCTCTAGAACACACAGTATCATATTCTTATCTCTCTATTCCTAAGTCTCCTGTATATTGAAATCAGTACAGACCTCAGATCAGCACAGGACATGGAGAGCTGTGTGCATCCTCCTCCTCCTGTCTGTGTATACAGTATAGGAGAACAGCAGAGCAGAGAAGGAGTGGGGAAGGGTCTTTAGTACGCTCTGCACTGTGTTCTTACTGTGGATTGGATTTTATCACCCCCACCGCTGGCGCCCTCAGGTGGTTGCTTAAGCTCCCATTTATTTTCATACCAGGCTTCTTTTGTTTACATTCTGCTGCCAGGGCTAGGGGCCGCTGGTGTTAAAATAGCGCTAGCTTTCTCTACAAAAATACTGCATCACTCCAAAAAAAAATAGTTCATGCGGTATTATAGTAGCGTTTTTTTTAGTGAATTGCAAAAACAAAGTTTTGAAAAACACTAAGAGATATTTTACCACAGATCATAAAGCGGTAGATACCACTTTGTGAATGGAGTCCAGTATGTAATATTACATTGAAATTAAATCAAATTGCCTCTGAAGTCTGCCAATCTTTTGGTCATATACAGTAAGAGTTCAGAAAGATGAAAATAGTTGCAGTTTGGTAAATTGGACCGTAATATGAAAGGTGTGAAGTAGGAGTATTGTTACAAACCCTTTGTCCAAAGCACACAAATACCTAGTTCACTGAAGCTAAATGCAGAGTGCATTAAAAAGTAATGTAGGAAATCATTGTTATTTGTTCTAAGTTTATTTTTCAAGCTGGTATGCCATAAGCAAAGCACATTAGCAAGCAATATCAATTGTGTCCAGCAGATGGAGACAAAATATTAAATACTATAGTGAATATTCTCTGAATGGGTTTTCCCAGTGATTACTGAACTAACATTGATAGGCGCACAATTACAATGCCCCTGATGAGCATATTACCATCAGGTGTCTTCCTGTACCATTGACAACAGCTCCCCTTATTTCTTGTCCTACTGTCACAGGGACATGAAGTGAGGTGAAATTCGCTCATTGTGGTCAAGGACTCCTATAACTTGACAGAAGTATTAAATCTTCTCAACTTTTTAAACAAAAAAAGTTATGGATGGCATTGTGCTTTAACCTTTGCGCTACTTTATTATTTTTGCATTACTGTTATTGGTCTTTCTTGCTCACTGCTGCACACATTTGCATCTACCAGCAGTAACCTTTCACATTTGACCTACACAAATTCCTGAGTAGTGATGTGACAAGATTTGCTTATTTTTTTTTTTAAAGTATTTGAAAACATAACACATTCACTAAAAAAGCTCCAGGGCAATGTAAGCATTTCAGTTTGGTCCGTATTTATTTTAACTGAAGAAAATTCTTGTTGGTTTTTTAACAATATTATTAGCTTACTTGGCATTACATTTCATCCTTAGCTGCATATCAGTTGGACCTTCAAAGCAGGCTTAGAAGGTTACAGGCTGCTTGATAAAATGTGAGAGACAAGGGTTACAGTGTTAGTACAGGCTAAAAGACCCTCTCTTCTCCACTTAAATTGGATGTAAATCCCATTCATCAATTTTGACCTGGGCACATATATGTGTAGTGTTTGCTTATCTCTATCTAAAGCCCTAAGTCCCGTGTCTTTCTGCTGCTCCGTTCCTCTGTTATCAGCATGATAACTTCTCACAAGTTCTCGGACACAGGAGATAAAAGCAGCTGGAAATTTGTGTCTGGGAAGGGACTGGTCTATTCACAGCACAGCTCTACAAGTTTCTTCATTCCTCTGCCTATGTGGGGGGGTGCCTTTCCTCCAATCAGTTGTCACGCAGTGTATGCCTAGACTCCACACTCAGTGCTGGAACAGGAAGAAAAATGTGTAACATGATGTGCACTTTCAAAAGAATATAGAAAGCTGAAGACAGCAGATAAACATGCAAAAAACGTATGTAGGGAGATATGTCTTTTCTCTGTGTATCATCTGAGGCTGTTCACTTCACTGGGTCTATGTGAGGGTTTACATACACGTTAAAGGTTTTGGATGCAGAGCCTCTGATTCTGGATCAGTGAATCAATTCACATTGGTCAAAACCTGATTCACTTTGTGAGTGAGATCAGTGCTTCAAAGGATCACTTACCAGCTCCCTTACAACATCATAGAGTGGCAATGGACAACCCCCTAACAGTAAGCCAACAGTCTAAAACCTTTGCCCCTTTGAGATGAAGGGATGGCATCTAAATATACTATATTACCAAAAGTATTCGGATGCCTGCCTTTACATGCCCATGAAATTTAATTGCATCCCAGTCTTAGTCCTTTGGGTTCAATATTAAGTTGGCCCACCCTTTGCAGCTATAACAGCTTCAACTCTTCTGGGAAGGCTGTCCACAAGGTTTAGGAGTGTGTCTATGGGAATGTTTAAAGTGGAGTTCCACCCTAATTTTATACTTACCTCCATCTTCTCGCTCCGGGTCACCTGAAAAAGAAATGGATAATCGCATTTTATTTTTATTTTTTTTACTTACCTCGTAGCGAAGAAAATATACTTACCTTACTTCCTTCTTCCTCCTTCCTCGGCCGCGGCCCGTCGTCACTTCCTGGCTCTGCAATGATTCCTGGGAGCTGAACGTCATCGCTCCCAGGAATCATTGCGCCTGCACCGGCCCCGACGTCAGTTCCGGGGGGCGCGCGTCATCCCCTTCTAAAAAGCTTCTGGGCATGCCCAGAAGCTGTGGAGGGATGACGCGCGCGACCCGGAAGTGACGTCGGGGCCGGCGCAGGGCATCGTGGGACCGAAGAAGGCGGAAGAGGACCCCGAAGAGGATCTCGCTGGCTTCAAGCTGCCCACATATGAGATGGCAGCGCTGGACAAGACGTTTTCAAGGTAAGTATTTGTCCTAACAGGTAAGTGCAACCCGGGACAGATCAGAGGCTAGCCATTGTGGAATGCACTAGCCCTGACTGTCCCGGGGGTATTTTTTAAAAAAAAAAAAATTCCAGGGTGGAACCATTTAAGCATTCTTCTAGAAGCGCATTTGTGAGGTTAGGCACTGATGTTGGAGAGAAGGCCTGTCTCTCAGTCTACATTCTAATTCATCCCAAAGATGTTCTATTGGGTTAAGGTTAGGGCTCTGAGCAAGCCAGTCATGTTCATTTGTCTTTATGGACCTAGCTTTGTGCAGTGGTGCGCAGTCATGTTGGAACAGGAATGGGCCATCTCCAAACTGTTCCCACAAAGTTGGGAGCATGAAATCGTCCAAAATGCCTTGGTATCCTGACGCCTTAAGAGTTCCTTCACTGGAGCTAAGGGGCCAAGCCCAAACCCTGAAAAACAACCCCCCCTCCCCCCCCCCACACACACACACAATAATCCCCCCTCCATCAAATGATTTAGACCAGTGCACAAAGCAAGGTCCATGGAGACATGGATGAGCGAGTTTGGGGTGAAGGAAGTTGACTGGCCTGCATAGAGTCCTGATCTTGACCCATTAGAAAACCTTTGGGATGAATTAGAGTAGAGACTGCGAGCCAGGCCTTCTCTCCAACATCAATGCTTAAACTCACAAATGCGCTTCTGGAAGAATGGTTAAACATTCCCATAGACACACTTGTAAACCTTGTGGACAGCATTCCCAGAAGAGTTGAAGCTGTTATAGTTGCAAAGGGTTGGCCAACTCAATATTGAACCCTACAGACTAAGACTGGAATGCCACAAAAGTTCATGTGGGTGTGAAGGCAGGCGTCCCAATACGTATGGTAATATAGTGTAGGTAGTGTACTGCTTCTTTAGTATTCACTTACATCACATGGTGTGTTGGGGTTATTTGCCCCATAAACCCCTACAGTGTACCCATTGGATGCCACTGATTTACTGGAGGGGATCTTTCCACTGACACTCAGCTTAGAATGTATGTATACCTGACAACAAAATTCTCTTATTTGCTCCTTTTGGTCTGGTAAATATACCATTAAAAGTGTTATGTCTTTTCAATAGGTGCAAGTGCAGTTGATCCTGTGAGCTGACAACTAGCTCGCAGTCTACTGACTGTTATCAGTTACATTTTTGCTGGCTCTCTCTGGGGACTACAGAATATCTCCTCCCTATGCTATGTAGAAACAGGGAGGTGTTCTGTAGTCCTGTACTAGGAAGACAATGCTGCTCCTCCTTACAGTACAGCGAGTGAGCATTGTCACCCTTTAACAGGCAGGATCACCAGGTGGAACGCGAGGTAAAGCAAAAAAAAAAAAAAAAAAACGAATGCAACCACCACAACTAAGGACTGGTAAGCTGCAATTTAATATAAATTTTTTTATTGTGTTTAGATATACTTTAAGAAAAGTTAATTTATACTCCCAAATTAATAATGCTGTCTGCTCTGCCTGAATCACTGGTGAGGACATTTTCCAGTATTTGCTATACTTCTGATTTTTATAAGAAATTAAACACCTCAATTAGCAGCTAAACCTGAACCTGACTCTGTAGGAGCATTTGACATTATATTGTCCATTTGCAGGGAATTCAGTGTCATACACGGGTGCCCCCAAACCTCTGAATGCAGCATGGTTTTTGGTAATACCTAATCATATTAATCCCCAAATTTCGCTATGAGAACTTAAGGAAAATAAAACTGACACTTTTGGAATGATGAACTCCTAAGAAGCGGAAGAAATTACCCCATCTCAGCTAGTAATAACATGTTAATGTTACACAATATGTATCTGGGAAAATTCAATATGCCCGTTAGCGACAGACAAGGATGTTGCACTAAATGACTATGTAGAATTAAAATGTGCAGTACAAAACAAGTCCGAGAAATCACTTTCCACACATTGTTCACATAAATAAAATTCTACTGTATGTCATATACAAATCACACATAGGAAAATTTGGCTTCAGGTCTTTTTACAAGTCCCACTCATTTGTGTCATTCTCACACTGGTATCTAAAACTTTCACATCTGTTAGGGTTTATTCCCACCAGTAACGTTACCTGGTGCAGTCCCAATGCAAGAACAAGGCCATTTACCTTATGCATTGGTGTGAACTGAGAAAAATTAGGACATGTTCCATTTTTGTGCAATGTGTTCCAACATGCTATAACGCATCACAATTCACTGTGGCACATAATAATAACATTATAGTTCAGACAAAAAAAAACCCACTGTATTGCATATTACCAAAGCATTGCAGTGCAGGGCACGTTAAACCGTGCACATTACAGCCCCTATCCTCCTTTTCAGAGGTGCTCCTGGCTCCTCCCCTGAGCTGAGTGCCCCCATAGGATGCCGCTTCCTATGGGGACGGGAGGCATTCGTTCATGCTCCATCCTGAGCCAGGCTGTTTGCACAGCTCGGCTCAGCCTTCCCTCTACCCCCCCCCCCCTGCTCCCTGCCCACAGGATTTGACTGACAGCAGCAGGAGACAATGGCTACTGTTGCGCTCAGCCAAGCCTGTGAGAGCTGCAAGAAAGGAAAAAGGAGCAGAATCTAGGCTCAGGTGTGTATTTAGGAGGGTCTGGGGGGGGGGGGGCTACTGTTAAAAGGTAATTAACTTTAAAGTGGTTGTAAAGGCTGAAGATTTTTTTTACCTTCATTCATTCTGTGCAGGAAGGTAAAAAACCTTCTGTGTGCAGCTCACCGTTCAACCTCCCTAATACTTACATAAGCCCAATCCCAGTGATGTGCATGAAACCCGAGGCTCCTGATTGACTGAGATGCCATTGGCTCCCACTGCTGTCAATCACAGCCAGTAAGGTGGGAGCAGGGGGGTGGGGCTAAACGTCTCTCTCTGTGTCTTATGAACACAAAGAGCCGGAGTCCTGCCGAAAACTCACACCTGCCGAAATCTCCAACCACGTTATTTCCGGTGAGTGTACACTGGGAATAATTGGAGATTTCGAGCACTTACAGCAGCCTATAGAGTACATGGTATGATTACTGCAGATTCTTATGGCCGCCTCATGGCCGCCTCCAAGGCGGCAACGACTACCGGACGGAGTAAGAATCTGCACTAATTATACCATGTACTCGGGTGTATAGGCTGCCGGTGTTGTGTGAAAACATCAGGTGCTCGAAATCTCCAATTGTTCCCAGTGTACACTCACTGGAAATAACGTGGTTGGAGATTTCGGCAGGTTGGAGTTTTCAGCAGCACACCGGCTCTGGAGTGAGCATGTATGAGTGCCCCCACAGCAAGCAGCTTCCTATGGGGCACTCAGCAAGGGGGAGGGGCCCAGAGTGCCAGCAGGAGACCTAAGAAGAGGAGGATCTGAACTGCTCTGTGCAAAACCACTGCACAGAGCAGGTAGGTTTAACATGTTTTGTTTTTGTTTTGTTTTTTAATACATTTTTTTTATTTAAAAATCAATTTAAAGCATAGAATGCATTGATAAAAAAACTTACCTTTACAACCACTTTAACCCATATGCACAACCAAATAAATCACTGGAAATGCACATCCGTGTATATTTTAATGTGCATGCCATTGACATATATTTTCATACATTTCTACTGATTTTAAAAAGCACATGCCTAAAAAGTGTAAATGTAGCCTAAGAACATATGAAGCACACCTTAAAAAACGAAATGGCTTGCCCTCAAATGTTCAATTCTCCAATTTACCCCTTCTCTGAATATGCTCTGGTTGGATTAGTGTAGCCAATCAGTGTGACAGCCAAGGCCCCAGTCTTTGTATAGGAAACACTGACAGTATCTCCTACAATTTATTGAATGATACGCATATTCATACAATGTAATCATTTTGTTACAAGCTGCAGTTGTCAGGACTCTGAGAAAGCAAATTACAATGTCACCACTTCATTACAGTACATCATAGTTAGTTGCAGCAAACCATGTAATTAAAATAAAGCTTTTTTTAAGTATTTCCACTTTAATTCCTACTGAACCTTACATACCCCAACACCCTTTTTTCCTTAAACATTTTATTTGTGCTCTTTTCTTATTATATGTTTACTTTTTTCTTTGTTTCCTTTCTCCTATTTGCAACATAATATATAAAAAAATACAAATTTAAACACATTTTTGTTTTATTTTTAAATAGCTTTGTATCAGAAACATAATTAATTTTATTTTAAAATAGCTTTGTATCAGAAACATAATTTTACTACTATGATAAAGAAGGCAAAACACTTTTCCTTACAGTATACTGATTGTTTTAAAACCATAATTTGTCACATTTACTTCTTTTTGCCTTGAAAACGTATAGAAAATTAGCAGAGGAGGCCATCAACACTCTTCTCAGGCTGCTCATTGCGGAGTTTGAGTTGCACAACTGAACTGCTGCTAAGGGTTTGTTTGCATTAGTCACATTGTCCAGCATTTTGTAATATGGGCAAAATGCAGGGTAACGTAAGAACAAAATAAATCAAAAAATGCATTGAATAAGAACATGTTCTCTCATATGCGAGCTGTATTGTGAAATATTTGTAGAAATATCTGAATTCACATTTGGATGTGTTAACCTTGAGATCCTATTCAAATCAATTAAATAGGGTCCTTTCAGAATGCAGATTAGCAAATTTGTACACATATGCAATGCAGACTAGTGTAATAAATCAATACTAATTCAATCTGTGCTGCCAAAACAAAAATTATTTAAAGTTGTAAACCTCTATGTTGCCAGCTATAACACTATATCACTATATTACCTCACCTCCAACCAAATTTTTATTATAATGCAATAAAATTTAGCACAACACTATAAAATTTAAACTCGTTCAAATACAATATGTATAAGTCCATATAAAATCGTGAACAACTATGAAAATAAAATATTCAAAATTAATAACACAGTCCTGCACCCAATAGTGCTCTATATGTGAATTATTCTTTCAAATCCTTCTTGTGAATAACACCAGTCTAGGCTTTAAAAGCGCTCTGGTGACTCGGCATCCGCCTACTGAGGAAGCCCAATTGGAGGACGCAACGTGTCTAGGAGGGAGGAGCCGAGACCGAGATGTCACGCAAATAAGTGTTTTTTTAAGTGGGGGAAAAATAAAGAAGTTTTATACGGAGAGCACTGTTGTTGCCCTTTTGTCCCATTTAATATATGGTGGATGCCAGGCAAGTGGAAGGAGAAGGTGTGTAATGTTCCGGTACCTTTGGTACCCTAAATTACACTTTCCACAAGTGTATGCGCCCCACCATTTACTTTTGGAAAGGTGCGCATACACCTTTAAGACTGGAGCTGTCATCACCCAGCGCCGGACTAGATGGCTATTTAAAGCGGCGGTTCTCACTCACATGTGTTCGTTCAAACACCCTTACCTGGATGCTAACCTTGCTTGAAGCTTCCATGCTTGCAAGCTAACTTCGCTGACGGAACCTCGCTGCGCTGATCCCTGTATCCCGCTACTGGATCATCCGCCTCTCCTGATCCACCCTTCGGCTGTATCGCTAATAGTGCTAAGTACCCCGCAGGGGAATTCTCTATAAACTTATACTAAGCTTACACTATCTAGCTCTGCATAGTAAAGACTGTTTATCACATCTGCATAACTAGATTGCTAGCTCTTGAGACTACTGCTACTTTTCTGCACTGGGTTGATCTCTTTTGTATGTCCACCTGCTATTCTATCATCTGCTATCATACAACATTGCTAAACCTTCCTGCATCCATCTGCTACTGTCTCACCTTCAAGTGTCTATCACCTACCACCTCCACTCAACCTATCCCTCAACCTTCATCATTGTGTTACCACATACATAAAGTCACTCTAGGAACCAGCTTGCTAATTGTGTGTATTTACTGGCTGAAATAAGACCTTCCACACATGATGAGTCATTGAGGTTGGGGATGGTATCTCAGCATATCTCTTACATGACTACTGACGTGAAACTATTTCTGCAGCTGAAAATCCACACCATATAAGAAACGCAGAAGCGTTACAGATTGAACGAACCAAAAAAATGGATTCAGCAGAAATAACCACTCAGGTGACACAATTAAAACAGCAAGTATCTGCGTTAATACACGCACTTGCTGAATTAAAAGAAGACAATCAGGCTCTGTCGCAGCAGGTAATTAGACTGACACAACTTACCTCTGCTCAGTCCCCTGAACCCAAGATAAATCCCCCTTTGGTATTTACAGGCGATCGCAAAAAATGTCACGAATTTAAAAACGCATGTGAGTTACTTTTTTTGCTAAAACCTCGTACCTACCTTACTGATCACATTAAGGTTTGTACTATTATTTCTTACCTATCAAGCGATCCTCGAGCCTGGGCAGATTCTCTTTTTGAGAAAAACGACCTATGCCTTGTTCCTGGCAGAGCTCACTAGCCTATATGATGACCCCAATAGGCAGAGTACTGCTGATCTTCAGTTAAGATCCTTGAAACAAGGAAGGAGGCCTGTAGAAGACTTTGTCGCAGAGTTCAAGAGATGGACCCTTGATTCAGAATGGAATGATGCATCTCTGAAAACCCAATTTAGGCTTGGCCTATCAGAAGCCGTTAAGGACGAGCTCGCCCGAGCGGATCTGCCAAAAACCCTGGATGCATTAATACAACTCAGTATTACCATAGATAGAAGACTACGAGAAAGAAAGGCTGAAAAGATGGGAATGCCATTATCCGTTTCCTCTCGGAGTCTGGCCGTTCCTATGGAGGTAGGAACCATACGCCCACCGCTATCAACTATGGAAAAAGCCAAAAGACGAAATGAAAATCTCTGCTTGAACTGTGCATCCCTGGATCACAAGATAAACGTCTGTCCCCTAGTCAACAAAAGGAAGGGTGAGTGTTCACATGTCTCCCTAGGAGGATTGACAACTTCATTCACTAACCCCTACATTTCTGTTTTTTTGACATTACAGTGGGACCAGAACAGGATTACTACTAAGGCCATGATTGACACAGGATCTTGTGGAAATTATATGGATATATGTTTTGCTGCTTTAAATAAAATTCCTATTATTTCTAAACTCAAACCTGTCTCAGTAAGTCTTATTACCGGTGTTCCGTTATCCTCTGGTCCGATCACCGATCAGACACAAGCACTTCTAGTCACTATTAACGAGTCTCATAGGGAGACTTCTACCTTCGATTTAATACCATCACCCCACTTTCCCATTGTGTTGGGACTTCCCTGGTTGCACACACACCAACCAACCATAGATTGGAAGAAACGGTCCTTGACCTTCCCTTCTTGTTATTGCGAGGAAACGTGTAACCTCCCGTTTTCCGGGAAGATTCTGTCTGTGGTGACAGATGAGATTGCACCACTATGTTATCAGGATCTTTCTGAGGTTTTTCTTGAGAAAAATGCTCAAGCATTACCTCCTCATCGAGACTATGATTGTAGCATTGATCTACTCCCAAATAGCAAATTGCCGTTCGGTCATGTTTATCCTCTTTCACAGGATGAACTTGCCCATCTCAAAACCTATTTGGATGAGAACTTGGAAAAAGGTTGTATTAGACCTTCCACTTCTTCTACAGCAGCAGGACTCTTTTTTGTTCGCAATAAAGATTCAACTCTCAGACCTATCATCGACTACAGGAAATTGAATGCTATCACAATAAAAGATCGTTATCCTCTACCGCTTATCCCTGAGCTCATTGAGCAGGTGCGTGGAGCTACCTATTTTTCAAAATTAGACCTGAAAGGAGCATACAATCTCATTCGAATCCGTGATGGACACGAGTGGAAGACTGCATTCAGAACTAGATACGGATTGTTCGAATATCTTGTGATGCCATTCGGCCTATGCAATGCCCCTGCAGTTTTCCAACGATTTATAAACGATATTTTTAAAGACTTACTAGATGTCTGTGTTGTGGTATATCTGGACGATATACTTATATATTCACGGACCCTGTCTGAACACATAAGACATGTAAGACTTGTATTATCGAGATTGCTTGCACATAATCTTTATGTGAAGCTGAAGAAATGCTTGTTCCATAAAGATGAGGTACTCTTTCTAGGCTACATCATATCCAAAACAGGAATCGAGATGGACATGAGTAAAATATCCTGCATTCAGGATTGGCCTACACCAACTACACGCAAGGCGCTACAGCGATTCTTGGGATTTTCAAATTTCTACAGGAAGTTCATAAAAAACTTTTCTGCTATTGTGAGACCCCTCACACAGCTCACTAGCATAAAAATACCATTTAAATGGTCAGAAGAAGCAAATAAGGCTTTCCACTTGTTAAAGACAAGGTTTACTTCCGCTCCCATATTACGCCATCCAGACCCATCCCTCCAATACATTCTGGAGGTAGATGCGTCAAACATGGCAGTAGGAGCAATACTCTCCCAACGACCTACCCACACTTCACCACTTCATCCAGTCGCTTTTTTTTCTAAATCCCTGAGCAGTCCCGAGATAAATTACCCCGTGGGTGAAAAGGAACTGCTTGCTATAAAATTGGCTCTGGAGAATTGGCGACATTTACTCGAAGGCACCCAACTACCAATAATTATATACACGGACCATAAAGACCTCCAATATCTTCAGACTAGCAAAACTCTCTCCCATCGACAGGTACGATGGTCACTATTCTTTCTAAGGTTTAACTTCCTAGTGACCTACACACCTGCAGATAAGAACAAAAAGGCGGATGCACTATCACGACTAACTGAAGAAAACTACTTTGAAATCCCTTCCGTTCCTATAATACCTCACAAACGCATTATTGGAGTTGTCCGTTCCTTGAAGGAAGAGGTTCTGCATGGTATAAGGTTGGATTCACCCCCACCACAACTAAATACCGATGCAGAAGGCTTCCTCTACTACAACGACAAACTTTACATACCACCTACCCTACGCACCAAGATCTTGGAATTATCGCATGATGTGCCTATGGCAGGACATATGGGTATGACAAAGACTTTCAATTTGATTTCTCGACAATTCTGGTGGCCTGACATGAAAACATCTATACAAAAATTTGTCTCTTCATGCAATGTCTGTGCCAGGTCCAAAATTGACACTACGAGACCATCCGGTCTACTATGCAGTCTACCAATACCCCAAACTCCATGGGAGGTTTTGTCATTGGACTTCATCGTAGAATTGCCTCCTTCCAAAGGATTTAATACCATCTTGGTGTCAGTGGACCATCTGACAAAGATGGCACATTTCATTGCTATTCGCAGACTACCTTCGTCCAAACAAACGGCAGAACTCCTGATGAAACATGTCTTCAGATTACATGGTATCCCAAAAACTCTTCTGTCTGACCGTGGATCCCAATTTATTTCTAAATTCTGGCAAGAACTATGTCACATACTACGGATTGAGCGGAAGCTCACTTCTCCTTACCATCCGCAGACCAACGGACAGACTGAAAGAGTCAACCAATGCATCGAGCAGTATTTACGTTGTTACACTTCTTACCAACAGGATGATTGGTTGGATCTTCTCCCCCTGGCAGAATTTGCCTACAACAACGCAACTCACAGTACAACCAAGCAGAGTCCGTTCTACTTGAACTATGGGTTCCATCCCTCTATTCTCCCTCCACGCATCCTTCCTTCAAATAACCCAGTAGCCTCAGACTATCTTACCCAAATAAAGGATTCTCTGGGTTTACTAAATACTACCATTGCACACGCTCACAGTCAACAAAAGAAGTACTATGATCTTCGTAGAAGACCTTCTCCACAGTATACTATCGGGGACCTCGTTTGGCTCTCAACAAAAAACTTGAGACTGAAGATCCCTAGCAAAAAGCTTGGACCTCTGTTCTTGGGACCTTTCCCAATCAAGAAACTTATTGGAAAAGCTGCAGTGCAGCTTACATTGCCAATGGACCTAAAAATCCATCCCATTTTCCATGTGTCGCTACTAAAACCCCATGTTCCGGACCAAGGAATAAGGCCTAATATTCCACCTCCCCCTCCTGTACAAGTTGAAGGTGGAGAAGAATACGAGATAAAAGAGATTCTGGATTCTCGTATCTACAGAAGAAGACTTCAGTACTTGGTTAGATGGAAGAACTATGGGCCCCAAGACGACACCTGGCTAAACACCTCTGACATACATGCCCCTAGATTAATCCGCAATTTTCATGCGAGATACCCAGACAAACCAGCTCCAGAGGCCTTCAGGAGCAGGCCTTAAGGGGGGGGGGTATTGTAATGTTCCGGTACCTTTGGTACCCTAAATTACACTTTCCACAAGTGTATGCGCCCCACCATTTACTTTTGGAAAGGTGCGCATACACCTTTAAGACTGGAGCTGTCATCACCCAGCGCCGGACTAGATGGTTATTTAAAGCGCCGGTTCTCACTCACATGTGTTCGTTCAAACACCCTTACCTGAATGCTAACCTTGCTTGAAGCTTCCATGCTTGCAAGCTTACTTCGCTGACGGAACCTCGCTGCGCTGATCCCTGTATCCCGCTACTGGATCATCCGCCTCTCCTGAACCACCCTTCGGCTGTATCGCTAATAGTGCTAAGTACCCCGCAGGGGAATTCTCTATAAACTTATACTAAGCTTACACTATCTAACTCTGCATAGTAAAGACTGATTATCACATCTGCATAACTAGATTGCTAGCTCTTGAGACTACTGCTACTTTTCTGCACTGGGTTGATCTCTTTTGTATGTCCACCTGCTATTCTATCATCTGCTATCATACAACATTGCTAAACCTTCCTGCATCCATCTGCTACTGTCTCACCTTCAAGTGTCTATCACCTACCACCTCCACTCAACCTATCCCTCAACCTTCATCATTGTGTTACCACATACATAAAGTCACTCTAGGAACCAGCTTGCTAATTGTGTGTATTTACTGGCTGAAATAAGACCTTCCACACATGATGAGTCATTGAGGTTGGGGATGGTATCTCAGCATATCTCTTACATGACTACTGACGTGGAACTATTTCTGCAGCTGAAAATCCACACCATATAAGAAACGCAGAAGCGTTACAAGGTGTTACCATTCAAAGTCTGAGGGGATCAAAGTGGAGGTCTATTATACTGGGTGATTAACAGCCAGTGGAGGACCCAGATGAGCCTATTATTTATTGTGTTGGAGGTGAGCAGGTTTTTCACCTGGTGGCGGATGAGCACTATTCACAAGAAGAATTTGAAAGAATAATTCACATCTAAAGCACTATTGGGTACAGGACTGTGTTATTAATTTTGAATATTTTATTTTTGTAGTTGTTCACTTTTTTATATGGACTTATACAGTACATAAAGTATTTGAGCTAGTTTAAAATTTGTAGTGTTGTGCCACACTTTATTGCATTATAATGCAGATTAGTGCAACATACATTAATGTATGTGGTAAATTGTGATTATACAGTATATGGGTTGGATTTGATCCATCTGTTGATAATCAGAAAGTGTATTTTGAATGATTGGTATTCTGACATTGTATTTTAAACCTGAGACCTCAGTTTACACCGGAGGTGTCTAACCATAACTATCTAGAGAAATGCTTTAGATCACTGGAGCTTTAACAGCACCTGAGCTTAAACCTGCTCCAGGCATGATTTCATAGAATTGGGAATAGGGAGTTTAAAGCTCCTTTTAAAAGGCACATGCTTAGAAATATAGAGTTAGGTTACCTACCATCTCTGTCACTGTTTCTCGGGGACAGTCCCAATTGTGGGAAATGGGCATTTCCTCACATTTCCTTCACACATTAGACTGCGCAAACGTAATTTAAAAATGGCGCCTGTAGAGTGCTCAACATGTGTTTGCCCATTCATGCTGCCACACATGCGCAGATCACTCTAGTAATGTTGTTTTGGACTGGTGCTTGCACACTATGATGAGTTAGAGCCTGTGGATTGTGAATCAGTCTACCTCGCTCCCTGGCTTGGTGCTGGGCCCTGGGAATGACAGACATAAGCTGTAATCTGTGAGTAACTCCATGATCCCCAAACTCCACAATCCTGACCACTGAAATCTCCCTAAAATTCAGTGGTCAGGATTAGGTAATGCACAGAGGTTAGGGATAATGATTGAGTAATGCAAAGAGATCAGGGCTTAGGATTAACGAACGCAGAGAGTTCCAGACCCCTGCACTGTATGCTTTACACTCTCTTGATGCATAGAAGCATAGGTTAAGTGTTTTTGTTTTCAGCATACTCTTTTTAGCTTTGCCCACTCCTAATGCAATGTGGTCACACCCACAATTCATTGCGGCATGCTACGCGCACCGCATAATTTCCCTTTTTGCGGTGCCCAAGGTATTTTGTTGGTATACCTCCAAAGAATGCCTCTTGCTCTGTGTTTCAGGGCTAGTTCAAAAATGGAAGGGGGGTGAATTGGTGGGTGTGGCTGCAAATGAAGGTGTTGTTTTGTGGGTGTGGTTAGTAGGGTGTCCCCAATTTCATTTTGACAAACTGGTAGCCCTAATACAGAGAATGTGATTGCTGATCAGCCTTTTTGGAAGTTCTAGCTGCTTGGCTGCCATGCTTTTCTAAGTTCTGACATAATTGTGACTTCACTGGCATAATACTTGCTCCAGGTCAGGGATTTAGAGAGGGAAATGCCATAGAGCATTACTCTGCTTGCTTTGGAGTCCCTACCTTTGTCAAGAACGTCCCAATTTTTCTGATATGTATAATGGTTATTTCATTTTGTGGCTGTCATACTTTGCAGAGCTCTGGATTGCCTTCCTCTTCACACAGTGACCTCAGTAAGTATAATACTTCGATTACTAACCTAATCACTGCCATCTATTAATTTCTTTAGTCTGTGGGTGTGGGAACAGAGGGACAAGCCATAGTCCTTCATCCTCTCTTGTTCATCAAGGCATGAAGAGGAGGTCAGGAACTTTAAACAGGCCAGGAAGGATCAGTGCTTATACGCTGTAGGTTCCTTGCCAGCCTGGTTTCCTCCCACACCAGGCTCTTCACCTAAAAGAACAGAAGGCATGTACTATACCCCTCCACAGAATGATACAAGTTGGCATTTTGTGAATTGAAAAGGGGAGAGGAGGGGTGAATAACATACACTAGAATGAGATGCAGCTCTCACAGCAACCGTAGGCTAGGAGAACAGTGATGTGTGTAATATCTGGCCTGAATGAAAGCATGAAGGGAACTCTTCAGAGCAACATTCTAGGATAAACATCAGCAGTGGTAACCTTTTTTTATTTACAAAGCAGATATGTTAAAAACATAGTTCTGCTTTAAAGCAAGCCATTGTGGCAATATTTTGTAGATAGCTTTTCCCCAAACTGTATAGTAGGCAGCCCCAGGTAGGTGTGCACAGAGCTTATGTTCATTTCTAAGGCTACTTAGGAGACTAAAACTGGCCATACAATATACATTTCTCTTGATCAGACCCTCAACCACCCCCAGCTTCCCCAGAAACTTTTCTTAAGAAGTGTGGAAACAAAGCCCTGAGTAAGTTCAAAGCCAACTTTTTGAATCTTCTACAGAGCTGAAAACTCCCTAGAACCTGAGCCTATTCCCTGTATACATTGCACACATATGCTGCAAGTAGCTAATCCCAAATGCACCTATGCTAGGATCCTGGAAACAATGATCAGCTGCTGTATGTTAACACAGAAAAGTATCTTAGCTCAATATATATATATATATATATATATATATATATATATATATATATATATATATATATATATATATATATATATATATATATACACATACAGTGCTATATGTTCAAACCATGTCATAAATCATGAATAACATTACAACTGTTAATACTAAAGTAACCATGCGTTTGTTACTCTAAAAAACAAAAACAAAAAAAACAGATACTGTTTCCTTAAAGCATGTTATACAGCACAGTACTTGTGCTGTGTCATTTGGCACCCCATATCACCTAAAAAACCTGGTTGATCCTGCCAGTTTCTATCCTCCTGTCTGTAAACTGACCACGGTATATCATGGCTGCTGGGCCCTAACCCCATGGTAAGTATACGTGTCTCCTTTTTCTGCAGCCCTGCTCCCTGTCTCCTGTGTCCTCCTCCCCCCTCCACTCCTGCTGCTCTCATATTTATTATAAAATTATCTCATCAACTCTGTAATATAACACTAAGTGCTCCTGTGCCTGTCTTATAGAAAAAATATGCGATCTGTACATATATCATAGCGTCTGCCAGTGTTCACGTGACCGCACGGCTCTCTCTCTCTCCTCTCTTCCCTTCCTCTCTGGCTGATGTCAGCTGCAGTGCTCGGCCTCACCCACTGGATCTGTCAGCCAGGCAGAGAAAAGAGCCAAGGGATCATCTGATCACTGGGAGCCAATCTGATGTAGATACAGATTGGCATATTTTTTCTATAACAGACACAGGGACACTTTGTGTTATATTACAGAGTGGATTTGATTATTTTATAGTAGTGGCTTAACAACCACTTTAATAAAAGTGTCCATGCTTAGTAAAAAGTCCATGCTTAAACGATATCCAGTACTCCTTAAAAAAAAGTGCTTGCTCTGTGCTATACAACTTCTTCAAACAATCACTGTTCTTGGTCTGTGCATTCCATACCCTTGTGATCATACACCTACACACTGGAAAATTCACTAGATTTCTATGACTCCCTAGCATCCAGTGAATCATTAAAAACTTGTTTCCCCCAGGGATTAAAATGCATCCAGGACCACCTCCACTTCATACCAGTTAGCTCATTCCAAAAGCACAATATGGAAGAAGAGAAAAGCCTCTATACTGTAAAACCTTTATTTAAAACGTATTTATTAAAACTATTTAAAATCACATAAGAAATACACCTCCTGAGGACATCATGATGACGAAACACATCAGGGCACAGCTACAGGAAGTGACATCATCCTGCACAGCACTCCTGGAAATTAGTGGTGTTGCTTGACTAAAGCAGGGTTTCTTAACTCCGGTCCTCAGGGCACACTAACAGGCCAGGTTTGCAAGATAACTGAAATACATCCCAGGTGATATCATTTGCTGCTCAGTGATTGCAGTATTCTAGTCTGCATCTCCCCAAGGTAATACTTAAAATCTGGCCTGTTAGTGTGCCCCGAGGACAGTGCACTAAAGAAATGGGCAGGAGCATACCTGAATCATGGGGGTTTTCTACCCCAAGGCTTCTGTTTAGTTTTTAATTTTGTATGAATGTGCAATTTGTGCATGGAGAGACTAAAGGTCCCATCTGCCACCATGGCAGAGAGATTTGTAGACCTCAATGGAGCACAAGGGCAACGACATCACTGTAAATACAGTCAGCTGTTTACTTCCTCTAACTACATAACTGAAGGTCTGTACCTCCGTATGCACCTGGGATAGAGGAAAAGTTTGATCCACTGATTGTAGTTGCAATGCTTTGCAGACTTCAATGTAAAAATGTAATAAATGTACATATTTGTTTTTTTTTATGTCAATATGGATCCATTTAATACATTTTTAGAAAAGGTGGAATTTGCCCTTAACTGCATAGGTAGTCCTACATAAAATTGCCCCAACACTGTCTACAGCACGTGGAAATAAATGTTAAAGGTGTAAAAATATGAATCAACAAAACAAACAAAAAAAGTTTAAATAATAATGGCTAATAAAATAGGAAAGAACAAAAAAAAAAAAATCAGCAGGAAAATAATAATTAAATGGAGATGGAGAATAAGGAGTTATTTAGCGCTCTTTAGTAAACTAAGGGTTAATAAGGAGCTAAACAGAGGAACATTTTATTGGAAAAAACTTTTTTACTTGTCAGGTTGCTTTAACTGACATCATCTGCAGATCTAAATTCATCACTTTGATCTGCAGATGAATGATACAAAAGTAACAATTTTTACATTGTATCTTTCTAAAGCGCCAAAAAAACATATGTGTTAACCAAGTCCATGCACAATAAAAATATTAAGAAAAAACATCAAACAGTGTCCAAACAAATTCCTCAAGAGTGAAATATATGGTATTGAAGAAAATTCCAGGAACCACAAGTCCCAGCAGGTGAGTTCAAATTTCCACAGCACCAGGAATATGGAAGAAGAAGACAGCACCCGTGCAAAAATCAGCAAGGAAGCAAAAATATAGCAGCTTACCAGAGCAAGTTGGTCACCCAAACTAATGGATAGACCACTGTAGGCTTAGCAGTATTGACCAAAAGGATCCACCAGATGTCACTTCACTAGTGACCAGCAACTCAAATCCGGTATCTGAGTTAGAATATAAAAAACGATAATGGGGACATAGTGTAACTCCATAAAAACAGCATATTTATTAAAAAAATAGTTATTACACTCACATTTCAGAAGACATCAATTCACTTAAAATGTGTGCAAGGATCCAGGATTAGCAGCGTCTTCATATGCACCATAAAAGTGGAAGCTGGCTGTTGGGGGCGTGGTCACGTCTGACTCCACCCGACCGGTTTCGTCATACGTTTGACGCCCCTGACGACGTTTTTAATAAATATGCTGTTTTTATGGAGTTACACTATGTCCCCATTATCGTTTTTTTATATGCTAAATCGAATACCGGATTTGAGTTGCTGGTCACTAGTGAAGTGACATCTGGTGGAACCTTTTGGTCAATACTGCTAAGCCTACAGTGGTCTATCCATTAGTTTGGGTGACCAACTTGCTCTGGTAAGCTGCTATATTTTTGCTTCCTTGCTGATTTTTGAAGGGACGCTGTCTTCTTCTTCCATATTCCTAGTGCTGTGGAAATTTGAACTCACCTGCTGGGACTTGTGGTTCCTGGAATTTTCTTCAATACCATATATTTCACTCTTGAGGAATTTGTTTGGACACTGATGTTTTTTCTTAATATTTTTATTGTGCATGGACTTGGTTCACACATGTTTTTTTGGCACTATATTCTGATCAATCTCTTCACGGATTAATTTCCGTTAATGATTATATCACCAATGTAATTAATTTTGTCAGATTATAAGTCATAATGTTTTGTTAGCGCTACACATATTGATATATTACTGTTTTTGGGGATTTTTTCTATGATTCCTTTGTGTGCTGCTTTCACTTTATTCAATCTACACATATATTTATGAGTTTAACCCACTAGCGCAGAAATTTTCCCTATTTATATATCTTTCTAAAGGGCCTGAGCAAGTGTTAAACTATAAATACTTTTTTTTTTTTTTTTTGACAGCAGAAGCTGCAGACCTTCTCTGTGTATACAACAATGCCGGCTTTAATTAATAAAAGCCGACAACTGTTGTTTGCTGGGAGAGGGGGGTCCTGGCAAACAGGGAGAGAGATTGGATGTGCTACAAAATGTACAATGATGACCTTTTTTGGGCTTTTATAACACGCCCAAAGTCTGCAACTAGTTAATTATTGTGTAATATTCAAAGCAAACTCACCTAGGCATCCATGTCTCCATGCTCTATCTTGTTGAGAAATCACTTTAAACCCTCACCCCCACCCCAGCATTTGTAGCCATGGCCATTTTGAGTGAAAGCGGAGGATTCATATAGCATTTACTTCCTGTAATCCATCTGTCCTTAGCTCATGCATGAGGGTGTGCATAGCTGAAAAAAAACCTCCTCTAGATGAAAGAAAAACAAAATACTCAAGAAGACTCATGAGATGTATGACATCATCCAAGGAGCAACTGCAGAAATGTAAAAAAAACAAAGTTCAAAAATATAATCTATCTGTTTACTAATGCTAATAATTAGCACGAGGGTTAAAAAAAATTTAATATTTTAGTTAATAATGTTGATTGAGAGAGTTTAGTTCCGCTTTAACCAGGATAGAATGTGTTTATCTTCAATTGTGAAAATAATGACATCTTCTCATGGTGCTTTGTTTTCAGAACCGTTGAAGGGAAATAACTGAGTTGAATAGATTGAATAGCAAATATGGATGGAAATCATCAGATAGAGCATACCTGAATAATTAATGTATGAAACAAACATGTTTAATAAATGCAGATTATCTACAGTCTTATTCTTTTACAACCTTTCTAAATTAAATACCCATGCAAACCCTTTTTTTTTTACTGTTAGGATAGATTATAAAAAGGGTTAGAACCTCTGTACGGTTTTTATGCTGTATTTGTCACTATAAGGGAGATGTCCTGTCTAAGAGACACAACAGAAAGTAAGAGGGAAATCTTCCCAAGTTTATGGGAAATTTCACCTTTGACAGGCCCCATCAGAACATTTCCTCTGTATTATTGGGGTTTTATGTATAAAACATTCACTGCGCAGATTGCTTAAAGCAAAACTAAACTCACTAATTTAGTTGTTTCCCAAAAACAGTTATATTCAAGGCATGTCTTCAGTGATAAATGTCACAGTTACTAGTTCGGTTCGCTGTCGCTCAACAGTCAAGCCATCAAATGGCTGGTGTCTTAGCTGAGCATATGTGCAGCACCATGGCAGCTGCGATCAAGCAATAGCAGCTACTTTGGCTGTAACGTTTATAAGGGTTCAGTTCTTCTTTAAGCATTCAGACAGGCACCAAGAATGTCTGCCGTATTGTTTGTAATTCAATTATCTTCTATGATCATCAGCTCTATCTAGTGGCCACAATGAGGTATCTTCCTGTGATACCTAACTTATAAAAAATGACCGCACTATGGCCACTAGATGGAGCTGACGATCATAGGTGATATTTATATTACAAAAAATATTGCAGACATTTGTAGTGCCCATACTAACAACATCTGCACAGAAAACATTTTATAAATAGACTCCTTTGAATATTCCATTGTTTTTTATTCCCAGGACAGCGGTCATTATGTTAAATGAGGATGGATGTCCTAACAAGTATGCAGAAAGCAATACAAACATGACAGAGGTTACATCTCTCCACCATTCTAATGAAAAGGTTTTGACTGGAAATACACTTCAACAGTAGTTTAACCTCAACTCCAGGCAAGCTGCTATATATACATATACAGTAATTGTTGTACCTGCTAAAAGGATATTGAATTCCGTGCAGTCAATTTTGTGATGCAGATATATACCCCCTACCAGGCAGCATTGACCAATGCTCAGCCTTCAATAAGCACACAGGGTCAAAGCAAATCCTCAGTTCTATGATTGAACAATGAAGCAATAGCAATGCACTAATGAGGGTAACCCTCTGCTCAGTCTGTTCTATTTTCTAGCAGCATGTACCCTATTATCACAGGTGTATACAGTCAATGTGGTACAGGCAACCACAGGAAACTGATTTTTTTTTTTTTTTAAATAATAATAATAATAATAATAATTCCCCAATTTTTATCAAGCTAAAATGTAAAAAGGTACATTTTCTGACTTGACTCATCCTTTATAAATAGGACTCTGCATCTACATGATCCCTCTAGTGCCTGCCACTGGCAGTCATTACAATGTTCATGGACACAATGGGTACTACCAATGGTACGTGTCCTGTACAGAATAGGAGCATTGAAAATTGACATCATATTACTGATATACAGGCATATATATTCTCTCTTGCAAAATCAGTCCTGACTAAGAACATGCAGACTTATCAGATTTTTATATCAATTCCATTTGATAACATGTTTTTCTGCTCATTTCTGCTATTTTCCCATGCCTTGCTACTCAGGTGACTGTAAAGACAGATCATAAAACTGCTGTTAACCCTGCAGGTATTTTATTCATTTTTATGCAAATGTAGACTGAACCATAGATAAGATACTTGTTTTCAAACAAATTCTCAATGTCGCCCAAAGCATATCTGATGCATCAAGAATATTTTAAAATATTAACTCACGTCAAAACTCTGTATATATTACAGTAATTAGTACCTTCAATAAAATCATTCTTTTAGCACCGTTCAAACAAAATTTCAAACAAATGTACTAATTTCAATGCAGATATGCTGTGATTATGAACAGTATCAGTACTACAGCCATGTGGAAAGTGACATTGGAACAATTCACATTTTGTGTGAATCATTTGTGGGCATTTTGATCTGAAATTAAAATGTATTCTGTAACTGAAAGTGATGTTACCTATTGTGAGGACCACCGCCGACACCCAATCACACAGCCTCTTACCATATATCATAGACCCTCACTACAAAGGTCTATAAAAGCGGGGCTATATTCAGGGCCGTCTTTAACGCAGGGCAAAAGGGGCAGCTGCCCCGAGCCCAGTCATTATGAGTGAGGCCCAAAGCAGCTGCCCCTTGAGCACACACTTCCCGCAAATAGCTGATAAGTGTATTTGGGGAGGGGGGGGGGCAAAAAAATGTTTTGCTCAGGGTCCAATAAGTATTAAAGACAGCCCTGGCTATATACATCAGTCAAAGGTGATGGAGGAATGCTCCAACACTTCTTTAGCGATCCTCCCCACAGGTATAACAAATCATGTGGAGATAAATGAAACACTCCTTGATTAGTGTGGTGATGCTTTCTCATTGACCAACAAGCATTCAGAGGGCAGGTCTGTGGCAAAGATGTGTTGCTTAACTGATCGCCGCTTAGTGCAGTCCTGAGCGGGAAATCAGTTAGGCAACACATCTCGGCCATAGACCTGCCCTCTGAATGCTTGTTGGTCAATGAGAAAGCATCACCACACTAATCAAGGAGTGTTTCATTTATCTCCACAGTCAAGTTCTTTCACCCCAAACTCGCTCATCCATGTCTTTATGGATCTTGCTTTGTGCACTGGTTCAAATCATTTGGTGGAGAGGGTTGTGGGGTTGTTTTTCAGGGGTTTGGCTTGACCCCTTAGTTCCAGTGATGAGAACTCCTAAGGATTCAGCATACCAAGACATTTTGGACAATTTCATGCTCCCAACTTTGTGGGAACAGTTTGGGGATGGCCCCTTCCTATTCCAACATGACTGCACACCACTGTACAATTCTAGGTCCATAAAGACATGGATGAGCGAGTTTGGGGTAGAAGAACTTGACTGGCCTGCACAGAGTCCTGAACTCAACCAGATAGCACACCTTTAGGATGAATTAGAGCAGAGACTGCAAGCCAGGCCTTTTCGCCCACATCAGTGCCTGACCTCACAAATGCGCTTCTAGAAGAATGGCCAATTATTCCCCATAGACACACCCCTAAACCTTGTGGACAGCTTTCACAGAAGAGGTAAAGGGG
This sequence comes from Pelophylax lessonae, assembly GCF_965119305.1. NCBI lineage: Eukaryota > Metazoa > Chordata > Amphibia > Anura > Ranidae > Pelophylax > Pelophylax lessonae. The sequence goes on from NC_138770.1 coordinate 391,471,953, forward strand.
TGCTGAGTGGGCCAACTCAATATTGAACCCTACAGACTAAGACTTGGATGCCATTAAAGTTCATCTGCATGTAAAGGCAGGCATCCCAATACTTTTCGTAATATAGTGTATGTTTTTTTGTTTGTTTAGGGGTTAAAGTGGTATTAAACCCAAAAGCATATATTTATTATATTGCAGTCTACCAATTCTTTGAAATGATGGCTGCATTCATTTTTTTTTAGGCTTTCTTTCCTTTATCTTCATCTGATGATCCAGCCAGTAGTTCTGCTTTTCAACAGAACAAACTATCCTGCAGATGGAGCCATTACACTGTTAAGACAAACCATTTACCACAGACAGAGGTGCTTACTATGATCAGCTTTTATTTATTCATGTAAAACCTTTATCGCAAAAGAAAAAAAAAAAATGTTGCTGTAACTTCTTGTGTAACTGCAGTATGAGCTGGAGTTTAGCCTTAGTTTGATAAGTATATTTAAATCTGCTAGTACATCTAACACTCCCTTCACCCAAACTGGCAAAGCTGCTGTCCAAGGATGTCTCTGTGCTCCTTCATCCTGTATTACAGTGGGGACACTCTAATACAGGAGGTGTGCTACTGGACATATCAACAGGTGAAAACTAAAAGAAAAGCCTAAAAAAAGAAACCAATGCAGCCACCACATCTATTGATAGGTATGCTGCATATATATATATATATATATATATATATATATATATATATATATATATATATATACAGTGCCTTGTGAAAGTATTCGGCCCCCTTGAACTTTGTGACCTTTTGCCACATTTCAGGCTTCAAACATAAAGATATAAAACTGTAATTTTTTGTGAAGAATCAACAAGTGGGACACAATCATATTGGATATTTCAAACTTTTTTAACAAATAAAAAACTGAAAAATTGGGCGTGCAAAATTATTCAGCCCCCTTAAGTTAATACTTTGTAGCCCCACCTTTTGCTGTGATTACAGCTGTAAGTTGCTTGGGGTATGTCTCTATCAGTTTTGCACATCGAGAGACTGAAATTTTTGCCCATTCCTCCTTGCAAAACAGCTCGAGCTCAGTGAGGTTATATGGAGAGCGTTTGTGAACAGCAGTTTTCAGTTCTTTCCACAGATTCTCGATTGGATTCAGGTCTGGACTTTGACTTGGCCATTCTAACACCTAGATATGTTTATTTGTGAACCATTCCATTGTAGATTTTGCTTTATGTTTTGGATCATTGTCTTGTTGGAAGACAAATCTCCGTCCCAGTCTCAGGTCTTTTGCAGACTCCATCAGGTTTTCTTCCAGAATGGTCCTGTATTTGGCTCCATCCATCTTCCCATCAATTTTAACCATCTTCCCTGTCCCTGCTGCTTGTCCCCAGGCCCAAACCATGATGCTGCCACCACCATGTTTGACAGTGGGGATGGTGTGTTCAAGGTGATGAGCTGTGTTGCTTTTACGCCAAACATAACATTTTGCATTGTTGTCAAAAAGTTTGATTTTGGTTTCATCTGACCAGAGCACCTTCTTCCACGTGTTTGGTGTGTCTCCCAGGTGGCTTGTGGCAAACTTTAAACAACACTTTTTATGGATATCTTTAAGAAATGGCTTTCTTCTTGCCACTCTTCCATAAAGGCCAGATTTGTGCAGTATACGACTGATTGTTGTCCTATGGACGGAGTCTCCCACCTCAGCTGTAGATCTCTGCAGTTCATCCAGAGTGATCATGGGCCTCATCTCTGATCAGTATTCTCCTTGTATGAGCTGAAAGTTTAGAGGGACGGCCAGGTCTTGGTAGATTTGCAGTGGTCGGATACTCCTTCCATTTCAATATTATCGCTTGCACAGTGTTCCTTGGGATGTTTAAAGCTTGGGAAATCTTTTTGTATCCAAATCCGGCTTTAAACTTCTCCACAACAGTATCTCGGACCTGCCTGGTGTGTTCCTTGTTCTTCAGGATGCTCTCTGCGCTTTAAAACGGACCTCTGAGACTATCACAGTGCAGGTGCATTTATACGGAGACTTGATTTCACACAGGTGGATTCTATTTATCATCATAAGTCATTTAGGTCAACATTGGATCATTCAGAGATCCTCACTGAACTTCTGGAGAGAGTTTGCTGCACTGAAAGTAAAGGGGCTGAATAATTTTGCACGCCCAATTTTTCAGTTTTTTATTTGTTAAAAAAGTTTGAAATATCCAATAAATTTCGTTCCACTTCATGATTGTGTCCCACTTGTTGATTCTTCACAAAAAAATTACAGTTTTATATCTTTATGTTTGAAGCCTGAAATGTGGCAAAAGGTCGAAAAATTCAAGGGGGCCGAATACTTTCGCAAGGCACTGTATATATATATATATATATATATAATTTTTTTTCTTTAATTGGCATACATTAACACATTGTAATGTAAAAAAAAGAAAAAAAAAACAGACAAAAATGTAAGATACTTTTGTTTTTTATATGAACCAAGTTTAACATTGTATCTGTGCATAGTACATGGTAGAAGTCTCTGCTATCTGACCATGCTGATGTAAACATGCAGAGAGTGGAAATGGCTCTCTGTCAGGAATTTTCTGGTTCAGACAACAAGCCAGCACAAGTTGTGGCAATACTTCTTATAGTTCATGTTTTTGTCATTTTTGTACAGAGTGCCTATAGGGCACTATATTATTACTGTACACATTACTGAGTGACAAATCGCTTTTAAAAATTTTAAAATATGTTATTTTTTTTTACTTTAATGTCAATGATAAAGTATGGATGGATAATTGTTAACAAATTAAAAAGTGGAAAATGGTCTTATACCCTAAAATATATTTCCACTTTTGTAGCCAATTGAGTTTAACACTTACATTATATTGGTGACATAGTGAAACTTAAAGTGATTATAAAGGGAGAATTAAAAAAAAAAAAAAACATGTTATACTTACCTGCTCTGTGTTATGGTTTGGCACAGAGCAGCCCCAATCCTCTTCTTTTTGGGTCCCCTGATAATGGTCCTGCCCCCCCCCACCCTGCTGAATAACCCCAATAGCAAGCTTCTTGCTATGGGAGCACTCAAGCAGGCTGCCTCCCATGCCACTCTGTGTGTGTGCAGGGCCGGCGCTACCAGTAAGGCGACCTAGGCAGCCGCCTAGGGCGCAACTTAGCAGGGGGCACTGGCAGAGCCTGATTCAAGGTAAGTGACTTACCATAAGTCACTGAAGGGGTTTTAACCAGTGGCTACCAGCCCGTCCATTGGGGGTGCAGGGGCGTTGCCCCCCATCCATGCGTTTTGCCCCCTAATCTACAGGGCGCCGAATGCATTGATTCCAATTTTTGGGTTTTTTTTTTAAGCTAGAGGCTTTGAGGCTTTAATAGGCACTGCCCCCTGAGCTCACCCAGTTGTGTGACAATAGCAAATTCATATTTGCTATTGCCACACTGATTCTCCTCCCAGCCAATCAGGAAGCGGGTCCTGGGACCTGTTTCCCAATTGGCCAAATAAGAAGGCATCCTATTGGCGCAGGAGGAGGGAGGAGATGGCTTTTCGAGAGGGGACATGGGGGAGACTGAGGGGGAAGCCGTCGCCGTCCAAAGGAACAAGGTGAGTGAACTGGCGCCCGGGGGGATGGGGGGGATATGGTGTGGACTGGACTCTGGAGTGACGGGTGGGTCCGTGGCTAGGTCCATCTGCCACCACCCTGACCGATGGAGCACCAGCCACCACTGGTTTTAACCCCTTCAGCAACATGGGATGGGGGGTAGGAGAGCATATGGGGGGGGCGGCAATTTTTATTTTGCCTACGGTAGCAAAAATCCTTGCACCGGCACTGTGTGTGTGTCCATTCACACACACAGAGTGTGCTTCGGCCTCCACCCCTGCTCTCTACTCATTGACTGTGATTGACAGCAGCAGGAGCTAATGGCTCCTGCTGCTGTGCGAGCCAATGAGGAGAGAGAGACCTGGGAAAGCCGTCGGTAATGTGCACACTGCTGGATCAATATGGGGGGGGGGGCTGATGGGGGAGCTGCACCCAGAAGGTTTTTTTACCCTAATAAATAGAATGCATGAAGGTAAAAAGAGAAAAAAAAACCAGAGCCTTTATAACCACTTTAAATCCAAAATTAACTGTATCTGAGCACCACAAACTGATGTAGCCCTCTTTTGGGGGAGGTATGAGAAATGGCCCTCACCAAACAGGATACTGTGCTAAAACTGTATCCAGATAAGAGGACCAGAACCTTCAATAGGTGGAAGAGTGGGATTACTAATAAAGTTGTCAGTGCCCAAGACAGGGCCCCTGTGAACAGAGGGATTCCCTTCCTGGACCCTGCTATCACTATATCTGGTCTCCAACCATACACAGAACATGAAAATGCAATTATTTTAGTAAATATAAACTGCTAAATACCTTTTCTTACCAGCAGTATATAGCAGAATAACAAAAAAAGTAGGCATTTGGTTACTTGCTCATACCTCCCAACCGTCCCAGAATCCGCGGGACTGTCCCGCAATTTGGCGAGTCCAGCGGAGCCGGGCTGAAGTCCCGGAAAATCTGCCCGGCCATCTCTGCTCCTCCCTCCTCCTCCCAGCACCGCCCCCGTCTTCGGCTCCGGATCCTGCCTTTTCAGCGCCGGTTGTGTAGCATGAAGAAGGATTTGCCAGTAAGAGGTGGTTTGCCTGCCGCAAATGCGCATGCGCCAGATTTAGGCAGAACAAGCCGAGCGCCGATCCCGATACACCTGTGTAGCATTAACCCTTAGATGACGGACTCGGAGCTGCATGGATGGATGGCGGAGAGGAAGGAGAGCGAGCGGTGTGGAGTACGGGGAGATGATGGCTACAATAGAATTAACCCTTAGATGACGGAGCAGCATGGATGGATGGCTACAGCGGGTGGAGAGGAGTGGAATGTGAGCAGGTGTGGAGTACGGGGAGATGGACACTGGATCAGCATGCAGGGATATCTTACGGATACCACAAGACCCCCAACTCCCCAGACCCCCCCCATCAGTAATGAACCCCTGCCCTACTACTGACAGACCACCATCCAGCAACTAACTCCCACCCCACTACCAAACTGCCCCAATGCACACCCCACTGCAGCCCCCCCAACAGACCCCCAACTCCCCACTCATAGACCCCCCCCCACCAGTAATGAACCCCTGCCCCCTCCACTGACAGACCACCATCCAGCAACTAACTCCCACCCCACTACCAAAAAGCCCCAACGCACACCCCACTGCAGCCCCCCCCACAAGATCCCCAACTCCCCACTCATAGACCCCCCCACCAGTAATGAACCCCTGCCCCCTCCACTGACAGACCACCATCCAGCAACTAACTCCCACCCCACTACCAAACCGCCTCAACGCACACCCCACTGCAGCCCCCCCACGAGACCCCCAACTCCCCACTCCCAGACCCCCCACAAGACCCCCAACTCCCCACTCCCAGACCCCCCCCCCACCACCACCAGTAATAAACCCCTGCCCCACTACTGACAGAGCACCATCCAGCAACTAACTCCCATCCCACTATCAAACACCTGCTCACCTTCCTCTCCTCTCTGCCCTGCTGTAGCCATAAAGCTGTGTATCCCTGCATGCACCGGGATCGCTGCAGCGGGGAACAATCACAGGAACCTGTCAGGGAAAGATAACTCCGTGGCCACCTGACACAAACTATAGTTAAAAAGTGCTTTCAGCTGCTGGAGGGACATAGATACAGGGCATGGTTTTTGTAAGTGTTCCATGCTGCAGCAGGCTGTCCAATTCACTCCTGCACATTTTAACTACCGTCTGTGTCAGGCGGCCGCGGAGTTATCTTCCCCTGACATATTACATGAAGTGCCGAGAACAGGACCTGCAGCGGGACTCGGGAGTTGCCCTGGAAGAGCTGGATCTCCCTTTCCTCCTCCCAGGGAAAGTGTACTCCAGATTACCAATTCTCCTTCTGGCATTGGTGGGCTCTCTGAATCATCTTGCCCTCTTGCATGGGTCAGTGTACTTTTCAGATCTGCCTTCCCTCTTGAAGAGGTCTGTCTACTTTCTGGATCTCCCTTACTTCTTCCAGAGGTTAGTGTCCTTTTTGGAACTCCCTACCTCTTGCTGGGGTGTTAGCCGAGGGGGGGGGGTTTATGGAGCTGGGGTGGATTTAGCTGGGGGGGGGATGGATGGACCTGAGGGAGAGATTTAGCCGGGGGTTGTATGGAGCTGGGGTGGATGGACCTGGGGGGGATGGATGGACCTAGGGGATGGACCTGGGGGATGGATGGACCTGGGGGAGGGATTTAGCTGGGGGGGTGTATGGAGCTGGGGTGGATGTAGCTGGGGGGGTGTATGGAGCTGGGGGGGATGGATGGGCCTAGGGGATGGATGGACCTGGGGGAGGGATTTAGCCAGGGTGGTGTATGGAGCTTGGGTGGGCATTTGGGGTGGATGTAGCTGGGGGGGTGTTTGGAGCTGGGGGTGGATGGACCTGTGGGGGATGGATGGACCTGTGGGAGGGATTTAGCTGGGGGGTGTATGGAGCTGGGGTGAGCATTTGGGTTGGATGTAGCTGGGGGGTGGCTGGAGCTGGGGGAGAGGGTGTATGGAACTGGGGTGGGCATTTGGGGTGGATGGAGCTGGGGGTGTAGGGAGCTGGGGTGGGCATTTGGTGTGTATGGAGCTGGGGGGTAGATGGAGCTTTGTTGGGCATTTGGGGTATATGGAGCTGGGGTGGGTGTTTGGAATGGATAGAGCTGGGATGGGAGGCTGGGAAGGGGGTGAATGTAGCTGAGGGGGGGTGGAGCTGGGGGAGTGATGGAGCTAGGGGGGTGTATGGAGCTAGGGTGGGCATTTGGGGTGTATGGAGCTGGGGTGGGGGGTTATGGAGCTGGGGTGGGCATTTGGGGTATATAGAGCCGGTGAGGGGGTGGATGGAGCTGGGGTGGGCATTTGGGGTGTATAGAGCTGGGGGGTGGATGGAGCTGGGGTGGGCATTTGGGGTGCATAGAGCTGGTGGGGGGGGGTGAATGGAGCTGGGGTGAGCATTTGGGGTGAATAGAGCTGGCGGGGGGTGGATGGAGTTGGGATGGGCATTTGGGGTGTATAGAGCTGGGGGGGTGTATGGAGCTGGGATGGGCATTTGGGGTGTATAGAGCTGGGGGAGTGGATGGAGCTGGGATGGGCATTTGGGGTGTATAGAGCTGGGGGGGGTGGATGGAGCTGGGATGGCATTTGGGGTTTATAGAGCTGGGGGGGATGGATGGAGCTGGGGTGGGCATTTGGGGTGTATAGAGCTGGGGGGGTGGATGGAGCTGGGGTGGATAGAGCTGGGGGGTGGATGGTGCAGAGTCCGACCCCTGTATTCTGTACATTACACACTCCTGTCCCATGTACTCTGTACATTACATACTCCTGTCTCCTGCATTCTGTACATTACATACTCCTGTCTCCTGCATTCTGTACATTACATACTCCTGTCTCCTGCATTTTGTACATTACACTCTCCTGCACTATATACACAATACTGTACATTATATACTTCTAACCAAAGTCTTCATTGTCTCAACAGTTGCTGGTTGCTATGCAGTCTCTGACTATTTTAATGAAGTTCTTCTTTAAGGTAGGCTGAGCAATCAAAGCATATTTTATTAGTACTAGGAAGTCTGGGTTTTGTTTACCCTATCCCTTAAGCCCCTCCCACTGCTAAGCAATTGGCCACACCCACTGTTTGCCGCAGGTTTTGTTCCTCTTTCAGTGTCCCTCATTCGGAAGTTCAAATGTTGGGAGGTATGCAACTTGCTGTATATATTCAATGCCTCAATTTATACATCACCACAGAAGGAAAGAATTATAATCCTGTGCTCTTCAACCTAATTATCCATTAAATGGGTGAGGTTTACTAGGTACAGCTGCCTGGGCTGCAATCTGTAATGGAAGATAAGAAGGGAAGAAAACAAGGAAAGTGCTCCCTAGTGTAAAACCTCCTTTTATTTTTACACAATAAAAAAGATTATTTATAATGCACTCACGTGGTTTCCGGTGAAACAACATACCTGTCACAGTGTAAAAGAATGTCAAGTAGAAAAGCGAATCTCCTGCGCTCGAGGATGACGGAGGAAAAAGGGATACTTCAGACTCAAATAGGAAGAAGCCTGTGGTCTTGCTGCCCCCTCAGGATCAAGGGTGTCCAGAACAAACTGGGAAAAAGAAGACAAACGAAAAGGGGCGCACCGACCTAGTGCATCACCACTAAAACCATTTATTAAAATATTAAAAAGTATACAGTATACTCACAAGGCAGGTGTGATAATACACACATCAATATTGCACATAAAATCTCCAAGGTAGCCAAGGTCCCACACAAAGCTGAATGGCTTGCAGTGTGCTGCATGGGGCTGCTATGGCTAGGCTAACGCGTTTCAGGGGCGAGCCCCCTTCCTCAGAGCCAGAAAAGTTGCTGCTGCTGGGCAGAGACAGGACAGAGACACTCATGCACTGAAGTCTATGGCGGTGCAGTGAGGAACCCGGGGCCATTGTGCCAAGAAGGTCACAGGCGGGACGCAAGTCTGTGTACTCCAAATTGCTGTGGCATCCTAAAGTCTGAAGAAGGGGGCTACACCCTCAGAAACTAGTTGCAATATCCACAGCAATTGTGAGTACACGGACTTGTGTTCCGTGCAGGGCCGCTGATAGAGGGGGACCACCAGTCCTCCTGTAGGGGGTCCGGGCACACAGGGGGCCCCAACAACAAAGGCAATCGGTGCGGCTTGGCAGAGGGGCAATTACAGAAGGAAGCCCTGTGTGGCTATCTGCAGCAGCTGAAAGCCATTTTCTCCCCCCTCCTGCCAGCTTTCAGCTGCTGCAGGGAGAGATACAGACACAGGGCATAGTTCCTGTAATTACTTCTCTGACACCAATCCCCCCTCCCTGTTCTCCCTGCTTCTGATTCCCCCCCTCCCCCCATGTACCCCCCTTTCACTGTGCCAATCCCCCCCCCCCCCCCCACAGTGCTGCAGGCTTAGCAAATTGTAAAAAAAACATTATAATGAATAATTTAAAAAAAATGTAAAATAAAATAATTGTAAACATTTTTAACATTTAAAAAAAAAAAATTTTAAATGTAAAAAACAATTAAAAAGTGGTAATTCACACAGGTTCTCTGTTATGTTTGTGTCCACTAATAATGATTTTAGTGCATTTTTAGTAAAAATAATGTCTTCATATATTCGGGGGGGGGGGGCCTTGCGGCCCTCTAATTTCCAACAGCAGCCCTGGTTCCGTGACCCCCCGGGACATCAGTCCAGTGTTCACAGCCACCCCAGGTTCCTCACTGCCATAGACTTCAGTGACTGAGTGTCTCCTTCCCCACTCCTGCAGCAGCCATTGGCTCAGGCCCACAGGCTGCAGGCGAAAGCACATCATGGAGCAGCCATTCGGCTTGGTGGGTGGATTGGATCACTCTGGCTTTTTTTACACTGTGATAGTGTCACTGGAACCATGTGAGTGCATCCTAAATAATATTTTTTATTGTGTCAAAAGAAAGTTTTACACTAGGGGAGCACTTCCCTTGTTTTTTTCCCTTCTTATAATGCCTCGATTTATCACTATCCACAACCAATCAACACAATTTAGCTGTATTGCAACAAAGATTGGTCCATATATAAAGAAGCACTAAGGCTGGCCATACATTATATCATTTTCTCACAATTTTCTGTACAATTTTCTTTAGATTTACCTTCAACTATGTAGTACAAAGGCCTTACTTATAGGATACAATTGAAAGTGTTGTTTTGTTCTGACCTCATATTATATGGTTTTTGGTAAATCTAACAGAAAATTGTACAAGAAAATTGAACATGTATGGCAGCCTTAAGATGAAATGAAAAGTATGGAAAATTGCTAGAAGAAAGTCCCAATCCACCACTTAATCCACGGAGTGAGACTGTCTGTGATGACTATCTCTTCTTAGTAGGGTTAATAAGTGCTCTCTCCACACCCCGAGTGAAATGTGCACTTACCAGAAAAAATGTGGCTGACAAAGCAGCCTAAGCGCTGTATACAAAAATCCTCTATATTAGTCCGCTTTTCTCCAGCAAGATCCTCTAGTATCCCAGACTGGAAATCCCTGTCTCATACCCTCATGCCTGAAGTAAAAGAACCCAAGGAGTAGAGCTGAAAACGCGTTACACGCAAAATGCATAGAAGGTAAGCCGCAATGTCACACTTGGTTTAGCACCTGTCCAGCTTCCATCTATTTGGAATGCACGCTGGCTTGGTGGCCATAAGTGGCGGGGCAATTGCATTGGTTAAGCAGTGCTAAATGTGTTGGTGTCATCCACAGAATGTGAGTACATGATTTTATTATTACTTTGTCAACATTGTTTTATAAATTTACTACACAATGTTCTTCTCCTTGGGTTCTTTTACTTCACGCATGAATGTATGAGAGGTCGTATCACCAAGATTTCCAGTCTGGGATACTAGAGGATCTTGCTGGAGAATAGTGGACTAATATAAAGGATTTTTCTATACAGCGCTTAGGCTGCTTTGTCAGCCACTTATTTCTGGTAAGTGCACACTTTACCCAAGGTGTGGAGAGAGCACTTATTAACCTTGCTAAAAAGAGATAGTCATCACAGTCAAAAAGAGATAGTCATCACAGTCGAACACGGTGGTTTAGGTGGTGAATTGGGACTTTTTTCTGGTAATTTGCCATACTTTGCACGTCATCTTAGTGCTTCATTATACTGTATATAGACTGACCTTTATTGCAATACAGCACATCTAAATTGTGTTTATTGGTTATGGATAATGATAAATTGAGGCATTGCATATATACAGGGAGTAACCAAGCGCCTACTTTTTTGTTATTCTGGAATATAAGTGTCTGTACAATTTAAGGGAGCAGTTAGTTTTTCCACTTTTACATTTGATATTATTTAAAAGCATTCAAGGAAGCTTCCTTTTTTGTGTTTTGTCATAGCAGTATACAGCAGTCTTCTGACTTCTAACAGTGTCTGAGTAAAGCTTGTAGGAGGAGTTTTCATTCTACCGTGACTGTTCTATGAGGCTGCAGGACCCCTGACCCTCTGTGCCAATTGGCCCTGTGCTGATCACATGCATCCTCACAAGAAAAAAAAAAGAATCTCTGGCAATACACACCAAACTGAGCATGTGCAGAGTGACTCCAATGGCTCTGTTCTATCAGGAGATGGTTTGCAGACAGTGGAAGAAGGGGGGATCAGAAAAGACAGGAGCAAACAGCCTTTTTTTTACACAATGGGGATGATTAACCCCTTAGGTTCCACAATGAGTGTAACAAGCATTCTTTACTGCATATACAGACTGATTTTACTGTTTTGGGTTTAACAATGCTTTAATTAGTAATCTAGTTAGAGTAATTGGGAGCAGAGGAACTACTGCAACCAGCCTATAACATTAACTACACGTATACAATTTCACACCAATATGGAAATTATAAAAGTTTTATATAAGAAAAAATTAATACCAGGCACATATGTTCAATGTACAAACAGGCATTATCAGCAAGAGGCCCAATAGGAGTCCTGGTGGAATTGTGCACATATACTCTGGTATATACATAATAGCTATTATTAGAGATACCTCCATATAAATGTTGTAGTAAAGTTCAGTTCCAGGGGACTCGGAGGATGATCACAAAGCAGCATCCACCTTTGTGTTGGAGACCTGTAGACAAGATCAGCTGTGATGGAGAGATATTCCAACTGTTCTCTAACCAGTCTGGAACGCAGATTCTCACCAACAGGAACTGTGGTGTGGCACTGGAACTTAGAGTCAGCCTATCTACTCTACTGTGCTTTAATACCTAGTAATTTCTAATCTTTTATGCAACCAGACTTCTAACTACCAGAAGTAGCTGTCGGATGTCTAACCTGGTTCTAGCCTATGCTGGTTACTGAGCCCTATTCTAAAACTAGCTATAGAATTCCAGACCAGAAGGGAAAGGGTTAACTAAAATAGCAAGAGCTGCATTAAAACTCTATTACAGTAAACAGGTTCACCTACTAATAAACTGGAAGATGACCACAACATACAAACAGTAGCACAGACCTAGCTTTCTGTGCAAGTAAGATAATAATAAATAGGACAGAGATAAGTCCAGTCACAAGGATTTATATATACACTTAAGAAGCTATGGGCGGCTACAGTTAAAATATAATTAGAACATAGGAATATTTGCCTAATAGTCTCTGCTTCTGATCTGGGTAAAAACGCACAGTAGTAGCAACTCCTGTGTGTATAAGGCCATGTGGCTCAGTTCTTTGTCTGTTTTCACTTCCGCTTTCCTCAGTTTCAAAGCCAACCTTCCAGAGAGAGGAAGTGCTAATACAGGGCTCCAAATTAGCCAGGCCTTATCAATTACTCACCACCAGTTGCCCCACCCAATCCCTACCCTGCCCCACCTCTATATCCACCCCTAAACACGCCCTCATAATTTATCTCATGAAATGACACTGTTAAATGTTTTATGCAGAATATTAAATAAATATTAACAACAACAACTTTAACAATATTAACAAAAAGCATATTTCATTAATCTGACTGTGATAAATAAAATAAGAATATGATTAGCTACTATAGTTACTGAACACATCATTACTGCCTTGTTAAATAAAAAATGTAATGCTATAATAAATATAGCATTAAAAAAATGAAAACCAATGAATGGCACTTTCACTGATTTAGGATGCAGAGAGACTACAGTGGAGCACTGCACTGGACAGGTGAGCGGGAGTTGCCAAAGTTAACTTTTCCTATTAACAAGCTAATGATTGGTTGCTAGGCAGTCTGAGTAACCAATCAACAGCTTGTTAATAGGAAAAGAAAACTTTGGCAGCTCCCGTCAAAGTTTTTTTTACCTTCATGCATTCTATTTGTGCAGCTTCCCCCTCAGACCCTCAATAATTACCTGAGCCCCGAGCTTGATTCAGTGATGTTCACTGAGGTTCTCCCGGGTCTCTCCCTCTTCATTTGGGATAGATTTAGCAGCAGCAGCCATTTGCTCCCGCTGCTGTCAATCACAGCAAGTGAGGAGGGCAGGGCTCTTTGTGTTTTTTAGACACAGGGAGAGGGGCTCAAGAGCAAGCATGCACGAGTGCCCCCGTTTGACTTTGAGGCAATCTGCAAGGGGGAGGGGCCCACAGTGCTGGTGGGGGACCAGAGAAGAGGAGGATTGGGGCTTCACAGTTTAAGGCTACATTCACATGGGAGTTCGTGTGTGGATACTTTGCTGTTGTGGTGGGCTTGTACACATTGGTTCAGATCCAAGAACAAACATGCCCAAGCTCATCACTGCTAAATAAATAGTTGGCAAGAACTCCAACAGGTACATCTTAATGAAAAATGATTTCTTTAGTGTGGATTCAAGTTTTAAATTGTGGCCAGACATACATGTAAGACAGCAAATTCTTTAGTGGTGTCTTGTCTGACGCACAACTGTAAAGCTGGGAAGAAGCAACAATTTCTGGTGTGTCCCCAATATGTGCAGTGCACATAGACCTCAAGGAGGAGGGGGCCCAGTGTGCACTCCCTGCACATATATGCAGACCCACCCCATGTCCCAGAGCCAGGTGCTGGAACACTCTTTCTAGCATCCAGTGCCTGTAAAAGCCAGCTCTCTGACCACGTAAGGAATATACAGCAGACTTGGAAGTCTTCTAACCCTAATTCACATGACATTGTACTCACTTTCTCTGTCCAGCTGTCTGCAGTAGACCACCTGTACGCTGTGACTTTCTGTTTGGGGGGACATTCCCAGCCAGCAGGTCAGTTTCACCAAGTCCAGGTCAAAGCATATTTCAAAGGGTTCTAGCCAGAATTAACATACTGCTGTGTGTCTCTGCACTGGAAAATGTGTAGCGCCCTCCTCTAGTTTGGTTTTAAGAATAAATTTCGTTTTTTAGGACACCTCCAAGCTTCGCACTTCTTGATGGCAGGCTCTTGGCCTTCTATGCAGACTCTCATGAACCCATCAGGTACTTATAATTTGGACTTTTGGAGAGCTCTTCAACTACACTCCTTTCTCAGTTCACCCCCCCCCCCCCCTCCGAATAGCTTTCAACGTACATTAACCACCTTGGAAGACTACTGTTCAGACAAGGGTATGCTTCCTCGTGCGCTGTATATAATCTTTATTTATTTATATATTTATTTTTATTTCTGTCCTCCTGCTTTTTCTCATTTTCCATTTCTCTTCAATGTTCCCCCCCCCCTCCTCCCTGTTCCTCCCCTGTTCGCGTGTTTTCTATTCTTTTCTTTTCCTCCTCCTAGGCTACTCTCTACTGGGTTGGCCTTGCAGATATGTGAAAAAATGCTTAGTAGTTTCCCACATTACCTGTTGGATTTCAAAGGTCTTTCCTTAGCTGTCACTCCTTGAACTCCTGATCTTTGTGATGACCTAGTGTTACCACATTTATTCTATGTTCAATTCGTTATAAGTTGTAACCACCAGGAGGGTTCATTGTGTGCTTGATATTCTGCCATTATTGTATTTCCCTTACTGTTAAGTTCTACGTAAAAAAAAAAAATATTAGTTTTTGGCCACACTGTAGCCGGTGGAGCAGACATCTATTATGTTTATCTGGTGAGGGTTTTCTAGGCTGGGTGATTGATTTCTCCTACCTGCTTCCTTCCAGAATATAGGGCAGGGAGAGTCAGATATCAAGTAATGAATATTTATCATGCCTCAGCCAATTCCTGTAGGTATCAAGAAGGTGGCTGGGAAGATGATAAATATTTGAGAGGCTGTTCCAGAGTGTTCTTCCCCTGTTAGGAGGGTTCCAGTTTTCCTGGGGCTGCTGCTATACTAAGGCAAGAATTGCAGTTTGGGCCTCGGCAGGTGCTGAGCTGAGGCCCTGGAGAAGATTACTGATTGTTTTTTGCTTGAGGGCACTGTCCTGAAGTCCTGGTCTACAGAAGGTTTTTTTGTTTCTGTCACTGAGGATCTTCCTGTGGAAGCTGGGAGGTGGAACGCTCATAAGACATTGTGATGAAGACCTCTGCTTGGGATTTTCATGTGTGCCTGAAGCTATAAGGATTTGTGCTTCTAATGATCACTTTGGTGTATCCTGAACCTCTGAGCCCCTCTCCTGTTTCAAGTTACTTAGCAATAAATTCTAATAAGACATCCCCTGGACTGAGCCTATATTGTAAGTGTGCATAGAACTGTGCTTGTGACTGGCAGCTTCTGTACTAACAAGAGAGACCTGGGCATAACCTCAGCAGCCCCTTCTGGGGTGAGCACTACAAATGTGCTGCCCTTTTATGTCTGTTCAGAGTGGGTTGGCACATGCAGTACCCAATCACCTTGTCTGTACGTAGAGAAAATTTAATGAGTTGGGGGCCATAGAGAACTTTGCTAAGTAACCTCACGGATAAGCTTGTGTTGTACATGGGATATAGGTGGAGTTAATCCTATTTATGCTCTCACATGTTGTGCTTGCCTGAAAATGACAACACCAGTTAAGCCAGTTACCACCAGTAAAGCAGTTGGGCTTTACAGTATCAGACAGAGTTCAATTATACCCAGCAGTAAATTGGAAACAATTCTATAATTCTGACTGTGCAAATCTTGTGACAGATGCAGCCAGCTTGATTTGGGTTACTTTTTCTGCCTCATTTAAAGCAGTATTTAGACCAAAACAAAACAAAAATAGTATACTGCGGGTTACTGTAGGTTACCAATCATTAGATGAGGTGGTTGCATCAGTTTTCTTTTCTTTAGCCTTTTCTCCCATGTTTTCACCTGCTGATCAGGGCAGTAACACACCTCCTGTATTATTGGGACACAACTCAGGAGGAATGAGCAGAGGAAGCATAGCAGACAGTTGGCTAGATGTCACCGTACTACAAAACAATAATAACCTCATGCAGCTCAATACAACACAGAAAAATTACATGAAAGTAGGATAGAACAAATAGACAAAGCATTCCAATTTACAGCAACTTACCAGAAGTTATCTTTCATCCTGTAGATTCTCATCAAGCCCATCCCTACATTTATTTATAGGTGGAGAACTAAGGACTTTAGTCTTCAACTGTGGGTATATCAATGCCTACAAAAGGTTTGGACACTATCAAGTGGCCAATGGTTATACCAATGTAGTGGTGTGCCCCTTTATCCAGATTCAGGTGCAGGTCCCTTTAACTCAACTCCCCACAATCCTCTGGGCTCCCAGCATCCCCTGTGTTCCTGGACACGCCCAGAGAGTATAAATGCCAGCTCCGCCCAGCTTCCTTTGCTCAGAGAGATCCTGCCTGATGGGACAGCAGTGACTGGGCAAGTGAGCTGTCCCCAGGTGCTGGGTCCTCATTGGATCGGTCTGGTGTGTGGGCCACCAGCAGTGAGCACAAGAGCACGCAGCATCTATCCAAGCCCCAGTCACTGGAGAGGACTCTGTTACAGTCCATGTGGAGAAGTTGTCCAAGCAGTCGGTTGGTCCTATCTACGGCCCCCAGAGCCTCCTGACCAAAGTCAGCATCAGCAGTGCCTGTGTGAAGTCTGTGCCAGCAGGAAATTCCCTCAGATCACAGTCTGCTGAATGAACGATCAATCTCTGGGAACACGTGAGAATCTTCAGATCTTTATCCTATCTGTAAACTGAACTCAGAACACTCTGCTGCCATCTAGTGGCCATTACTAGAACTGCAATAGAATTGTTTTCACATGTTTTATGAATGTTTCTCCCTTCCTCATATTGCTGTTTTGTACTGCAAACCCCTGTTCACATGATCTCCTGTGTAATCTACGTTCCACATTGTTAAGTAAAGTAGAAATTGCACATCACCACTGGTCTGATCATTTGGCTGATACCGTTACATAACACTTGGCGTCACGAACAGGATCAGCCATGTCAGTCAGTGGTGAGGGAAGCAGCACAATGGCAGAGTCAGTCGGCAGCAGCACTGAGGGTGTCAAACAGTCTGCCATAGCTTCCCTATTGCTGGCAGGATTGCTACCACAACAACTGCCTAAGTACACAGGGCCAGATCAGGACTTGATTGGATTAGGAGGTTGCGGGGCTTGATCCGGTCATATGGGGTCCCACCTGCACAGCAGGCAGACCTGGCCATTAATGCCCTTGAAGGGGAAGCAAGAAAGTTAATTCTACACCTTCCAGCAGAGGACCAGGATTCCCTAGACAAGATAATCAGCCGCTTGGAAGCAGTGTACACCCAAACGGTTGCATTAGGGGATCTTAGGGCTCGCTTTATCAGTAGAAGACAGAGAGTGGGAGAATCCATTCCACAGTACGCTCTGGAACTGCAGGATATAGCAGCCGAGATCCGCCGCAATGAGAGGAGGCGAGCAGGACGTGCTGGCTGGAGTGATACAGACGGGTGGCTGACGGATCAGTTTGTGGATGGACTTCTATCTGACAAAGTCAGGGAAAAGTTACAGGAAAAGGACAGAAGTAACCCAAACTTAAAATTACACAAAATTTTAGAAGCAGCTGTCCTATATTCAGAGCCCAGACATGCCAGTGCGGACGTTCTCATGGCCAGCACAGGAGATAAACCATGTAAACCGCCACAAACTGAACAAACAGCTCCATGGGAAGTGGCCATCCGCAAGCTGACAGAAGGAATGGCCCAGCTCCAGACAGAACTTGCCACGCTAAGACGCGAGCAAGATAATCCAAGGGAGAACCCCCCTTCATGGAGAAACCAATCACCGCCCCGCAGACGACCAAGAAGGGAGAGGTCACCCTCCCCATGTAGGGGCTGTCGACAAAAGGGACATTGCTTGAGGGATTGTCCTGATCGAATACCGAGGGGGCCTTTAAACCCAGGGTGCCCAGCCGCTAGGAGTCAAGCAGTGGGGCGGCCCAGCAAAATGACTCCCCAGTCACACACTAAGGACGTGGTGGTTGATTGTCCTGTAGTACACGGGTACTTCGATGGCCAAGAGGTCGAGTGTCTTTTCGACACTGGGTCCCAAGTCACTATTCTACCAGAACCTTTGTTTCAGCGATACTTCCCAAAGAAGAAAATGAGTCAGGATACCCCATGGATTTCACTGACAGCTGCCAATGAACTTCCTATAGAAGTGGTCGGGATTACCTGGATGAAAGTAAAACTCTGGGGACAGGACCTTGGCCAAAAAGGTGTGGTGGTTACACGAGCATCCGGAAAAGGACAGCCGCAGGTGATATTGGGCATGAATATTATCCAGGGACTGAGGCCTGAGCTGTTGAAACAATGTCCTACACACCTGGGACCACCTAAAGAAGTCAGGAAACTGCTTCTTACCTTAGCAGCACTAAAGGACTCCGATGCAAGCATAGCAAACATTAAAGAAGAGGCTGGCATTGTGAGGGTTCCCTTTGGGACAGAAATTGTAATACCTCCCTGCAAAGAACTTGTACTTCCCATGAATGTCGGATCATGCCATCGACTGCAGGGCGTCCCAGTGCTAGTGGAACCCTTACCCTCAGATATGGCCCCATTTGTTGCAAGAACTCTCACAGTAGTTCGTCAAGGCACCGTACTAGTTAGGTTGCGGAACAGCAAGGCGATTCCACTTCACCTGCCTCCAGGGACACCAGTGGCAGAACTGGCCCTGATTACAGGTGTGGTTGCTCCTAAAGTGGACAACATTGAGCTCCAGAAATTTCATGGAAGACGCTATGTAGCTAAAGTGAATGTTGCCAAATGTTCAGCAGGAGCAGACCAAGCATGGGTAGGAGAACAGATACTTCCACTTCTACAGCTGTCCACTGAGGAACTTACACCCACTCAGGCAGAAGCAGTAACGCAATTAGTGGATAAGTGGTCAGAGGTGTTTTCACAGGGAGATTTCGGCCTGGGTTGTAGCAATGGAATTGAACATGAGATCTCAACAGGAGAAAATCCACCCATCCGGGATCGCTACCGAAGCATACCCCCTCACCTTTATCAGGAAGTCAAGCAGATGTTGGAACAGATGATGCAACAAGGCGTAATCGAAGACAGCAAGAGCCCATGGGCGGCTCCCATTGTATTAGTGCGGAAAAAGGACGGCACCCTCCGCTTCTGTGTAGATTATAGAAGATTGAATGCTGTCACTACAAGAGACGCCTATCCCCTACCACGGATTGAAGAGTCCCTTGCTGCCCTAGGGAAAGCCAAGTTCTTTTCCACACTTGATCTCGCCAGTGGGTATTGGCAGATCCCTGTTGCCAAAGCAGACCGTCCAAAAACTGCTTTCATCACCCCTATGGGGCTATGGCAGTTCAAGAGAATGCCTTTCGGGTTGAACAATGCACCTGCTACCTTCCAAAGGACAATGGAGCATTGTCTTGGAGATATGAACTTGGATAGCATCCTAATTTATCTTGATGATACAGTGGTGTTCTCTGCCACCTTTGAGGAACACCTCGCCCACCTAGATGCTGTTCTAGCCCGGCTACATCAGTATGGGCTGAAGCTTAAGCCAAAAAAAATGCCACCTGTTCAAACGTGAGATTGAATATTTGGGACATGTCATTTCAAAACAAGTTGTGCTCCCCAACCCAGAGAAAATCAAGGTAATACAAGAATGGAAGGTCCCATCGACCGTGACTGAGGTTAGAGCCTTCCTAGGATTAACAGGGCACTACCGACGGTTCATCAAGCACTATGCCCATCATGCTGCTCCAATCCAGAAACTACTACATGGAGCAGACCAGAAAGGAGGTCACAAGAGGGTGGAATGGGGACTGGAACAACAAGAGGCGTTTGATTTCTTGAAGCAAAAGTTAACGTCAGCCCCAGTATTGGCCTTTGCTGATTTCTCCCTTCCCTTCCGGTTACAAACTCATGCCAGTAACCAGGGCCTGGGGGCCGTGCTCTCACAAGTGCAAGATGGTGAGGAACGGGTTATTGCTTATGCCAGCCGCAGCCTTCATCCAACTGAGAGAAACCCTACAAATTACAGCTCCTTCAAGTTGGAACTGTTAGCGTTGGTGTGGGCTGTCACAGAACGTTTCGCAGAGTATCTCACAGGGTCTAAGTTCGAGGTCTGGACGGACAATATCCCCTTAGTACACCTCCAGACATCCAAACTTGGTGCTCTGGAACAAAGATGGGCAGCACGTCTGGCAAAGTTTGACTTCTCCCTGCATTACCACCCGGGAAAAGACAACCACGTGGCCGATGCCCTATCGCGGTACCCTTCAGTACAACCTCAGCGAGATGTGGATGAAGAGGCTGAAGAAAAAGAAATTCCATCCGTAATGGGGGCTAGACCTAAGAGTCGACCACGGCTGGACCTCATCCATGTATTGGAAGAGTATAACTGGGTGGAAACACAGAAGGATGACCCTGTGATTGCCCCAGTAATAGAGGCATTGCAGTTACGGCAATGGCCCAGTAGAAGAGAAAGATTGCAACTACTACCAGAAACACAAAAACTGTTCAGTGAATGGTCACGTCTCCTCTTGAGAGGGGGCATATTGTATCGCAGAATAATGTTCCCCCATGACTCTTCGGTAACCGAGCAGGTCGTACTGTCACGGGCCAGAGCCCGGCCAGTGGCAGAAAGGATCCATGTGGAAGGAGGACATTGGGATGTACACAAGACATTCGCCTGGTTCAAAAGGCAAGCCATGTTTGTAGGGCTGTTCCAGTTGATCGAACAGATATGTCGGCACTGTGTGGTATGTTCCGTGACAAAGGGGGCTGAGGCCCAGGTGCCTCCCATGACTTGGAACACGTCTGCCCCATTGGAAGTATTGACAGTTGATTTTCTCACCCTTGACATGTCGGAAGATGGATATCGCCATGTCCTTGTTATGGTGGACCACTTTACCAAGTTTGCAGTAACTGTGCCAACTCGTGACCAGACTGCAAAGACTGCAGCCCAAGCAGTGTGGAAGCATTTCTGTCTCCCTTATGGCTGCCCTCAGAAGATACATTCGGATCAAGGGCCCTGCTTTGAAAGTGAGTTCTTCCAGGAATGGTGTCGCTCCTTAGGTGTCAAAAAGACGCATACGACCCCATACCACCCACAGGGTAACGGAGCATGTGAGAGGTTTAATCGTACCCTGATACAACTGTTGAGAGGACTGGCCCGTGAGAAACAAACCAGATGGACCCTTTACTTGGCTGAAGTGGTTTGGAAGTATAACCATACTGTGCACTCAGCGACAGGTCGCTCTCCTTACCATGTGATGTTCGGCCGTACTCTTGGGGGACCCACAGATCTATGGGGTGTTGTCCCCACTGAAGAACTGGAGTATACTCCAGCATCCTGGATTCAAGAGTGGAGGCGACACCTGTCAGAAGTCCAACGGTTCGTAAAGGATCGAACCTGGGTGGAACAAGAAGAGTCAGGAGCGGAGGTCTATGACCTGAAACCTGGAGACAGGGTCCTGATCCGGCGCAAAGGTGCACATCAGCAGGGTAAGCTACAAACTCCATGGGAGGAAGTGCCTGGAATTGTGTTACGGCAACCCATCCCAGGAGTGCCAGTCTATGACATCCAGAAGCAAACTACTCAAGACAGGCCAAGACGGCTATACCGCAGGCTCCTTAAACCTATTGAAAGCTACAGGGAGATTCCTGGGAGCTCATGTAGAGAGCCGGAAGAACAGGTTTCAGAGCCACCAGTAGTAGCCCCAACAGAGAATCAGTGTTGGCTATTCCCTGTTCCCCCACTGCTACATCCAAGTCTCTCAAGAGAGATTATGGGTACAGACGATACTGTGCTGCTCAATGATTGCCCAGCTCAGATTCCTACTCCTGCTGTGGAGCCCTCTGACCCACTGTCTACGGAGAGGCCTGAAAGTGAGGATATACCTTTGCCTGCTCCTGGAGAAGAGCCCGAACCTCAACCCTTGAGATGCTCTCAAAGGCACAACTTTGGGAAACCACCTGAACGCTTTGCACAAGAGAACTTTGTATGGTCTGTGAACTCGCCTGGAATCGCAAGTTCTAGTGGGGTGGAGTGTAGTGGTGTGCCCCTTTATCCAGATTCAGGTGCAAGTCCCTTTAACTCAACTCCCCACAATCCTCTGGGCTCCCAGCATCCCCTGTGTTCCTGGACACGCCCAGAGAGTATAAATGCCAGCTCCTCCCAGCTTCCTGTGCTCAGAGAGATCCTGCCTGATGGGACAGCAGTGACTGGGCAAGTGAGCTGTCCCCAGGTGCTGTGTCCTCATTGGATCGGTCTGGTGTGTGGGCCACCAGCAGTGAGCACAAGAGCACGCAGCATCTATCCAAGCCCCAGTCACTGGAGAGGACTCTGTTACAGTCCATGTGGAGAAGTTGTCCAAGCAGTCGGTTGTTCCTATCTACGGCCCCCAGAGCCTCCTGACCAAAGTCAGCATCAGCAGTGCCTGTGTGAAGTCTGTGCCAGCAGGAAATTCCCTCAGATCACAGTCTGCTGAATGAACGATCAATCTCTGGGAACACGTGAGAATCTTCAGATCTTTATCCCATCTGTAAACTGAACTCAGAACACTCTGCTGCCATCTAGTGGCCATTACTAGAACTGCAATAGAATTGTTTTCACATGTTTTATGAATGTTTCTCCCTTCCTCATATTGCTGTTTTGTACTGCAAACCCCTGTTCACATGATCTCCTGTGTAATCTACGTTCCACATTGTTAAGTAAAGTAGAAATTGCACATCACCACTGGTCTGATCATTTGGCTGATACCGTTACATAACACCAATATATCTACTCCAGGGCTCAGTTTAGTGGAGTGTCCTAAAGGAGGTAGCACATCCCTCTTCAGTTCTGCTGGATACAGACTTAGTACTGAAGGATTCTAAGATACTGGGGAGTCTCTCCAGCCATCAACAGTCCGGGGGTCTTCCAAGATCTCCTCAAATTCAGTATTCCATTGCGATGCCCCTGCTTTACTGTCTAATTCTGTGGCCATTCCAGGTACTGTGATCAGCTTCATATAACTAACTGCATGTATGGTGTTGTGCTAGATACTGGGAATTCACCACAGTCAATATCTTCTGGTTCCAGGGCTAGACCAGGGTGTTGGATCAATCAGGCCTGAGATGGTTACAAGAAGCTCTTCTCACCTTTTATTTTTTTACATTCTGTGTTGATCCTTCGGACTTACTAGAAGCATTGCAAGAAGGAGTATAATTCCATGCCCAAGAGCCTTGGGTGTACCTGATATGCCCTGGTCTTTCTCCCCTACAATGGAATGGAAGATGTGTGAAAGCACCGGGATCATCTGTCTTTTTGACAGCCAGGTCAGTCTGTATTTTTCAGAAACACTGACAGTGTCCCTTGTTTTATAAAAGCCTGCGAACACAGGCCGATCAGCTCAAAGGCCGATCTATGCAATGACAAACCTCCCAGACCTAGTCTGTGCAAAAAGTATGGCCACTTGCTCACTTGGCAGAACTCACAGGTAGCTCATCCACCTCTGGCATTGCCTTGTACTGACCGACTTGTAACTGGTAAATACAGAAGCCAGTAGAGGACGTTTCTGCACTAATAGCCTCCTCCTTCCAGCTTCTGTGTTTACCAGTGACAGCGTGATTTTTCCACTAAAACTGTAACACATTAACACTAGTTGTTTTAAAACTAACACTAGTCAAAAGAAAATTCCTAAGCTGTAGGCCTATACAGTAGATGGAATATAAAAACGGCTATGGTCCATAAGGGTTATACAAGTGAAGGAGCTGAAGAGGTTATAGTTTTAAAGCCTGGCCCCTGCTAAATCTAACATCGGCCTAGCATGGGAATTGGGCCTTGTATGAACACAATATCTGGAGAATTACAGACTATTGCACACATTTTTTGCATTGCATTTGGAGAATACTTACTTCTGCAATTTAGACCGATCACTGTTTACACATTTGAAAGAATTTAAGTGTTCTGTACAATATGTTCAATACGGGATAATACAGGATTAGAAAGGGAATCTGGCTCCAGGTGTGGTTATATTTATGACAATCGGATTTTACAGTTATATTAGCGTGGTGTTTCTCATTTTCAATTAAAGTAGCTATCATATTTTAGAAGCCAATGTTTACTGAGTAATTCCTGGCGTGGCTATCATCTGTTAATTTCAAGTATCTGTTAATAATAGGCACATGTATTACCAGTACACCCTTTGCAGAAATTTTCCAAATAATCCATTATTTTTGTTTAAATAAATGAATGCTATTTATTTGAAAATTATTTATTATTTACTAAAATGCCAAATTTTTGTGATGAATTTAATTGAGGATACTTTGGGGCAGATTCACAAATGGTTATGGTCAGTGGTTGGTGCATGTAGCCAATATGTTATTTTGTTGCCATTTTGTATGTGTGTTCTTCTTTGTTCCTGTTGTCTTGTATTCTTCTATTTTTTTTTTAACTGTTTTATTGGGTTTTTCTTTGTAAAGAAAATGAAGAGGAACAAATTACATATTATACGCAATCCAGGATTATATAGTTAACACATTTTTGGTGTCTCTTATGTCTCCAAAGGGTCAATATATTGTACAAGAAAAAAGAAAAAAAAAAGAAAGAGGGATTTGCATATATTTTCCCAGCATATGAGAATCTCAGAAGTAGTACCGTTCTTAAAATAAGTAGACATAAAACAAGAAACAAACAAAATTCCGAAATTAGACACTGTTCATGTGTTTAAAAAAAAGGCAGGGTATACATTTTGGTGCATTAAGAATTCAGCACTATAGTCAGGTTCAAAACAAAGTCAAATGAACACTTCATCGAAAGATATCTTTAATTCTATCCTCTGTTGACATACCAATGCTATGTATTAAAGTTTTAGGCATTGCACGTGTCAAAGTGCTCTATCCATGATGCCCATTTTTTTTTCACATTTGTACATCACTATTGAATTTTATACGATTAAGCCCAACAGGGGTGAAATGCATCAGAGGGGGGTGTCCACAGGTGGGGACTTCCAGTAAGCCAGTCTGGTGGACTAAACATTAACAGAATGACGTCATCAGGTATCAGCCTTTATAGGATGAATGTAGTTTAGAATTGTAGAGTGTAGAGTGTATATTCTAAAGTAACATCTAATGAGCAAAACCGAGATGCTGGGCAACACAGCCATCACAGGACACCCACAGACCCCAAATTAAAGTGTAGTTTGGGCACATGGTGGGAGATTTACTCAAACTGGTGCACACAGAATCTGGTGCAGCTGTGCATTGCAACCAATCTGCTTCTAGCTTCAGCTTGTTCAATTGACAATAAAACCTGAAAGCTGATTGGTTACTTTTCACAGCTGAACCAGATTTTGTGTGTACCAGTTTTAGTTAATCTCCTCCAAGAAGCCCTGCTGCTCCCATTCATGTAAGTAACAAAGCTGTGCTGAGTATGCTGGAGCAATAATATTTATGTCCTGGCCTACCCTCCAATTAAGTATATCTACTTGCCACCTAATCATGTACCTGGTACATCATTTGATACCAACTTTTTTAAAAATGTGTTTTGAATGCTTTTAACGGCCCCGTCTCCGTGTGCTAGTGTGCAAAGGCGAATGCGTGCGTCGGTCCCGCACGCATGCAAACAGGGATCGATCGTTCCACACATGTGAGGTAATGCTGAGAAAGTTAAATCATTGGCAGTAAGTTTATTACCAGACCTCCTCTGTAAATCGAAATTGGTAATCTGTAAAGGCTTTTAAAGCGTCGCCTATGGCAGCCCTCAAACTTTCCACTCACCTGCTTGCATTTGGCGAGTGTAAAAAGATTGAGGGTGAGTGTGGGGCTACCTCGGAAGGGGGGGGGGCCCAGGCGGGGTTAAATGGCAGCTGTTCTCCCATTGATCAGCCAGGGTAAGAGAGAGGGCAGGAAGAGGACAGCCGGCCGGATCATCACACAAAGCGAATTGCCCTCTGTGACATGTTTGATTCAAATCGCCCGGTGTTCCTATCGCTTGCAGTCCCACAAAGTCCTGCCTCCTGGTTCGGCTCTAACGATAGACAGAGTACTGGTCCAATGCCGGGACGTGTGATGTCTTTCATAGAAGCTGATCCAGGAGGTGGGACTTTGTGTGACTGCAAGCGCCGGGAACATGGGTCGATTTAAATCAAACCTGTCACAGCAGGCAATCCCTGCTCTGTGTGATGACCTGGCAGGCTCTTCTCTTCCTGCCCTCTCTCTTCCCCTGCAATGGTGAGGCTGCGCTGATGGGCACTGGTGAGGCTGCATTGATGGGCATTTATGGGCACTAGTGAGGCTGCATTTATGGGTACTGATTAAACTGTGCTCATGGGCACTGGAGAGGCTGCATTGATGGGCACTGATCAGGCTTCATCGATGGGCATTTATGGGCACTGGTGAGGCTGCATTGATGGGCATTGATGGGCACTGGTGAGGCTGCATTGATGGGCACTGGTGAGTCTGTATTTATGGCAAGTAATCCTTAAGGCCTTGCTAGTAGCTCAGGACTTGAAATTTTGACCCTGGCCTATGGATAGTAAAATCTACATAGTTTGTCCTTGTTGCACGGGCATGTGCGATTTTAAATTGTGACATGCTTGGTATCTATTTCCTTGGCGTAACATCATTTTTTATACACAGCTCAAAAAAATGAAAGGAACACTTTGAAAACACATCAGATCTCGATGGGGAAAAATATTGTGATGAAAATCTATACTGATATGGACTGGGTAATGTGTTAGAAATGAAAGGATGCCATATCGTTTAGATGGAAATGAAAATTATCAACCTACAAAGGGCTGAATTCAAAGACTGAAAATCAAAGTTGAAAAATGATGCAGCAGGCTAGTCCCTTCTGCTGAAATTTAATTGCAGCAACTCAAAATAGTACTCAGTAGTTTGTATGGCCCCCACGTGCTTGTATGCAGGCCTGACAACTTCGGGACATGCTACTAATGAGAAAACAGATGGTGTCCTGGGGTATTTCCTCTCAGATGTGGACCAGGGCATCACTGAGCTCCTGAACACACTGAGGTGCAACCTGGCGGCGTCGGATGGACCGAAACATAATGTTCCAGAGGTGTTTTATTCAATTTAGGTCAGACGAGAGTGCAGGCCATTCAATGGTATCAATTCCTTCATCCTGCAGGAGCTGGCTGCATACTCTCACCACATGAGGCCAGTCATTGTCGTGCACCAGGAGGAACCCAGGACCCACTGCACCAGCAAAGGATCTGACCATAATTTTAAACGGTGCCTTGAGATTGTCCATAATTTTAAAGGGTGCCTCGACTGAAAAAAGGTTGAGAAACACTGGTGTAGTCCACCCTTTCCAACCCCAGAAAATAGGCAATACTGACCCCAGAAAATAGGCAATACTGACCCTAGGAAATAGGCAATACTGACCCTAGGAAATAGGCAATACTGACCCTAGGAAATAGGCAATACTGACCCCAGAAAATAGGCAATACTGACCCTAGGAAATAGGCAATACTGACCCTAGGAAATAGGCAATACTGACCCCAGAAAATAGGCAATACTGACCCCAGAAAATAGGCAATACTGACCCCAGAAAATAGGCAATACTGACCCCAGAAAATAGGCAATACTGACCCTAGGAAATAGGCAATACTGACCCTAGGAAATAGGCAATACTGACCCCAGAAAATAGGCAATACTGACCCCAGAAAATAGGCAATACTGACCCCAGAAAATAGGCAATACTGACCCTAGGAAATAGGCAATACTGACCCTAGGAAATAGGCAATACTGACCCCAGAAAATAGGCAATACTGACCCCAGAAAATAGGCAATACTGACCCTAGGAAATAGGCAATACTGAATGTGATTGCTGGCTATATTATTTGCTGACTGTGGCCCCTTACAGCAGTGTAGAGTAGTGAAAAGTGAGACCACGGTAAAAAGGAATGTAGAAAGGCAGCATATCTCTAGGAATCAGTAGGAAGATGTGGTACTACAATACCATATGTTAACAAGAATATGATATATGTACAGCCAGAATTCCCAGTGTCAGTTTTGAAGCTAGAAAGCCAGGACAATTGCCCCAAGCCCTGACAGTGTTCAGAGTAAAAATTGTTTGAACTTAAAAAAGAAAATGTGCTGAAACTTTTCACAGAATTGTTCCCCATATATTTTTTTTTTTTAGCAAAATGTGATACTTGACTTTCCCCACACACCCACACTGCCGTCTTCACCTGCTGGAGTGCTGGGTGCAGCCCCTGTGTTAGCTGCTCTATGTTTGCCTGTATTGAAGTTCCCATGTGGCTAATGACTGTTCCCTTCCTCCACATAACTGTGCTCAGGCATTGATATTGGCCACTCAGGCCTAATCAGTGCATCCACAGAGGAAGGGGAGAAGGTCGTGTTATTTTTAACAGACAATCGCATGTTCATACCTAAATAAAATTGATGTCCTTTTTTTTCCCACAATTAGAGCTTTCTTTGGGTGGTATTTGATCACCTGTGCGATTTTTGTTTTTTTGCGCTATAAACAAAAAAGAGCGACAATTCTGAAAAAAAACCCCAAAAACAATATTTTTCACATTCTGCTATATAACATTCCCAATAAAATAATAATTTTAAAATCAGATTTTTTCATCCTTCTAGGCCAATTTGTATATTTTTGGTTAAAAAAAAAAAAATTGCAATAGGCGTATTTTGATTGGTTTGCAAAATGTCATTTTTATTTTTCATTTTTTTTTTTTTACTAGTAATGGCGGCGATCTGCGATTTTTAGATCGGACCCCTAACTGACAATTTTGGACACTTTTGGGGGGGGCCAGTGACATTACTACAGTAATCAGTGCTAAAAATATTCACTGTTACAGTAATATTGACACTGGCAGCCAAGGGGTTAACCTAGGGGTGATTAAAAGGTTAAATGTGAGCCTAGGGGAGTGTTTTCTAACTGTGGGGGGGAGGGACTTGTGAAATAAACACAGAGACCTGTGATCCTATATAGGAGGAACACAGGAGCTCTGTGATTATTTCAGAGAGAACAACTGTCTGCTGTGTTTACAACAGCTAACCGATGTCAGCGATCGCGGGTGCCCGGCGGAAATCGCGCCCGCCAGTCCCGTAGATCAGCATCCCCGCTGTCTAGCGGCCCCCAGGATCGCTCCCGCGGATCGCCATACAGATATGGTGATTTGCGCAGCCGAGCCAGCCTGCCGCAGTATATATGCAGCGGGCGGTCGGCAAGTGGTTAAACCTCAATTAACTGAAAACAATTCTATTGCAGTTCTAGTCATGGCCACTAGATGGCAGCAGAGTGTTCTGAGTTCAGTTTACAGATAGGATAAAGATCTGAAGATTTCTCACGTGTTCCCAGAGATTGATCGTTCATTCAGCAGACTGGGAGCTGTGGGGATTTCTTGCTGGCACAGACTTCACACAGGCACTGCTGATGCTGACTTTGGTCAGGAGGCTCTGGGGGCCATAGATAGGACCAACCCACTGCTTGGACAGCTTCTCCACATGGACTGTAACAGAGTCCTCTCCAGTGACTGGGGCTTGGATAGATGCTGCATGCTCTTGTGCTCACTGCTGGTGGCCCACACACCAGACCGATCGAATGAGGACCCAGCACCTGGGGACAGCTGACTTGCCCAGTCACTACTGTCCCATCAGGCAGGATCTCTCTGAGCACAGGAAGCTGGGCGGAGCTGGCATTTATACTCCCTGGGCATGTCCTGGAACTCAGGGGATGCTGGGAGCCCAGAGGATTGTGGGGAATTGAGTTAAAGTGGAGTTCCACCCTATTTTTATACTTACCTCCATCTTCTCGCTCCGGGTCACCTGAAAAAGAAATGGATAATCGCATATTTTTTTTTTTTTTACTTACCTCGTAGCGAAGAAAATATACTTACCTTACTTCCTTCTTCCTCCTTCCTCGGCCGCGGCCCGTCGTCACTTCCTGGCTCTGCAATGATTCCTGGGAGCTGAACGTCATAGCTCCCAGGAATCATTGCGCCTGCACCGGCCCCGACGTCAGTTCCGGGTCGCGCGCGTCATCCCCTTCTAAACAGCTTCTGGGCATGCCCAGAAGCTGTAGAGGGATGACGCGCGCGACCCGGAAGTGACGTCGGGGCCGGCGCAGAGCATCGTGGGACCAAAGAAGGCGGAAGAAGACGCCGAAGGGGATCTCGCTGGCTTCAAGCTGCCCACATCTGAGATGGCGGCGCTGGACAAGACGTTTGCAAGGTAAGTATTTGTCCTAACAGGTAAGTGCAACCCGGGACAGATCAGAGGCTAGCCATTGTGGAATGCACTAGCCCTGACTGTCCCGGGGGTATTAAAAAAAAAAAAAAAAAATCCAGGGTGGAACTCCGCTTTAAAGGGACTTGCACCTGCATCTGGATAAAGGGGCACACCACTACAATACTATCTATATAAGAATAATATTAATAATATATAAATATATATATATATATATATACACACATATATACGTAACGCGTAGGGCTAGATTAGGGGCTGATGCAGACCGGAAGTGACGCGGTAGGACGCTCGGGAATTTTTCTTTCATTATCAATCTATGCATGATTTGAACTTTTTAAATGTGAGTGTATACTTATTAAATAAATGGATGCAAGTTTTTAACATACTACACTATGGGCGCTATGGCAGCCTGAATTCATGTGGAATTTAAAGGAGCCATACATACATCTTGCAGATCAAAGAAGAGTAATTTGGAGAGGGACACCTAAGGACAGGAGGAGAGAATGGCACCCATCCAAAAGGAAACATAAGGTGTACAAATTGATATAAGCGCTATTGACAGATTCTTGAGGTGAGAGTTCTGGGAGCCCACAAACAGCACGTGGTGTTCTGTATATACCTAATATGATTTAACTTATCGGTGGAGGGTGAAGAAACCAGGATGGGAATCACTACACAGAGCAGCGCACAGTCATTCATGTTAATGACAAATTGTACTCTGTCTGCACCTGGGCTGCGGCTTAAAAGACATCGGTGCAGGTTCATGCTTAGATGTCTATTGAAGTCGCCCCCGAAGTGGCCAAATGTAGTGCAGGGACTACTTTGGGAAATCGGTGTGGCGCCACAAAGTCAGCGTCGCACCGATTGGGACTCTCCCATTGCCGGCAATAGGCTGCAATTTGACATGCGATTTGACCTGTCAAATCGCATGTCAAATTGCGCACATGCGAATGGGGGCTGAAAACAAAACACAGGCAGGCAATTTGTATTACATGTGCTTAAAGTACTGTTCTTTGCTGCAGCAAATTTGGGTCCTCTGAGTTCTAGGCCACAGTCACAGTCTTCATAGACAGTGGTGGGATTCAGCCAGTTTGCACGGCTCCATAGAACCGGTTACTAAATTTCTGCAAGTTCGCAGAACCGGCTGTTCCCTCTAAGCTGCGCGCCTCTAAGCTACATATTTGGAACGCGCAGCCGCAGACGTGGCGGCCAGGGAGCAGAGCAGTGCCCCCCGAGCCCGCCCATTCTGTGACAATAGCGAATGAAAATTCGCTATTGTCACACGAATCCTCCTCCTGACCAATCAGGGAGCGGGTCCTCCCGCTTCCTGATTGGCCAAAAGGCAAACCCCGTGCCATTGGCCGAGGAGGCGGGAGGACTGAGGAGACGCGGGGAGCCGGGGACGGAAAAGAAGCTGCCGTGACCATCCCTGACATCCCCGCGCAAGTGACCGGCGGCTCCGATGTCCGCTGGCCACTCGCAATCTCCCGCTGGAGAGGGAGAAAGGCAGAAGGCTGATGTAAAAACAGCCGTCTGTCATTCTCTCTGATGTAACTGCAGAGACTA
This sequence comes from Pelophylax lessonae, assembly GCF_965119305.1. NCBI lineage: Eukaryota > Metazoa > Chordata > Amphibia > Anura > Ranidae > Pelophylax > Pelophylax lessonae. The sequence continues at coordinate 391,503,610 of NC_138770.1, forward strand.
TACGATCCTGCTATGTAGGGTCGTATGTCTCTGTGGTTACATCACAAGCCACGCCCCACCCCCCCCCCCCCACAGTTAGAATCACGCCCCTAGGGATACACTTAACCCACTGATCACCAATAAAGTTAACCCCTTCCCTGCCAGTGTCATTTTTACAGTAACAGTGCATATGTATAGCACTGATTACTGTAGTAATGTCACTGGTACCCCCAAAAGTGTCAAAAATGTCAGTCAAGAGTCTGATCTGTCCGCCGCAATGTCGCAATCCAGCAAAAAAAAAAAAAAAAAAATCGCAGATTGCCACCATTACTAGTAAAAAAAATGACATAAATCTTTCCCGTAGTTAGTAAACGCAATAACTTTTGCGCAAACCAATCAAAATACGCTTATTGCAATTTTTTTTACCAAAAATATGTAGCAGAAAACAAATTGGCCCAAAATGTTAAAAAATTTTGATTTTTACATTTTTTTGGTGGGAATTTCTTATAAAAAAATGTGAAAAATATTGTTATTTTTTCAAAATTGTCGCTTTTTTTGTTTATAGTGCAAAAAGTAAAAATCGCACAGGTGATCAAATACCACCAAAAGAAAGCTCTGTTTGTGGGAAAAAAAGAATGTCAATTTAATTTGGGTACAGCATCGAACGACCGTGCAATTGTCCGTTAAAGTCACGCAGTGCCGAATCGCAAAATAGGCCCTGGTCTTTGAGCAGCCAAATCCTCCGGGGCTTATGTGGTTAATGTCCGTTGCACCTAAAGTCCCATGAAGTTCTCTAGATGAATTTAAAGAAGAACTCCTGGGAAAGTTAATATCCCCTCTTGCAGTGAGGCCGCCTCTAGGTCTTGGGGAAAGAAAAAACTGTTTTACTCACCCGATCCTCCGCTCCCACGGGCTCCCTCCATGCTATAAGTACGTCCCAACAGCATCTTCTCCCCTATGCTCTGGTGGTTGCAGGCACTTTGACGTCATCAAACTTGGAAGACATATGTAATCTGTGAGAGTAGCACTTTGAAATTGTGCGACTTCCCCTGAAATCACACGATTTCAGAACTGCAGGTTAGTGTGACTTGGATGACATCTGTAATCTGTGAGAGTAGCACTTTGAAATTGTACGACTTGACCTGAAATCAAACGATTTCAAAGCCGCATATCAGTGCGACTTCGGCTGCAACTTGGAAGACATCTGTAATCTCTGAGAGTAGCACTTTGAAATTGTGCAACTTCCCCAGAGAGTAACATGTACTAGGGTACAAGAAAATTGTATAATGTGTAGCCAGCAAGCTAGTTTACACTGATGTGATGCGGTAAACGCATAAGATTCGCTGCATTTCCCCCCATTGCACTGCTCAGAAATTGCATGGTGTCCATAACACCTGCTGCGAGTGTCAAGGTTAAATTAACCACTTCAGCCCCGGAAGGTTTTACCCCTTTCCTGACCAGACCCTATTTTGCGATTCGGCACTGCGTTAATTTAAGGGACAATTGCGCGGTTGTGCGACGCTGTACCCAAACAAAATTGATGTCCTTTTTTTTTACCCCAAATAGAGCTTTCTTTTGATGGTATTTGATCACCTCTGCGATTTTAATTTTATAAAACAAAAAAAGAGTGACAATTGTGAAAAAAAAAAACATATTTTTCACATTCTGCTATATGACATTCCCCCCAAAAAATGTAAAAATCAAAATTTTTTTACATTTTAGTGCCGGTTCACATTTATGTGATGCGGGAATGCTGCGAATATACAGCGTGTTCTTGCATCGCATCCGCAGCACAAGCAGTTCACACTGCCATATGCGATACTTTGGGGTGTCAATTCAAAGTTAACAACACCCCCAGGTCAGATCGCATATCGCAGTGCGATCTGAGAGTCTGCACAGAATCAGATCGCACTAGTGTGAACCACCTTGCGATCCGATTCTGCTGCGAACCAAAAAAAGGATCCTGTGCATGTTTAGTGCGATTGCGTTGCAAATTCAGTCATACAAACTGTATGGCTGAATTTACACCGCACAGACATTGCATGTAATTTTAGGAGCAGTGCGCTCCGAATTACATGCGATCTCTGTGATCGCAGAAATGTGAACCGGCACTTAGGCCAATTTGTTTTCTGCTACTACATATTTTTGTTAAAAAAAATTGCAATAAGCGCATTTTGATTGGTTTGCGCAAAAGTTATTGCATCTACTAACTACGGGAAAGATTAATGTCATTTTTGTTTTTTATTTTTTACTAGTAATGGCGGCGATCTGCGATTTTTAGCGGGACTGCGGACAGATCGGACCCCTAACTGACATTTTTTTACACTTTTAGGGGGACCAGTGACATTACTACTGTAATCAGTGCTAAAAATATGCACTGTTAGTGCCGGTTCACATTAGGTCGCTCCGACTTAGGGGGGCGACCTGTTAAGTCGCGTGCAGCGCGACTTTGGCGCGACTTGCACGGACTTCATAAAATTAATGTCTATGCAAGTCGCCTCCAGGTCGCCCCGAAGTAGTACAGGACCCTTTTTCTAAGTCGGAGCGACTTGTGTCGCTCCTATTAGAACGGCTCCTGTACCGCGCAATGGGAGCGTGACGGGCCGCGACTTGTCAGGCTGGCCAAGTCGCGGTCCAAGTCGGACTAGTGTGAATGCGGTCTTACTGTAATAATGACACTGGCAGCAGGGAAGGGATTAACCCTGCGGTGATCAAAGGGGTTAATGTATGCCTAAAAGCTTGCTAAATGTGGGGGGGGGGGTTCTGACCGATCGCAGTTTCAGCTTTGCTGATCTGTCCCTGCCTGTCTCACAGAAGACCTTCTCTCCGTTTCCCGGATGATCGGGGGACGAAGGCGGCAATCGCAGCCTCTCCTCCCGCTGTCTAAACACAGCGGGAGTGCGCCGCGGCGCCGTGATCACATGCACTCCAGTCATGTAGTACTACGTGACTGGACGCAGCAGAGCCGCTCTGCCACAGTAATATCGCCGTGGGCAGTCGGCAAGCGGTTAATGATACCCAAAACAGATTGCAAAATGCAGTGCGATTGCTAAAATTGCATCGCATAGGTGATTCAAGTGCGCATACTTGCCAACTGTCCCTTTTTTCCTGGGACAGTCCCTGCAAATAGGAGCCTGTCCCAGGTAATTTATATTGTCCCTGGAAGCGCCTGTTAATCAGGCTGCCTATAAATGTTACGCAGAAGTAGTGCAACTGAATAGGAGAATTATTCCAACTCTGCTAATGTGGCCTTAAGTTTAAAATTCCCTTTTTAATTTCCTGTAATTCTCTCTATATTAGAGTAGACTCTATAATCTGATAAATAGGCGAGATAAATTATGCAGAGAGGGCGGAGCTTCAGGGAAGTGGGTGTGGTAATTGATAGCTGTGCTGCAAAGTGTCCCTGGAAATTTTTTTTAAATGTTGGCAACTATGGGGGGGGGGGGGGAGGGTCCTGCACCATTTTGGCACTGATGCAATGCGATTTGAGCCACACAAAATGTATGGTTCAAATCGCCCCGCACAGATGTCGCATGTGACATGCACAAGAATGCAGTGCGATTCCTATGCGAATCACATGCGGTGTTTTGCACGCATCAGTGTAAACCTGAGCTAAATGCCAAATGTGATGAGAAAACAAATAAAAGTTAATCACACTTTGTAAACATTAAGCCCCGGTTCACACTTCTGCGAGTGCCGGGTTCGCATGTAATGTCGGAGCGCACTGCTCCGACATTACATGCGATCAGCTGTGCGGTGCGAGTTTAGCCATACAGTTTGTATGGCTAAATTCGCATCGCACCCGGAGCAAACACGCACAGGAGGCATTTTTGCAGCCGCATCAGGATCGGATCGCACAGCGGTTCACACTTGTGCGATCCGATCCTGTGCGAACTGCACCATCGCACTGCGATATGCGATCAAACTGGGGGTGTCGTTAAGATTACATTGACACCCCCAGCGTATCGCATATGGCAGTGTGAACTGCCGGGGGTGCGTTTGCGATGCGGGAACAGGCTGCGGATTCGCAGCCTTCCCGCATCGCATAAATGTGAACCGAGCCTCAAGATTGATGCCGCCCCCCAAATCCTGCTGCTCTAGTGTCCCTGATAGGCGACCTCCAGAATGTGCAGAATAAATCCACCTGCACAATATTCAGTGTTGTGTCCCTCCTGAATGAGCTGTCCTTCAGTGTGCCTGCATCTATGTCATATCACCACTCAGGGGCTCTCTAAGCACAGTCACACACTTCCCAAATAAGTGCAAGTCATTCCTAAATTCCTGCATGGTGTCAGTGCCAATAATAGTGGTCCAGGCAGTGTGATCAGGAGATCCTCCTATCCCATTGTGGAGAAGGCAGGGAACCTGGGTAACCTGAGCCTGCTGGGTGACTCCTCCTCTGTTCTCAGCAGCTGATCACTCATGCTTTGTCTGTCTCCTCCAGCAGTCCCAGCATAAACACCTATGTATAGAAACATAACCTAGCAGAGCGGCTGCAGGCTTCAGCCTAGCACCCCCCTCATTTAGCTCCTGTCACCGGCTCCCAGGAATGGATCCTTAGAAGAGGTGGGGGGGTTGCACTTTATTTCACTTTCATTAAAGGGACAGCGGCTCAGGCATCTGGCACCTTCCTGACACTTTGACTGCAGCATCTGCACACATGTTGCTGGCTCTCTGTGGCTTGTTCTGAATTGGGACCATGTGTCACAGGTAAAGGTCTTTGCTTATGTCGCTTACTGGGTTAATGCCGGTGAACCAGCCAGCAGTTTCTTTCCTGTTTGCTACAGCCTCCTTTATTGCTTTGGAATAATTCCAGATCGGTTGTTTTTCCTTTAAAATTCTGCTGCCTGCTGGAGTACGTTGTTTTTTTGGATTAGAGAACCAAAGGAGTTTCTATGGAGAAGAAGGGCAACAGTTTTCGAAGGCTGGGGAGGTTCTTCAAGAGCCGTTCCAATGAGACGGAGAAAGGGGGCAATGAGGTACCACCACAAAATATAAGCCCACCTGGGGTGGAAAATGCTGGACCTGGTGATGGAGCCATTCCTAAGGAGCTTTCTGGATCTAAGGAGCAAGCATCACCAATGCAGACTCCCTCCGAGGTCAAGAAGAAACCATTTGGAAGTTGGAGAAACAGACGAAAAATTCTGAGCGACGCATCCATCTCCCCTCCTTCGTCCCCTGGTCCCAGTGACAAGTAAGTGGTCATTTTATTACGGGAAAAGGTATTTAACATGGTTATGTAATCCATATTAATGTATCAGAAATCACTGAGGTGCACCAATTAAAGTTGAGTAATGAGTGGTTGCTATGGGTTACCAATTGTTCTATGTCATCATTAAGTTTTGTACTTAATCCTGCTTGTGTGCCAGCGAACAACTTGTTCACACTTAGAACAACAACAGACCAGAAAGGACACCTAGGCCGTGACCTAGATGTAGAGTGACCAAAACTGGCCATACACTGTAAGATTTCACTCTTTCAGTCCTATTTATTTTATTTCAGGTACTTATATAGCGCTGTCAATTTACACAGTGCTTTTACATATACATTGCACATTCACATCAGTCCCTGCCCTCAAGGAGCTTTCAATCTAAGGTCCCTAACTCACATACATACACAGTAGGGCCGATTTTTTTTATACAGGATCAAATTAACCTACCAGCATGTCTTTGTAATGTGGGAGGAAACCGGAGTGCCCAGAGGAAGCCCACGCAGGCACAGGGAGAACATGCAAACTCCAGGCAGGTAGTGTTGTGGTTGGGATTTGAACCAGTGACCCTCTTGCTGCTAGATGAAAGTGCTAACCACTACACCACTGTGCCGCCCACATCAATTCCTCCATTAATTCCCCAAAATGGCGTGGGTGGAGGACTCTCCCCTCCTGGCTATTGTATTTTGACAGCCAGCACCCCTGGTTGACGGAATATCCCAACAGCGGCTGCATCTGATTGGATGCAAACACGTCTCAGCTGAAAATTTTCTGTCTGTCTCCTTTGATTATCGGATCAAAGGAGACAGGGGGGTGCCAAGAGTGCCATTGACCAGGAACCAGCCAAATTCCCTTTGAGTATGGAAATACTATTTATTTTAATACATTTAATTCATTTCATACTTAAAGAGGAGCTCCAGGCATCTTCAGAAAAAATTAAAAGTCAGCAGCTATAAATACTGTAGCTGCTGACTTTTAATATTAGGACACTTACCTGTCCAGGGATCCAGCAGTGTCTTCACCCCAGCCGATTTTTCAGTTCGCTATCGGGTGTTGCCACCCTCATTTCCACTAAGGCAGGGCTGTCAAACTCCATTTCATCGCGGGCTGCATCAGCATTATGGTTGCCCTCAAAGGGCCGGTTATATCTGTAGGATTAGATGTCCAGAGCACCCCATGTCCTGGGGGGGGGGCAAAGAGGAGCCTTTCTACAGCTGCACAGAGGAGTGCAGGATCTGGCAAAGGAGTTCTGTCCTCTCTGCTGTTGACTACAGAGACAAGGTGGGGGAAGAGACAAGGGGGGTGCCGCAGGTGCAGTAGAAGGCCTCGTGAAATGGCCTGGGGGGCCGCATTCGGCCCACGGGCCTTGTGTTTGACACCTGTGCACTAAGGGAAAGCGGCAGTGAAGCCTTGCGGTTCCCCTTACTGCGCTCTGTAAATGGGCCGGCTACGGGGGCGACCGAACCTCTGGCTGAGCTCGCCGTTGCAGACTCAGCCAGAAGAGGGAGCAGGTACCTGTCAAAACTAGGTACTGCCCCCCCCCCACCCCCCCGCTGACACATTTGGCACCTTTTTTTTGGGGGGGGGGGCAGTACCTAGTTTTGACAGGTACCTGCTCCCTCTTCTGGCGGATTTTGCCACGGCGAGCTCAGCCAGAGGTTCGGCCGCCCCCGAGGAGGAAGACAAGTGGAGCTTTCCCTTTTGGGCGGAGCGCTGCTTTTAGGGCCAGTTCACACCATAGAAAGGCAGTCAGGATGCTTTTCTGCATGCGTGTTTTCGATGCGTTCCAGTGCGCTTTTGATGAGTTTTTGGTACAGTTCAGTGCATTTTTTTCCATAACCTTAAATAAGGACATGAGTGTTTCAGTACAGTTCACTGCAGGAAAAATGCAGCATGTTCTACTTTTTTGTTGTGGAACTGGAACGCACTGGAACTGCAAGCACTGGTGTGAACTTTACCGTTGGAAACAATCTAACCTACTTTCCATGCATTTTTTGATGCAGAAAAAAAAAAAAAAAACGCACTGGACTGCATGTGGTGTGAACTGGCCTTTAAGCATGTTTTAGATTGTAAGCTGTAACGCACAAGGCCCTCTGGTTCCTCCTTTACTCTCACGCTGTAAAGCGTTGCACAAACTGTTGGTGCTATACAAATCCTGTATAATAGTAAACATGTATAAATAACAGGAACATTTCCTGTTTTATATCCACTATATACTGAATGGTGCAGATCACTTAGTATATTGCATGCTGTAGTTTTAGGCTTAAAGCGGTAGTATCCCGCTTTTTTACACTTTTACCTACAGGTAAGCCTATAATAAGGCTTACCTGTAGGTACAAATAATCTCTCCTAAACCGGCATGGTTTAGGAGATATTTACAGTGCATGCAGCCGCTCTCGCGAGCGGCGCATGCGCTCTGAAGGTCCGAGGGGACCTTCAATTAACTTGCCGGGAGCTTGCCGGAAAATCACTCCTGCGCGCATGCGCGGGAGTGACGTCATCGCGGCTCCGGCCAATCACCGCGCCGGAGCCGCCGAACCCGGAAGAGACGGCGAGGGATCATGGCAGCGCCCGCAGCGATGTCCGGGGGTCCGTGTCGGGGCTTCTTTCTAAGGTAAGTTACACATAATGGGCTAGTATGCGATGCATACTAGCCCATTATGCCTTTGTCTTGCAGGTTTTTTTTTTTTTTTCCCAAGGGTTTACAACCGCTTTAAGGCTTGAATCCTCCCCCTTTCTATCCACTCATCTTTCCTTTAGGCCCCTTTCACACATGGGAGTCCGGCGAACTCCATTTTTCTCAGCGGGGGATCAATCCGCCGATCCCCCACTGAGCAGGCGGATGGCAGCTCTGTCTCTGCGCTGTGTGCGGAGACGGAGCTGTCAGGTCCCCGCTGTTCTCTATGGGGGAATCGGATGAGAATGGACCGCCTGTCCGTTCTCATCCGATCCCATCCGCTGGGCGGATAGAAAATAGGGTTTCCATCTGTCCGGATTTGACGGACCGGATCAGATCGGATGTCAGCGGACATGTCTCCGCTGACATCCGATGCCCCATAGAGATGCATGGGGCATCCGTTCAGATCCGCCTGAAAAACTGACAGGTGGATCTGAACGGTCCGCTAGTGTGAAAGGGGCCTTACTCTCTTCTGCTCTGTTCAGCTGCTGGGAACAAGAAATGCCGTGTAATGCTGGCCATACACTATACGAAAAATCGTTCTAACTCATTTTCGAAAAAACGAACACTAGGCCGTGAGAGCAAACGATCGTGCCATCATGTAATGACCAAATTTTAATCGACAAATCATTCAATGGACATAATCTGTTTTTTGTTCATTTTGTCACATATGCCTAGTGCTAACAGTTCGGGCGAGAAACACAATTAACCTTTCAATTTATGGTTCATTCAGCAGAATTGTCGAAACTGTTCCTTCGATTTTTCAGCTCTGAAAAGTTTAAAACCGGATGAAAAACAAACGGACCAAATGACAGATTTCTGGCTATTGTATGGCCAGCTCTAAAATCAAACAAATGATGGGCTGAAGACTGCCCACTGTTCCCCATGGGGTTTATTAACTTTTGCTGGAAAATCAGGCTCACTTCTGCATAGAAACCAATCAGCTTCCAGGTTTTATTGCCAAAGATTAATTGAACAGATTAGAAGCTGATTGGTTTGTATGCAGAAGTGTGACCAATTTTGCACTCTCCAGCTTTAGTAAATAAACCCCCATGTGATGGCACTGGGCCAAGCACCAGCGCTGTTGCGTGAGAGTAAAGCTTGTGAGCCACATGTGCCTCCATACTTAAAAGTACGGGGTATTTTCTTCATTCCCAGTAGCTATTTCAGCACGATTCAAAGCTGCACATCAGTGCGTTTTGCACTGCCAATTTCATTGCGGCTTCATACAACATAAATCTTTGCAAGTCGCAATGAAATCGGCAGAAAATAGCACAGGAACCTATTTCAACGTGGCTGGGACATGGGTCACGGTAATTTGAATGGTTCCAATGGGGTGCGGCTTGTCAAGCGATTTGAAACCGTCAAATTGCACCAGCTTGAACGGGGCTAAAGAAGAGATGAGTATGTGTTGCTGAGGAAGATGGCAATAAAGTGAACCTGTCGCTTTGCCCTGCATTGGCAAAGCACATTTGATTTAATTTACCAGTCCAACTGACCTTAGCAGTGTTCATTTGAGTATATCAAAAGAATATCCAAAATGAACTGCAAACTGACATTCATTAACACGGTAAAAACATTACACTTTATGTAAATGTAGGCTTGCAGAAACAGATGACACACCCCCTTCAACTTATAACGATCACTTGAAATGTAATTAAGCAAGTTGATTGCTTAAGGTCACACTCAATCAGTTCACTTGTCTGTGCAGCTAGCACTCTACACCAAAATCATGTGCTCACATTTAGGCTTCTTTCACACGGTCCGCCTCCGCAGGCGGATCCGTGTTGCTCAGCGGGGATCGATCCGCGATCCCCGCTGAGCCTGGCGGATGACAGCTCCGTCTCCGCTTGCAGAGCGGAGAGGGAGGTGTCTCAGCACCCGCTGCCCTCTATGGGGGATCGGAGGAGAGCGGACCGCTTGTCCGCTCTCATCAGATCCGCTCCGCTCCGATTACTGAACGGATGGAAAAATAGGGTTTCCATCCGTCCAGATTTCAGCACAGGATCGGATGCGGATGGCAGCGGGTGTCAGCGGAGGTGACCTCCGCTGACACCCGCTGCCCCATAGAGCTGCATGGAGGATCCGATCAGATCCGCCTAAAAAACTGACAGGCGGATCTGATCGGACCGCCCATGTGAAAGAGCCCTTACAGGTGAATATTCATAGATTTGTGTCATTTTTGTTATGTTCTGTGAATACTGTTTTCAACAATATAAGCTTTGAACCCATTATGTAATCCATGTACGATTTGATAAAAACGATTGTATTGGCAAACAATTATTCAGGTATACCTTTCCTTCTAATCAACTTAGGCTGGCCATAGATGGGTCGAAATGTATTTAGTGCAGCAGGGACTAGCTGAATTTCAGTCCATCTATGGTTGTTCCAACTCGACAGACGTTGATCCAATGATTGACTACCATCGAGCGGGAGTGTTGGAAAAATTTCATTCGATCAGCATCTACATCTTTAGCCAGCATATTCTAACAGGAGAGGAGTCCGAATAGAATAGCACAATGGGGAGGATTCCACTAGTCACCTCACTGCTGTGGATGGGGGAATCTGTTCGTATTTTTCAATCAGCACGCTGGCTGATGGCAAAAAAAAATCATCCATGGCCAGCCTAGGGGTCCTTTCACACGGGTGTTCCGCCTGGCTGACTCCATTTTGCTCAGTGGGGGATCGATCCGCTGAGCAGGCAGATGACCGGTCCGTCTCCGCTCACTGTGCTGAGATGGACCTGTCAGAGTCCCGCTCTCCTCTATGGGAGATCGGATTAAAACAGACCACCTGTCCATTTTCATCCCATCTGATCCCCCAGATGGATGGAAAATAAGGTTATCATCCATCTGGATTTCATGGACAGGATTGGATTGGATAGCAATGGGTGTGAGCGGACATGTCACCACTGACATCCGCTGCCCCATAGGGGTGAATGGAGCGTCCAGTCAGGTTCACCAGAAAAACGGACAGGCAGACCTGATCGGGAAGCCCGTGTGAAAGGGGCCTTAAGCTCAATTGTGTCAAAAATGGTGGTGCACTAATTGGCAGCACTGAGTTTTGGTGATGAATTTGATCATATTTGTATCGATCTGATTATGAGACTGCATAGTGAAAACCAATGTGATTGATAACTCCCAAGCATATCTTCCAACTAACAATCGAAATCCATACGACTGTAGGTCAATGGGATGGATTGACCGGAAAGAAATTGATCAGTTGTTGAAGCGTATATGTATACAATAGGCACTGTATATTATGTATACATTATGTATACTTTAGGCACTGCTTAGACTTTATGTATTCCCTGCTGTCATTCACTGTGACATTGTCAAGCTTACAATTTATAGCAGCAAAGGGTTAACTCAGTAGTTCACTCCGCCATGACTCACAGTGCAAAATACACAAAAATGTGAATGAGCTGCCCTGCAAAACTGCTTTGTTGTTACCATCTACTAATTCACCTTAATTTCATATGACTAGCACTGTAACCTAAATCTACTGCGGCGCGGTGGTAAATATGTGTTCGGTGAGGTGTTATGTTATGGGTCAACACTCTGATGTGTTCTTTCTGCCTATTTCCCATGCTTGATCAGGGAGTGAGCATGAGATGTTTGTTTCCAAATGCCACCTCCCACTTGACACAATGCCACCATGGTAGGCAGGGGTGTCAGAAACCTTGTTTGATAAGGGCAGAGACTGGCAAAGGCAAACAGTGGTGGTTCAGAAGAAACAGCAGGTGAGGGAATGTGTATTCTGGAGGTGGTGTGACAGCTCTGCCTTCCATGGGTAACACAATCAGCCAGTAGCCCCTGGTACCAATTCTTGTATATATAGCAGCCTTGGCACTCGCCTTTGTTTCGGAAGTAAAGTTGCTTAGCTAACCTATTTAATTGGCATCCTATTAAAAGCATCTAGGTAAACACGGTGAGCCATGCGTTATATATGAAAATAGAGTTTGCTTTCTTAAAGCAGGCCCATTGTTTAGATTTTCTGATGAGCAGACAAAATGGCTTGTTGACCTTCTATTGTAAATTCCTTATACTGTAAAATAATTAATTAGATGAGTCAGTATTATTTTAGAATTAGTTGTCCATAATAATAACAGCTTCATGCAGTAGAACAGTCACGGTTGTTTGGGGTGGAACAAAAAAGGGGTTACAGTATGTAAGTGGCAGTACAAACCTGACCTACAGCATGTGTTGCCTGCCACTGGGGAAGATCTGAAGGACATGTTCAACGCCTTCAGATCTTCCCCAAAGGCAGGTAACACAGGCTGTAGGTCAGGCATGTTCAACGCCTTCAGATCTTCCCCAAAGGCAGGTAACACAGGCTGTAGGTCAGGCATGTTCAACGCCTTCAGATCTTCCCCATTGGCAGGCAATGTAGGCTGTAGGTCAGGCATGTTCAACGCCTTCAGATCTTCCCCATTGGCAGGCAACGCAGGCTGTAGGTCAGGCATGTTCAACGCCTTCAGATCTTCCCCAAAGGCAGGTAACACAGGCTGTAGGTCAGGTTCATACTGCCACTTACATGTTTTACTTCTTCTACTACATCAGGATATACTACACTGCTCAAAATATTTAAAGGAACACTTTTTAATCAGAGTATAGCATCAAGTCGATTAAACTCCTGGGATATTGATCTGGTCAGTTAAGTAGTGGAGAGGGTTGTTATTCAGTTTCAGCTGCTTTGGTGTTAATTAAATTAACAGGTGCACTAGATGGGCAACAATGAGATGACCCCCCAAAACAAGAATGGTTTTACAGGTGGAGGCCACTGACCTTTTTTCTCCCTACTCATTTTTTCTCACTGTTTTTCACTAGTTTGACTAGGGTCAGTGTCACTACTGATAGCATGAGGCTATACCTGGACCCTATAGAGGTTGCACAGGCAGTCTAACTACTCCAGGATGGCACATTAATACGTGCCTTTGCCAGAGAGCATGGAGGAGATTCCAGGAGACAGGCAGTTACTCTAAGAGAGCTGGACGGGGCCATAGAAGGTCCTTAACCCATTAGCAGGACTGGTATCTGCTCCTTTGTGCACGGAGGAACAGGGTGAGCACTGCCAGAGCCCTACAAAATGACCTCCAGCAGGTCACTGGTGTGAATGCCTCTGACCCAGCAATCAGAAACAGACTTCATGAGGGTGGCCTGAGGGCCCAACGTCCTCTAGTGGGCCTTGTGCTCACTACCCGGCACCTTGGAGCTTGATTGGCATTTGCCATTGAACACCAGAATTGGCAGGTCCGCTACTAGTGCCCTGTGCTTTTCACAGATGAGAGCAGGTTCACCCTGAGCACATGTCACAGACGTGAAAGGGTGTGGTGAAGCCGTGGAGAACCTTATGCTGCCTGTAACATCGTTCAGCGCGACTGGTTTGGTGGTGGGTCAGTGATGGTCTGTGGAGGCATATCCATGGAGGGACGCACAGACCTCTACAGGCAAGACAATAGCAGCTTGACTACCTTTTAGTAAGTGGGATAAAATCCTTGGACCTATTGTCAAACCCTACGCTGGTGCAGTCCTGGTCCTGGGTTCCTCGTGGTTCACAATGCCTGCTCTTATGTGGTGAGAGTATGCAGCCAGTTCCTGGAGAATGAAGGAATTGATACCATTGAATGGCCCTGCCGCTCACCTGACCTAAATCCAATAGAACACCTCTGGGACATTATGTTTCGGTGCAGCTGACGCCGCCAGGTTGCACTTCAGTCTGTGTAGCAGCTCAGTAATGCCCTGATCCAAATATGGGAGGAAATACCCCATCTGTCGTCTCATTTGTCAGGCATGCATACAAGCACGTTGGGGCCATACAAACTACTGAGTACCATTTTTAGTTGCTGCAATTACATTTCAGCAAAATGGACTAGCCTGCTGCATCATTTTTCATTACTTTGATTTTTGGGTGTCTTCGAATTTTCACACGGTTGTTCTGCCTGGCGGACTAATTTTTTATTTCCATCAAATGATGTGGCATCCTTTTTATTTCTAACACATTACCCAGTCCATATCAGTATAGATATCCAGCATGAAATCTGATGTGTTTTCAAAGTGTTCCTTTAATTTTTTTTTTGAGCAGTGTATATAAAGCCATCTCTTCGGGGTGTGCATTGTTGTCATTACACAGCAGCTGTTATTTGATGTACAACCCAGGCACGTGGCACTGAAGATAAGCCTGTGATAACTGTTATGGGTCCTAAACGTGATCAGATAACCATGCGAAAAAAATTGCTTTTGAATTGATCGCACGATAATCTGATCGTTGGTACACGGCTTTCGACAGCCAATCACAAAATCTTGTCCAACAAAATCCGAAGGGACAAACACGAAAACTTTTGTCGTACAATAGCCTAGCGAACGACAATCGTTTAATCAGTACAGTATGCGTTAGCTAAAAATCGATAGACAAAGACCACGCATGATCAGAAACATGAAAATAACCCGAAAAAGGCCTGGTTGCCATTGTTTTTGTAGCTACGTAACCAGGAACCTTTTCCAGAATCATACAAAAAAATCCTACATTTAGTACACATTGTTGAATTGGATACGAATGTCATGCAACAAAATGCGAACCATAAGTCGATTTTGTGATCGTGTGCACGAGGCATTAGGCTGGGTTCACACATGTGCGGTGCAGTATTTGTTCAGCGTTTCAGGTCACTTTATGATCAGCATCAGGTCAAGTTTACATCAGGATCAGGTCAGGATTTTATCCTATTCATAACTGAACGACATGTGCAATTCAGAAGTGTTCCTATAAAAATCAATGGGCCTGAATTCGCACTGCTCAGAAAACTGACTAACTTTTGCGCAAACCAATCAAAATATGCTTTTTGCAATTTTTTTTTTTTGTTAACCAAACCTATTAGCATAAAACAAATTGGCCGAAAATGTTAAAAAATTTTGATTTTTACTTTTTTTTTTTTTTTTTTTGGAAAATTTCATATAAAAAAAATGTGAAGAATATTGCTATTTTTGCAAAATTGACGCTCTTTTTTTTGTTTATAGCGCATGATCAAAAAATCCCACAGGTGATCAAATACCACCAAAAGAAAGCTCTGTTTGTGGGAAAAAAAGGACATCAAATTTGTTTAGGTACAGTGTCGCACGACCGCGCAATTGTCCGTTAAAGTCACGCAGTGCCGAATCGCAAAATAGGCCCTGGTCATGAAGGGGGTAAAATCTTCCGTGGCTTAAGTGGTTAAGAGGTTCTAAATGTTAGGAGGCGAAGGCGGGCTATCCAATCATGTGACTGCTGTGATTGGCAGTCACATGATCGGAAAGCTCCCGATTGCAAGTATGCATTGGGAGCTTTTTGGTACCTGCTGGTTATTGTGCTGGGTGAGTGCAGGGAGTGCGCATTTAGCACAGTAATGTGTTTACATAGGGCCTCATATATGCAAACTCTCTGTGTTAAAGTCCACCCGCCGGGAGGCTGCATATATGCAAGGTTTAAAAGTATTGGTAAAGTGTAATATATAAAATTTTTGTTTTTGAGGTTAATGCCACTTTAATAATATGGACTACAGAGGAGCAAACCTATTCATGAATTAGAAAAGTCTTGCAAATGAGGTGGATCTTATCTTTTTTAGAAAATCACACAAACCATATAGGCATAACTGTTTGGCCTATCTGTGTAAAATCTACTCGCCATTGGTTCAATGCTAAATGCAAAGTTCTATATTATAAATGTTTTCTCTACTTTCCTGATGCTCATCCTGTCTAAAGCAGAGATCACAAATATTGGTGCATATCAGCTCTAAGCCCCCACAAGAATCTGATTTTAGGATTTCTCTGGAACACCAATACATGTGCTTCCTAATCCAGACCTGGCAATCAAGAGCCACCAAATAAATCCAGTAAATTTAGAATCACAAATTTAGCACTTGAACTATAAATATATAGACTTGTTACTGACGTGTACTGTATTTGGACCAGAAAAGATAAATGCACCTGCTTGAATCATTTATCGTCATTGCCAGCAGTCTTAAAATGACAATTTCAATATAGCACATGCTTCTAGCTAGAGCGTGTCAGAGAAAAAATACATAAAAGGATCAACCATAGAGGACACCCTGAAAGTGATAATAAAGGCAGACTTTGTTTTCTTAAACAAAAAATAAAAATAACAAACATGCTATACTTACCTGCTCTGTGCAGTGGTTTTGCACAGAGCAACCCAGATCCTCCTCTTCTCTGTTAGAGTTGCCACCTCATCCTTTTAAACCCCAGCACATATGAAATACACAGGTTCTGGGGCTAATTTATTGCATATAAGGCAACCACAGATATTACCACCTTAATCAGACACAGAACTTGTGTAATGAATATGTGTTCGGTTTTAAAGGGATGAGGTGGCAACCCTATTCTCAGGTCCAGGGATCAGGTTCACAGCAAGTTGAAACCGAGGATGGAGCTAATGTATGAAAATTCTCATATGACAGGCTTTTTTTTTTATTTTTTTGTTCATTGCTTCTGATCATAAGATGTGTATTGCTTCTGATCATAAGATGTGTATTGCTTCTGATCATAAGATGTGTATTGCTTCTGATCATGAGCAGTCTTGTATCTGATTTTTCTCATTTGAAAACCATACACATTAGTTCTGTTCACGTACGAGAACAATTTTTGTTTGCAAGTCTGAACCGGTTGTCGAAAGTTGTGTACACAAATGAAAATCGTGTGCTCGTGCCTCGTACAGATTTTTTTTTTTCCTAATTTTCTTTTAGTGTGTACCCTACTTTAGGAAGCATGGACATCTAAAGAGATGCCTCATTTGCTGTATCTTCTTACACACATTTCCTGGAGATTCTGCTAAAGCCTTGTACACACGCAACGAATTTCCGCCGACCGGTCGTCCGTCTTTTGTCCAGAGTGGTGTCTGTTGGTTGGAATGTGCCTAGACTGCACACGAATTTTCCCGTACGACAGAATTCTACTTCAGAAGTGATGTCATGTGTTGGATTGCTTTCTATGTGTTCTTTCATATCAGAGCATGCCTAGTCTTGCTCATAAGATTTTTCCCCATCGAAATCTGTACTAATGAGACGAAAATCGGAAGTGTTTTGACGGAGGACAAAAATTTTAATGGCTGCACACCAGGATTTTGTCAGCCGAAAAGTCGGAGTCGGCTGTCGAAAGCACCATACTAACAAGCCAAAAATCGGCAGATCGGACGAATTTTCCCGGCAGAATTTCTTCTCGTGTGTACGGGGCTTAAGACACATACAGGCTTCAAGTAAGCAAAAGATAACCTATATTGGCTAAACCCTTGGTAATCCACTGCCACCATTGGCACTGGGATTGAAAGTGACAGAAGATCACAAAATGTTGAGTTGTCACCAGAACAGGAAAGATCTGGAAATCTTCCAATGGGGTACCTGTTCCAGTGAAAAGTATCTAAGGGGAAATTTTCATTCGCTTTGGAGAGCTTTCCACTTACTTCCTCCTGTGTCTACAGGATAGAAAGTGAAGGAAAATCTCCCAAATCTGACACAGATGACTAACAAAAGACTGGCAGGAGTTTTAACAATTCTATTTTCAAATAATGTTTTGGCCTTAGATATACATTATTTTTTTAAACCACCTACGTTGTTCTTTCTTCGTGGAAATAAAATCAAGTTAAAAATCTTAAGGCTAAATTCTCTCTAGAGAACAAAGCAGTTGTCTGGCTTGTCTCCAATTGTCCCTGCGCTGTACTTTGTGTCCATCAATCATCTGCCTGAAGCAACTACCTGTATTGAAAACACCTTTCAGCCTGCTTTGCTTTTCATGGCTATCACTCATAATGGTCTACAAAAATGATTTTCAACTTTTGAACCAACCTACTTTCATGCGAGAATAGGAGGTCAAATAATTATTTTTTTACAGAGGCACTTCTAAAGCTGCTAACGCCGCTTATTTTCCTTTATCATGTTGTTATTAAAAAAATGTTTGTATTGTTCCACAGCAGCCAATTTAATTCACACCTTAGTTGGTTAAATGCTGTGGGACAATAGATAAACACCAAGGAATTAACTAACCATTATAATGGTGCAGGAAGCTAGTGCAAGTAAAGCACGCCACAATAACCAAGCTGATAGACCTGTATCAGGTCTATTTGTGCCACCCATGCCAATTTCTATTTCAGTGTGAAATAGAAACTGGTGCGTGTTCTGCGCCTAATTAACTAAGTGATTGTGACACTTATTTTCAGCATAGAAAACTGCCACTGATCCCCACCAGGTCGCACCTGGAGTCTGCGTGTGTAGTGTTTACACTCATGCAGTGAATACACTACTCGAATGGGAAGGGGATGGGCAGAGGGATCCGAGCATGCAGCTTCAGCTGTACTGTTCTGCACTGTGTCTGTTGCAGACAAAGCATAGAACAGGTAGCAGATCAGCCCTTTTTAACAATTGAAGCTTTCTTCCCCTTTGTTAATAAGGAGCAGAAGCTAATAATGAGAGCGTGTGTTGTGCCTAATGCCCTTAGTGGTGTCAGTAAAAGAATTGCGTTGTAAGGTGCAAACAAAGTCAAAAGTCTTCCTCTTTAGTGCCGGTTCATGTTTCTGCGATCACAGAGATCGCATGTAATTCGGAGTGCACTGCTCCTAAAATTACATGCGATCTCTGTGCGGTGCAAATTCAGCCATACAGTTTGTATGGCTGAATTCACACCGCAGTCGCACCCAACACGCACAGGACCCTTTTTTTGATCCGCAGCAGAATCGGATCGCATGGTGGTTCCGATTCCGTGCGAACTTTCAGATCGCACTGCGATATGCGATCTGATCTGGGGGTGTCGTTAACTTTTAATTAACAACCCCAGTGTATCGCATATGGCAGTGTGAACTGCCAGGGGTGTGGATGCGATGTGGGAACACGCTGTATATTCGCAGTGTTCCCGCATCGCAGAAATGTGAACCGGGACTTTGGGTCTTTGGTAAATAGTAAGTGGGTCATATATAAAAAAATCGAAAAAAAAAAAAGAAGAAAAAAAAAAAAAGAAAAAAAAAAAAATCGATATCATAAAATCAAACACTAGTTCCTAGGTAAACTCTTATACAGTGATTATAAATGTGAAACACAAATGTGTACTGAAAAAAAAAAATAGCTTTGTTTAAGAGCCGGTTCACACTGAGGTGACACGACTCCTTACTACTTTGGGGGCGACTTGTGCATTACACCACGACTTCGGAGAGACTTGCAGGGACTTCACATAATGGAAGTCTATGTAAGTCGCTCCAAGGTCGCCCCGAAATAGTACAGGACCCTTTTTAAGTCGGAGCGACTTGTGTCGCTCCTATTAGAACAGGTCCTGTAGCGGTCAATGAACCGCGAGGGAGCACGACTTATCAGGCTGACAAGTCGCCTGACAAGCCGCGCTAATGTGAACTGGCTTTTTAAACTTAAATGTAAGTTACTACTTTTAAATAAACACCTACTTTGAAATGGCTAAACCATGAGGACCCCTTTTTTTGCATGAATGTTTAGTTTATATGGAGGAAAAGGGGAAAATGTGGTTCTAAAGGGCCACACGCCCCACTAGGTAAGGGTATCTGGATACACAGTGGAACAAATGAGGAGGAGGGGGGCGCAGGACACCGTGCATACCCCAGCACATGGGGAAGGCGGAATTTGACCAAGTAAGAGGGGTCAAACATAGAGGTAAGCGCATCAGTTGAGAAGTGGTGTGAATCACCGAAGCACCAGCACTTTTCTGATTACGGATTATTATGGACTCACTTATGAATTGTATATACATGTCGCACTTTTAAGGACTTTTTCAGTTTATGCGATTACACTGCGATATTGTGATTTTGATTTCAAACCAGCATTTGAATTCATGATATCTATTTATATTTGTTTATTCACCAATATTATTTATAAAGGACACTGAGGAAAGTTTCAGGCTTTGGTTGCACTTGTTTTTGGTAATATAATGCATTCACTTATAAATTGCATATACATGTTGCATTTTAAGGATTTATTTTGTTTATGGGATTATATTGCTGTATTGTGATTTTGCAATCACACCATTTGGTTGCGTTTTTTTTTTTTTTCAGTACATACAGTCAGGGCCGCTGATAGGGGGGGACCACCAGCCCTCTTGTAGGGGGCCCGAGCACACAGGGGGGCCCACACAGAGAGGGGGATTAGTGATGGACAACAAATACAGAAATCTTCCTCCAGCACCTGAATCTGATCTGTCCCTCTCCCTGCTATCAGATTTTATCTGCTGAGGAAGAGACAGTCGTCCCTCACTAATCCCCCTCCCTTGTGTGCCCCCCCTCCCAGCACTGGCTCTAATGTTAGCTCTGCTCCTGAGCATATCTGTAACTTTGTTTCTCTCTCTCTGTCTCTCTGATCACTGAGCTCCAACTGCCCAGCCTGTATATTTTTCTCATCTCATCTTCTTTTTTATTTATTAACATAGTTTTTTCTTTTAGATTTAGCAGGAATTATGCAAGTTGTGTTATATTTGGGTCTGATAATAGTGATTTTGTTGTAATTTTAGCTAAATATACCTTTAATATTTTCTTGGCGGGGCCCTGCCAGGTAGTCTGTACGGGGCCCCGCGATTTCTAACAGCAGCCCTGAATACAGTATTTGTGTTTCACATTTATAATCACTGTTAGGGCTCTTCCAGACGGCCGCTCCGCTGTTCTTGTCCGCTGCGGGACTTTTTTTTTTTTTTTCACGGAGCGGATGACACGTGTGTCATCCGCTCCGTATGCCCGCATATCATCCCATCCATTTGCGGATGATATGCGGACATAATGTAAGTCTATGGGCATTGCGGATGTCAGCGGATGACACCGCTGACATCCGATTTTCCTTCCTTTCCGTTTTTTGAACTGAACAAAAATAGGGTTCTGTTCCGTTCCAAAAAACGGAACAGAACTGAAAGGAAGAAAATCGGATGTCAGCGGATGGTATTCCGCTGACATCCGCAATGCCATAGACTTACATTATGTCCGCAAATCATCCGCAAAAAAATAGGATGATTTGCGGACAAGCGGAGCGGCCGTGTGAAAGAGCCCTTAGAGTTTACCTAGGAACCAGTGTTTGATTTTATGATATCAATGTTTATATATGACCCACTTACTATTTACCAAGGACCCTAAGAAGGAAGACTTTAGACTTTGCACCTTACAACACAATACTTTTACTGACACCACTAAGGGCATTAGGTGCAACGGCATACACTCTCATTATTTGATTCACATTGTGGGAACACAATTAGGTTGTATGCAGCCACACATTGTAAGACAAGCCATTTATCATTACCTATAAGGTAGCACAGAATATCCCTTATTTTTTTGTCACCAGGAGCAGAAGCTGCTTGATTTCCTAAGCTTAGAAGAGTGGTGGAAGAACACAGCCTGAACCACTCTCTGTTAATTCCCTCCACAATCTTTACCTAAAAAAAATCAAATAAATTAGGCAAGAACTGATCTCATAGAACTCAAGGCAAATTGCAATGTCTATGCCTTAGAACTGCATTGGGCAAGGCCACACAGTGTAGCCAGACACATATGGTGTGAATTGGCCTTAAATGTTTTCTTCTAGATATTCTTAGTTTGCTTATGCCTTATTTTTCTTTCAACTTCATTAATGCATTTGAGACAGACATACTGTATATCATATTACCAGAATTACAATGAGACATATGCAGCATGGTCCCAAATATGTTAGCAAGCAGAACTCCAGACAAAAGGATAAAAAATGAATAGCCCAATAAAAGATAAAATAACAAAACAAGCTTTTGCTGCAACATTTTGCTTCAGTATAGGGATCTCCCCAACATGACTTACTTGTGCTTCCAGGTGTCCTTAGTCTGCTGGCCAGCATCATTCAACCCATGTCCTCTGAGCCCAGGTTGACCCACCCCATCCACTGAACAGTGAGGCTACATTCACACCTGAGCGTAGCGTTTTCGCACGTTTTTACCGCGATTTTACCGCGATTTACAGGCGTTTTTTTGTGCAGGCGTTTTTAGATTGAATAGAAACCAATGGAAAACGCCTGTAATCTGCCAAAAAGAAGCTCATGTACTTTGTTGAGCGTTGGGCGTTTTGCTTATAGCGTCAAAATGCTCAGATGTGAACAGGGGCCATTGAAATGAATAGGATTTGTCTTGTTGGGCGTTTTGAGAGCTGATCCTAGAGCAGAAAAACTCCCCAAAAACGCCCCAAAACGCCTACATGTGAACGGAGCCTGAAAGAAGTACTACAGTGATGAGCTCATCTCTCTGTCACTCTGCATTTGTGTGTCTTTTATATGTTCTTATAGTTCCTCTTCAAAAATCAAATCATATTCTATACTTTTTTATTAAGGGGTTGAAGAGGTTTCAACTTCTTGTCAGGGTTATATTATTGTACATATCCACTTTGGGGTGATTTTCCCTCCCTTTGATAAGGACAGAACTAGCAACAAAAACACATTTATTGGGTGGAAAGGGGAAGAGATAATATTTATTTTATTGCTGTCTGTGTTTGTTTTCCTGTATCAGTAACACCCTCACTCTTTCATTTCTTGTCCTGGTATCATCAGGACGATACATAAAGGGAAATCTCCCTATTGAGGATGTAGACAGCAATAAAAAACTTTACAAGGAAGTATATGAAAAAGGTGCTTAAAAGCTAACACAGAAGTTACTTAAAAAGATACACTTTGTGTAATCATCTAAAAGGGTTTGCATAACACATCAATACCTCTACCTGATGATTATAAGCCACAATTAGTGGAAATATGTTTGCAACAGAAGCTTTAGCAATGATATGATATACAGTGCGCAGCATAAATTCCGAGTACACACCTTTTGGAAAGTAAGATTTTAATCAATCCATCTCAAACACAAGAACAATTTTAAAAATTTTGCCAAAACTTAATTTTATAGAACATTTGTTTAGCTCATTACATGAAAGTGAAAGGTTAATATTATAACTTATATTACAAAATTTTCAGTTTTACTCAAATTAGTTGATGTAAAAATGAATACACCCCACAACAAAAACTACTACATCTATTATTTTGTATGACCTCCATGATGTGTGAGGACAGATTTGTCCAAAAAACCTTTACTTTCCTTTCAGAATCAACACTTTCTATGGGACACTATACTACAAAATACTCCCACAAATGTGGGCCGTTGTCTCTTCAGAATTCCCCATAGGTGTTAGATTTGGTTCAATTTAGGAGACATACTTGGCCACTGAATCACTTTCACCTTGTTCTTCAGAAATGCAACAGTAGCCTTAGATGTGTGTTTTGGATCATTGTCCTGTTGGAAAAGTAAGCTGTAAGCACCATGCATTTTAATTTGTGCTCCTCACCTTTGCAACACCATACAATTTTGAGGCCATCAGTTCCAAAAAATGTATCTTGGTCTCATCATTCCAGAGTGCAGAGTCCCATTAGTCTTCTGCTTTTTCGGCATGGGCAAACTCTAGATGGGCTTTTTTGTACATGGGCTTTAGGAGAGGCTTGTTTCATGGACGACACCTATGCATTCCTTTCCTCTGCAGTGTATACAATCACTCCAGTTTGGATTTCTACTTCTTTAGCTACAGTAACTGCAATGAACTTGCGTGCCTATTTTCTTCAACCCTTCTGTTTGCAGTTCCATCTTTGTTAAATTTTTGTATCACTTTTGCTACAGTATGCTACAGTATTCTGACTGATAAGTAAAAGCTTTTTTGATCTTGTAATCTTCACCTTTCTTGTGTAAAGAAATTATTTTCTTTCTCAGGCCTTGTGACATTTCTCATCCATGTGGTGCCATTGACAGCATGAAATTGGAAGGGGTTTTCTTTAAGTAATGCTCTTTTATAACCCTCTGTCTGCTGGACACCTGTTTAATGAATAATTAGACTCGCCTGTTGTTAAATTCTTGTTAATTAGTATTTTGTTGTCTAAAATTTAGCTTTGCACTTAAGAATTTAGTTGGGGTATATTCATTTTTGCAACATTGTCTTAAATTAAATTTGTTAGGAAAAAATACTTTTTTGGTTTGTGCAAATTAACAAATCTTGGTTGCAATCAATGGCCCACATTTTTGGGAGTATTTTGTAGTATAGTGTCCAATAGAAAGTGTTGATTCTGAAAGGAAAATAAAGGGTTTTTGGACAAATCTGTTGGGGTGTACTCATTTATGCTGAGCACTGTACATCTGCATATAAGGTTCACGATCAGTGCAATAATTAGATGGATTTTGACCTGTATATGGTATATCCTCAGGTGATGCTGTCAAAAGGATTATTGTCAATTCTTCTTTCAAAGTAAGCATGCAATTAAGATGGCACAGTCATATTGTACTCCAACTTAACTTACATTCAAACGAAACTGGATTGATCAGCAACATGATGCTGATAATTATCAGTAAGGACATATTTCCACTAGTGGAGAAATACTCATACATAACTGACTCTTCCAAACAATGCTGGTGATCATTTACTTCCTAGAAGTAGTTGGCTCCCGAATGGCAGTAATTATAACATACATGAAAGATGCCATCTAAGCATTTATACA
The DNA here is from genome assembly GCF_965119305.1 of Pelophylax lessonae. Lineage (NCBI taxonomy): Eukaryota > Metazoa > Chordata > Amphibia > Anura > Ranidae > Pelophylax > Pelophylax lessonae. The sequence continues at coordinate 391,527,994 of NC_138770.1, forward strand.
TAGGTGTGTCTTTTCAAGCTTATTTCGATACACAAATCAAGATTTTAGTTAATATTTTATAAAAATTTTGCAAATAAATATATGAAAAAGGTGCTTGAAAGCTGTTGCCAACACAGAAAAGACTTAAATCTTGACACTCAATTTAACCATCTAAAAGGATCTAGTTATGTTTGAAAATATATGTAACAATGCACCCAGCATCTGTAGGGTGACCACGTGTTCCCGGATTGCCCACGACAGTCCCACATCTTGCAGGTCTGTTCCGGATCGCGGACATCTTCGTTCCGGGATGATACAGTTTCTCAGAATACAGTGGGTATCTGAGCTGTCACAGGAGATGAGGCCACCGCTGTGTGTCAGCCCACGGTGGAACTGTAACTGACACCGAACAGCCTCGCCCAGGACATGCCCTCTGCTCACACCCCCCCTCTCCAGCTGTAGCAGAGCCGCTGTACCACTGTATGGCACCAGTCAGAGCTCGCCGCTCTCATCCCCGACACGCCAGGCACTAGTGCTGTCCACCCTGGTGTGTAGTTGCAGCACAGCTGAGACCTCTGTTTTCACGGGGCTTTTTGGAACGGGCAGAGAATCCAAGGGGGCGGCTTCCATGTGCACATTGCAGGGGATGTAGGGCTCAGAAGTGAGTTTTACAGAGGGTGTAATGCTAAGGAGTGCATTTTGCAGGGAGTGTAGCACTCAGGAGTGCGTTTTGCAGGGGGTGTAGTGCTCAGCAGTGCATGTTGATCAGGGGTTCATGTCATTCAGGCTGTGGGACTGAGGCGTGCGCGTTGCACAGGGCTAAGAAATGCATATCGCATGGAGGATTGATATTATTCATATTTATAGCAGCATCACCTGATTATTTACAATCTGCTGTGTATTTCATGAATGTATCTAATTATTGTACTGATTGCAAACAATATTTGTAGATGTACAGTATACCTTATACTTCCACCTCCTTCTTTTTGTAGTAATAAAAACTTTTCAGAAGTTGCCACTCTGCCACCCTATCAAAGCCTAAAAATAATTTGTCTTTGTTTGGGCTTTGAAGATTTGCAGCCTGCTAACACCAGAACTATGGACATCTGAATGAGATGAGATTAAGGCCTCTTGCACTCTGCAGCTTGAAAAAGCTCAGTACAGCTTTTTTTTTTTTTTTTTACTGAACTAAAATACACCCCGTTAGTTGTAATGTGCCTATGCACACAGGCACGTAAACGCCTTGCATTCTTCAGTAAAAACAAAATAGAAAAATCTGCTTTTTTGGTCAGTAATTTACACGTCATACGCACCAATGGGAACAAATATGTGCGATTGCGCACATGTGTGCAAATGTCCATTTACATATAATGTGCTGAAACAGAACACGAGAAAAAGTTTTCGCGCATTTGCGTGGAAATATGCGCAAATACATACAACAAAAAACGTCTGAAAAAGTAGATGCTCAAACAGGCGTATTGTGTGCAAGAGGCCTAAGGCCTCATGCACACTGGACATTTTTACAGCTGAATTTTTAATGGCTATCTGGTAAGCGCATTTCCTAAAGAGACTGTGGAGTTACTCTTTGTTTCCAACGTCGTTCAACTTGATATTTGGGACACTCATTTGTTTGGACATTCATTTGTTTACCCACATCACGCAGCGCGACTTATTTTTCTATATACTATTTTTACAGCTGCTGTTTTTTGCCGCAGACATTTTTTTCCTGCAGCCAGTAAATTCCCCAGCATGTTATCCTATGTGTCCATGCACACATAGGCTGTTATCAGCAGTTTTTTGCAGGGGCGTTTTCTGGCTGTAAAACAAACACAGAATTAGTGGGTTTTGAGAAGAGTTTTTCAGCTGTAAAAATGCTATAACTCTGATAAAAGCTGAAAAACATGGCTATTCTGCATTTATCAATGTTTTTGAGCCATAATCTTTGTGGGAGTATAGTTTTGCTAAAAAAGAAAAAACTAAAAAACGCTACTGCAAAAAAGCTGAATAAGCCCCGGTTCACATTTGTGCAATTGCGGAGATCGCATGTAATTCAGAGCGCATTGCTCCTAAATTACATGCGATCTCATGTGCGGTGCGAATATCAGCCATACACTTTGTATGGCTGAATTCGCACCGCATCCGCACTAAACTCGCACGTGAGGCTTTTTTTTATTCGTAGCAGAATCGGATCGCATGGTGGTTCACACTAGTGCTATCCGATTCTGTGCGAACTTGCAGATCGCACTGCGAGGTGCGATCGCAACTGGGGGTGTTGTTAACTTTCAATTGACACCCCCTGCGTATTGCATATGGCAGTGTGAACTGCCAGAGGTGCGGATGCGATGCGGGATCACGCTGCATATTCGCAGCGTTCCCGCATTGCACAAATGTGAACCGGCACTTACTCTATAGCTACAGCTTTCTACTGGCGTTTTGATAACATCCAGTGTGCATGTGGTCTGTAGAACGAATGGTCAAACACCATGCTGAAAAAAACTCCCAGCACTACCCCTTTAAATCCTCAGTGTCAACACACAGAGGATTTAAAAGGGTAGCGCTTTTGAATTTTTTCAGCATACTATTTTGAAGCAATTATGCCTTTGTAACAGCAGCAAACCCATTTCAACATTTTTATTATTTTTTTATTTGCATTTACTATTTCTTATTTTCATTTGCATTTATTTTAGCACGTTTTCACCATTCAATTTTCATTTTTTTTTTTTTTTTTTATGCATTTTTTGGCTTGTAAATTTAGAGGACTTTGTTACGATCCTAGCACGGGTAACCAAAAATAGATTAAATGGTCAAACACTTTTTTTTTTATTCTTAGCGAGAGATTGCTTATTGTGCCTCTGCCATGACTTGTGTTCTAAATTCTTGATGATTTGTTTGTACATATACATGTGCTACATACCTATACAGTATATCAGAGTACTATTCTTATGATATATCTCCACCCACATTTTATTCTGTTGTTGCCTAAAGCAGTGTCTTCCGTTTTAAAGGTTATGTAGAACAATTACAATGACTCTTAACCAGTATTTATTTTAAATGATAGTTCTGAATGAGAAAGAATACAGATAATAAAGATAAATAACCTTAAAATTACGTTTTATGTTCTGTTTAATGCTGCCCAAACACTGTCCTGATAGAAATATGAGAGCTGCATTCATTTTTATGTCAGGCATTTTTCCTTTGTTTTTACTTGTTAATCCTGCAAGTAACACACTTTCTATAAAGTGTTATTAAAGCCTTGTTTTTTTTTTTTTCCAATTAAAACAACAGACATGTCTATGCTTAGCTGCTCTGTGCAGTGGTTTTGCACAGAGCAGCCCTGATCCTCTTCTTCTGCGGACCTCTGCAAGCGCTCCTAGCTGTCACGGGGCTTACCTTTGTTGGAGTCTGTAACGCAGAGATGTACGCTCACCCTTGCAGAGATCCACAGTCCAAGGTGACCAGGTAAGAAAGCCACCTGGGCTGTGAATCTGTGCACGGGGGCTTGGCGGGGAAGGTGCTCCAATATAAGCAGGACCGGCAGGAATACAATGGGAAGGGAAGTCCAGGAATAACAGTAGTCACTGGATGACACGAGTCCGGATAAGATCAGGAGATGGGAGGAAGACAAGGTCGCAGGAACAACAAGGAGCGAAGGTTAGGATGGAAGCCGGAGTCAGTCTGGAACACACGCTCAGGAAACAGGAACAAAGTCTGTCAAACAGGAACAAAGATCAGCAATGAACTGACACTGCTCTAAGCGAGAGGCATTGTTTTATAGCTTGCTTAATTGAGCAATCGGCTTCAGGTGGACAATGAGAGACAGGAGTATACTCAGGTGAAGTCCAGCCCCCTAGTGCTGCAGGCAATACCAGATAAACAAGAGTGGATCCATATGAGCTGGAGTGTGGCTCAGAGGTAGGATAACAGGACAGAATGTCAAAGTACACAGGTTCAAATCCCATGTCAGGTACTTAACGGCGGCCATGCCTGGCCGTCTGTAATACACGGCGAGAACCGTGACACTAGCCCCTCCTCTTCAGCGGGTACCCCAACGGAAAGCCATCTATGGGAACACCCATGCGTGCTTGCTCCCAAGTCCTGCTGCTGCATCCATTGACACAGACAGAGGACTCAGCCCCCCCCCCCCACTCCTGTGTCACAGTTTTTGATTGACAGCCAATGGCTCCCACTGCTATCATTCTGTCTAACAAGGTGGTAGACAGCGGTGGTAGCCTCTGCTCTCATGCATGTTGCTGGATCACGTCAGACTCTGGTCTATGGTGAGCTGCAGCACAAAAAAATTTTCACCTTAATGCAAATAATGCATTAAGGTAAAAAACTTAAAGGGCCAGTTCACACCATAGAAACACAATCTAGCGGTCACATCCCCAAAAAGTGAAGGACCACTAACCCCTCCTGCAGTTACCAGCTCCCTCATGATGACACTTTCAGGACATACTGTATCAATCTGGCCAGCGCTCAGCCTTACCTTTTACACATTAGTTAATTTCTTCCTTTAGAGCATGCTGGACAGTGGTGGAGAGCACTAGGCACGGAGGAGAAGGAAGGTAAATCCTCCTGTGCTTTGAATGCTGGGCAGAGATTCGCAGCCATGATGTCCCTGGTTGCTAGACACCAGGCCGCTTTAGTTCTAGCAGCCAGTGGCCAGCGGACTCTCAGGTGGAGGTGGAGGCAGAAACAGCGCTAATGCTGGTTTTTTGTAAGCTGTGCCACAGTGGCCTATTTTCGGGGCATTTTCCCCTTCCCTGTGCATTCTGGACTACTCGCCTATGTCCCTTCTGCCGCTAATGTCCCTTCCTCATGAAAGATATGCCCTTGGCTGTGGCAGTTTCATTTCAGAACACTATTGTCCCAGGAATAAAGGTGCCCAGGACCCTGGACAAACCTGCAAAATGAGGGACTGTCCGGGGCAATCCGGGACACGTGGTCACCCTGCTGTATAGCCATGTGAGAGCCGTGTTTGCCTGCATGGGAGGTACAGGTGTTCCGTGCAAGCAGTCCTATTCATCTCAGTTGGGATGCAGCGGTTGCACAGACGCAGCTGCTGCCCCAGATTTCACAGTTTTACATCTATGAGGGATGCGTGACCCTGAATGTGTGTTTGGGACACACACCCACATGCATGTCAAATTGAGAGCAGCGACTGTGTTCGTGCTGCCACTGCATCCCAACTGACATGAATCTGACTGCTTGCACGCAAATACATGGAACACCTGTGCATCCGGTGTATGCTTAAAGTGTTACTAAACCCACAACAGTACAAATTAATTCTGCGCATTGTGTAAAAAGGCTGTTTGATCCTGTCATCTCTGATCCTGATTTTTCTTCCCCACTGGATCCTATCAGGAGTTTGCATACGGACTTCTGCTTCTTATTGCTGGATGACTGTTATGGTGTCATGAGGGGTCTGGGTCAAGTAACAGGAAGGACGGGTATGTTTGCTAATTATACTGCAAGTCTGACATTGTATATCTACGAGTTCAATTTAGGCTGAAGACAAATGACTCCCTAAAGATTTTCTATGCTAACAGGAACATTTAACATTTACTTGTGCCTATGTACTGTTGTACACTGGAAATTTATCAGTGTACTTCTTGGTATTTGATGGTTCCTTGGCACTCCTGTACCTACAGCCTTATAACTGTATATCAGCAGCGTGAGATCCCAGGCACTGCAGCCTCTGAATGCTAGTCTCAGGAGATTTGATTATGAGATTTGATAATGTCATCTGGAGATTTAATGATGTTATTACATTGCTGCTCACTGTTTTCCTTGCTGGAGGCTCTTCCATGAGCAAGCATAGGGACTGTCAGGGATAGATCTCCTGCTGTTTAGGGTAGGGATAGTAGAATAAGTGTAGGGTCAGTTTCAGCTGCCTTCTCTGTCAGATGCTGTCAGGTGTTTACAGTGTGCACCGTTAATCCTTGCCTAAGTGTCCGGCCCTGTGTGGCCGTGTCTGCTGAGTTTTCTGCATCAACCAGTATCCATGTGAGTTCTCTTCCTCTGCGGGCAGTGAGCCTGGCCACATCTACATTTGGCATAAGTCAGCAGGTTTAATCAATTTAGCGGCTGGTATGGATGGGGGAGTAGTGGCCACCAAGGCACCAATGGGAAGAGCTTTGGCTCTAGTGCCCAAATTCAGCGAGTCTAACCTCTACCTATCAAACTGGGAGGAGAGGCTGGAGAGCGCACTGCTTCTCTGTCAACTACCCACCAGGCTGATTGCAGAACTGGCAATTAACTCCTTAGAGGATGATGCCCGCTAAGCAGTAATGGTAATACCGGAAGATAAATGCGCCAGCCTAGAGCTAATTGTGGCATGGCTAGAGGGCCTGTTTGGGTAAAACCCTAAATGAGTGGAGACCTAGGTTCTTCATCAGCAGACAAAAGGAGGATGAGAGCCTCACACACTTTGCTGTAGAAATTATGAAAGCAATTGGAGAAAAAAGACTTTCAAGGGTGTGTCCCGACATAGGTGACCCAAACAAACTTCTATGAGATCAGTTTATTGGAGGATTAAGTATAGGACTTATCTGGCATGCCCTGCAGGAATGGGTGATGTCTCAACTCTCTCACTTTTAATGATGCAGTAGTGGAGGCAGTGGCCTGGGGACAAGAGGACGTGGAAACCACTTTGGCCATGACAAAGAAAAGTGAACCTCGGTTTGTTAGATAGGAGGCCATGGCCCCTTTTCTATTGTTGGCCTTACAGACCACCATCGGAACGGTAAGCCACAATATGGCATTCATGCGGCAAGAAATTACTGCAATTAAACAGGAACTGACTCCTCTGTTTAAGGGTAAAAACCTGTTGCAGAAGGATCCAGATGAGGACCAGAGATGCTAGCGGTGTAGTAATTTTGAGCACCTGGCCAGGAGCTGTGGCCGCTCAGAGAATAAGGGTACCCCTCGCCAGCAGTTAAACTAGAGGTTCCCAGGGTAGAGGGATGACCTTTGGGAACTGCGCCCCAAGATTCCACAAGACAAGTGGTCATGGCGGGCCCAAGCCCTGTAGTGACTGCCTTAGTGTCAATGGAAAATTGGTCCCTTTTTTGATCGACACCGGATCTGAAGTCCCTATCATGAAATACGACTTTTACATACAGTGTTCTGGGACTCAAAACCAGCTAGACCCATCCTGGTTGTCCCTGAAAGCAGCTAACAACTTACCCATTAGGGTGGAAGGGATCACCTGGGTAAAGATCCAAGTGGTGGAGGGAGTTGGAGTAGTGGTCGTTCACAGCCTCATTGGCCTCCTTGTATAATGACCAGTATCAGCAGTTGCTGGACCCACTAGCCATCCCATTCCAGGACTATCCATTAACCCAGCAACATCTCCTCCTTGAACTGTTGGAGAAACACTTCTTAGTCAACCAGTCCTGAAGATTATCAGTGCATCAACACCATAGACCACCTGGTTTACACGGGAAGGACTGCTCCCATTCAGGAGAGGTATTGGCATATACCACCGACTTTGTCAAGAAGTCAAGGACTTGAACTGCAGTATGTTGCAAAGTGGGATGATCAAGGACAAACGTAGCCCTTGAGCCACCCCCATTACCCTGGTACTCAAAAAAAAATGTAAGTTTACAATTCTGTGTGGACTATCAAAAGCTCAATGCCTATACCCACTGGGATGTCTACCCACTGCCTCCAGTAGAGGAATTACTAATTGCATTGGGCCAGGCCTGTAATTTTCCACCTTGTTATTGGCAGGTCCCAGTGAGTGAGCAGGACCAGGAAAAGACAGCCTTCATCACCCCGCTAGAGCTGTACAAGTTCAATCTTTACTCCCTCTGTTGGATGCACCGTTACTCCTTTCCTGGTTTATTGTAAGTGTCCGTTACAATGTGGCCGTGTCTGCAGAGTTTACTGTTCTGTCAACATTACTGGTTTAATATAAAATGCTGCATCAACCAGTCTCCGTGTGAGTTCTCTTCCCCTGCGGGCTGTGAGCCCAGCCACACCTACATGCAGGTAACTCACTGATACCTATCTAAAATTGATTTCTTGTCCTAACAAAGGACCAGGTTTTTGTGCTTTTTTTTTTTCATGTTGAATTTTGGCAGACAGAATAGATCTCAAAATCCACAGAGGTGGGTAAGCTTTGTATTGGAATGTGAGTAAACAGGAAAATTGAAGTTCATACAAAATAACTGATCAGTTAAACAAAGCCACTTATCAAAGTAGTACTCACTTAGACAAGTAGTACTTAGAGAACAATGGGTGTAACAGTGTGAACACTTTATTGTTTGGTAAGGTAGATTTAGAGAAGACGTGTGGCAGTGGTGTTTTCCATGGAAACTTTTTTATATTCTTAAGGCATAACAAAGTGTAAATGGACTCAAAGATATACAGTGAACAAATCCAGTTAATTTAGTGTTTGTATGTGTATCTGTTGACTTAAGCCGGCCATCGATGGAGTGATTTTCTTTCCTGCAACTACAGCCAGGAAGCCATTGTGCAGGAGGGTGGTGGCAGCCGTCCTCGCCAGGAGGAGAGGTGATTACTGGAAGTGGCTATGCAGGTGCAGCTCATAAAATTAGAATATCATTAAAAAGTTAATTTATTTCAGTAATTTCAAAAAAAGCTTTCTTTTAGTTTTAAAGATTTCGGCTTACAGCTAGTGAAAAGCCAAAATATTGTATTTTAGAAAATTTGCATGAATTACTGCATCATTGCGGAGTGGCATGGAGGCGATCAGCCTGTGGCACTGCTGAGGTGTTATGGAAGCCCAGGTTTCTTTGATAATGGCCTTCAGCTTATTTGCATTGTTGGGTCTGGTGTCTCTCATCTTCCTCTTGACAATACCCCACAGATTATCTATGGGGTTTAGGTCAGGTGAGTTTGTTGGCCAATCAAGCACAGTGATACCACGGGTATTGGTACTTTTGGCAGTGTGTGCAGGTGCCAAGTCCTGCTGAAAAATTAAATCAGCATCTCCATAAAGCTGGTCAGCAGAGAGAAGCATGAAGCGCTCTAGAATTTCCTGGTAGAGGATGCGCTGACTTTGGACTTGATAAAACACAGTGGACCAACACCAGCAGATTACATCGCTCCCCAAATCATCACTGACTGTGGAAACTTCATACTGTACTGCATGCAACTTGGATTCTGTGCCTCTCCACTCTTCCTTCAGGCCCTGGGACCTTGATTTCCAAAGGAAATGCAACATTCTACACAGTCTGTGATGATTTGGGGAGCCATGTCATCTGCTGGTGTTGGTTCACTGTTTTATCAAGTCCAAAGTAAAATGTGACAAAAATACTTTTGGTGCTTGATCCACACAGTGCATATGGTGCCCCACATGAAATTGAACTCGCCAAACATTTTTGACCAGCTATCTCTAGTTTGGGCAAACTCGCTTGTGATGCATGTCCCCTACCCTTTAAGTATGCTGTTTAACCGCTTGCCGACCGCCGCAAGTAGATATACTGCGGCAGTCAGCCCCGTGCAGGAAAAGTGACGTACCCGTACGTCACTCGCCTGCGAGCCAATAGGGGGCTAGCGTGCGCCGACGGGGGCGCGCTACCGCCCCCGCTCGCTTACTGGGATCCCCGCGCGTGTGACGGTCACTAGCGATCGTCAGTTACAGAGGGAGAAAGGCAGGCGGCTAATGTAAACAAAGCCGCCTGTCATTCTCCCTTGTGTAACAGCAGAGATCATACGGTCCCGCTATGTAGGATCGTAGATCTCGGCTGTTACATGAAAAGCCACATCCCTGCACAGTAAGAATCACGCCCGTAGGGACACACTTAACCCTTCCTTCTCCAATAAAGTTAACCCCTTCCCTGCCAGTGTCATTTTTACAGTAACAGTGCATATGTATAGCACTGATTACTGTAGTAATGTCACTGGTAACCCCAAAAGTGTCAAAAATGTCAGTCAAGGGTCCGATCTGTCCGCCGCAATGTCACAGTCCCGCAAAAAAAATCGCAGATCGCTGCCATTACTCGTTAAAAAAACAATAAAAATGACAAAAATCTTTCCCTTAGTTAGTAAACGCAAAAACTTATGCGCAAACCAATCAAAATACGCTTATTGGGATTTTTTTTACCAAACATATGTAGCAGAAAACAAATTGCACTGTCTGCACAACACAGGCGGCCATTTCAAATGAAGCCATGAGGAGATGTGAAGGACATCTTTGAAAGACCTTCCTACAGAAGTCATCATCCCTGCATCGTGATTGTGGTGTTGGTTTTTAATGCATTATCCTTGATCGCCTAAACGTCTACTTTTGTGAAGATATAATCTCGAAGCTCCTCTTTCGCCAACAGGCCAATATGGTCTGATGGTGGATGTTGCTAATCCTATATGCTGGTATACTGTCTGAGCCTGGGAGGAATAGTGGAGAGCTGCCCCTGGAGCATCCATAGTGGTCTATGATTGATATCTTTTGGCTTGTACATATTTAGATCTGGTAAGCAGTACATACTACTGGTGGTGGTCACTGCACATATTGGTGGATATTGATACTCTTCATTCACGGCTCTTGGGAACTTCTGGATCAATTGAGAGACTCATTTTTCACTTTATGATTTATTATTTTGGACACTCATATTTACATATTTATTTTCACCTCTTTGGGTGATATTTTTGACACTTCTTTTTATAGCGCAGCTTGCTTACTTTATTTTTGATTTGGGTGTTGTCACACTTGAAGCTGCAGCTCGCATTGCACTTTGCGCGGTTATAATTTTTATGCAGCATGTTATATGCCCTGGTGGATTAGCCATTAGGCTTGTATACAGCTAAGGAAAACCTGTTGTGTGTGTATAACCAGGTAAATGAAAATGGCCAGCAGCTCAACCAGTATATAATAATAATAATAAAGAAAGTTGTGTGTTGTAGGGAGTTTTCAGAGGAAGTGCACGATAAAAGAAAATCCCCATCAGCCCTGCCCTATGAAACACAGAAAATTTAGAAAAAGACAGTTCTAAACCTGGTGTGGAGGACTAGTATCATTCAGCAGGGACGGTTGTATTTTAAAAAAGAAAACTGACAGGAAAAATCAACTTAAATTAGACCAGTAGAGTGGATGTTTAAAGCCTATGTCCAGGGTAAAGAGTTTCTCCTGTGCAGTGCTCATATAGGTTTAAGGCAGCCTTTTTCAACCAGGTTGCCCAGGCACCCTAGTGTGCCTTGAGGTTTCCTCAGGGGTGCCTCAGCAAAATGCCCTAAAAATTTCCTAAAAAATTGTATACAAGTCAGTGGGTGTATGAAGCCAGACTTTTTATTTACTTAAAGTCATAGGTTTTCATTGTGCACCATTATCACCCTCGTGCTGCCGACCTGCTAACGACGAATTACATCATCAGTTGATAAGGAGGATGTCAGTTGCCTGTGTAACATGCTTGTTTGACCCTCCCCTGCTTCTCTCCATAAGTTTTGGGGTCACATTAGCTGAGCGATAGAAAAAAACTGGGGGAAAATAGAAACATTGGAATACTAGTCAGTATCAACTTGTACCTCTAACATTGGGCGTCCAACATGTGTGTATGTTGCTGCATTATGTAACACTTTTAGAATATTTTTTACATTTTAGGATGGGGTGCCTCAAGACTGTCCATAATTTTAAAGGATGCCTCGAGACTGTCCATAATTTGGGGGTGTGCCTTGACTGAAAAAAGGTTGAGAAACACTGGTTTAGGTCCGGTTCACACTGATGCGATGCGGGAAGGCTGCGAACTCGCAGCCTGTTCCCGCATCGCACACGCACCCCCGGCAGTTCACACTGCTATATGCGATCCGCTGGGGGTGTCAATGTAATCTTAACGACACCCCCAGTTTGATCGCATATCGCAGTGCGATCGTGCAGTTCGCACAGGATCGGATCGCACAAGTGTGAACCGCTGTGCGATCCGATCCTGATGCGGCAGCAAAAATGCCTCCTGTGCGTGTTTGCTGCGGGTGCGATGCGAATTTAGCCATACAAACTGTATGGCTAAACTCGCACCGCACAGCTGATCGCATGCAATGTCGGAGCAGTGCGCTCCGACATTACATGCGAACCCCGCACACGCACAAGTGTGAACCGGGGCTAAGGGTACCAGAAAAAGCAGCTTGACTTACCTGAGTCCTTGGCAGCTGGCACTCTCCTTTATGCCCCTATGCTTTGGTGGTGGACTGACCTCCACGTCCAAACATCTAATGCAAGTCTATGGGCCCTGTATTGTACTGAATGACATCAAAGGACATGCCACCACTGGAGCATAGGGTAGAAGAGGCTGTGGAGTTTTTTTTTTTGTTTTGTTTTTTTTGTTACCCTAGACCTAAATGAGCATTTAGCCCCTGAGAATTTACACCCAAAACTTTTTTTTTTTTTTTTCTACTTTTGCATAGAATTGGGAAAGGGTTAGAATCCTTGTCAGATTTTATTGCTATCCAGGACTGTTGGAGTGATTTCCCCTCACTTTTTGTTCTGAGGACAAACCTTTACTTGACAGAAATGGAAATAAATTGTGCAATTGACAAAGCATTTTGCTTCTTTATGTGTAGTTAGAGAAATCACCCCTTATTTCCTTTCCTGGGGACAGCCTTAAAGTGGCACTTCACTCCCCCAATCAACATTGATTATTTTTAATCCTCATAATGCTTTCATTAGTAAATAGATAGGAAAGTATATCATATTTACTTGTTTTAGACTTTTTTTTTTTTACGTTTTGTTCCGATACTTCCTGTTTTTTTGCCTAGGCAAATTATGTCATACATCCCAGAAATATTCAGGAGAGTCAATAACTGAGTTACTTTTTAAGTAACCAAGGAGTCTTCGGGGGGGGGGGGGGGGGGGGGAAGAGGAGAAGCTGTTTTCTCAGCTAAGCACACTCTCCTGCATGCATGCTTGAACTATGGGCAGATGGATTTCAGGAAGTAAATGCTACAGAATCATTTGCCATTACTCAAGATGGCCAATGCCAGAAATGCTAGGGCAGGGTTTCTCAACCAGGGTTCCTCCTGAGGTTGCTAGGGGTTCCTTGAACAATAGACAATTTCTGCCTCTCCGATAAGTTCCCAATGACACCATTGCTTCTTTTAGCTATCTGCAAGGGGGTAATTCTTCCCAACGATGACAACTGTAAGGAGCATTCTTCCCACTGACTGTCACACTAATGTGTCATGAGTTGTTGTTTTTTTAATTTTTAGCAGGGGTTCCCCGAGACCAGAAATGTTTTTATTTCAAAGGTTCTTCTGTGTTGAAAATGTTGAGTAAGGCTGTGCTAGGGGGTTGTTTTTTAAAGTGATTTCTTAATAAAATAAAGCATAGAGACATGGATGGATGGATGGAGAAGATTGCTTTGAATATTAAAAATGACAGAAATTGTGTTTTTAGTTTGTGGTGCTCAGATGAAGATCCGCTTTAAGTTGCTTTTAAACATTTCTGCAGTGCTTTTTGCGTTTTTTTTTTACCGCAATATGCTTTTTTATGCTTTCTTTTGGCAAATTTGTTGTTAGGCAAATTAAAAAAACACAAAACACAAATTGTGGCAAAATCATGGTAAAAAAACGCACTACATGCTTTTCTGCAGCTTCTCCATTGAAGGCTATTGAACCAAAAAAACAATAAAAGCACTGTTTTGTCCCTGACCCTTTCCAAAAATGCAGAGGCACAAAAATGCATTAACATACATTTTTTTCCATAGGAACCCATGTCAAAAATAATGTCCTGTGTTTCTGCAAAAACCATGAAAAAATGCATTAATGTGAATGGAGCCTGATACCAGACAGGAAGTGAAGGAATTTTTCAAAACCTGACAGGAGTTCTAACCTTTCCCCTTTCTATCCAAAGCTAAACAAAAATAATTTTACTTAATTTTACTTTACCTAAATGCAGACTTTGTACAGCAAAGCTCAAACTGGGTGTAGGAGGAGCAGCACAAGCAGGGCTGCCGATTATGGGGTTACCACCTGTTTCCTTGTACCGGCTCAGGCAGCAGGGGGAATGGGATGTGGACAGGACAGGGAGTATGATCGGTATTGTGGCAATTATAGGGATGATGCCGTGTGTGGCTCTCTGCAGCAGCTGAAAGCCGGTTTGTCTCCCTCTCCCTCCCACTGGCTGTCAGCTGCTGAAGGGAGAGACACACACAGTGCTGTATCTTGGCCTAGGCCAACAAGGCCCAGGCCTAGGGCAGCACTTTGCAGGGGGGCAGCAAAAAAGCTGATGGGCTTCACTGATATGCTGCCCTGATGGGCACTGATATGTTGAACTGATGGGCACTAATAGACTACACTGATGGCCACTGATGAGGCAGGACTGATAAGCTGCACTGATAACTCAGCACTGAAGGGCAATGATATGATGCACTGATAGGCTGCCTTAATGGGCACTGAGAGGCTGCACTGGTGGCCACTGATGGGGCTGTACTGATGGCCACTGATGAGCCCGCACTGATATGCTGCACTGATGGGCAGTAATGAGGTTGCACTGATGAGCACTGATGGGCACTGAGAAAGCTGAACTTATGGGAACTACTGAGGCTGCACTGATGGGTACTGATAGACTGTGGTTTTGGTCTGTGGTTTACAGATGATAGGGCGGGTCATAAACAGGAAAGGTTGTGGCCTTTACAGGAAGGGGTGGGTCATATTTAAATTAGGGGTGCCCAAGTTTAGTCAGGCCTAGGGCAGCACAAAACCTAAATATACCACTGGACACACAGGGCATCATTTCTGTAATTCCCCCCGCAGTACCAAACTTTCTTCCTGTCCTGCCCACATCTGATTCCTCCTGCAGGCTATTTTTGTGGCCCCCTCCACAGCGCTTCCGGCTTTCCTCTCCTGACAGCTGCTGCGGGCACATGGGGATGTTCAGGATGGAGAGTGGGGGAAAGAGCCAGGAAGTGTGTCATTTACCAGGCCCTTTCTTTAGTGAATAAACAAAGTGAGCGATCAATCACTCACTGTGGTAATTCATGCCTGAAGCATAGTAAACTGTTTACTATGCTTTTGTTTATGAATGAACAGGAGCCTCTCTCCTGTTCATTCATCTGCATCTGCATTGCAGCTGAGGTGGCAGAGAAAGGAATTGAAGAACCTGCGATCCTTTCTCTGTCTCAAAAGTGAGATTTTAGATCCCAGATATTTCACCCAAGCCCCCTCCCCAAAAAAAATGTAAAAAATAATACATTTGTAAATAATAATTTTAAAAATTGTAAAGAAAAATCATTTTAAAAAAAATGGAAAAAAATATTTTTAAAAATTGGAAAACAATAATGTAAAAAATTAAGAGTATGAATGAGCAGTTTGTGCTAGTGGAGCCGCCTGTCAGGCTATGAGGATATAGCAGCTGTAAGAACACAGCCGCAGGTCCTAATTTGAGAAGTGTGCATTTGTGGGTGAATGGCCCTAAATACACACTCTGTGTTTGTGGCTGTACACCTGCACCCACACACCTGTCAAATTAGGTCCTGCGGCTCTATTCACACAGATACTGCATCCCCAGAGTGTAACATAGGCTGCCTGCACACAGCAATAGCCACATTAAAAAAAAAATGATTCACACTATACAGGCGACAGCAGAGCTTTATTTATTAACTCAATACAGTTTTATCTGTTAGATTTATCAGGAATTTTGTAAGTCAAGTTATGTTCGTGTCCATTAATAATGAATTTACTGTATTTGTAGTGAAAATATTGTTTTGATATTTCCAGGGGGGGGGGGGGGCCTGAGCACAAGGTGTCAGCTAATAGGAGGAGAGTACAGAGTGACATGATGAGCAGTGTACTGCTTTTACATTCACTGTCTAGTCACAAGTTAGGGAAGGGGCAAGACCTATAAGTGCTACTAAACTGCATCCGAGCAAAATCAGGTCTGCTTCCCTGCCAGACAGGGGTGGGGTTGTGTGGCAGACCTGTGTAAATCGCAGGACTGGATGGACAGATGTATAAATCCGTTGGCAGGAGAGCAGCTCTTGTATACTGAAAGTATTTATTTTAATTAAAATTCAATTTGACAAATTAGTCCAACAATGAGATGGTTACATCATTGTATAACGTAAGTGAAAGTCCAGATGAAGGGATGAATCAAGACTGTTGCATAGCTTCCAAATTCAGTATAACGTAATAACTAAAGTCCTTTAGTCCTTGGTGGAGAAAGCTTGAAGTTCCGGACTGTAGTGCGTGATGGACTAAAACAAAGACACCCAAGTAAGATATTGAAGAACACAAAGCATTTAAACTTCTAGACAGTGAATGTCTATATAGATGAGTATAGGTTATACCGGTAAGAGGATGCGATCCCTGCAACCATCCTCACCAAAACCACCCCCAGCAGTCTGATGGGCAATAAAAGTAATTATACATGAAAGGAAAAGAACTAGAGCGAATGCTGGTCAATAGAAGGAAAAGGGAGAGGAAAGGAGCCACAAAAAGAAGAGGAGTCCTATGGGGTGTGCAACAAAAAATCACTTAAGGTGATTGTAAAGTCTCGTTTTTTTTTTTTTTTTCTTTTTTTTTAAATAACAAACATGTATACTTGCCTCCTCTGTGCAGTGGTTTTGCACACATCAGCCTGGATCCTCCTCTTCTCAGGTCCCTCTTCACTGCTCCTGGTCCCTCCCTCCTGTCCAGTGCCCCCACAGCAAGCAGCTTGCTATGGGGGCACCTGAACTGAGCTGCAGCTCCCTGTGTCCATTCAGACATGGAGCTGCCGTTCAGCCCTGCCCCTCACTCTCCTGATTGGCTAATTGACTTTAATTGACAGCTGTGGGAGCCCATGGCGCTGCCGTTCGGCCTGTCCTGCTCTCTCTCCTGATTGGCTAATTATCGTAAATTGACAGCCGCGGGAGCCAGTGGTGCCACAGCTGTGTTTCAGCCAATCAGGAGAGAGAGAGTCCTGGACATCTGAGGGACTCGTGGACATCACTGGACGGAGAGAGGGCACAGGTAAGTATTGGGGGGGGGGGGGGGCTGCTATACACAGAAGGCTTTTTATCTTAATGCATAGAATTCATTAAGATGAAAAAAACCTTCTGCCTTTACAACCACTTAAATCTAGAAGGTGAGATATATGTTATCCACGGTTGCCAGACCCTGAGAAATGTATAAGTGTCCGAAGCAAAAGCCGTCAGTTTCTCATTTACCATGATATCTTTCATACGGTTCTTAACTGCTTCAAAGATAAGCACAGGGGTTTTCCAAGCCTTCGCACATACTGTATGTATTTCAAGTTCGCCATGATCATGCGTTAGACCAGGCATGTCCAACCTGCGGCCCGGAAACCCCAGGCAATGCGGCCCACTGGCCCCTGACAATTTATTTTTTGCTGGGGAGGAAGGAAGTGGGGTCGGGGCATGGCCACAGCGGCTTCCAACTAACGGTAGGCAGAGGCTGCCTCGGAGGGGAGGGGAGTGAGCACGCGCGGTGTTTCAAATCAATACAGTAGTCATGGTGGTTAGAGTGTTCCTTTAATATCTTTCAGAAGAAGTAAACCTCAATATACTGATTCCATTTCATTTCATCATCCACTAGTTGCGTTAAAGTAGTGCAGGGGGTGCGGCCGCGTGGGAAGGGCGCAGCGGCATCTTATTACTTATATACCTTAACTATAGTATATATTTTATATGCGGCCCGAGAAAATTTCTCTACACTCAATGTGGCCCAGAGAAGCCAAAAGGTTGGACACCCATGCGTTAGACTGACACTTGCTAGGGATGACCTCTCTAACTAGGTAAATGTGTGACAACGTCTAAATTCTGTAGAACAGGCTGGGCTCTACAGCCATCAAGTTTTCATTTTCTAGATACCTGTGCACACTAGCACTTTGAACAAATTCCTCACTTTCTACACATTCTTCACAAAGTGAAAAGCGACCTGCCAAGGATGCTTTGCATTCTCTGAATATACTCAAACTACCCCATGTAGTATTTGTCACTGCAGACCTGCACTTCCTATGAGGTGAGAGTGCATAGGAAATATGCTTGTATGAACTATCTTTTTTATAATGTTTATTTAGTTGTGTAACAGAATTGCACAAATGTGAATGTCCTGTCACTGGTTGCCCAATATGGATCGTCTATTTGCAGTGTTAAATAAAGCAATGTTCTACAACAACAAAAGTCAAAAGCAGAAACATAAAAAAGAAGCCGTTCTATGACATAGCCGCGTCTGTGCTTTATGTAAACAACTCTTCATTATAGTGTACACAGATACTGAGTACTGGTATTTAACCCTCATTGTAGGCGCTTCAAGGGGTCACATTAACCACTTCAATACTGGGCACTTTCACCCCCTTTACTGCCAAGGCCAATTTTCAGCTTTCAGCGCTGTCACACATTGAATGGCAGTTGCACGGTCATGCAATGCTGTACCCAAATTACATTTTTATCATCTTTTTTCACACAAATAGAGCTTTCTTTTGGGGGTATTTAACCACATACCACCGGAGGATTTTGCTGTCTTACGTCCAGGCCACTTTTTGCGATTCGGCACTGTGCGACTTTAACTGACAATTGCGCGGTCATGCAACGCCGTACCCAAACGAAATTTACATCCTTTCTTTTGGTGGTATTTGATCACCTCTGCGCTTTTTTTTTTTTTTGCGAGATTAATAATGAAATGCGAAAATTTTGAAAAAATAACAATATTTTTCTATTTTGACAGTTAAAAAATATCCAATATATTCAATTTTTGTCATATATTTAGGCCAAAATTTATTTAGCTACATGTCTTTGACAAAAAAATTCTCAATGAGCGTATTTTTAACCGCTTTAAGACCGGAAGATTTTACCCCATTCCTGACCAGGCTATATTTTGCGATTCGGCACTGCGTTACTTTAACGGGCAATTGCGCGGTCGTTGATGCTGTACCCAAATTAAATGTATGTCCTTTTTTTCCCCACAGATAGAGCTTTCTTTTGGTGGTATTTGATCACCTGTGTGATTTTTACTTTTTGCGCTATAAACAAAAAAAGAGCGACAATTTTGAAAAAATAAAAATGTTTTCACATTTTTTAATATGAAACCCCCCCCCCCCCCAAAAAAAAATGTAAAAATCAAAATTTTTTAACATTTTAGGCCACTTTGTTTTCTGCTACATATTTTTGGTAAAAAAAATTGCATTAAGCGTATTTTGATTGGTTTGCGCAAAAGTTATCGTAGCTACTAACTACGGGAAATTTATGTCATTATTATTGTTTTTTTTTTAACTATTAATGGCGGCGATCTGCGATTTTTTTTTTTTTTTTTTTTTTTTTTTTTTTTTTTTTGCGGGACTGCGACATTGCGGCGGACAGATCAGACCCCTGACTGACATTGACACTTTTGGGGGTACCAGTGACATTACTACAGTAATCAGTGCTATAAATATGCACCGTTACTGTAAAAATGACACTGGCAGGGAAGGGGTTAATTTTTATTTGAGAGGGAGGGGTTAATGTATGCCTGGTGCTTACTGACGTGTGTGGGGGGAGGTGACTGAGTGACACAGGGACAGATCGCAGGTTCAGCTATGCTGAATCCTGTAATCTGTCCCTGCCTGTCACTTATCAGATCCGCCCGCTTTGTTTACACAAGCGGGCGGATTTCCACACAAGATCCCCGACGATCGGGGAAGAGCGGCGGTGATCACCACCTCTCTTCCCCTGGCCCGACTCCCGCTGTGACTGAAAACAGCGGGAGCGAGCCTACGGCGGCGCGCGTGCACCGCCCAAAAGGGGAGGAGTCCAGCGACGTAGGTCTACGTCGCTGGACGATATCGAGCCACTTTGCCACAGTACGGTCAACGTGACCGGTCGGCAAGTGGTTAATCACTGCGGGGTTTTTTATTTTCTACAAAAAAAAAGAACAAAAAAAGAGAAAAGTTTGAAAAAATATATTGTTTTTAAATTTCTGTCAGTAAATTTTGTAAATAAGTAATTTTTCTCCTTCACTGATGTGCGCTTATGAGGCGCCACTGATGGGCATTGACAGGCTGCACTGATGAGGAGGCACTTATATCTTGCACTGATAGGTGGCACTGATGAGCGGCACTGAGGGGCCGCACTAATGGAAACTGACAGGCAGCAGTGATGGGTGGCACTGATGGGCAGCAGAGATGAGCAGGCACTGATGGGCACTGATTGGTGTCACTGGTGAGCACTGATTGGTGTCACTGGTGAGCACTGATTGGTTTCACTGGTGGGCACTGATTTGGTGTCACTGGTGGGCACTGATTTGGTGTCACTGATGGGCATTTATTGGTGTCCCTGATGTGCACTGTTTTTTCTTTGCTGTAATCAGGGCAGTGATGATCCCACTGATTACCTGTCCTGGACTCCTCCCTTGAGGAGGAGCGGCTGATCGGCTCTGTTTTTGCCACACACTCTGACAGTGTGAGGAGAGGAGCGCTGATAAACGGCACTTCCTCATTTACATGTGACTGGCTGTGATTGGAAACAGTCGATCACATGGGTAAAGAGCCACGTCCTTGGCTCTTTACCAAGATCGGGGTCACGCCGTGACCTTGGAAAATAGTGCGGCCTGCGATTGACGTACGCTTGTTCTGGGGCGCCGTCACAAGACGTTCTCCCAGAACGAGAGCCGCACCACTCCGCCGTCATTTGACGGTGGGCGGGCGGCATGTAGTTGAAAAAGTAATTACGTAGAAGATCGATTGAAAATCGCCTTTAATAATCTAGTTATGGATAGAATTCTGGGTTGAATTAATTTACTGTTGATCTACTGTTGTCACATCTTTCTCTAACGTGTACATTATGGAATTCTGCGTCCTTATTGTGATTGGGCTATTTTTCAGTCTTCGGTTTCCTCGTGTTGTGTATAAATGTCAGAAATTGTGGATCCACATTACTGACCCATATGTGTTGGCTGTACTTGTTGTATTCATTGGTAGAAAAATTCAATAAACTTGATTTCTGATTTAAAAAAAAAGAAAATCAACTTTAATAAAAGATAAGCGCACAACAAATATTTTTTGTGCAAGTAGGTTTGCAAATATTACTTCTATCTTTTCCTTCTTTTCATGCTCCTGTAAGATTTGTTATGAAGGGTCAGGCCAAATTGAGCCCTGGTTCACACTGCACATCACATATGATTCGCACAGGAATCACACCGCATCCCTGTGCAAATCCTATGCGATTCTGTGTGGTGCCATTTGAGCCATTCATTTTGAATGGCTCAAATCTTACAGCATCTGCATGAAAAACCCAGCTCACACTTTCTAAGCAGTTACGGTAACAATTTGTTCCTTTTGGGATGAAGGTTTTACACAAATAACTAAAAGCTGACCGCTGTAAGCACCCCTGTCAGTGTTAAATAGTTTTTCTCTACCCTCTAACTACTACATCTGCAGGACAGCTTGTTCTGTTGAAAAAACACAGATTTACTGGCTAAAAAAGAAAACGAATGCAGCCATCACATCTAAGAATTGGTAAGGTGCAATATAATGTTTGCTTTTGGGTTTAATACCATTTTAAGTTAACCGATGCATCCCAGCCCTGATAAACTAGGTCTAAGCTTCAAAAAAACAACAACACCAAAGGGTTAAAAAGCCTGTTTCATTTTATGCGCTACCTGTTGCTCTCCATCTTTCTCCCTGGGCTCATGCATATGGGTGTACAATATGCTGCATTAAGAGCTGTAATTTATTCAGTATTGAATGCTATGGGTCCGTTCACACAGCTCCGTTTTGGTCTGCAGTTTTTAGTCGCATAATTTAAAACAAGAAAAATTCTGCATCTACCGTCTGCTTTTGAATGTATTTTATTCTGTACATGCATAAACGTTTTTGCATACAGCCTAAATAGACCATATAAGCCATCACCGCTGCCATGGATGGAACAAACAATGTGTAGCCAGCGGCAGTGGCTGAAGGCTGAGGTCATCCTGCACATGTGCCACCGCTGCTGATTACCAATTGTTGATGTTTACATCTAGCCCTGAATGAGTAATTTATTAATCTGTGTATGCCATGCTGCTGCATGAGGGATTTATACAGGGCTAGATGTAAACATCAACCATATGTAGCACCCTTATCCTAAACAGGGCTGCTCATAAATTTAGCTGTGCTAGGTGGAAGCTAGCCTGGCTAATTTGTAGTCGTTGTGATCATTTGGGTTTTCTCTTAAGCCTGGTTTAGCTGTGGTTTCTCTCTTCTGTCAATAGGTGGCATTGTTACCTTTGGCAATAGTAGGATGACTTACAGTGAATCTAGGTTATGAATATGCATACTTCTCTCAGCCAATCAGTAGGAGGTTCTCTGGCCACTGAGGATGGTGGGAGAGAGTACATATTTGGAGGAAGTCAGGTGATCTGGGTCCCTCCACCCAGACTGCGGTCTGGTGAGGCTGAGTAAGGAGCAGTTGCTGCTGGGGAGGCCTGAAGCTTGAGGCCTAGCAATGTGCCAGGGGGCTCTGTCGGAGAGAGCCTGGTTGCTGCCTAGGAGGATGGGAGAAAATCTGCCAGAGAGCAAGAATCTCTTTTTGCTTAGGGGCATACTGAGAAGGATGAAGTTCTGAGATGAAGTACCAGAGGAGACGCGTCATAAGTTGGGGACTGTGAAGAGTCTAGGAAAACATCAAGGGGAACTAATCCAAGAAAATTCCTGCTATGGAAGACCGCTGTGGCTACGTAGATACAGAACATTGGGTGTAGGCCTAAGGCCCTGGTTCTGTATTGCTGCCTACCTGTGCGGTTATTTTTGGAGTCTGCTGATCTTTTCTGCATATGGGTCTGGAGTGTCCTGTGCCCTAACCCTCTCTCCCACATTTTTCCTCTGTTGTGAGTGTAGCACTGTTCCTGTAGGGCTGGCTTGCTGTGTGATGACTTCTTGGGTCTCCCTCTGATTACCTGCAGACAGTCACTAGAGGATCTTTCATACCTCCATCCTTACTCCCATTTTCTTGCTACTCAATAAACAGTCCAGAGTATTTGGTTTTTGTATTTATTTCTTAACTTGGATGTTCTTTGTATTTATTGTGGAACTTGGATGGGAGAAGGGAATAGTGGGATACTCCAACTAAACTATTCACAGTAGAGAAGGACAACTCTCACTTGGCCTCACCGGATTACTTGTGGAAGCAGACAGACCATACTGCCACTTGTATGGAGGAATTAGGTCTTCTTGCTCTCTATAGCAGCAGACTTGATGCAATTACTCTATCTTTATATCTTCAGGACACTCTCTAGCATCCCCTTGACTTGCACCCATCCACTGACTCTTCCACTGAAGAGATGGCCCTCACAGGACAGACCCCATGACACCAATCTGTACTCACTGTAGGCAGAATCCGATTCTTTCCAGTGTCTCCCTTCCAGTCAGCTCTGCAGGACATCTGGGCTCCACTCCTATCTGACTCATAGGACCTCAGGTCAACGACCCATGGCAGCTTCTACAGAGGAGGGGCAGCTGCCCCCTCCCTTCAGGACCTATCTGACTCTTAGGAGCTCAGGTCAACGACCCATGGCAGCTTCTACAGAGGAGGGGCAGCTGCCCCCTCCCTTCAGGACCCTGCTCTGCAGCCGAAGACCCCACGCACATGTGCCCTTGGTATTTATATAGTTCACTCCGCATGCACCGAGGCACTCTCCTCTGCCAATCACCAAGGCTGTAACAATGCCTGTACCCTCACCTGTCAGGTTTCCTCCAACTGTTCAATATGCCTCCCTATTGGACCAGTGTGAAACATTCGGACAAGCTAAGCTGCACCTGAGAACCATGAGCACACCCTATTAATGGCTCCTGCTCTCTGGTAGGTAGAGGGCCCCTTAAATTTCCTGGCAATCTTCCTGGTAAGCAGAAAGACCCAAAAACTATACTCTCTTCTAGCATCTACCTTGGAGGGTGCTACACGAGCGATAAACTCATTTTTGCATTCTTAAAGCAACTGGCACCTGTCTTTTCTACAACTGTCCACACCCACCATGTCTAAGAACCAGCACCCTGAGGGGAAATGTCAGCCCTCCCTGATGCCAGGGGTCAGTGGGGCACTACACCTATACAGGCTCCAGCAGTGCACATACAGAATGTAGTACACATCTCAACTTATCCCATCACAAGCGTGTGTATGTCCGAATGAACTGAAATGCAGTACAGACAACTTTTTAGGTGGAATGTTGCTGCCAGCAAGATCCTATGTAAATATAGTTTGTTGAGAGCTATGAACATAAGGCCTTTATCAAAATCAGTGGTCATATTACACTGGTGCCCCAAACAACATTCTAGTTGAATTTCATAACAGTAACTGATTCTAACCAGTGAAGACTATACTAACCCAGTTTATGAATTCTTTTTTTTTGCTAGAATGTGTGCCATAAAGCAGTGTTTCCTAAGGGACGATTCACACCAAGAATTGCAAAGGAATGTGCTGTGCATTCCTGTGCGATTCTCATGCAGTTCTGTGAAGTGCGATTTTGCACTGCACCAAAAGTAGTTGGAAATTCCCTGCAACCGAATCACATGGTACTTCTGTATCACGCTGCGTTTGTGACCTGCATTTACGGTACCATTAACTTTATATTTACACCTGCTGCAATGTGGGAAACGTGCATGGAATGTGGATTTCCTGCACCACATTCTGGTGTGAACTGGCCCTAAACCATTGTACCCTCATGAGTAAAATGCTGTCATCTGGTGTGCATTCCTGACACTTTCACTATCTGATGAATTAAGACAACATACAGTACATGGCTTTAAAGGAAATAAGTCATCAGAGAAACCTAGGGGCTACTATAATTGAGTTCTTCTGAAAATACTAATTGCCTGCCTGTCATATTGACCTTCATGCTTGCAAATTTAGATCTTACTCGCATGGGCACTGTAGCCTGTATGAGGCGCTCAATCATGCTGTACAAGACATACTCCCATGTGAATGAGCCTTTAGAGTCATCGACCTAAACCCATTATGCACTCAACGGTTTTATTCTGACCATCCTGATTTGAATGTTTTATTCTGAGTCGGTTGCTGAAACAATACAAACTAATAACTTAATAGCCAGGAAGCCCATTCTCTAAGGCAGTGGTCTCCAAAGTGGGGCCATTTCTTTCTTTTATCCAGCCCTTAAGGCATTATTCCTACCACTGACACCAACAATGGAGCATACTTCCTTCCACTAACACCAACAATGGGGCCCTATTCCTTCGACTGACACCAACAATGGGGCAGAATTCCTTCTACTAACAACAAAAATGGGGCACTATTCCCCCCACTGACACCAGCTTTTGCTCCCCCTAAAGATCAAGCATAGTTTACTCCCACTGGACACAGTCCAGCCTCCAGGGGCGTAACTACAGGGGTTGCAGGGGGTGCAATTGCAACCGGGCCCCATGCTCCAGGGGGCCTGCGCAGCTCCCCTGTACACCTGGATAGGAGGGGCAGCATGTAGAGAAATCACTGTCCTCCTTTTTCATCCTGTAGCTGCAGGAGGAAAATGAAGGAGAGTGGTTCTTCTGTATGCTGCCCCCACCACTCCTCCGATCCAGTTCACTTGTGTTCTGCTGTCTTTGCAGAACTTGTGAAAGGGTCCTGCTGCGGGACCGTAATAAAGGGCCCTGCAACGAGAGTAAAGGGTCCAAAGATCAGTGGGAAGAGCCCCAGGCTTGAAGGGAAGGGCCCCGGCCATGGGTCAAGGGGGGCCCTTCATGGTTTCTTGCACTGGGGCCCTGAAGGTTCTAGTTACGCCTCTGCCGGCCTCCCTAAAGTCTGAAGGACAGTAAACTGGCCCTTTCCTTAGAAGGTTTGGAGACCCCTGCTCTAAGGGAAGGCTTGCTTTAAGTACAGTTACTGTGCGCTGTGTATGCTGCATTGTATAACCACATATTACCACCAGCTGTCAAATCTCCAAGTCAGTTAGTTTAATGTCAAGGGGTGCCATTCTAAATAGTACTGAAGCAAACCTTATTGGAAACCAATTTTGGATCTTCTAGTGTTCACTACAGAGAACATTATCTGTGGCCCATGTTCAAAAATACAGGAAATTTAGAACATTTGACCAAAAGGAACAAAATAGGGAAATCTGAATCTAGTATTCACTATATTTGCATGGAAAAACAGATTTCCTAGAGAAATTTGATTTCTTTACTCCTCAAAATATCATGCAGCAGTGAAGGTAGATTACAGTGTTTCTGGGTTCACTTTTTTTTTTTTTTTGCTGTGGTCTCATAACTTCCCTAACTTTTTTTCAGTCTCTATTTTTGCTCAAAGATAATGGAAAGGGACAATGCTGTTGATTTACTAAAACTGGAGAGTGAAAAATCTGGTGCAACTGTGCACAGAAACCATTCAACTTCCAAGTGTTATTGTCCAAGCCTAATTCAGTGATGGTGAATCTTTGCACCCCAGATGTTATGGAACTATATTTCCCATGATGCTCAACTGCACTGCAGAGTGCATGAGCTTCATGTGAAATGTAGGTCCAAAACGTCTAGGGTGCCAACAAGGTTTGCCACAGCTGGCCTAATTGAACAAACTGATGTTAGAAGCACTCTCCAGTTTTAGTAAACCAACCTCAATGTATCATTGCTAGTTCTTGAATATCATATTGTCACCTGCGTTTCAAAGACCAGTACTTTTTTTTTTTGACAGCCTAACAGTTCTTAGTCGCAATACAGTGTCTGCAGTTGCGAGCAAAATGCTAGGCTCGCACACTGAACGCATTGGGGGTATCATTTTTCATGTGTAGAACCGCATCTGGCTGCCCTCAAAGCCCAAGAAAGGCAGTTGGGTGGTAAAACAGTTTATTTTTACTGCCCAAATTCCAAACCCTAAGCTGGGGCAGTAAGAAGTAAGGTTAAGTGGGATTGTAGGAGGGCAGGCTAAGTTAGACAGTTTCTGCCAAGAGGCGTTTGTCTTTATCCAAGTATAGGAAGCTAATCCAATAATGACAGGTCTTTCTATATTTGTCAGATTTACTTTTGAGGGAAAAGGTCATATTTTTTTTCCATCTGCTTTCTTCTACTTTGCTTATGCACATGTTGATGGATTGGGAGAGAAACTTCCTTCTAGTGCAAGAGAATACAGGAGATGTTTAGGAGGTGTTTAAAGTATAACTAAAGGCAAAACTTTTTTTTAATGCTGACTGTGTCCCAGTTAGGGAGATTCCCCCTCTCTATTTGTCTTGTTTACCATTGTCAATGAAAGTAAATGTAAAAGAAAATCCCAAATTTTGAGTTGTCCCCAGAAAAGTAATGGGGGGGGGGGGAATCTTCCAACCAGGATACTTGTTCCAGTAACCTGGGGGTCTCGCAGACATACCCTTACTTTGCAGGGATTTCCTCTCACTTCCTGTTTGGCTATGGGACAGACAATGAAGGCTAATCTCTTCAATGGGACACAGATTGTGAAAAAAAATCTGACAGGGGTTATAGCCCTCCTTTGCTCTATCCAAAATTGAAACTAAAAGTTTTGCCTATAGTTTTACTTTAAAGACACATTTTTGGTAAGTTTAGATGGGTATGGAGTTAATGTGTAGAAGAAAGAAAGCGGTGTCTGAAGAAATAGAGTAGTCTGTAAATTGTGATGAAATTCTTCAAACATTGAAACAAAAATCTTAAAAAAAGGGTAGGACCATAAAATATGTGAACTCTGCCCCGTCCTGCTCTTCCACCCCCCTCATTTCTTTTACTGCCTGCCAGTTTTGTAAAAAGTGTTGAAATATAAAGTGATCCTATATGTGTATTCAAAAGACGGAAACAGATATTTGTATTTTTCTGTTGGGTGATAAAAAGTGCAAAGCAAATGTGTAGAGTGCAGAAACCCATAGTAAGCAATCAGATTTTGGGTTATTGCAATTTTTTTTTTTTTTTTTTTTCACTTTGACTTATGAGTAATCCTGTAGGTGTGACACAGCCAATGTTCATTTATTTGTTTTATACATAATATATACATTTTTCATTACCTCTATACAGTATTGCTAGTTAAACAGCTTGGAAAAGTCTTCCGCAGTTTTCCCTTCTCTTGCATAGACATGTATAGCTTTCCCAGCTGCTTACGCCATTATTTACAATGTCAAGTGTGACATAGATAACAGATCATATTGCTTACCTTTTTTTTTTTCCCTGCAACTGCTCAACTAGGTTCTATATATATATATATATATATATATATATATATATATATATATATATATATATATATATATGTATATATATATATGGAAAGAATTCCAGCAAGGGCATAGGCCTGTCCCTATGGAAGGGTCAAGACTACGTCCCTACAAGAAGAAAAGGGGGGTTTAAATGTGCCTCTACAAACAGTCAAAGTATGCACATGTTCTTGTAACATAACAACGGTACACAGTTGTTTTTTTAAAAAATACATAAATCTTTATTAATACATAGTAAAACCAAAAAGTATATCACTCTAATAGATAGAACAGTCAATACATAGTGACAGGATTAATACAAATACAAATAGAAAATGCTGGAGCTACGCGTTTCGCATTATGCGCTTCCTCAGGGTCCAGCAAAGGAAAGTATGTAAACAGAGATTCAGTCTTTAATAATCTAAAGGTACATAAAACAGTTATTAGATTTGTGAATATACACATATGTCTCATAACATTTTTTTTTTTATTCTCAGTTTGTTATTTGCAGCTATCAATTGTATGTTACTTACACTATTATCTTAACCTTGAACACATCAATTTTACTCTAATTATTTAACAATTATATAAGTAGATCAAAAGATAGATTTTCCATAAATATAGCTGGTTAGTATATTGGTTCCTATATTATAGATTCCTTTAGATAGAAAGGAGGGAGAGAAAAACCATTTCTGTTTAACAAACTCTTTTATGCTTTGCTTATCAGAGGGACAAGAAACTAAATCCCACATACTGAACAGGAAGAGTAGAAAAGGGTGGGAAAGAGGAAAAAGAAAAAAGGGATGAATATGAGAGAACAATGATCGAAAAGGGGGGGAGGGGAATGCTGTAGAGTGTGAATTACCACGTAGCCCACAGGGGGGGCAGTGATAAGGATAGGCTAGTTCACCCGAGTATAGTGGCTCAGGGGACAGTCCATCCATAGAGGAGGTATGGAGGAGACCAAAAAAGATAAATGGTATATATAGAGAGGTATATTCACTTTATTATATACTAAAAATATGACATACTAAGGCATTAAATTGTCTTACCCCAATTTAGACGTCACAATGAATAGAGTTGAATATACTTGTTTAATTTAAAATCATGTTGTATGAAAGGGGGAGCCAGAAGCCCCTAAAATCAGCAGAAAGAAAAAAATGAATTTATATGTATGTATGGTTACTCCTTATTAGATTATTTTAATAAGGGGGATGGTGATTTGTAAGAATAGGTACTTACCAGGGACTCATTCTCTAAAATTTATGTGTTAGGTGGTGTAAACGTCAAGCAAGACGTGCATCTATTTAAGTAGAGAGGGGGTTAAACATTGGAATCCCCTACAAAGGTGTGCACCAGTATTAAGTGAGAAAGGGTTAAATAGAGAGTCCCCTTTAAAACTTGGGGATCAATGTGGTGCCAGAAAAAACTAAGTATGAGAGAGTAACTGGATGCTTTAGACAAATTGGATCCAGCCCCGAATCTGAAAAGATATATAAAAATAATGGACCGTTGGTAAAGTGCTGAGCCTGACAAAAAGGAAAAGTGAGGAGCTGAGTCTATAATTAGAACACTTACCATCTGAAGCAATTCAGAAAAACCCACGGGGAGTATGACACTCAGCCTAGGCAGCCTGTAAGTGTGAGCTTACTAAGCTGTCCGGTATATATACTAACCAATCTGTATCTGGTCTCCTCCTCCTCCCGGTCTCACGCCCCCCACATCCGCCCGCCATAGCGTCCACGTGTAGACGCCGCGGGAGGATGTTCCCGCATACCGGAAGTGAGCATCACTTCCGGTTCCGGGACCGGAAGTGACGATCTGCCGTAACGTAATCCACCATTCAGACAAATAAAAGCCAATAGAAGTTGATTGACACTGTCAAAAATGGTAATATTATACGTGCAGGAAAAGCAGGAAAATATCTTAACATTCAATATAGCATGTATGAAAAACATCTGAATATAACTATTTATTCCCTATTTGAATCAATTCAAACCTGCATTTAAGCCATATAAGGGGAGAAATTATCCATAAATGTACCAGCAAACAGTTTTACTCAGAAATGGCATTAGCAAATCTGCTTATATGGTCTGGTCATGTGGAGCAGTGAATAATTGAGATTTGTAAAAAGAAGAAGAAAAAGAATATATAATTTGGCAGCCGATATGTAGGACAATGGACCACGCGGTAAACAGACCTACAGCAATGAAAAAAAAAAAAAAAAAAAAAAAAAAAAAAAAAAAAGGGGGGGGGGAAAAAAGGATAAGGGGGGGAAAAAGAGAAAAAAAAAAAAAAAAAAATTTTTTTTTAAAATTATTTTTATTTAACTTGAAAATTATATAAAAAAGTAAATCTAAATGAGTTAATCTCTTCAATATCATATTGGAGAGTCTAAGAGGGTATTAGTCTGCCAAAAAGGGGGCAAAGCTCAGATGTTCATTCAGTCCTGGGAGGGTGCAGGCATTTAAAGAAAAAATCCAACGTGCTTCCCTTTGTAGAATTAAGTTGTCAAAAGGTCCCCCTCTGGGTCCAGGATGGATCCTATCTAGGGCGAAAAATTTGAATTTTGGACATTTATATCTATGCGTTTGAGCTATGTGTCTTGCTATGGGACTTTCTAAGTCTCCACCCCTTATGTATGATACATGGTCCTTGATTCTCTCCCAGAAATGTCGTTTGGTTTTGCCCACATAAAAAGCGGGACATTCACATTTCCAAATATAGACAATACCTATAGTTTGGCATGTCACAAAATGTTTGAGAACAAATGGGCGTCCATTTGGCAACGTTTGTTGAGGCTTGCTAGCAATGAATTTACAATAACCACATAGTCCACAGGGAAAAGTGCCTTGGGGTAGTTTGATACAGGGGTCTGCCCTTTTGTCTCTCTGGTAGTGACTGGCAGTCACCATATCTCGAATAGATTTATTTCTCCTAAAAATCACACTCGGTCTAGTATCCACAAAGTTACTGAGGATTTTATCCTCTGCCAAGAGATGCCAATGTTTGGCTATAATACTTTTTAGTTGGTTGGATTGAGAACAATATCTCGTGATCATTTTAGTTGAGTTTTGAGAGTTTTGACATTCTCCTTGAAAAAGGAGAAGGTCTCTAGGGCTGTCTTTTGCTTTTTTGTATGCTTTTTTAGTGCTTTTCCTACTATATCCCCTCTGTAGGAATCTTTTTTGTAATTCTAAAGCTTCTTTTTCAAATTCAGTCACTTCCGAACAGTTTCTACGAATCCTATAATACTGTCCTATTGGTATTCCTTGAATTATATGTCTTGGGTGACTACTATCTGCATGTAATAACGCATTTGTTGCAGTTGGTTTTCTATAGAGTGTGGTTGAAAGTGTATTATCCATGCTTCTATAGATCTCGAGATCTAAAAAAGGAATCCTAGATCTATCAAAAACATAGGTGAAATGCAAGTTGAAGTCATTTACATTCAGGATGTCTATGAATTCCTTTAGGGTGTCGAGAGGACCCGACCATAGGATGAATATGTCGTCGATATATCTTTTCCAGATCTCTATATATGCCAGATATACTGATATAGATTCTTGGGCAAAGAGCCATCGTTCCCACCCCCCCAGGTACAGGTTGGCATAAGATGGGGCACATTTGGTCCCCATCGCCACCCCCTGTACCTGGAGGTAGTGGGAACCATCAAACACAAAAACGTTATGTGTCAAGATAAAAAATAATAAGTCAGAAACAAACTTATTTAACCTTCTATGGTCAAGTCCTCTCTCATCCAAAAAGGATTCAATAACTTCCACACCTCGAGAGTGTGGAATATTTGAGTATAGGGACTCAACATCTATAGATACCAGATAGGTCTCCTCTTCGATCTGTATATTTTCAATCGTTAATAGCATATGCATAGTATCTTTTAGATACGAGGGTAACGACTCTACATGTGGGCGAAGGTATGCATCTACATACGAACTAGCATTCTGTGTAAGACTATTGATGCCCGAGACTATGGGACGGCCGGGGGGATTGGTGTGATTTTTATGCATTTTTGGAAGTGCATAAAATGTGGGCGTTGTGGGTTCTTTAATAATCAAAAATTCCATCAAATCCTTGGTTATAATTCCCCACTGATGGTATTGATCTAGAAGTTTTAGAAATTCTCTTTGATTTTTAAGTAACTGTAAACTGCTTACTCTTGAATACCAGGCTCTATTATCAAGAATATTGTTGCACATTTCTGTGTATTGTACTTGATTTAGAATAACAACATTTCCGCCTTTGTCCGCAGACTTAATCACAATATCTTTGCGTTCTTGTAAGTTACATAGAGCCTGGTATTCAATTTCGGACAGGTTACTAGAGTTTTTTCGTATGTTCATTTGTTTAATATCCTTTGTCACCATATGGATAAAAAGATCAACTTTAGGATTGGTTTGACTCGGGAAACGTTTAGACTTTTTTTTAAAAGTTTGTACTGATTGTTGTGTTGTTCCTACCGAGGTCGAGGGTGGGCTGGGTCCAGGTGTAGTCGGACCCGACTCATCCTCAAGCTCGGTCAGGATTTTAAGCATCTTATAATCCTTTTTGGACCAATCACGCCAGGTTTGAAGAAGACCACCCATGGGGGCTTCTTTTTGTTTGATTTTAGGGCCCTCAATTAGGGACCTAAAATTAAGCTTTCGTGCAAAAAGATTAACATCTTTTATAAATTCAAAACGATCTATGTCTTTTGCCGGACAGAAATTAAGCCCTAGACCAAGTATTTTAATTTCCTCTTCATTTAATTGAACACCAGAGATGTTAATAACTTGTAGAGAATTTGTTTCTTGGTTTAGTTTTTCTCTTCTGTTGTGGATATTTTTAGAGGACCTAGAAGTCCTAGTGTCATTTGTTCTAAAAAAGCATTGTCCTGAGTATTAGGGGAATTTCTTTTTGGGATAGTTCCACAGTGTGTTCCTTGGGCATTTGCTGATGATGTGCTGGATCCACTTGCCATTGGGTTTGATGGTGATTGATTTTGAGTTTTAGGTCCAAGTTTTAAAGCCTTGGCTGTTTGTGTAGTCTGAAAATTATGCTGTGTTCCCATAGGGGTATCCCTTTCATCATCTTTCCTTTTTTCCTGTCTAATTCTATTAGATCTCTCTTGGCGAGCATTCCAAAAGTTGGAAGATGTGGAGGATGCAGCTGATGAGTCAGACCAGTTGCCATCCTCTCTATTCTGTTCATTTTGTGGTCTAGACCTATATGTTTTATTAGTATTCCTTTCCCATTTATAGGCTCTTCCTGTCCTAAATGCCATTTGGTCACGATTCATTTTTTTGTCTTTTCTTTTAATAATTTCTCCACTAAATTTTTCCACTGCATGTTTAATTTCAAGATTTTTTTCCTTGAAAATGGGTTTATTTTGGAATGCCGCTAGTTGGTTTACAATTTCTACTATTTCTTTGTCTAAAATGAGTGCTTCTGCCTCGTAATAGCTTTTTAGAATCTTCATCATTTCAATTGAGCATTGTGTGAGATTATCTTCCCATTTATTTTTTAATTCTGTTGAAACTGAATGAATTGTTGGAAATATTTGTATACGTAACCCAATGGGTATAATTTTGGTGTCTATATATTGTTGGAAATAAGTGGCATGCCAGAAAAAAGTTGTCTTACGTATTAGAAGTTGTCTTAAACGAGTTGTGATTTGCGAGATTTCGGAGTCCTCCTTATTTGAGCCGCGAATTTCAGTCTGTATTTGTAACATGTAATTGGACCAGAGATTTCCCAGATAGTCAGCCATTTCAGTCACTGTCAAAGAGACAAAAGGACAGACCCAGACACACAAAAAAAAAAAAAAAAAAAAAAAAAAAAAAAAAAGGGGAAAAGGGGGGGAGGAAGGGAAAAGAGGGGGGAGGTTAGGGGATGTGAGATGGAGGGAGGAGAAGAAGTGTTGTGGGATTCAAATTCAGTAGATATTCTTTAACAAACACTATTGTAATATCTAGTTCAGTATATCATACATATTACTTTTATGCGAATTATATTCTCAAAAGTATTACATTAAACATATGCATAGATTTGGCTTGTTAATTATTAATTTAATATATTTAATTAAATAGAGCGACCCTTAAATAGATCCCCCTTCCAGAGGAGTTGGGGATTTGACTCCCCTCAAAGAACAACAGACAGTATGGATGGAAGGGGGAATTGGGGTCTTTTTAATCAGAGATTATAATGGCACCTGCCCCCATATGCAAGCAATGGAAAGAATTCACAAATCTAATAACTGTTTTATGTACCTTTAGATTATTAAAGACTGAATCTCTGTTTACATACTTTCCTTTGCTGGACCCTGAGGAAGCGCATAATGCGAAACGCGTAGCTCCAGCATTTTCTATTTGTATTTGTATTAATCCTGTCACTATGTATTGACTGTTCTATCTATTAGAGTGATATACTTTTTGGTTTTACTATGTATTAATAAAGATTTATGTATTTTTTAAAAAAACAACTGTGTACCGTTGTTATGTTACAAGAACATGTGCATACTTTGACTGTTTGTATAGGCACATTTAAACCCCCCTTTTCTTCTTGTAGGGACGTAGTCTTGACCCTTCCATAGGGACAGGCCTATGCCCTTGCTGGAATTCTTTCCATTGCTTGCATATGGGGGCAGGTGCCATTATAATCTCTGATTAAAAAGACCCCAATTCCCCCTTCCATCCATACTGTCTGTTGTTCTTTGAGGGGAGTCAAATCCCCAACTCCTCTGGAAGGGGGATCTATTTAAGGGTCGCTCTATTTAATTAAATATATTAAATTAATAATTAACAAGCCAAATCTATGCATATGTTTAATGTAATACTTTTGAGAATATAATTCGCATAAAAGTAATATGTATGATATACTGAACTAGATATTACAATAGTGTTTGTTAAAGAATATCTACTGAATTTGAATCCCACAACACTTCTTCTCCTCCCTCCATCTCACATCCCCTAACCTCCCCCCTCTTTTCCCTTCCTCCCCCCCTTTTCCCCTTTTTTTTTTTTTTTTTTTTTTTTTTTTTTTTATTATTTGTGTGTCTGGGTCTGTCCTTTTGTCTCTTTGACAGTGACTGAAATGGCTGACTATCTGGGAAATCTCTGGTCCAATTACATGTTACAAATACAGACTGAAATTCGCGGCTCAAATAAGGAGGACTCCGAAATCTCGCAAATCACAACTCGTTTAAGACAACTTCTAATACGTAAGACAACTTTTTTCTGGCATGCCACTTATTTCCAACAATATATAGACACCAAAATTATACCCATTGGGTTACGTATACAAATATTTCCAACAATTCATTCAGTTTCAACAGAATTAAAAAATAAATGGGAAGATAATCTCACACAATGCTCAATTGAAATGATGAAGATTCTAAAAAGCTATTACGAGGCAGAAGCACTCATTTTAGACAAAGAAATAGTAGAAATTGTAAACCAACTAGCGGCATTCCAAAATAAACCCATTTTCAAGGAAAAAAATCTTGAAATTAAACATGCAGTGGAAAAATTTAGTGGAGAAATTATTAAAAGAAAAGACAAAAAAATGAATCGTGACCAAATGGCATTTAGGACAGGAAGAGCCTATAAATGGGAAAGGAATACTAATAAAACATATAGGTCTAGACCACAAAATGAACAGAATAGAGAGGATGGCAACTGGTCTGACTCATCAGCTGCATCCTCCACATCTTCCAACTTTTGGAATGCTCGCCAAGAGAGATCTAATAGAATTAGACAGGAAAAAAGGAAAGATGATGAAAGGGATACCCCTATGGGAACACAGCATAATTTTCAGACTACACAAACAGCCAAGGCTTTAAAACTTGGACCTAAAACTCAAAATCAATCACCATCAAACCCAATGGCAAGTGGATCCAGCACATCATCAGCAAATGCCCAAGGAACACACTGTGGAACTATCCCAAAAAGAAATTCCCCTAATACTCAGGACAATGCTTTTTTAGAACAAATGACACTAGGACTTCTAGGTCCTCTAAAAATATCCACAACAGAAGAGAAAAACTAAACCAAGAAACAAATTCTCTACAAGTTATTAACATCTCTGGTGTTCAATTAAATGAAGAGGAAATTAAAATACTTGGTCTAGGGCTTAATTTCTGTCCGGCAAAAGACATAGATCGTTTTGAATTTATAAAAGATGTTAATCTTTTTGCACGAAAGCTTAATTTTAGGTCCCTAATTGAGGGCCCTAAAATCAAACAAAAAGAAGCCCCCATGGGTGGTCTTCTTCAAACCTGGCGTGATTGGTCCAAAAAGGATTATAAGATGCTTAAAATCCTGACCGAGCTTGAGGATGAGTCGGGTCCAACTACACCTGGACCCAGCCCACCCTCGACCTCGGTAGGAACAACACAACAATCAGTACAAACTTTTAAAAAAAAAGTCTAAACGTTTCCCGAGTCAAACCAATCCTAAAGTTGATCTTTTTATCCATATGGTGACAAAGGATATTAAACAAATGAACATACGAAAAAACTCTAGTAACCTGTCCGAAATTGAATACCAGGCTCTATGTAACTTACAAGAACGCAAAGATATTGTGATTAAGTCTGCGGACAAAGGCGGAAATGTTGTTATTCTAAATCAAGTACAATACACAGAAATGTGCAACAATATTCTTGATAATAGAGCCTGGTATTCAAGAGTAAGCAGTTTACAGTTACTTAAAAATCAAAGAGAATTTCTAAAACTTCTAGATCAATACCATCAGTGGGGAATTATAACCAAGGATTTGATGGAATTTTTGATTATTAAAGAACCCACAACGCCCACATTTTATGCACTTCCAAAAATGCATAAAAATCACACCAATCCCCCCGGCCGTCCCATAGTCTCGGGCATCAATAGTCTTACACAGAATGCTAGTTCGTATGTAGATGCATACCTTCGCCCACATGTAGAGTCGTTACCCTCGTATCTAAAAGATACTATGCATATGCTATTAACGATTGAAAATATACAGATCGAAGAGGAGACCTATCTGGTATCTATAGATGTTGAGTCCCTATACTCAAATATTCCACACTCTCGAGGTGTGGAAGTTATTGAATCCTTTTTGGATGAGAGAGGACTTGACCATAGAAGGTTAAATAAGTTTGTTTCTGACTTATTATTTTTTATCTTGACACATAACGTTTTTGTGTTTGATGGTTCCCACTACCTCCAGGTACAGGGGGTGGCGATGGGGACCAAATGTGCCCCATCTTATGCCAACCTGTACCTGGGGGGGTGGGAACGATGGCTCTTTGCCCAAGAATCTATATCAGTATATCTGGCATATATAGAGATCTGGAAAAGATATATCGACGACATATTCATCCTATGGTCGGGTCCTCTCGACACCCTAAAGGAATTCATAGACATCCTGAATGTAAATGACTTCAACTTGCATTTCACCTATGTTTTTGATAGATCTAGGATTCCTTTTTTAGATCTCGAGATCTATAGAAGCATGGATAATACACTTTCAACCACACTCTATAGAAAACCAACTGCAACAAATGCGTTATTACATGCAGATAGTAGTCACCCAAGACATATAATTCAAGGAATACCAATAGGACAGTATTATAGGATTCGTAGAAACTGTTCGGAAGTGACTGAATTTGAAAAAGAAGCTTTAGAATTACAAAAAAGATTCCTACAGAGGGGATATAGTAGGAAAAGCACTAAAAAAGCATACAAAAAAGCAAAAGACAGCCCTAGAGACCTTCTCCTTTTTCAAGGAGAATGTCAAAACTCTCAAAACTCAACTAAAATGATCACGAGATATTGTTCTCAATCCAACCAACTAAAAAGTATTATAGCCAAACATTGGCATCTCTTGGCAGAGGATAAAATCCTCAGTAACTTTGTGGATACTAGACCGAGTGTGATTTTTAGGAGAAATAAATCTATTCGAGATATGGTGACTGCCAGTCACTACCAGAGAGACAAAAGGGCAGACCCCTGTATCAAACTACCCCAAGGCACTTTTCCCTGTGGACTATGTGGTTATTGTAAATTCATTGCTAGCAAGCCTCAACAAACGTTGCCAAATGGACGCCCATTTGTTCTCAAACATTTTGTGACATGCCAAACTATAGGTATTGTCTATATTTGGAAATGTGAATGTCCCGCTTTTTATGTGGGCAAAACCAAACGACATTTCTGGGAGAGAATCAAGGACCATGTATCATACATAAGGGGTGGAGACTTAGAAAGTCCCATAGCAAGACACATAGCTCAAACGCATAGATATAAATGTCCAAAATTCAAATTTTTCGCCCTAGATAGGATCCATCCTGGACCCAGAGGGGGACCTTTTGACAACTTAATTCTACAAAGGGAAGCACGTTGGATTTTTTCTTTAAATGCCTGCACCCTCCCAGGACTGAATGAACATCTGAGCTTTGCCCCCTTTTTGGCAGACTAATACCCTCTTAGACTCTCCAATATGATATTGAAGAGATTAACTCATTTAGATTTACTTTTTTATATAATTTTCAAGTTAAATAAAAATAATTTAAAAAAAAATTTTTTTTTTTTTTTTTTTTTTTTCTCTTTTTTTCTCTTTTTCCCCCCCTTATCCTTTTTTCCCCCCCCCCTTTTTTTTTTTTTTTTTTTTTTTTTTTTTCATTGCTGTAGGTCTGTTTACCGCGTGGTCCATTGTCCTACATATCGGCTGCCAAATTATATATTCTTTTTCTTCTTCTTTTTACAAATCTCAATTATTCACTGCTCCACATGACCAGACCATATAAGCAGATTTGCTAATGCCATTTCTGAGTAAAACTGTTTGCTGGTACATTTATGGATAATTTCTCCCCTTATATGGCTTAAATGCAGGTTTGAATTGATTCAAATAGGGAATAAATAGTTATATTCAGATGTTTTTCATACATGCTATATTGAATGTTAAGATATTTTCCTGCTTTTCCTGCACGTATAATATTACCATTTTTGACAGTGTCAATCAACTTCTATTGGCTTTTATTTGTCTGAATGGTGGATTACGTTACGGCAGATCGTCACTTCCGGTCCCGGAACCGGAAGTGATGCTCACTTCCGGTATGCGGGAACATCCTCCCGCGGCGTCTACACGTGGACGCTATGGCGGGCGGATGTGGGGGGCGTGAGACCGGGAGGAGGAGGAGACCAGATACAGATTGGTTAGTATATATACCGGACAGCTTAGTAAGCTCACACTTACAGGCTGCCTAGGCTGAGTGTCATACTCCCCGTGGGTTTTTCTGAATTGCTTCAGATGGTAAGTGTTCTAATTATAGACTCAGCTCCTCACTTTTCCTTTTTGTCAGGCTCAGCACTTTACCAACGGTCCATTATTTTTATATATCTTTTCAGATTCGGGGCTGGATCCAATTTGTCTAAAGCATCCAGTTACTCTCTCATACTTAGTTTTTTCTGGCACCACATTGATCCCCAAGTTTTAAAGGGGACTCTCTATTTAACCCTTTCTCACTTAATACTGGTGCACACCTTTGTAGGGGATTCCAATGTTTAACCCCCTCTCTACTTAAATAGATGCACGTCTTGCTTGACGTTTACACCACCTAACACATAAATTTTAGAGAATGAGTCCCTGGTAAGTACCTATTCTTACAAATCACCATCCCCCTTATTAAAATAATCTAATAAGGAGTAACCATACATACATATAAATTCATTTTTTTCTTTCTGCTGATTTTAGGGGCTTCTGGCTCCCCCTTTCATACAACATGATTTTAAATTAAACAAGTATATTCAACTCTATTCATTGTGACGTCTAAATTGGGGTAAGACAATTTAATGCCTTAGTATGTCATATTTTTAGTATATAATAAAGTGAATATACCTCTCTATATATACCATTTATCTTTTTTGGTCTCCTCCATACCTCCTCTATGGATGGACTGTCCCCTGAGCCACTATACTCGGGTGAACTAGCCTATCCTTATCACTGCCCCCCCTGTGGGCTACGTGGTAATTCACACTCTACAGCATTCCCCTCCCCCCCTTTTCGATCATTGTTCTCTCATATTCATCCCTTTTTTCTTTTTCCTCTTTCCCACCCTTTTCTACTCTTCCTGTTCAGTATGTGGGATTTAGTTTCTTGTCCCTCTGATAAGCAAAGCATAAAAGAGTTTGTTAAACAGAAATGGTTTTTCTCTCCCTCCTTTCTATCTAAAGGAATCTATAATATAGGAACCAATATACTAACCAGCTATATTTATGGAAAATCTATCTTTTGATCTACTTATATAATTGTTAAATAATTAGAGTAAAATTGATGTGTTCAAGGTTAAGATAATAGTGTAAGTAACATACAATTGATAGCTGCAAATAACAAACTGAGAATAAAAAAAAAAAAAAAATGTTATGAGACATATGTGTATATTCACAAATCTAATAACTGTTTTATGTACCTTTAGATTATTAAAGACTGAATCTCTGTTTACATACTTTCCTTTGCTGGACCCTGAGGAAGCGCATAATGCGAAACGCGTAGCTCCAGCATTTTCTATTTGTATTTGTATTAATCCTGTCACTATGTATTGACTGTTCTATCTATTAGAGTGATATACTTTTTGGTTTTACTATGTATTAATAAAGATTTATGTATTTTTTAAAAAAACAACTGTGTACCGTTGTTATGTTACAAGAACATGTGCATACTTTGACTGTTTGTATAGGCACATTTAAACCCCCCTTTTCTTCTTGTAGGGACGTAGTCTTGACCCTTCCATAGGGACAGGCCTATGCCCTTGCTGGAATTCTTTCCATTGCTTGCATATGGGGGCAGGTGCCATTATAATCTCTGATTAAAAAGACCCCAATTCCCCCTTCCATCCATACTGTCTGTTATATATATATATATATATATATATACTGTGTGTGTGTATGTGTGTGTGTGTATATATATATATATATATATATATATATATATATACTGTTATACTGTATGTATGTATGTATATATATATATATATATATATATATATATATATACAGTAAAACCTTGGATTGCGAGCATAATTCGTTCCAGAAGCATGCTTGTAATCCAAAGCACTCTTATATCAAAGCAAATTTCCCCATAAGAAATAATGGAAACTCAGATGATTCGTTCCACAACCATTTATTCATAAGTCCTTCAGTTTATAGTCCATATAAAAAGATTATAGCATTGCGATAGGTTGCATAAAATGTCCATCCACAAATAGCCGCTTCCATAAGGGCATTAGAAGCAAAATCCAGCAGGAGCTACAGAGTATCAAATAGAAGAGAGGCGCCTCTAAGTGTAGCAATATGGTTCCATTTAATGAAGGTTCAACATTTAGCAACTCACATGGTTGATGAATAAAACAGGCACATCTAAGTATGCAGGCATCCGGGTTAAAGCTGCCATCTTCTGCACCGCCAGCTGCCAGTCTGTAATCCTGACCGGGAAGACCACCCTGCAGTAAAGCGATCTGAAAGTGAGGGGCAGCATGGAAGGGATGATGTAGATGGCGGTGCGGAGGATGGTCTATGTGGACAGCTTTACCTCAGATGCCTGCATCCTTAGATGTGCCTGTTCCAATCATCAACCATGTGAGTTGCTAAATGTTGTCCCTTTATTAAATTTAACCATATTGCTACACTTAGAAGCGCCTCTCTTCTCTTTTATACTTAGCTGTGACTTGAGGCTACTTGTATATCAAGACATCGCTTGTATATCAAGTCAAAATTTATTTGAAAATTTTGCTTGTCTTGCAAAGCGCTCTTAAACCAAGTTACTCTCAAACCAAGGTTTTACTGTATATATATATATATATATATATATATATATATATATATATATATATATATATATGTGTGTGTGTGTGTGTGTGTGTACTTTTAACCATCTTACTTGGATCTGAATTGCTCAAGAATTGTTATTATTACGATGAACTACTGCATGGAAAATGCGGGACTACAGTATATATCTATTAGTCATCTCAGTACCCAGAATCCTCAGCCGAGGAGCAGATGCCCTGAGCAGTGTATTTTTGTGGCAAAGCTGGTTTCAGAACCTGTTAGGTAAATGCAAATATGCAATAAATATTCCTTTTTGCCGGTGTCTTTTTCATTCAAACATTACTACATTTAGAGAACAGTTGCTCATTTAATTGGTGAACACCCAAAAATAAACTAAGGCAAGTATAGTTTTGCCTGAAAAAAACAGGCACATTAGTTCCAGCAGCTTCATGGTTATGGTAGAAGGATACACAAAGAAAACTCAAACAAGTACAATCTAGCCATTCAAGGACTGAAAAATAATATAAGTAAAAGCTGGAATACTTCAAAGTACTTTTTATATTGTCCCTAAGCTTTTATGAGAACGTTAATTACACAACACAACCCACTGTTTGAAATAAACCAGTCATTCTGTTTTTTATTTAAAGTAGTTTAATCTACTTTTGTATTTTGCCTACCCTGTTTTCCTTCTTTACCCCTTCATCAGCATGCTAGTGAAAATTTTAAAGCGTTAAAGTGTATCTAAAACCAAGAACAAGATTTTACTGCAACTTGCCAGTCCTTAGATGTGGTGGCTGCATTCGTTTTTTTTTTTTTTATGCTGCCAGTAATATACTTCCTGTTCTTGGATTCAATTACTGTACTGTATATGGAGGAGCAGTGTTGTCACTGTGGGACAGGCGTACAGAACACTTCTCTGTAGGCAGGTTTAGGCTGGGTTCACACTGATTTAAATGACCAGAAAACAAACAATGGTAATGGCGCCAAGGAAGAACAGTTGGAACCAACTGGTTCTGCTAAAAACAGTTAAAAAGGACACAATCTCTATATGCTATGTGAAGGGTCCATGAAAATGTCCATTAGAGAATGTCCATAATATAAGATAGGCCTGAAGAAGGAGCGCATGCTCCGCAAACGCGTTGCCTAGGGCATCCCATCACGTCCGTTTAGTGACGTCAGGAGGAGGCGTCTGTGCGTTCCATGGCCAGAGGAAGAGCCGACTACCACCGGCAGCGTCCCTAGGAGCCACAACCACAAGAGGCCATCCTGATCTCCCACTCCATGGACAGGGATGATTATTAACAGCGCTTATAATGTTTCTTTGCCCCTGATGCTTACATTGTTTGTGAGTACCTATACATGTATTTTTATCGAATAAAGCCCTATATGCTGCACTTAGTTTGCCTGTGCTCTCTTCCCACACTGATGCAAATTGGATGCAGGTTCCCCCGCATCCAATTCGCATCACAGGAAACTGTGACTGGCTCTCAATGGAGCCGGTTCACACATTTCCAAGGCGGCCATGAAGCGCATTTCACAAGGGTCCTGTGCCTCTTTGGCTCCATTTTAGGTCCAAATTTAAGTGAAAATCCTGGCCTGATTCATCCCTGGAAACAGGGACACACGGACCCCTGCTGTGAGCTGCATTCATACAGTGTGACACCTAGCCTCAAAGTTCCCCTGTAATGGTTGCTCCTCCTAGTGATGGAGTTGTGCCACAGGGTAAACTTTTATAAGGTGGAAGAAACTTGGGTTTTCTGGGTAAGATTCAAGCTAAGGAAAGGGGTCTTCAGAGGGTTGCATGTGCTCTCCCCTTTGAGGTAAGAGCGGTTCTTACCTTTAAGAGAGTACCAATTGAGGGAATGTTTGGAGCAGTATGTGCTGTACGAGTACCACTATTCTCTGGACAATTTCTTGATCTTGAACAAGTTTATTTGCCAAAATTTAAAAGCAATGTAGCCAGAGATTGGAATGCAACGTTTCCATTACTTAAAGCAAGGGACTGGGACTACTTGAACAGCAAAGAGCCTCTGAGTAATATTCTACAGGGGTGATGTGATAAGTACAGCCAAAGTCTGGGGAGACGAGTTGTTTTATTGGTACAAGCCTGGTTGGCCCTGGAATGGTTGGTGATGGAGGAAAAGAAGTCCCTCTCCTGACAGTGAGAGCGAACCCCCTCATGTTACATGCGTCAGATGACCTGGGCACTGTGTCTCATGGGCCACGGGTGCCTCGTTGGATTTCTGGAGCTTCTATCTAGACCACATGTCAAACGTAGGCCTGTGTTTGTGTACTCTAGGCAGAAAGGAGTTAAAGGTGAAGTAACCAGGAGGATGTGGATATGATTTCTTGGACTGACATCTGTGCATGTGACAGTAGTTGGTTTGGGCTGAACCCTAGTGTGACTCCTTGCAATGCTGTATGTACAGGTCCAGCCCAACTGCACATGTCAGCCACACAGAAGAAAGCTGGGCCCCCTATATCCCCATCTTCGCTTCTCCATAACCTAGGGGGAATGTATTCTGCAGTCCACAGAGAAGAACTGAGCATGGCTGAGAACACTGTTTGGAATTTCAATGCAGGACAAAAATTATAAACTAACTGGATATCTGGTAGGATCAGCAGG
This sequence comes from Pelophylax lessonae, assembly GCF_965119305.1. NCBI lineage: Eukaryota > Metazoa > Chordata > Amphibia > Anura > Ranidae > Pelophylax > Pelophylax lessonae. Next base: position 391,572,430 of record NC_138770.1, read on the forward strand.
TATTATTCTAACTGTATAAATTAAGGACCAACAAAACAAATAATTTAATTTCCCAAGCGCTTAATACAACAATGATCATTTAAAAATATTTTTATTCATTTTTTTTTCTAAATATATTGCATTTCAGCATGTATGTGTACTAATTCGACTAATTTATTAAATAATTATATTTAACAAGCCTGCTTTTGTTTGATACAGCTAATCAGGTTCAACGTTAATATAAAGTGTTTGTGGATGCACAAGGTTTTTACCTTCATCCATTCTATGCATGAAGTTAAAAAACCTTCTGCATGCAGTAGCCTCCCCAGCCCTCCCTAATAATCATCTGAGCCTCATTTCGATCTAGCGATGTGCACGAGAGAAGCAGCTCACCGGGTCTCTTCCTTCTCATTAGCCGAGACAGCAGTGGGAGCCATTGGTTCACACTACTGTCAATCACAGCCAGTGAGCAAATAAGGAGAGAGCAGGGGCTGAGCCTGTGTAAATAGACAGGGCAGCGTCTCAGTAGTGAGCCTGCTTTGGTGCCCCCAAAACAAGCTGCTTCCTATGGGGGCACTTGGGAGGAGGAAGAGGCCAGGAGCACTGGCAGGGGACCTGAGAAGAGGAGGATCGGGGCTGCTGTGTGCAAAACCACTGCAACAGAGCAGGTAAGTATAATATCATTGTTATTTTTAAAAATCTGCCTTTTAATATCACTTTAAATAATTCTATCTATGAGAACTATATAGTCCATAGTCTATATAAAAAGATACAATTAACCACTTTAGGACCGGAGGATTTTCCTGCTTAATGACCAGGCCACTTTTTGCAACTTGACACTGCGCGACTTTAACTGACAATTGCGCGGTCAGGCAACTCAAATGAAATTTACGTCCTTTTTTTCCCACAAACAGAGCTTTTTTTGGTGGTATTTGATCACGTCTGCGCTTTTCATTTTTTGCGATATTAATAAAAAAGAGCGAAAATTAAAAGAAAATATCCAATATATTAAATTTTTGTCATATATTTAAGCCAAAATGTATTTAGCTACATGTCTTTGACAAAAGAAATTCTCAATGAGCATATTTTTAACCACTATAAGACCGGAAGATTTTACCCCATTCCTGACCAGGCTATATTTTGCGATTCGGCACTGTGTTATTTTAACGGACAATTGCGCGGTCGTGCGACACTGTACTGGACTGTAAATTAAATTTATGTCCTTTTTTTTCCCTCACAAATAGAGCTTTCTTTTGGTGGTATTTGATCACCTGTGCGATTTTTAATTTTTGAAAAAAAGAGCGACAGTTTTGAAAAAAACAATATTTTTTACATTCTGATATATAACATTCCCCAGAAAAAATGTATAAATCACATTTTTTTAACATTTTAGGCCAATTTGTTTTCTGCTACATATTTTTGGTAAAAAAAAAAAAATCACAATAAGCATATTTTGATTGGTTTGCGCAAAAGTTATTGCGTTTACTAACTACGGGAAAGATTTGTCATTTTTATTGTTTATATTGTTTATTTGTTTTTTACTAGTAATGGCGGGGATCTGCAATTTTTTTTTTTTTGCGGGACTGCGACATTGCGGCGGACAGATCTGACCCCTAACTGACATTTTTGACACTTTTGGGGGGACCAGTGACATTACTACAGTAATCAGTGCTATAAATATGCACTGTTACTGTAAAAATGCCATTGGCCGGGAAGGGGTTAACTTTATTGGTGATCAAGGGGTTAATGTGTGCCTCATGCTTACTGACGTGTGTGGGGAGAGGGGACTGTGTGACACAGACACAGATCGCAGGTTCAGCTATGCTGAATCCTGTAATCTGTCACAGAGGGGATCCACCCGCTTTGTTTACACAAGCGAGCGGATTTCCTCGGTCTGTCCCCAATGATCGGGGAAGAGCGGCGGTGATCGCCGCCTCTCCTCCCCTGGCCCGACTCTTGCTGTGTCTGGATACAGCGGGAGCGAGCCTCGGCGCCGCAGAGTGGGGGCGGTATCCAGCGACGTAGGTCTAAGTTGCTGGACCCAGGAGAGCCACTTTGCCGCAGTAGGTTCAATGTGAGCGGTCGGCAAGTGATTAAAGATTTAAAGGCAGTCCCCGCGTTACAAACAAGATAGCTGTTTTGTTCTTAAATCAAATTTGTTTGTAAGTCAGAACAGGTACATTTTTTAAGTGTAGCTCCAGACAAAATAATAATTTTTAAGTTTTTTGTATAGCATAGGGAAGGGTTAACACTTAACACCCCTGTATCATTTGTTCCCCTGTTCAGATTTCACCCCACTTTCTGTCCCTATGACAACTGGATTTTGAAAATTATGGGTTGTTGTGGAAACAAGGATTGGTGATAAAGCTTCAGTGGGGCACCATTTTCCCATGGGAACTCTTACAGGAGTGAATTTCCCTTCCTAGGGGTAGATTTGCTCTCACTTCCTGTTGTCTCCCTCCGTTTGTAAATAGGAGTCATTTTTAAGTCGGATGTTTGTAACCCAGGGACCACCTGTAGTTCAGTGAACAATTATTATTTGGAATAAAATATCAGAAAATATACTATGCATTTTAGGGGTTTAGAAATTCCCCCTTCAGTTTGTGCTCTATTCTATTCTCATTTTCTGATAAGGGTTTGACCCCTTTCATCAGCCCATGTCTTTGTATATGGCTGTAGAAAGAACAATAACGTATAGTGATAATGCTTTTTGATGATGGGGTATGCTTCATGGGGTGCAGTTCCTGTGATGGAGACTCTTGGCAGGAAATCTCCAGTAGTAGGCCCAATGCCTCCATGTTGATCTGTGAGATTAGGCGTATCTGAAGACAATTGATATTGTTCAATCCTGCAGTTATCCATTGAAACACAGTGCGGTATTCCAACACAAAATACAGTAAAAGACTACATTTGACTTGCTTTGCCTGCAATGCAAACACATCTAAATATGACCTGCTGCGTTCAAAGGAATGCAAAGCAAGTGAAATGCAGCCCCAGAACTGTCATCCTCACTACACCTTTGAAGTCAATGCTTCAAAAGCAGGAACAATATTAAACATGTTTTGGTTTAACTGGTTCTACAAATTTGTGGGAAATGTATGATGTATTTTTGATTTTACCCAATTTATGCAATTTTCCTGTAATAGAATCACTGCGTTTTACTTATAGCCAATATATACTATATACTGGTATCAATGGCAGTATAGAGATTGAAATATCTGTTATCTGCTCTGTAATTATTTATGAACTGTGCAAGGTCTTTAGACAAGTTAGAAAATGAAGGTCACCCATTAATATTTCAGTCCCTGCCTATCCCAGCTTATGTAAACATGTATTTTTTTGCTATTGTAGTCATCATATTAGAACTGCATTTATGATCCTCATTCATTACGGGGACATTTACAGTGGCATTCATACTAATTTGAGTCAAAATCTCAGCTTCTTGGTGCAGTAATTGTTTACAGCTTATACAAAACCATTAGATTCATTTTGGAGTTCTGTTAACAACTGCCTTTTTAAATTACGGTCATCAAATTTTCCAGCTCTGGGTATTTCTTTAACTAGCTTTGTTGTATTTAAAGCGGAGTTCCGGCCTCAAAATGAATTTGGGCCATCCGCTTGCTGACATTAACCTGATAAATAAATGGATAGTCCCGATTTTTTTTTTTTTTTTGTTTACTTACCTTGTTTTTGAAGAAAGTATACTTACGTTCCTTCTACTTCTTCCTCCCTCTGTCACTTCCTGCTTGCGATGACTCCTGGGAGCTGAACGTCATCGCTCCCAGGAGTCAATGCACCTGCATCGACCCCGCTCGTCGGTTCCGGTGCAGGCGCATCATTCCCTGCTAAACAGCTTCTGGGCATGTCCAGAAGCTGTGCAGGGATGACACGCCTGCCCCGGAAGTGACGGCGGGGCCGGTGCAGGGCATTCTGGGATGAAGAAGACATGGAAGAGGACACCGAAGAGGATGCCCTGGCTTCAGCTGCCCACACCTGAGATGGCAGTGCTGGACAAGAAATTTTCAAGGTAAGTATTTCTTCTAAAAGGTAAGTGCGTCCTGGGACAGTACAGAGGCTATCCATTGTGGAATGCACTAGCTCTGACTGTCCCGGGGGTATTTTTTTCTAAAAAACTTTTCCGAGGCCGTAATCCCGCTTTAAGAGGCAATCAGGTTCCAACCTTAAGGCATACATTCCTTGTCTCAGTGTGAGCACTGAGACAAGGAACAGTCCAGTATCTTTTGTTTTTTTTTGTATTTTTTTTTAACTTGGATGGGAGAAGGGATGAGTGGGATGCGCCTCTGGCTCAACTCTACACAATATGAGTGGGACAACTGAAAAACGCCCGTTGGCGCAGACTTGACACTGGCTAGATGCCGGTCAACGCCGGTTGATGCTGGTTAACACTGACTTGCTGTCTGTTAACGCTGAACTGACTTCTGACACTTTCATGTGGCACAAAGTCCTAATTAAAGTTTCCTTGACCCCTCTTCACTGAGGTAGTTACTTGTAAGACTGCTGCATTGCTTAACATTTCAGGGCCCGCACCGACACCCTCTTTCACACCCAATTATCTTCAGGTCTTTATCACAGGCACCCCCTTTCCAAGCCCTCTCTACTGGTTAGCTGGCTCCTGGATCCCTCTGACCTTCTGGAGTGGTCCCCTATCCTAGGCAGACCCCTGGGCAGTTTACAGTACTCATGACACTGCTTTCCTGGAAACTTCTGCCCCAGCAGCTCCACTCGGTCCTCAGCACACTGAATCCCTCGCTGCAGCTCAGCTCAACCTTCTGTCCTTCAGGCCGACCACCAAAGACCCCTTCTCTAGCGCTGACAGGAGAAGAGGCAGCCGTCACCCTCCTCCTGGGACTCTGCTTCCCACAAAAGACACCCTGTCATGTGCTCCCCTCACACTTATACCCCATCCCAGGATGCATTGCAGTAAATTCTGCCCTCTGGGATAGATACAAGCCCTGGTGTGCTATTGGTCAGGCTTCCTCCACTGCCCAATGCAAGCCTTCGTTGGACACAGTGGGGAGACTCCCCAAGCTCAACAGACACACCTAGGAACACATGACAGCCTAGCTGAATGATCGGATCCCCCTGATAAGCAGGCAGGGCCCCCCTTATGGATTTTCCTAGCACCTACCTAGGGTGCTACATACTGTTTGGTTTTAGTAGTTCCTTGGATGTTCCTTATTAAAATGTTAAAGTAGAGGGTTATAACCCCTGTCGGATTCTTTTTTTTTTTTTTTTTTTGTATTGCCATCTGTGTCCCATTGTGGAGATTTCCCTTCACTTCCTGTCCCATAGTCAAACAGGAAGTGAGAGGAAATCCCTGCAAATAAAGGGAATTCCTTGGGGACCCCTAAGTCACAAGAACTAGTGTTCCCATTAGAATATTTTCCTTCTATTACTTTTCTGAGGACAACCCAAATTTGGGGATTTTCTTTTATATTCACTTTCAATGATAATGGTAAACAAGACAGGCGGAGAGGGTGAATCTCCTCAATGGGGGTGCACAATGAAAACTGACAAGCGTTCTCTATCCAAAACTAAAAAAAAAAAAAAAAAAAAAAATGTTTTGCCTTTAGTTATACTTTAATATTAAAAAAGATACTGTCCTTTTTTTCTTTTTTTTTTTTTTTTTGATTGAGTATAAGCACATGGAACTGTTGTAACAACAATAAATTGGTAAACTTGTGTTTTTTTCCTATGCACAGTAAAGCACAGGTTCACTTTAAAGGGTAACTCCTTTCGTGGGGGGAAAAAAAGTAGCAAATAAAGAAAAAAACATTATAGCGTATACAATTGTGGCACAAATCATATTGTAATTGAATGTTATTAAAATTACATTTCCTTTTAATTCTGCAGCTGTTGTAATTTTCTTAAATTGCAATGCAATATGGCCACCAGAATGTGTACTGACTACACCCCAGAAACATAATTTCCTGCTTGTGTGATTGGCTCACCAATTTTCCCAGAAGTCTACACTAGGATACAAGTCCGATTTCAGGCATCCCCTGCAACAAAAATGTAATTTTTGGTGAAATATTACCAATAGGAACACGTCTAAAGGGATGCAGGCTCAGCAGATTTGCTCATTAGTGCCCTACAGCTGCAACAGCTGATAGATAATTATGAAACCACTCCCATTAGACCCACTCAGCACAGAGGAACAAACAGTGATTTCTTCAGAATAACAAAAGGTTAGGAATCTGCAAGAAGGTTTGTTAAAATCTTGGTAATGTACATTAATCACCCAGAGGGGACTGGTTTTTGCTCAACAAAAGTGGAGTTATGCTTTAATGTCCCCGTTCTTATCATTGCCCCAGTAGCACACACTGTACTCACTTTTATTTCACTCCCTCACTGTTTGATTTAGCTGCCAGAAGTGAGGAAAGGAAAAATCCAGGCCAGCCGTAGATGGAGCAATTTTCTTTCTTGCAGGAAAGAAATTTGCTTGATTTCCCCCATCAACACAGACCGTATTGACAGGGTAATCCCTCCCACTGAGCCATTGTGTTCTCCTGGAGGAGGGGTAGGAGAAGCCGTCCCTGCTGGGAGAACACAGTGATTATCGCTAGCGGCTATAACAGACACTAGCGATGATCACATTCGGCAGGTTGGTTGTACCCAAGTTGATTGATCGATCAAATTGGGTATATTCAGTCTGTCCATACACACCGTTCAAATTCTTGCTGAACTGGCTGAGATTGGAACAGTCTATGGCTGGCTTTATGGCTGTTACTCTAGTTGGAGCTTACACAGAGTAGAGGATTCTACCCTCACCCCACTTGGACAGTGTTGGGCCAATCACCAAGTATCAGTATTATAACATGGGAAGGAGGGTAGTAGGTTATATGCTCCTCCATGCCTGTTAGTACTGTTAGTATTATTTTTTTACCACTGATGGCTGAGCAGACTGGTAGGGAAATAAGAAAAAAATCTAGCATAAGTGTACCTAATTCCCTTCTGTTGGAAAAGCAGAACTAAATGACATGCTTACCTTTTGCCAAAAATTCCCCCAGCCCCTCCTAGACCACCAATACACACAGATGTGCACAGCATACTTGCATATTATGGCACACTTACCTGCCAAAGTGCCACACAATATCTGTGATCTGTGCTTTTGCCATATTTGCCTGATCTTCTGCTTTTGGTGTATTTGACCATCTTGATTGGCTGGCCCGGGATGATGTATAAATGGGCACTTGTGCACAGGAATTACCATGCCGAAAAACAATGCCGTGCAGTAATAACCTGTGCTCAAACCATTCTACAATGTATCCAAATCAATAAATTATTAATAACATGAAAAATGCAATGAAAAATATTTTATATTAAACTAATAAATGTTGTCACTATACCATATATCTGTGTCAAGTGTCCTTTTTATACACTATATTACCAAAAGTATTGTGACGCCTGCCTTGACACGCACAAGAACTTTATTAGCATCCCAATCTTAGTCCATAGGGTTCACTATTGGGTTTGCCCACCCTTTGCAGCTATAACAGCTTCAACTCTTCTGGGAAGGCTGTCCACAAGGTTTAGGAGTGTCTATGGGAATGTTTACCATTCTTCCAGAAGCGCATTTGTGGGGTCAGGCACTGATGTTGAACAAGAAGGCCTGGCTCACAGTCTCCACTCTAATTCATTTCAAAGGTGTTCTATCGGGTTGAGGTCAGGACTCTGTGCAGGCCAGTCAGGTTCCCCCACCCCAAACTCGCTCATCCATGTCTTTATGGACCTTGTTTGTGCACCTCACCCTGATAGAACACCTTTGTGATGAATTAGTGGAGACTGCGAGCCAGGCCTTCTCGTCCACCTTAGTGCCTGACCTCATAAATGCGCTCTTGGAACCATAGTCAAACATTCCCATAGACACACTCCTAAACCTTGTGGACACCCTTCCCAGAAGAGTTGAAGCTGTTATAGCTGAAAAGGGTGGGCCAACTCAATATTGAACCCTACGGACTAAAGGGCCATACACACTATAAGATTTTCTGAAGACTTTTTCCTTCAGATTTACCTTTTTCTATGTAGTGCAAGGGCCTGCCAGATTGCATACAAATTGAAAGTGTTTGGGTTTGACCTCATATTATATGGTTTTGGTAAGTCTAAAGGAAAAAGTCTTCAGAAAATCTTATAGTGTGTATGGCCCATAAGACTGGGATGCCATTAAAGTTTATATGCATGTAAAGGCAGGCATCCCAATACTTTTGATAATATAGTGTATATCCACACTCCTCTATGGTGTGAATCCCACAGTGTGTTATTATCTCTCCCAATTTTTATCATGCAGCCAATTTCACATATGGTGTTATCCCGAAACCAACTATCAAATGCCCTCACCTTCTTAATATGACCTAAGCATATAAGGTCTAATGGGCCTTCCCCTTTAATCCAGGGTCAGTATAGCCACGACTAGGATCCCCCTCTGTGGGTTTTCAGATTCTCAATCCACATACATCCTCATCACTCCTTAAAAGAAATGATGTGAGCCAAAGTGACTATCTTAGGAGCAGTGGCGGCTGGTGCTCAAAATTTTTGGGGGGGCGCAAAAAGAAAAATGTAATAGGTATTGCTTCGCGTCAAAAAACGCAGTAAAAAATTGCTTGACTTTGAAGTCATGGTACAGGCATGGCACAGGTGATGGTATAGGCATGGCATAGGTGATGGTACAGGCATGGCACAGGTGATGGTATAGGCATGGCATAGGTGATGGTACAGGCATGGCACAGGTGATGGTATAGGCATGGCATAGGTGATGGTACAGGCATGGCACAGGTGATGGTATAGGCATGGCACAGATATGGTATAGGCATGTCACAGGTCATGGTACAGGAGATGGTATATGCCCCCTTTCAATGCAGTGACCAGCGTACATGCCCCCTTTCAATGCAGAGACCAGTGTACATGCCCCCTTCAATGCAGAGTTCAGCGTGCGTGCCCCCTTCAATGCAATGAACATTGTGCTGTGCCCCCTTCAATGCAATAAACACTGTGCTATGCCCCCTTCAATGCAATAAACACTGTGCTGTGCCCCCACAATGCAGAGTTCAGCGTGCATGCCCCCTTCAATGCAACTGTGCTGTGCCCCCTTCAATGCAATGAACAATGTGCTGTGCCCCCTTCAATGCAATAAACACTGTGCTGTGCCCCCTTCAATGCAATAAACACTGTGCTATGCCCCCTTCAATGCAATGAACACTGTGCTGTGCCCCAACAATGCAGAGTTCAGCGTGCATGCCCCCTTCAATGCAACACTGTGCTGTGCCCCCTTCAATGCAATAAACACTGTGCTGTGCCCCCTTCAATGCAATAAACACTGTGCTGTGCCCCCTTCAATGCAATGAATACTGTGCTGTGCCCCCACAATGCAATGAACACTGTGCTGTGCCCCCTTCAATGCAATAAACACTGTGCTGTGCCCCCTTCAATGCAATAAACACTGTGCTGTACCCCCTTCAATGCAATAAACACTGTGCTGTGCCCCCTTCAATGCAATAAACACTGTGCCCCCTTCAATGCAATGAACTCTGTGCTGTGCCCCAACAATGCAGAGTTCAGCGTGCATGCCCCCTTCAATGCAACTGTGCTGTGCCCCCTTCAATGCAATGAACACTGTGCTGTGCCCCCACAATGCAGAGTTCAGCGTGCATGCCCCCTTCAATGCAACTGTGCTGTGCCCCCTTCAATGCAATAAACACTGTGCAGAGTTCAGCGTGCGTGCCCCCTTCAATGCAACTGTTCTGTGCCCCCATCAATGCAGAGTTCAGCGTGCGAGCCCCTTTCAATGCAGAGCGCCACAGCATTGTCCCCAATCACTGCAGAGAGCCACAGCATTGTCCCCAATGATTGCAGAGTGCCACAGCATTGTCCCCAATGATTGCAGAGTGCCACAGCATTGTACCCCAGTGATTGCAGAGCGCCACCGCATTGTACCCCGGTGATTGCAGAGCGCCACAGCATTGTCCCCCAATGATTGCAGAGCGCCACAGCATTGTCCCCCAATGATTGCAGAGCGCCACAGCATTGTCCCCCAATGATTGCAGAGCGCCACAGCATTGTCCCCCAATGATTGCAGAGCGCCACAGCATTGTCCCCCAATGATTGCAGAGTGCCAGCATTGTCCCCCAATGATTGCAGAGCGCCACAGCTTTGTCCCCCAATTATTGCAGAGTGCCACAGCATTGTCCCCCAATGATTGCAGAGTGCCACAGCATTGTCCCCCAATGATTGCAGAGTGGCCACAGCATTGTCCCCCAATGATTGCAGAGCGCCACAGCATTGTCCCCCAATGATTGCAGAGTGCCACAGCATTGTCCCCCAATGATTGCAGAGCGCCACAGCATTGTCCCCCAATGATTGCAGAGCGCCACAGCATTGTCCCCCAATGATTGCAGAGCGCCACAGCATTGTCCCCCAATGATTGCAGAGCGCCACAGCTTTGTCCCCCAATGATTGCAGAGTGCCAGCATTGCCCCCCAATGATTGCAGAGCGCCAGCATTGTCCCCCAATGATTGCAGAGCGCCACAGCATTGTCCCCCAATGATTGCAGAGCGCCAGCATTGTCCCCCAATGATTGCAGAGTGCCAGCATTGTCCCCCAATGATTGCAGAGTGCCAGCATTGTCCCCCAATGATTGCAGAGTGCCAGCATTGTCCCCCAATGATAGCAGAGTGCCAGCATTGTCCCCCAATGATAGCAGAGTGCCAGCATTGTCCCCCAATGATAGCAGAGTGCCAGCATTGTCCCCCAATGATAGCAGAGTGCCAGCATTGTCCCCCAATGATTGCAGAGTGCCAGCTTTGTCCCCCAATGATTGCAGAGCGCCACAGCATTGTCCCCCAATGATTGCAGAGCGCCACAGCATTGTCCCCCAATGATTGCAGAGCACCACAGCATTGTCCCCCAATGATTGCAGAGCGCCACAGCTTTGTCCCCCAATGATTGCAGAGTGCCAGCATTGCCCCCCAATGATTGCAGAGTGCCAGCATTGCCCCCCAATGATTGCAGAGCGCCACAGCATTGTCCCCCAATGATTGCAGAGCGCCACAGCATTGTCCCCCAATGATTGCAGAGTGCCAGCATTGTCCCCCAATGATTGCAGAGTGCCAGCATTGTCCCCCAATGATTGCAGAGTGCCAGCATTGTCCCCCAATGATTGCAGAGTGCCAGCTTTGTCCCCCAATGATTGCAGAGCGCCACAGCATTGTCCCCCAATGATTGCAGAGCGCCACAGCATTGTCCCCCAATGATTGCAGAGCGCCACAGCATTGTCCCCCAATGATTGCAGAGCGCCACAGCTTTGTCCCCCAATGATTGCAGAGTGCCAGCATTGCCCCCCAATGATTGCAGAGTGCCAGCATTGCCCCCCAATGATTGCAGAGCGCCACAGCATTGTCCCCCAATGATTGCAGAGTGCCAGCATTGTCCCCCAATGATTGCAGAGTGCCAGCATTGTCCCCCAATGATTGCAGAGTGCCAGCATTGTCCCCCAATGATTGCAGAGCGCCAGCATTGTCCCCCAATGATTGCAGAGCGCCAGCATTTTCCCCCAATGATTGCAGAGTGCCAGCATTGTCCCCCAATGATTGCAGAGCGCCAGCATTGTCCCCCAATGATTGCAGAGCGCCAGCATTGTCCCCCAATGATTGCAGAGCGCCAGCATTGTCCCCCAATGATTGCAGAGTGCCAGCATTTTCCCCCAATGATTGCAGAGTTCCAGCATTGTCCCCCAATGATTGCAGAGCGCCAGCATTGTCCCCCAATGATTGCAGAGTGCCAGCGTGCGTACTCCCTTCAAACTTACCTGGCGGCGGGGCGGCTCAGCTTCTTCCTCTTCTGCGGCGGGTCCTTCTCCCTCGTCTCGGCGGCGGGAACCGGCGGGCAGCCTGCTCCCTTCAAACTTACCTGGCGGCGGCGCGGCTCAGCTTCTTCCTCCTCTTCTGCGGCGGGTCCTTCTCCCTCGTCTCGGCGGCGGGAACCGGCGGGCGGCCTCTCCTTTTCTCTGAGCGGCGGTGACGGTGAGTGACTGACGCACGCACCGGCACCGCCCCCATTGCGACGTCAGCGATATCCTGGATGATGATTGGTCCAGGCTGTAGACTCAATCACAGCCAGGATATCAGAAAGTGGGGGTGTCCAACCGCAAAGACTTGCGCCCAGGATACCCCCCTACCCCCCAGAAGGCAGCCAATCGGCGCCTCTTCTGGGACGTAACCCCACCCCCCCCCCCCCAGCCACCAGTTCCTTCAGGCAAGGCCAACTTTATTTGTTCGTTTTTGTTTTTTTTTTTTTTCTTTTTTTTTAGGGGTAGGGGGGGCGGCGCCCTGGCGCCCCCTATGCACGGGCCGCCACTGCTTAGGAGGAAACAAAGGCTCTTTATTTGAAGTGCACTAGAACAGTGCACAATTCTATGTAAGTAGATTTCTAATTAGTTTAAATAAAATATTTGTGGGAAAATGGAGAGCACTATGGCTTTGTTTATTCTTTTTGAGCTTTTGGGGGTATTTTTCTTATAGAGTGATGAGGATGAATGTGGATTAAGAATCTGAAAGCCCACAGATGGGGAGACCAGTTGTGGCTATACTGACCCCTGTAAGGTACATATTAAGAAGCTGAGGGCATTTGATAGTTTGTGTCGGAATTTCACTATATGTGGTGAAGCTGGCTGCATGATTAAAGCCAGCCATAGATGGTTAGAATCACAGCTGTTTCAGCAGGGACCGGCCGATATAGGCTGATTGTACCCAAGTCGATCCATCAATCGACTTGGGTACAGCCAGCATGTCAGATTTTTCATGTGACTATTGCCAGCGGCAGTACACTTTAGGATGAAATAGGATCCTGCAGTACTGTATATATAATATATATTTGCAAGCAAGCAAAAAAAATAAAAGGAAAGAACTGGAATAGAAGTTGTGAAATAGGTAAATAACTTCTGTCTTTGCAGCGTATATTTATTCTTGTAATAGGATACTATGATAGGAAATAATGAAACTTATTACACATTCATACAGGTACATAAAAAAACAAGAAGTAAATAAATACACAGTGCAACTTATTTTTTACTGGGAGCAATAATCTTTTATTTCGCTTAGTGGAGCATGCCTCACCCTGCGGTGTAGCTTTGGTGTATATGTGGAAATATACAGAGTAATATTTACTGAAGCAATAAAACTGGTGCCCTTTCTGATCACAGCATATAGTGCCCATGTTTGCAGAGAGTTAAACATACAAGTACAGAAGTTCATGTCTGCTTTGAGGTTGTCTACACCCAGTTTTTGGTCCTTCCTTCATATGCTTTATTTCTACATTAAGGTGTGCCCTGGCTATAGTGCAAACTTGAACTGAAAACAATCAGCAACACATGTGGTGACTAAATTATTCAGTTCTAGTCAATTATTTATCCGATTGTAAGCTTATTTATGTAATATAACAGTATGTGCGACCGTCCTTACATTGCATATGTGCTTAGGAGATGATTAACTGAGCAAGATATTTATACATTGCCTTTTCAAATACCAATTCATCATCAGTGGAAATAGTTTTCTTCTACTTGATCTAATGGACATTTGACATGACATGATACCAGTGTAAAAATAACTTTCATAACTGAGAGAAAAACTTTTAGTCTTTGTGTCTTCTAAAATGGAACTCCAGCCAAAACTCTTTATTGCTCTTTGTGTTTCTGTTGAGCAGATCCCTATCCAATTTCTGTCTTGGTTATAACATAGGAAATTAGTGGACAAGTGTACTGGAAAAGTAAAAAAAAATGAAGGGCTCTTTCACACCAACGACCTGATCAGATGCGCCTGTCAGTTTTTTAGGCGGATCTGATCGGATCCCTGTGGGGCAGCGGATGTCAGCGGTGACATGTCTGCTGACACTCGCCATCCGCATCTGATCCTGTCCGTGAAATCCGGACGGATGGAAACCCTATTTTCCATCTGTCCAGGGGATCGGATCGGATGAGAGCGGACAGACGGTCCGCTCTCATCCGATTCACCCATAGAGAGCAGCGGGGCTCTGACACCTCCCTCTCCTCACACAGTGCGGAGACGGAGCTGTCATCCGCCTGCTTATCGGGGATTGAGCAGAGCACGGTAGAGAACGGTCCACACCGGACAGCGGACCATGTGAAAGGAGCCTTAGTGTGTTCAAAAAATAAATAATAAATAAATATATATATATATATATATATATATATATATGTATATATATATATAATATATATATACACACAACACAACAATATAAGTATTGAAGACGTCACCATTTTTCTAGGTAAATATTTTCTAATGGTGCTATTGACATTAATTTTCATCAAGTCAGTAACAACCCATGCAATCTTTAAATACAAAGAAACCAAACCAAATAAGTTCAGAAATTAGGTTGTGTGTAATAAAATAGAATGACACCAGAAAAAAAGTATTTTACACGTTAACTGAAATTTATTTAATGCTTCGTACAAAGTCCATTGTTGACCGCTTTAAGATGCCTTCTGTATGAAGAAACTAGTCGCATGCATTGCTCCGGTGTGATTTCGACCCATTCTTCCACACAAACAATCTTCAAATCTTGAAGGTTCAGTGAGCATCTGATATGAACTCTGATCTTTAGTTCTTTCCATAGATGTTCTATTGGATTCAAGTCAAGTGATTGGCTGGACCGTTCCAGCAGCTTTATTTTCTTTCTTTGCAACCAATTGAGAGTTTTCTTGGGTTTGTGTTTGGGATCATTGTCTTGCTGAAATATTCACCCTCGTTTCATCTTAATCATCCTGGTAGATGGCAGCAGAAATGTATCAAGAATGTCTTGGTACATGTTTTCATTCATCCTTCAATGAAATGAGGTTTGCCAGTACGGTATGCTGAAAAGCAGGCTCATGCCATGATGTTCCCACTTCCAAACTTTACTATTAGTATGGTGTTTTTGTGGTGATGTGCAGTGCCATTTGACCTCCAAACATGGTGTGTATTATGGCATTCAAAGACTTCAATTTTGGCCTCATCTGACCAGACTATATTCTCCCAGTATTTCACAGGCTTGTCTAAATGTTGTGCATCAAACTTTAAATGAGGTTCAACATGCTTTTTTTTTAACAATTGAATTTTGCATGATGAGCATGCATACAGGCCATGACAGTTGAGTGCATTACCTATTGTTTCTTTGAAACAATTGTACCTGCTAATTCCAGATCTTTCCGAAGCTCTCCACAAGTGGCCCTTGGCTCTTGGACAACTCTTCTGCTAATTAGTTTCACTCCTTACAAATCCTGTGAGGAGCATCTAGTCGTAGCCAGTTTATGGTGAAATGATGTTCTCTCCACTTCCAGATCATGGCCTCAACAGTGCTCACTGGAATAATCTTTTTTTTTTTTTTTTTAAAACATACTCTTTATTGAGCAGTTTGAGTTTAAGGTACACAACAAAGCCTATTGGGCATACCCAGGCTTAAGGTAAACTGAAAAAAAAATGACAAACTATCCTCCTGGCAACCAAGATGGCAGATTTGGGTAAAGCCCAATGGCAAAGTCATCACCAAAAATGATACTACCTAATCAGCCTCTACCCTGCAGATGCTCTCATTAAGTCAGTGGATCGAAATCAGGGAGAGGTAACAGATCCTATAAACATATCCCTAGAAGGGTTTGTTTCTACTGAGGTAGCCAGGATCTCCCATGTTTTGGTGAATTTGCCAGGACAACCCCTACACTTATAAGTGAATATATACAGCGGTATTGCGGAGTTGATCAAAGTTTTCCAAAAATCAAGTGTAGGTGCCATTGAAGACTTCCATTTAAGCAGTATGGCCTTGTGGGCATAAAATAATAAAAACCCTATCAGTGTTCTCATTGTTCTGGACATGGCTAATAAGTGGACCAGACCAAGTATACAAACATCCACTGTCAATAGTACAGGGATCAGGGTACACTTTCTAATACACTCAGTAACCTCCTTCCAAAAATACTGAACCATTGGAAACAGCCAGATTACATGCATAAACTGTGCTGGGTCTTCTGCGCGAATCGCCAGCATTTAGCAGAAATGTTTGTGTAAATCCTATGCAATTTTTGTGGGGTAATATATACCTTGTGAAGTATTTTTTTAAATTGGATCAATCTGTCTTTTGCTGAAACTAACTGTTGCATAGGATATTCCCAGACATCCCCCCAGTCCTCTGAACCCATATTCAGGGCCTCCACGCTCCATCTAGCCAGCAATTTATCAAGGCCAACATGAATAGATGGAAGGAGAGCTTTATATATTGTGGATAAAGGTTTTCTCAAAGCCTCATCCCGCAGCAAGCTCTCCAAGCCAACATTCAGAAATTTAGAAATCCTTCTGAAACCAATGTCATCAGTATGTTTTGCAACAATAAGGTTGCGGAGGTCTTGAGAGAGCTCTTTGCTTTTACCTATCAACTATCAGGCCATCAGTTGAGACTTAAGCAGCTGATATTAACTTGCACTGACAAGGGGCATTGATTGCTTAACTTATTGATAGATTTCAGGCTGATGTCTTGGCTTTCCATGCTCTTTTGAACCTCAAATAATTCCTTCAATAATTTTCCCCTGTGTCATTCCATTTTATTACACATAACTAGATTTCTGAAATTATTTGTTTTGGTTTATTTGTATGTATGGATTGCATGAGTTGTTCGACATGACGTGACATTTTCATGTCAATAGCACCTTTAGAAATATAGAAAAATGGTGATGTGTCTGTGTTCAACACCTATTTTACCCGCTGTATAAACAGTGTGTGTGTGTGTGTGTGTGTATATGTATATATATATATATATATATATATATATATATATATATATATATATATATATATAGAACACTTTTTAATCAGAGAATAGCATCAAGTCAATTAAATTCCTGGGATATTGGGATTGTGGATGATGGGGGATGGCGTGTGCTTGTGTGAATGTGTGTATGTCGGATGCGTGTGACTGGTAGGTTGTCTTTCGTCTTTTTCATCTTTGGAACCCTGTTGAAGCCCTGATAGACTTTATCCTATGGACTGCCATGTTGGGCTCTGGGGTGGGCCCCTCTGTAGAGGGGCCCCTCCCTCCCTTCTCCTGTTGGCCACGGTTGACCCAACACTGAGTTTGGTACTGTGTTAATTTGTTTTCTATTTCCTGCACTGTATTCACCTTGACAATGTTTGCTGTCTTGGTTGTGCTGTATTTGTTATGTGTTTTACTGCAAATTTCAAAAATAAACACCTTTCAAAAAAATTCCTGGGATGTTGATCTGGCCAGTTAGGTAGCAGAGGGGGTTTGTTAATCAGTTTCACCTGCTTTGGGTAATGAAATTAACAGGTACACTAGATAGGCAAAAATGAGACGACCTTCAAAACAGGGATTACTTTACAGGTGGAGGCCACTGACATTTTTTTCCCTACTCATCTTTTCTGACTGTTTTTCACTAGTTTTGCATTTAGTTAGGGTCCATGCCACTACTGGTAGCATGAGGCGATACCTGGACCCTATAGAGGTTGCACAGGCAGTCCAACTCCTCCAGGATGGAGAGACTGGTTTAGGCGCTCAGAGGTCAAAGGTCAAAGAGTTCATATAGATATAAGCTGAAACAATGGCAGTAAAAGTGTTGATGTACACAGGTGGGGCAAAAACAGGGGGGGATTAAGAGTCCATGTGCAAATTTATGACAGTTCTTAGAGGCAATCCATGGGTGATCCGCAGCTCAGGGTCAGCTCATTCAAACAGAGTGAAGTCAACTCTAAATGATAAAGGAGGAGGGAAGAGCGCCACTTGAGTGCAAGATTATGATTTATTATGACATAAATACGTAGTAACTTACATTAAAGTAAGGATAAAAGGGTCTGTCAGGTCCAAAACGGTTCCACGATGGTGAGAGGGGTCCACACAATCCAGGGTGCCTCAGGTACAGAGCGCCAGACCAGCTGGCTGTGTGCATCCGGGCGATCAGAAAGATGCGGCCGTGGAAGGAACCGGAAGGAGTCTGACGTCAGCAGCAGGAAACTGGCAAGATGGCGGAGGGAGCTTCAAGATGCGTTTCGGAGTCTGCACGAGGGCTCGGGCAGGGCATGCGCACTCCTTCTTCAGTTGAAGTGAATAACTTAGGGAGAGAGAGTGTCTTTTATATGCAAATGCTGGGGGCGTGTCCCGGACAATTAAACAGGGCAACAAGTACTTAAAAGGGCAACACTGTGGGCTGATTAATACAGACACTGGGAATGTTGTGAGGAAATAGAAGTAATAAGGGGTCACTTAGAAAAGGTCAATAGGCAGATATGGCCACAATGCATGGAAATATGTGACTAGACACACCATGGTAAATATATGAATTAAGCTAGTGCGACCCTATACAAAATGAATGTATAGTACAGTACAACATGTTCGAGGGTATACAGTACTGGTCATGGTGGATATAAACAGATCCTAACCATACCAGAAAGAACAACAAAAATAAACAAAAAAAAGGCATATATAACAAAAAAAGAACTGAAACGATAAATGGTAACATTAGAGGAGAAGTATACAAGGGATAAATAAGGCTGTTATATAATGGTATTGACGTCTAATTCTTCATTCAACCCATTAGAGCTAAGGGAATCTAAGGTGTAAATCCAAAATGTTTCCCGTTCACAAAGCAATGTGAAACGTTCAGCTGCAGGTAGGTTATTGGGTATAGATTCAAACACCCAGACCCGTAGGTCCGAGGTGGAACGTTGACAAAATTCTAAAAAATGGCGGGGCACACTATGCTTATCGCTGCCTGTCTCTATAAAATGTCTATGTCGATAGAAGCGTTGTCTCAAGGGGCAAATGGTTCGCCCTACATACAAAAGATGGCAGGGGCAGGTGAGACAGTAAATGACGTGGTCGGTGGAGCAGTTGTGGAAATTGTCGAACTGGTAAGTTTTCCCTTTATGTGTAAAGGACTTTTGTCCATGCTGGACAAATTTGCACGTTTTACAGCGAGGTTTTTTACACTGAAACATGCCTATGAGGGGTATGAGGCAGAGAGGGTTGGACTTGGGGGGCTTGAGTTGACTAGGAGTCCAACCCTCTCTGCCTCATACCCCTCATAGGCATGTTTCAATGTAAAAAACCTCGCTGGGTATCTTTGGGCGGGAAGCCAAGTCCCAGAAGTAGGGTGATGGCTGTCTCCTCTTCTGAAGCTGTGGAAGGTGGTCAGAGGCAGTTGGCCTAGTGAACCAGACAGTGTGGCTGAACCTAGAGGTCCAGTGGAAGCTGACTAGTGGAGTTGGAGGCAACGGTGGTTCTGGTAAAACAGTGTCCGTGACTGCAGAACAACTTGCCCAGGGGTCTGCCAGGAAGGGGACCACTCCAGAGGCTAGAGTCAGCGGACGGGTGTCAACACACAGGCAGTGAGAGTAAAGGGGGTGCCAAGTTAGAACCCTGAAGAGAATAACCAAGCAGGAACCTTTAAAGTATCTTCACTTCAGTGGCAAGGTGAAGCAGTGGCCTTGCCGCATTCTATAGTTAGCTGTCCTCAAGACTGTGAATAGTTAATAGTTGGAGTATCCCACTCATCCATTCTCCTATCAAAATTCCAAATAAAAACACAAAAACAACATCCCCTGGATTGATTGACTGAGCCAAGGACTTTCATTGCTGTTTATCTGCTATCAGTTGCTAAGGGTAACCCAGGGGAATCCAGAAAGTGTAATTCTCAGCAGTCCTCTAGGGGGCAATGCTACATTTACATAAAAAAATGTGGCATCCTTTCATTCCTAACACATTACCCAGTCCATATCAGTATAGATATCCAACATGATATTTTTCCCCATTGAGATCTAATGTGTTTTCAAAGTGTTCCTTTAATTTTTTTGAGCAGTGTATACACACACATAC
Source organism: Pelophylax lessonae (assembly GCF_965119305.1). Classification (NCBI taxonomy): domain Eukaryota; kingdom Metazoa; phylum Chordata; class Amphibia; order Anura; family Ranidae; genus Pelophylax; species Pelophylax lessonae. Next base: position 391,592,297 of record NC_138770.1, read on the forward strand.
ACTTTTCTAAGGACATTAATCCAATGAGCAGAATGAGCTTTAACCACTTGCCGACCGCTGCACGACTATTTACTGTGGCGGTCGGGCTACGTCGCTAGCCTGTGAGGCTCTGGGGAGCGAGCGTGTGCCGCCGGAGGCGGACCCGCGATCGTCGGTTACACCGGGAGAAAGGCAGGCGGCTAATGTAAACAAAGCCGCCTATCATTCTCCTCTGTGTAAGAATGGAGATCACACGGTACTGCTATGTAGGACCGTTGATCTCTGTTCTTACACCAGTAGCCACATCCAATCACAGTTAGAATCACGCCCCTAGGGACACACTTAACCCCTCCCTCTAAAAAAAGTTAACCCCTTCACTGCCAGTGTCATTTGTACAGTAACAGTGCATATGTATAGCACTGATTACTGTAGTAATGTCACTGGTAACCCCAAAAGTGTCAAAAATGTCAGTCAAGGGTCCGATCTGTCCGCCGCAATGTCGCAGTCCCGCAAAAAAAACGCAGATCGCCGCCATTACTCGTTAAAAAAAACAACAAAAATGACAAAAATTTAATATATAAAAATGTGAAAAATATTGTTATTTTTGCAAAATTGACGCTCTTTTTTTGTTTATAGCGCATGATCAAAAAATCGCACAGGTGATCAAATACCACCAAAAGAAAGCTCTGTTTTTGGGAAAAAAGGATGTTTAGGTACAGCGTCGCACGACCGCGCAATTGTTCGTTAAAGTCACGCAGTCCCGAATCGCAAAATAGGCCCTGGTCAGGAAGGGGGTAAAAATCTTCCGGGGCTTAAGTGGTTAAGCCTGGTACACATTATGAGTTTTTTTTTTTTGTTCAACCCGCCAAGGAGAGCAGCATCTTTAGGAATACCTTAACCATCAGACTGAGCGCTGAGGCTTGACTGTGTTTGGAGTATCTGCCCTATTCTCAGCCTCTCAGCTTGTCTGGTTCCTTCAGTCACCAGACTGGTCCCCCAGTCTGCTCACATACAGACTACCATTTACAGACCTTATTTGGCTAAGAAATGCCGATCTGTTCAGACAATGTCCAACTCCCAGATATCAGGATGGTTCTGCTTCCTCCCACTCACTCCCCACCATCACAATATATATAAAAACCCATAAATAACCACATTATAGTTATATTTTAGGAATCTGTAAAGATCAATGTAGAATATCATGCCAGACAATATTTGCTTTGGTCAATTTGATGCCTATAATTCCCAGATGGTATTTGTAATCCAACAAGAAAAGTTCAACTGACAACTGTACTTCTAATTTAACAAAGTTATGAAGAATAAGGAGCACCGAGAGAGCACAGTGAGACACAGTTGCACAGGACTTGACCTTCAGGACATTTATTGAGGATATTTGGAGCACAGTACAGTGGGAAGGACTGAATGAAGGAGGCAGATATAACAAGTAGTAGTTAAATGTCTTAACATCCTAAACAAACCTACAGTATTAGCCCATTTGTAACTATCGAGTACTCCCACACCAAAAGATATCCATTGATCCAAAATAAAAGCGTTTGGGGGGGCACCATCCAGTAACCAAACACCAGCAGATAATCAACTATTTAGCAACACAGACTATTGCAGGACTCTGCACACAGCACCCTTTTGGTGTAGCACTACAAGTCCAAGCTTTCTAATAGCATCACACAGCATGTACCGAGCTACAAGTCTCAGTTTTCCAATAGCAGCACACTGCAGGTATTAGGCAGCATTCTACTGGAGTCTTCCAGAGGTGACACAAGGTTTCAATGCTGTCAGAAGTATAGTTGATTCCAAAAGCTGTAGACACTAGCCTCCCTTAGCTCATCTCTGTCACTAAGCCTGTGTTTACACCCGTGTGATTTGTCATGCGATTTTATAGTTCCAAATCGCATAACAACAAGTTGCGACCAATTCTTGGCAATAGAACCATTCAAATTGCCACGACTCATGTCGAAGTGACTTTGAACAAGGTTCCTGCACTACTTTTTGCAGATTTCATTGCAACTTGACTTCTGTTAAACTAAGTCGCAAGCCGCAATGAAACGGAGGTGCGAATCGCACTGATCTGCAGCTTTGAAATCACGCTGAAGTAGCACGATTTCAAAGCGGCACCAATGTGAACCCAGGCTAACAGGCAAAAGTCTGCATTTAGTGAGACTCTGCCACAGTGCATTGTGCCCGCACACCACCACAATGCAGCTGTGTGAACCTGGTACACAGGAGACAAGGCATTTTGTCTTGTTGTGGTGGGTCTGCGCTGGAATAACTGCCCAGCACAGTCCCACTGCATCTGGTGTGAATGGACCCTTAGGCCCTATTCACACCTGAGCAATTTTCAGCTCTGAAAACGCTCCTCTCTGAAGTTCCAAAATACCCAACAAGCAAAATCCTATTCATTTCAATGCCCCCTGTTCACATGAGCGTTGTTTTCGCCTGAAGCAAAATGCGTCAACCTCAAAAAAGTACATGATCTTCTTTTTTGGTCAGATGTCAATGTCTGCCCCCAAACACCTGCAGAAAATGCCTAAAAAACGCCCGAATACGATACACTCAGGTGTGAATGAAGCCTTAAGGATTGGTAAACTGCAATATATTAAACTTTTTGTTTTAGTTTTTAATACTGCTTTAAATGAGATGTACAGCCAAAGCTTGTTTGAATGTACATCTCCTATGGATCACAGGAGTGCAATCCGTTCTGCACTTCTGTGACCCGTATTCAGCAGAGAGGGGGCTGAAGATGGCTGTTTGCTGAGGTCATAGGTGTCTGTCCAGGCACTGCGTCATCACAACCACGCAGTCGGGATCCCCCAGCTGTCAGAACCGAGCGATCGGCAGTGTTCGATGGCTTGGTGCTCAGTGTAGAGGCGCCAGGGGACAGATGCAGCATCGAACCGATGCTGCATCCACCTAGGTAAGTATATATGGAAGATAAAAAAGAATCCTTCACTTCTCTTTTAATTGAAGGTTTGCTACTGCTTAGTACAGTGTAACAAAACTGATACATTGTAATTGCTTAAAAATGTTTCCATCAGTGATCAGTGTAACAAGGTCATAGAAACCGTAGGCTGTAAGAGCCGGTTCACATACAGGCGACCCGACTTCCCGGGGCGACCTGTGAAGTCTGCGGAGCTGTGCACCGCGACCTCGGAGCGGCATGCACGGACTTCATATCATTGAAGTCAATGCAGGTCGCCCCAAAGTAGTACAGGACCCTTTTTCTAAGTTGGAGCGACTTGTGTCGCTCCTATTAGAACGGGTCCTGTGCTACTCTATGGCAGACGACCCACGGCGACTTGTCAGGTGACCAGGTCGCCTGACAAGTCGCTCCAGTGTGAACGGGGTCTAAAAGGTATGCCCTTTGGGTTAACTGTGCCTGAACACACAGACATAAAATTGTGGCCTAAGCTGGTTGAAAATGACCCTCTACAGTAGGTACAACACACTATGCTCCTCATCATTTTTCTTTCCGATTACACTCATCTGACATTTATTACCCAATAACACTATTGTGTTGCAATGAAATGTGCATTATAAAGTGCATTATTTTAATACATGATACCACAGCCGTATTTTAGTGCACCACAACACACAAATGTGAACACTTTGTGCATTGTGATTTACTGTTTTGCAAAAAAAAGCGTCGATGCTTGTTGCCGGTTTTGTGGTTCAATTCAAATACAATCAAAATAACTGCCTTAATGCAATGCTGCAAAACTGACAGGCGGATCTGATCGGAGCGCTCGTGTGAAAGGACACTTACTGGCCCTTCCTTTTCTGTATAACAGAGTCCTTCAGAATAAAATGAAGTAACATGTATGCCAGGAGCAATTAATGGAAATGCAGATCAACACAGAGCACACACCATGATGGATTGGGGGTTATCACAAGGCATAGGTGTGAAGTCAACCTCCAGATTTTTTAGTGTAAGTTGCTTGTTTACAGTTATGTGCATTTGGCTTGTCTCCATTTTGCAAAAAAAAAGGCACATTTTAAAATATACAAATAATTATTTATTACTTTAGAACAATTTTTAGTTTTATATTTAGTTGGATTTATGTAAATTATTCTGTGTTTGTGTGCACTAATAACAATTTTAGTGAATTTTTATAGAAAATATTGTTTTGATAAACATTTGCACAACTATCATAGGATGTAATAAATCAGCAACACCATTATTTTAATACGGGTCTAGTGCTTTCAGAAAATGTATGGTTAGGGGGATATTTTACAAACTATTAATGCTGTAAGCAAATAAGTACTAAAAAATAGCAAAAAATTGTAAAGAAAGGAAAAATAAAAACGCAGAAATGGTCTGGCTACTGGAGGTTAAAAGAAGAGACATGGCCTGGCAGTGAAAGGGTTAGTTGTATGGCTGAAAACTGCAGAGGACCTTGGATTGAGTGTTCTTTCTTACCAACCAGTTTCAAGACACCCAGGCAACAGTGGGATCTTATCCAAATATATCTTGGCCTCATCTCTTTTTGTGTTTCTGTTTACAGGGAAGTTAATCATTCTCATGGGCACCTATTGTTTACTTCCCATCTCTATTTCATTCAAGAAACAAACATACAAGTTTATTTAAAGCTTAACTCCAGGCAATGTAACAAAATGAAAAAAGATGTCCTTTATCATCTATTAACCACTTAAGCCCCGGAAGATTTTACCCCCTTCCTGACCAGGGCCTATTTTGCGATTCGGCACTGCGTGATTTTAACAGACAATTGCGCGGTCGTGCGACGCTGTACCTAAACAAATTTGGCATCCTTTTTTTCCCACAAACAGAACTTTCTTTTGGTGGTATTTGATCACCTGTGCGATTTTTTTTTTTTTTGATCATGCGCTATAAACAAAAAAAGAGCGTAAATTTTGCAAAAATAACAATATTTTTCACATTTTTTTAATATGAAATTCCCCCCAAAGAAAATGTAAAAATCAAAATTTTTTAACATTTTAGGCCAATTTTTTTTTTACCATATGTTTGGTAAAAAAAAATCGCAAAAAGCGTATTTTGATTGGTTTGCACAAAAGTTATTGCGTTTAATAACAAAGGTAAAGATTTCTGTCATTTTTGTTGTTTTTTTTTTAACGCGTAATGGCAGTGATCTGCAAATTTTTTTTTTTTGGCGGGACTGCGACATTGGGGCGGACAGATTAGACCCTTGACTGACATTTTTGACACTTTTGGGGTTACCAGTGACATTACTACAGTAATCAGTGCTATAAATATGCACTGTTACTGTAAAAATGACACTGGCAGTGAAGGAGTTAACTGTATTGGAGAGGGAGGGGTTAAGTGTGTCCTAGGGGCGTGTTTCTAACTGTGATTGGCTGTGGCTTGTTGTGTAAGAACAATGATCAACGGTCCTACATAGTAGAACCATTTGATCACCATTCTTACACAGGGAGAACTGACAGGCGGCTTTGTTTACACAAGCCTCCTTCCTTTCTCCCGCTGTCATGGACGATCGCGAGTGCCCAGCGGACATTGGGTCCGCCGGGCACACGCGCGGGGGGTTCCGTGACCGAGCAGGAGCGCGCATCCGGCGGCGCGCGCTCGCTCCCAAAACCCTTACAGGCTAGCGACATAGCCCTACGTCGCTCTGCCTGTGAGGGGCTGACTGCCGACGTAAATAGTCGTGAGGCAGTCGGCAAGTGGTTAAGAGACACAGTAATGTAACAATTCTCGCACCTTTAAATAATCTGCCTTCAGTAGGTTGGAACAATTGGGAAACAAAAAAAGTTAACTCAGCCTCCAACAATGACCCCACCTCCAACAACTATGCCTCCATTTTATGCTCGTGTCCTAGGAGGTTGGATGCTTTTTCCTCAGTTCTGATGAGAAAAACTCTGTTTTTTCCTGCCATTCAACCAAGAGTAGGGATCCTCAAGCTATGGCCCTCCAGCTGTTGCAGAACCACACATCCCATGAGGCATTGTAAAACTCTGACATTCACAGACCTGACTAGGCATGATGGGAATTCTAGTTTCTGAACAACTGGAGGCAGGGCCGGCCTTAGGTGTTCAGGCGCCCTGTGCGAGCTAATCCTGTGGCGCCCCACCCCACAGTGCCCTGCACAATTTCTTGCACTTTTTATGCACTTCATTTGACTTTTCTTTTTTATGATCACTTATAACTTAGCCCCTCTTACATTAGAGACCCCCCCCTTACATCAGAGACCCCCACGGAGCCCCCCCTTACACCATAGAGCCTCCTTACATCAGAGAACCTCACAGAGGCCCCCTTTACATCATAGACCCCCCACACAGAGCCCCCTTAGATCAGAGACCCCCCACACAGTGCCCCCTTTCATCAGAGTCCCCCCACACAGAGCCCCCTTACATCAAAGACCCCCCACACAGTGCCCCCTTACATCAAAGCCCCCCACACAGCGCCCCCTTACATCAGAGACCCCCCAAACAGAGCCCCCTTACATCAAAGACCCCCCACACAGCGCCCCCTTACATCAGAGACCCCCCACACAGAGCCCCCTTACATCAAAGACCCCCCACACAGCACCCCCTTACATCAAAGACCCCCCACACAGTGCCCCCTTACATCAGAGACCCCCCAAACAGAGCCCCCTTACATCAAAGACCCCCACACAAAGCCCCCTTACATCAAAGACCCCAAACACAGCGCCCCCTTACATCAGAGACTCCCCCACGGAGCCCCCCTACATCAGAAACCCCCCACAGAGGCCCCCCTTACATCAGAGACCCCCCACGGAGCCCCCCTTACATTTAAGACCCCCTTACATCAGAGACCCCCCACGGAGCCCCCCTTACATCAGAGACCCTCACAGAGGCCCCCTTATATCATAGACCCCCACACACAGAGCCCCCTTACATCAGAGACCCCCCACACAGAGCCCCCTTTACATCAAAGACCCCCCCACACAGCACCCCCTTACATCAGAGACCCCCCACACAGAGCCCCCTTACATCAGAGACCCCCACACAGCGCCCCCTTACATCAGAGACCCTCACAGAGGCCCCCTTATATCATAGACCCCCACACACAGAGCCCCTTACATCAGAGACCCCCCACACAGAGCCCCCTTTACATCAAAGACCCCCCACACAGCACCCCCTTACATCAGAGACCCCCCACACAGAGCCCCCTTACATCAGAGACCCCCACACAGCGCCCCCTTACATCAGAGACCCCCCCACACAGAGCCCCCTTACATCAAAGACCCCAAACACAGCGCCCCCTTACATCAGAGACCTCCACACAGAGACCCCCTTACATCAGAGACCTCCTTACATCAGAGACCCTCAAAGAGCCCCCTTACATCAGAGACCCCCCCCACAAAGTCCCCCTTACGTCAGAGACCCCCCACACACAAAGCCCCGCTTACATCAGAGACCCCCCACACAGAGCCCCTCTTACATCAGAGACCCCCCAGACAAAGCCCCCCTTACATAAGAGACCCCCCACACAGAGCCCCCCTTACATAAGAGACCCCTCACACAGAGCCCCCCCCCTTACATGAGAGACCCCCCACACAGAGCCCCCTTACATGAGACCCCCCTTCACAGAGCCCCCCTTACATAAGAGAGCCCCCCCTTACATGAGACCCCCCCACAGAGCCCCCCTTACATGAGAGACCCCCACACACAGAGCCCCCCTTACACGAGACCCCCCACACAGAGCCCCCCCCTTACATGAGACCCCCCACACAGAGCCCCCCGCCTTACATTTGATGCAGGAGAGATCTTACTTACCTTAGTATGGAGGCTCACCACGAGGAGAAGGGCGGGAGGAGGAGGAGGAGAAGGGGCGGGAGGAGGAGGAGCTGATGATCTCTCCTCTGGCGTCCCTGGAGAGGAGGAATCTGTCATGGGCGGTGGATCGGAGGGCAGATGAGCTGTGTGTTATACACAGCTCAGACTGCAGCTATAGAAGACACAGGCACAGCGGCACAGCCGCACACCCGCACAGCGGGAGGTAAGTGGTGGCTGCGGCCTGTGTTAACCCTCTCCAGGCCGCGGTCGCCGCTTACCTCCCGCTGTGCGGCCTGATCATGTGCGAGCTGTGATGGCCACACTGCGCCCCTGTTGCCCATGGCGCCCCGTGCGGCCGCACAGCTCGCACACCCCAAAGGCCGGCCCTGACTGGAGGACCATAGTTTGAAGACCCCTGACCAAGAAGAAGCACCATGCCTCTGCTGCGCCTACTTCTGAAGCACCGTATGGATCATCCAGTCTCCGGTCTAGTTACACTACCCACCTTGAGTCACTCAGATTTGAAACCCCATGTCACTGTGCATCAAATCCCCTAAGGGAGGCATTTCCATCTCATACTTTGTAAGCACTTGACTGATATTCAGTGTCCTCCAGTTGTTCTGGATGCTACCCTTAGTGACCTGTTGTACTGGCATCCCTATTGCAATACGCTCAGGAGACCTTCGCTAGAGAGAGGCAGTGCCCTAGTTACTTGCACTTCATGTAAAAATTAATTGTTTACACCTATTGTTCTTAATCTTCTAGGAATTTATAGAATTGTTCGGAAATTCCATTTTACATAATCCCTCTCCTTGAGTTATCCCTTGATTTCACCTTTTGAGTTAGAGAATCTGGAATTTAGACAGGCACCAATCTGATATTTCAAATCAAGAAGTCTCTTCTTGATCACATAGTTTATTTTTCCTGGAGTCAAGCTATTGGCTTCCAAATCCCCTCTTCTGATGTTTCCCACCTTGAATAGAGATTATTTTTGCAAGGAAATATCCATTGCTAATAAATCATGTACTTCCCCGAAGGGCCAGCAGCCAGGAAACTCCATTACTTTGCTGCAGAATTGCCCTAAGCGTGACTTTGTAGGTCTTGGCTACTGGAAAAATAGATAATTTTCTATAACTAATCGAAAGTTTTCTGGGACAGTCTTTTTACATTCCTTCCTGATTCTATTTTGTGTAAACTAGTGTTCCTAGTTTTTGTACTAGGATTTTTACCTCCAATTCCTCGAGGAGAGCTGTTGGATGTGTATATTTTATAGTTTGTTAACCAGGTTTACTTTGCAGATATCACACCCCCGAAACACCTACAGGTGTGATTTTGAAGGACCTTTTCTTATGCTTTCTATGCTTCTGTAACCTTGTATGCTAGTTTCATTGCTTTATATCTTCAGGTACAAAGTTCAAATTTTGTTCTGTGATGTGTCCCTTTTAGGCCTCATGCACACTGAGAACCGGTTCACATTTGTGCGATCACAGAGATCGCATGTAATTCGGAGTGCACTGCTCCTAAAATTACATGCGATCTCTGTGCGGTGCAAATTCAGCCATACAGTTTGTATGGCTGAATTCGCACTTAACTCGCACAGGACCCTTTTTTTGGTCCACAGCAGAATCACATTGCATGGTGGTTCACACTAGTGCAATCTGATTCTGTGCGAACTTTCAGATCGCACTGCGATATGCGATCTGATCTGGGGTATCGTTAACCTTTAATTGACACCCCCAGCGTATCGCATTTGGCAGTGTGAACTGCCAGGGGTGCGGATGCGATGCGGGAACACGCTGTATATTCGCAGCGTTCCCGCATCGCAGAAATGTGAACCGGCACTCACTGTTTTTTTTACATCCACTGTTTGTGGCATCAGACATTTTTTTCTGCAGCCAGTAAACTCCCCAGCATGTTATCCTGTGCCTCTATGCACACTTAAGCCCCGTACACACGCATCGATTATTGGCCGGGAATTTTCGGCCAACGCCCGATCTGCCGATTTTCGGCTTGTTAGTATGATGCTTCTGACAACCGAACTCCGACTTTTCTGGCGAAAAAAATCTGGTGTGCAGGCTATAAAATTTTTGTTGGCCGTCAACACAACGGCCGATTTTCCGTCAGTCAGTACAGATTTCGGCAGACAAAAATCTGATGAGCAAGACTGGGCATGCTCAGAGAAGAAAAAACACACGGAAAGTAAACCAGCACATGACATCACTTCTGAAGTAGATTTTTGTTTGCAGTCTAGGCACATTCCAACCAACAAAACACCACTCTGGACAAAAGTCGGACAATCGGCCGATAATTGTTGCGTGTGTACGAGGCATTAGACTGTTAGCAGTTTTTAGCAAGGGTGTTTTCTGGCTGGAAAAAAAAAAACATAACTAGTGGGTTTTTGAGTTTTTTAGCTGTAAAAACGCTCTAACTCTGATAAAAGCTGAAAAACGCCAAACATTTTTTTTTTTTTTGCAGGGTTCCTGGAAGAGTCATTTAGTACATCTGCATATAAAGGGAGAATCATAGTACTTTTGTAACAATACCATTACTACAGTTACAAATGATAGTGTTATTAATAAAGCCTGCAACCATTGTTTGCAGGATTCACTCATACAAGTGTTGGTGTTTAGCATTCCTTAGACATAAAGCAGGACCTACTGTAGATGTGAAGCCAAATGCTAAATCTGGTGATTTTAGTGAACAGCGTGGTTGTGATGGGAGAAGGAAGGCCTGGGCTTACGAAAGGTATACAATTGTTTCTTTAGGGTATCTCATATGCTTAAGGTCTTCAACTGGTTGATATAGTTAGGTATGCATTAGAAAGGTAACTAGTATAAGTACCTCCTAAATTTCTTGATATCAGCTTCCAGTAATCACTTGTACAGCATCAAACTGGGAGAGGAATAGCTAGCTGTAGGAACCAGTTACCATGTTGCCTGGAGAAGTGAGTAGAGGGATGAGCAGATGACCTATCCAAATATACCTTCCTAAGTAAAGGGATTACTAATTTCAATTTGTTTTATATAAAACCCAACTGCATTTTACAAAACTCACTATTGCAGTGGGCTCTATCACTCACCTGTCTTCCCACTCCAGCCTGCTCAGGGGCTCACCTCCTTTATCTAAAGCTACAGTCTGTGGTTAGAACCTTGGCATCATCAAATACAATACAAAGACATTTTTTATATATTGCGAAGGCTGGACCACAACCGTGGCCGGACCCAGCTTAAAGGACCAGGGGACCAGTCACAGCGCTGAAGGGCTTTTTTTTTTTTATTTTTACCAGGGAGCCATCATTTTGGTTATGGCAAGTCTGTAATAACATTTTTGTACATGTCAGGTCTAGGTCATGTATGTTCGCTTGCAAGTTCAGTGCAATCAAGGTACACTGATGTCCTATGGACAGATATAAAAGCAAGCATGAATGAGTGGTTGGAAAAGGAGAAAGTGTGTTTACATTTGGCCTCTTTCCTCTTAATTTTCTACAGACACTGCACATGTGCAATTTCCTTGTTCTGCCAGTAACTGTAATAGGACGTGCACTGGAAAATAATTGGCAAACACATAAGTGTTCACTTTCTAACTGCAGATGTGATCCTACCTGTACCATGTACCATCTATAATTATTGTATTAGGGATGCTGTTTAAGAAAGATATTCTCATTTTGTTGTATGGGCATGTCTAAATGATGTATACAGTGGCCTGATATGACTTCAGCTACATGTTGCTTTGGTAAACCACAAATGACAGTGTTTGTATACCACTTAATTAAAACGTATTAATGTACATGGATCTCTTTAACCGCTTCCATACCGGGCAAATTCCCGGCATTCCTCTCCTACATGTAAAAATCATAATTTTTTTGCTGAAAAATTACTCATAACATAATATTTGCACAGCAATTTTTCAAATGCAATTTTTATTTGGAAAGAAAACCCTTTCATGAATTAAAAAAAAAAGCCCAATTTTTTTGTATAATGTGAAGGATGATGTTACGCTGAGTAAATAGATACCTAACATGTAACACTTTAAAATTGCGCACACTCGTGGAATGGCGACAGACTTTAGTACCTAAAAATCTCAGTAGGCTACACTTTAAAATGTGTTACAGGTTACATGTTTACAGTTACAGACGAGGTCTCATGCTAGAATTATTTCTGTCACTCTAATGATCGCATGGATACCTCACATGTGTTGTTTGAATGTTGTTTACGTATGCGGTCGTGACCAATGTGTGTGTTCGCTTCTGCGTACGAGCACGAGGGGCCAGGGGTGCTTTTAATTTTTTTTTTTCATTGTTTGTTTATTTTAAGTTTTTTTTATTTTTACACTTAACCTTTTAATTTTTTTTTTAATCAATTTTTATTCCTATTCCAAGGAATGTAAAGATCCCTTGAAATAGTAATAGAGCATTACCGCTCCTCTTTATAAAGAGATCTGGGTTCTATATTCTCGTAGGCTGGAAAGTCTGAGATAAAAAAGCAAAAAAACGATCAAAGACCTTTCAGCCAAACACACGGCAGTGTTTACAACTGCCAGGGCTGGACATGACGTCATAACATCATGCCCAGCCTTTCAGTCATAGAGATGACCGGGGACCATCCATTGCTTTGTCAGCTCTATGGTAAAATTTAGCCGCTGGCAGAATCCTTTTCCGGTTTGCCAATCGCATAGGCGAGTCAGTAGAAGGACTGGAGGGCGGCAGGAGTGGGGGGACGGGGGGGGGACGTCCCCTCCTGCCGCTTGTAAAAACAATCAAGCGGCTGAACTGCTGGTATGATTGTTTTTACTGTGCAGGGGATCGCTGGCAGAAATAAAAGACATCTGAATGATGCCTGTAGCTGCAGGCATCATTAAGATATCTCCACTGAAAGCCCAGGACGTCATGTAGTGGTCAGCGGTGTGGAAGTGGTGTGAATCTGCCAGAATAGGAATATGGAATCTGTCACTGCAGACTTACTGTATGTCTAAAAGTTCAGGCTTTGAGGCTGCTACACTACTTGTCCAGTCAATGACTTGGAGCAATTATGTGCATATCCGTTATCCTGACACTTTATTGGCTGAATGATTGTTTAGTCATCCTCCAGGTACCGGAGCAAGGGTAAGGATGACAGCTATGGAGTTTTTAATTGCATTTGCAGTGCCATATTTCTTTCCTGCCAGGTTCATATTATAACATTTTCTTTCTTTCCTTACAGTCTAAATAATGGTCTTCACTTTCCTATAAATTAAGTCCTATAATTTACTATAAATTAAGTCCAATAAACTAATAAACTACAAGTCCAGAATAAAATGGTAACGAGAATCAAACAATTCTGAATTACATTACACTGTACTGTATAAGGGAACAGGACTATATATTAGATTTGCTTGTTTCTAATGATAAAATCCTACGAATGGGAGCTGATAAATTTCAGCAGGCCCTATTATATTGCATTGAATGGGAATATGCTTTCAAAGTCATCATATTTTTAAGAGTTATCATTCCAGTACTACTCGGTTTGACTTTAAATTGTCTGGTTAGTATAATGTCGTGTTTCCCAAATTTTGCTCAGTTGTATACCATTGTCAGAGACTTTGCAGTGTCATGTTCCTACCTGTACTAAAAAACTGATGTACTGTAATATTTGCAATGCAGTATGCAGGAGTAACACACAAGAGAAACAGTGCTACTACGCATACTCAAAAATGTCAGCAGAGCTTATGGGTGCTTGATCCACAGTCGTTTGTCTGGAAGAAGTAATCCATTAAGATGATCTGCACAACCAGTTGGTGCTCTTAAAAATCTTCATGTTTATTGAAATACCACTGTGTACAAATGCAGATAAAACCAGTTGACAAATTTTAGCCTACAAGGCCTTAGTCATTACATTTAGTTATGACTAAGGCCTTATAGGCTAAAACACGTCAACTGTTTTTTTATCTGCATTTGTACACTGTGGTTTTTCGAAAAACATGAATATTTTTAAGAGCAGAAACTTGTTGTGCGGATCATCTAAATGTAGTATCCAGGAGTAACCAGACTTTAGTTTGCTGTGGTCACAATGTACACAGTCATGGGCTCTTATTGTTGAATGGGCTTTGAATACTGGCTGGTTTACCTGTGCACAGAGAGAAGAAGGGTGAGGAACACAGCCAAGGCCAGTAGTGGTGAACCTTGGCACCCAAGATGTTTTGGAACTACAATTCCCACGATGTTCATTCACTCTGCAGTCTGGTTGAGAATCATGGGAAAGGTAGTTCCAAAACATCTGGGGTGCCAAGGTTCGCTATCACTGGCCTTAGTAATAGACTTTTCTCTTGTTCTGAGGTTATCAGCTTCAATAGTTTGTAACTTTATTTATTGTCAAACAAAGTGAAATGTTATCTGTCAAACTATTAGCCTTTAAGGCTGGTTATACATATACAAAATTAGGCCAGATTTGGTCATAGATACATTTAGTTAGGTTTTGGAACTTGCACCAAACCTGATTGGGCATGATTAAATCAAAGAAATCCTAGTAGCATAGCATGCGTGCACCTTTGGAGTCTTTGTATTACTACATCAACCATCCATTTGATAGCTGTGTGGATATCTTTTGGCCTTAAAAGTCAGCCATCCACATTACATGGCTGAGGTACCAATGGATTAAAGCTGAACTCCAGGAATTCGATTACATCTACCTTTGCAGTCAGCACCCCCACCCCCAGTGAAATTCAAGGCTAACATGTTCATTTAGTCCAGGGGCTCAAGGATAATGTTTAACACCTACCTTATTCCTGACTCTGATGGGCTCCCACCATCCTTGCAACTGCTCTGACACAACATCCTCTTTTTTTTTTCCAACGAAACGGAAGTGCTTTATTTTCAGATTAGCAAGACAGTATAACTAAATACAAACTTAAATCCAGTACAGTGTTAGATAAAGGAGCATATATGCATAGCATATTTATGACAAGCCAGCAAAGCCATCATGAAGTCAGTACACAACAGAACATAGTGCAGTATGGTAAACAGGACTACATTACACACCACAGTACAGAGAAGAAATGCCTCCTCCATTGAAAGAGAGGTCTTACAGTGCCCAGGAACACTACAAAATTGAGTTGGGGGGTTGTAAATAAGAAAAATGTAAAGGAGAGGGGGGGGATGGTTGATAAGTAGAAACATAAGATGGGAGGACAGCAGGGAGGGAGAAGGGAGTGGTAAAAGAAAATTGGCATACCTATCCAGCACCAGAAACCAGACACCTTACAATCATCATAATGGAAATTTCTCAGGTCAGGGTACTTTTTAAAATTTCCTGGGTCACCCCCCTATTTAAATAAGTCATTTTATATAGGGGGAGAGCTGCATTCCCCATAGCCTCCTAGGAGGTCACATCAGGATGGACCGAAGAGGACCATTTATCAGAATTTCTTTTTTGGCATAATAAAGGAGAGATGATATGAGAAGCTTGGAATGGTGAGCGCACTGCTCATTGTCTGGAATCCCCAATAGGGCTAGGAAGGAGTGGGCAACAAGGTAAGCTGTAACCTAAGGTGTATTTAATCAAAAATGGCCTTCCAGTAGGACACAACAGAAGGGCACTTCCAAAACATATGCAGGTGAGAGCCCAGGATGGAGTTTACGGGGACAGAGGGGGGTCTCGCTCAGGGAAAATTTATGAAGCCATGAGGGAGTATAATACACCCGGTGAAGAAATGTAACTTGAATTTATCTCTAGAGGAAATTACAAGCTTGGGGCCTTGCTCCAGACAGTCGTCTCAGGCCTACCTATCCAGAGAGGAAATGTCCTCCTTCCAATACTCCCATCATTTTTTGTCTTGGGTGAATCGACACAAAGGAGAGCCCTATAGAGCGTCAAGACGGAATCCTCTTTAAGGGCCTTCAGGCCCCATTCATAATAGCACCTCCTCATATAAAGTTCGATGCAGGTTGAGTAACCGTGCACTGAACATGATGAGGCTGAGTGACTGACCACGGCTTTAAGAATCAGACAAAAGAGAATAACACTGGAGCAAGCAGTAAGGTAAGTAATGCACCTTATTCCTGCAACCAAAGACTAAATGAGCGGCAAATGTTTGCAGTGCAAGGGTAGGGTGGCTGGAAACCTCAGACATGAAATCTGAGCAAAGCACATATTTCTATAGTGTTTACTTGCCTCTCTTCAGTGTGTCAGTTCTCTCTGCTGTCTCATTCCTCTATTATCTGCACAAGTTTTCTTCTGACAAATTTTCCTGACACCAAAAGAAAAAAGGTCCTGTGATTGACAGACTCTGCTCCTGTGTGTTACTTGAAGGAGTGTATGTCCCTTCCCTCCAATCTGCTCTCACAGCTCTTGTACAGTGTGTTACTGCAGCTTCCCGCACCAAAGATTTACAGGACAAATGACTGCAAATAAACAGGTACAACTTATGTAGGAGGATGTGTTTGATCTCTGTGTATCACCTGAGGATAGACACTTCACTGGTAATAGGTAAGAGCCCATTCACATTAGCACAGGACCCGTTCTAATAGGAGCGACACAAGTGGCTCCGATTTAGAAAAAGGGTCCTGTACTACTTTGGGGTGACCTCGGAGCGACTTGCATAGACTTCCATTATGTGAAGTCTCTGCAAGTTGCGCCAAAGTCGCGGTGCACGCGACTTCACAGGTCGCCCCCCCAAAGTCGTGTCGCGCTAGTCTGAATGGGCTCTAAAGGTTTACAACCACTTTAAGCTTGAACAACAATATCGGTTTTATAATCACCATATTTATGGGCAAGTATTTATAGTGTTTCACTTGCTTCCCGTAAACCATTAACTTCATTTTTTTTTTTTATCAAATTCTGCCTGTCAGATAAAATTGTGTGTGCATTTTTCCTGCACATGGTAAGGCTCCATGCACACTGAGCTTAAAAAAAGTTCCCTTGGCAGAAAAAAATGCTCATATATATATTTTTTTTGTACATAGTTTAGGATAGCTTTGCTTTTTTCTGCCAGAAAGCTCCAATCAGAAACGCAAACCAGAATGTTTTTTTTGCCCGCCTCTAAGCCCCCTGGCTCACATTGATGCTACTTTGAAATCGTGCTATCTTCACTTGAAGCAGGTTAGCGCGATTTCAGGTGCTAGTTGGCTGACATCTGTGCCACTTCATTCACAGATGTCCATGCCAGTTGCACCTGAAAAATAGTGTAGGAACCTTTTTTTCAAATTGGTGCGCACCGCAAAGTCGGAGTGTCACCGATTGGAACGGTTCCATTGTCTACAATAGGGTGCGACTTGTCATGCGATTTGGAACTGTCAAATCACATGACAAGTCGCATCGGTGTGAACGGGGGCCAAGACTCAGTTCATACCTATGCAGTTTGTGTTTGATTGTTTCTGCAGTGCTTTTTGCGCATTTGTAATAGTGATTTGCATTTTGTGTTTTTTTTTATGCTTCTTCTTTTTAAATTTGTTGGGCAGATTAAAAAACGCAAAATGCAAACCACGGCAAAATCGCTCTGAAAAAACCCACTGCATGCTTTTCTGCAACTTCTTTGTTGATGTCTATTGTACCAAAAAGGGGGAAAAAGCACTGTTTTGCATTTTAAAAAGTCCCCGACCCTTTCCAAAAATGCAGAGGCACAAAAATGTGATGTGAAATGGGTTCCATAGGGACCCATGTTAAAAAAATGTCCTGCGTTTCTGCAAAAAGCAAAGGCATTGGTGTGAATGGAGCCTAAACATTGAATTTAAAGCGTAACTCCGCTTTTGTTGAGAAAAAAACATTCCCCTCTGGGTGATCTCTGTACATTGCAGCGATTGTAACAAACTTTGTTGCAGATTCCTACCTTTTTGTTATTCTGAAGAAATCATTGTTCCTCTGTGCCCCTGTGCTGAGTGGGCCAAATGGGAGTGGTTTCATAATTATCTATCAGCTGTGCAGCTGCAGAGCTCTAATGACGAAAGCTGCTGGGCCTGCATCCCTTTAGACATGTTCCTATTGGGAGTATCTCACCAAAAATTAAATTTTTGTTGCAGGGGATGTCAGAAATCTGACTTGTATCTTAGTGCAGACTTCTGGGAAAATTGGTGAGCCAATCACACAAGCAGGAAATGATGTTTCTGGGGTGTGGTCAGTATATATTCTGTGTACAGAACAACTCCAGGCAGCCATATTGTATTGCATTTTCAGAAAATTACAACAGCTGCAGATTGAAAAGGAAAGGTCATTTTTAATAACATTCAATTACAATATGATTTGTGTCACAATTGCATACGCTATATTGTCATTTCTTTATTTTCTATTTTTTTTTCCTCCACGAATGCAGAGTTACCCTTTAAAGCTAAGTTCCACCCAAAAGTGGAACTTCTGCTTTAGGTGCTCCTGACCCGCTTACATGCCACATGTGTCATGTCATTCTTTTTTTTTTTTTTTGGGGGGGGGGGAGTGAATACCTAGTTTTGACAGGTACCCGCTCTCACTTTCACTCGGCCAGCCTAGGCAGCTTGAGCGGAAGTTCTCCTCTCCCCCTCCCATGGGACATGTCCCAGAAGATTGCCTGGCCACTTAGGAAGCGCAGTGCAACTTGCACATGAACAATGCGCACCCGGCTGTGAAGACTCAAGCTGGGTGCCCACACTTGTGACACCAGTGCCGCGGGGAGAAGAGGGAGAGAACTGAGGCTCCTGCCGGCTGCATCGCTGGACCGTGGGACAGGTGAGTGGCTGTTTATTAAAAGTTAGCTCCGGAAGGTTTTACCCCCTTAATGACCAGGCCATTTTTTGCGATTCGGCACTGCATTACTTTAAGGAAAAATGGCACGGTCGTGCCACGCTGTATCCAAATACAATTGATGTCCTTTTTTTCCCCACAAATAGAGCTTTCTTTTGGTGGTATTTGATCACCTCCTGTGTTTTTTAGATTTTGCGCTATAAACAAAAAAAAGAGCGACGATTTTGAAAAAAATGCCATATTTTCTACTTTCTGCTATAAAACATTCCCAATAAAAAAAAA
Organism: Pelophylax lessonae; assembly: GCF_965119305.1. NCBI lineage: Eukaryota > Metazoa > Chordata > Amphibia > Anura > Ranidae > Pelophylax > Pelophylax lessonae. The sequence goes on from NC_138770.1 coordinate 391,610,989, forward strand.
AAAAAAAAAATCATCAGTTTAGGCCAATTTGTATTCTGCTACATATTTTTGGTAAAAAAAAAAAAAAAAAAAAAAAAAAGCGTATTTTAATTGGTTTCTGCAAAAGTTATAGCGTTAAACTACGGGATAGATTTTTGGATTTTTTTGTTATGTTTTGTTTTTATTAGTAATGGCGGTGATCAGCATTTTTTAGCGGGACTGCGACATTGCGGCAGACAGATCGGGCCTCTAACTGACATTTTTTAAACTTTTTGGGGACCAGTGACATTAATGCAGTAATCAGTGCTAAATATTATGCACTGTTACTGTATAAATGACACTGGCAGGGAAGGGGTTAACACTGGGGGTGATCAAAGGGGTTAATGTATGCCTAAATATGCTTGCTGACTGTGTGGGGGAAGGGTTCTGTGACAGGCACAGAGAGATCGGGGGTTTCAGCTTAGCTGAAACTCCTGATCTCTCTCTACCTGTGTGACAGAAGACTCGCTTGCTTTGTTTACATAAGCAGGCGGGTCTTCTGTCAGTTTATCTGACGATTGCGGGAGGCTGGCGGCGATCGCTGCCGCTCCTCCCGCAGCCTGACTCCCGCTGATTTTGCGCAGCCAAGCCGCCCTGCTGCAGTAATACTACGGTGGGCGATCGGCAAGAGGTTAATAAACACACAAACGGGTGGAACTCTGCTTTAAAAAGTGCTTGTAATCGTCCCAATGTGAATAGACACAAAGGATAACATTGAGCTGCTTCTACATGCAGAACACAAAACTCCTGTAGAAGCAGCGATTTGTAAACCAGTGTGCATGGATTATCCATGCTTATACAATATCTTGTATTTGTAAGTGTGCATGGCGTGTTCCATTGTGTGAGTTTGAGTACACAGAGATTAAAGAAAGGAAAAGACATCAATCACAACAAACTGACAACTGCTATCCACCACCTGCTATTTGTATAACCTGTCATCTTCCTTTTTGTGTCAGTTTACCCTTTGTGTCCCATCAGCAGCCTACTGAAGAATAGTATGTTTTTAAAGTCTTTAAAAATAACAAACTTTAGCACAATAGCAGTGTTAGATGTTACAGGTAAGTGAGAAGTCCTTTGCAGGATCTGCCAAAACTACACTACACTGCTAGCTGACTCATTGGGCATATTTACCAAATAAATCATTCCTTAGGCTCCATTCACACCTGTGCATTTTTGAGTGTTTTTCAGCTCCAAAAACGCTCAAAAAAATGTTCCAAAACGCCCAACAAATAAAACCCCATTCATTTGGGGCCCCTGTTCACATCTGAGCGTTTTGCAAAATGCCTGTAGCTGAAAAAAGTACATGAGCTTCTTTTTGGGCTGATTACCAGCGTTTTTGATAGATGTCAATGCCTGCCTCCAAAAACGCCTGAAAAAAACGCCTGAAAATCGCGGTAAAATCACGGTAAAAATGCGGTAAAACGCTATGCTCAAGTGTGAATGCAGCCTTAGATTTATAGGTCCAGGTTTTTATTTGTGCCATTAATTTAATCAAAATTCCCAAAAAATTGACAACAAATGTTGAATAATGATGCAAAATAAAGATTATATGCCAGCTACTGTTTCTAAAGGCTCCGCTCACTTCTAGGCGTTCCCCAGAATTGCCGCGATTCTGCCTGCGATCCCGAATCATGGCAAATCGTGGGACACCCCTGCGATCCCCATCACTTCCACCCTAATTGTAGCGCGATTTTGCCACGATTTTCGCCTGACGAATTGCGTTAAAATCACACAAACAGAATCACGGGACGCCTGTCGCCCAAAACGAAGTACAAGAACTTCTTTTGGGCGACAGGCGTACTGTGTATCTGTTTGCGCAGTTTTACTGCCATTAATTGTGGCAAAAGCTGCGATTCAGGATCATGGGCAGAATCGTGGTGATTTTGCCCACGATCCGGGATGCCTGGATGTGAACGGAGCCTTAGTGTTCACAACTTCACATCTTGATTCTGAGGCCGCTTTCACGCGGGCGTTGAGTCTAGATCCGTCTGTCAAATTTTCAGAGGGATCCAGACTGAACCACAATGTATGTCTATGGGTGGGGGAGGATGTAAACAGATGACCATCCGTTTACATCTGCCTAAATGTCCTTTCAAGTCCATTTTTTTAACGGAACAGCCAACATCCAGATCCGTTAAAACGGAACAGATGTGAACAGATGCCATCTGTTTACATCTGTTCTATATTTTTAGGCAAGAAACATTTTTTGTTTATACAATTGTCACCACAACATGTAAGAAAAAACAGATGTAGACTGATGTAAACTGAACTGTATATATAAAGTATCTCACAAAAGTGAGTACACCCCTCACATTTTTGTAAATATTTTATTATTTATTATATCACATGAAAATATATAATAAAATATTTACCACAATGTTTGGGGTGTACTCACTTTTGTGAGATACTGTACATGATCTTGCACTTCCAGGTATCAGGTGCAAGTGCACGCCACTGGCGGCTAGCTCCCTTTGTGATTCTACACAGAGGGAGTTGATCAGCAGGTCCCGCAGACCTGATGTCCACCGCCACCCGCTGATTGTTGTATGTAAACAAGGCAGATTGCCATACTGTCCGCACAGAAGGCATGGATCCTGTGATCATGTGAAGCAGAAACACCGATCCGTGCCTTCAACTAGTAAAAGCACCTACCCCAATACACTGAAACATTACTAGGCACACAGTTAACCCTTTGATCGTCCCTGATGTTAAACTCTTCCCAGTCAGTGTCATTAGTACAGTGACCGTGCATAATATTAGCACTAATCACTGTATTAGTGTCACTGGTTCCCAAAAAAGTGTCAATTAGTGTCCAATTTGTTCACCACAAAATTGCTGTCCAGCTATAAGTCGCTGATCACCGCCATTAAAAAAGAACAAATTCCATAAATACATCCCATAGTTTGTAGACGCTTTTGCGCAAACCAATCAGTATATGCTTATTGGGATTTTTTTTTACCAAAAATATGTAGCAGAATACAAAATTGGCCTAAATTGATGAAGAAATTTGATTTTTTTTTTTTTTTTTTTACAATTTTTTTATTGGATAGCTTTTATAGCAGAAAGTAAAAACTACTGTTTGTTTTTGTTTTTTTCTTTAAATTGTCATTTTTTTTTATAGCGCAAAGAATAAGAACCACAGAGGTAATCAAATACCACCAAAATAAATCTTTATTTGTGGGGAAAAAAGAGCATACATATTATTTGGATACAGCGTTGCACAACCGTGTAATTGTCATTTAAGGTATCGCAGTGCCGTATCGCAAACAATGGCCTGGTCAGGAAGGGGGGGGGGGGGGTAAATCTTCCGGTGGTTATAGTGACACCAAAAAGCTAAGGCCACCAAAAAGCTAAGTCAAAAACAATCCCTGTGTCCTGATTATCTATGTGAGCTGTGACAATCTCATATTGAACAGCTAAGATTATATGTGGAGTTGTGAGATTCATTGATCTTTCTATGTACCCCAGACTGTGACATTCATCTTGAATGGGCACATATTTAATGGACAAGGCCATGCACATTTACAAATTAACAATGTTGAGGAAGCTCTGCTTCTAAACCAAATGTCAGATTGTGTTGTTATAAAAAAAAATATATCAGATCACAACTAGCCTAATATACACAGCCATAATACAATATATACTGTATCTACTACGTTGTTCGGTCTACAAAGTAATTTTTAATCAATAGATAAATATTGACTTATTAGCTTTAAAGGTGTATGTAAACCCTAACACTTATCTTCTATTATTTGCGCCTATTTGGTCTGGTAATATAATTGAAAGCATTTTGTTATATCTGTTTGATGAGTGCAAAAATACCAATTAATTAGGTCAGAAATTCAGGACTGTCTTGTTCACATTTCCTGTGTTATCTCAAGAAGTCTAAAAGGCCCTTTCAGTTCTTATCTTGGTTGTACAGAATGATTCATGTCAATGAGGTGTAGAATAGTATAGGGGGACAATATCGTTAGTTTAGCAAAAGAAAATTGGGCAGGGCTAATAACACTCAGTCCACAAAAATGCTTTGTGTTGTCAGCTCAGGACTTAGTGGCTGAGTGCATCTTTGGCATATTAACAGCTATTTTTCTCTACCTGCAGAGTCTTTAAAAGATAAAGTATAGGAAATATGCTTAAGTTATCATGCACAAAACAGTATTAGCAACATAACCCCTGAGCCTAGTTCTTAACCTCAAGTTAACCCAGAATCTTAGCCAAAATGTAAAGCGAAATTAAACCCAACAACAAAAATGTATTATTTTGCTGCTTACCAATCCGTAGATGCAGTGGCTGTATTAGTTTTCTTTTTTAGGTTTTTTTTTTTGCTTTGTTTTAACCTGGTGATCAAGCCAATAGGTCTGTGATTTTTACACTTCCATTAACACACCAAGCTGTCTTTCAAAAGTGACAGTTGGGTTGAGAAAAAAACATTTAACACTGACAAAGGTGCTTACAATAATCATCTTTTATTAATTTATTTAAAAGCTTTATCCCGAAAGTAAAAAACTGTTGCTGTAACTGCTTAAAAGCTGTTAGCTGGCGTTCAGCTTTAATTTATTAGTCAATTCTATTTAAATCTGCTAGTCTGTGTAACACTATTCTCTCTCCAGACTGACAATACTGCTGTCCAAAGATGTCTCTGTTGTACTTCCATCCAGAGTGGAGATACCCTGTAACCGTGCATTGCTGGCTTGATCACTTGATAAAAATAAAGAAATAAAAATACAGAAAAAAAAAAAAAAATGCAGCCACCACATTTAAAGATGTATAACGCTTTTGAGTTTGATACTACTGAAAACTGAATTTCAGGTATGGCAAGTTTTTACATACACTATATTACCAAAAGTATTGGGACAGCTAAACAACCCAAGTGCTCACTCTATCGGGAATTGTAGGTGTGCTGCTCTCCCCAGATGGGGAAACTCCAAAAACTAAAAACACAAAAGAAAGGAGGCACAAACTCCTAGTGCATTACCCTTCAACATCTTCTGAAAATGTATATGTAATGCCAAAAACATACTCCCAAACATGAAGAGTAAAAATCGCATAAAACAAGTCCAGCTCAATGTGGAAAAGGACATGTCCCTGTGCTAGGACCGCTGACGTGTTTTGGGAAACACGCTCCCTTCTTCAGAGCCCTGAGCTCTGAGGAAGGGAGCGTGTCTCCAAAACACGTCAGCGGTCCTAGCACAGGGACATGTTCTTTCCACGTTTAGGTGGACTTGTTTTATGCAATTTTACTCTTCATGTTTGTGAGTATGTTTTTGGCATTACACATACATTTGCAGAAGGTGGCGAAGGGTAATGCACTAGGTGTTTGAGCCTCCTTTCTTTTTTTGTTAAAAGTATTGGGATGCCTGCCTTTTACACGCACATGAACTTTAATGGCATCCCAGTCTTAGTCCGTAGGGTTCAATATTGAGTTGGCCCACCCTTTGCAGCTATAACAGCTTCAACTTTTCTGGGAAGGCTGTCCACAAGGTTTATGAGTGTCTGTCACGATTGCTAGGTCAGGCTCAGAGTCCAGTCGCAGGAAGCAGCAGCACAACCGTGGTCAACAAGCAGGGTCTGGTACACAAGAGATCAGCCGGAGTGAGGGAGCAAGCAGAAGAGTAGTCTTAGTCTAGTCGAAGATCGGTACACAAGCAGTGAAGAGCAAAATGGCAGCAGGCAGAGACGTAGTCCAGGAACGTAGCTGGAGGTCGGTACACAAGTAGAAGATTCGGGAGGATGAAGCACACAAAGCTAGATTTTGGCAAAAGCACAATAATCTGGCATCAGGAAGTTCCCAGATCAGGCTTCAATAGGAAGTTCAAAGGAGTGGCCAAAGGTTCAGAGTTCACAGGAGGCTGGGCAAGGAACTAGGCAGGAAACTGGGACAAGGTCTAGATTACCATATAGATTTAGAATGCATAGATATTAGCTGCTGGATAGCTCAGCAAGAAGAAGCGCTGCTAGAAGCAACCACGGACCTGGGTTCGAATCTGGGCCCTGACAGTATGCCCCTCCTTCACTCATCCATGTCTTTATGGACCTTTTTTGTGCACTGGTGCACAGTCATTTTGGAACAGGAAGGGGACATCCGCAACCTGTTTCCACAAAGTTGGGAGCATGCAATTTTCCAAAATGTCTTGGTATGGTATTCTGATGCCTTACGAGTTCCTTTCACAGAGTTCCAAGCCCAACCCCTGAAAAACAACCCCACATTATAATCCCCCCTCACCATATGATTTGGACCAGTGTACAAAGCAAGGTCCATAAAGACATGGATGAGCGAATTTGGGGTGGAGGAACTTGTCTGGCCTGCACAAAGTCCTGACCTCAACCCCATAGAAAACCTTTAATTCTTGGCCTCAAAGTGACTGCAGCCACTGAGATGCAATCACTGTTTGAGTAGTCTGACAGCGTCTGTTAAAAAACAATAGCTGACAGATTCCTCCATCCACACTGTTCAGCGTGAATAGAGAAATACATTGATTGCTCTTATTTAGCCCAGCAGCTCTCTAACATGTACTGTATAGCTAGCCTTAAACAGACCATTCAAAATATTGGGCTACCTTAAGGCAACATACAGTCAGGTCCATAAATATTGGGACATTGACACAATTCTAATCTTTTTGGCTCTATACACCACCACAATGGATTTGACATGAAACAAACAAGATATGCTTTAACTGCAGACTTTCTACTTTAATTTGAGGGTACTTACATCCAAATCAGGTGAAAGGTGTAGGAATTACAACAGTTTGTATATGTGCCTCCCACTTTTTAAGGGACCAAAAGTAATGGGACAGATTAACAATCATAAATCAAACTTTCACTTTTTAATACGTGGTTGCAAATCCTTTGCAATCAATTACAGCCTGAAGTCTGGAACGCATAGATATCACCAGACGCTGGGTTTCATCCCTGGTGATGCTCTGCCAGGCCTCTACTGCAACTGTCTTCAGTTCCTGCTTGTTCTTGGGGCATTTTCATTTCAGTTTTGTCTTCAGCAAGTGAAATGCATGTAAAGATGGTACAGCGCCACTAAATGGAACAACTAACTAACTAAAGAAAAAAGAGGTGAACCAAAGTCCAAAAGTCCATGTAGAGGAAAGATTCAAATGCTGAAAAAGTGGCCACAAATCCAACAATAATCTTGAAAATTGAGTTTCTGGCAGAGATCACACAAACAATAAAGGGTGTACCCTTACCGGACAGTTGGACCCCCTGTTACAGAAGGTCAAACAGGCGTGCGAAGTCAGTCACCAGAGACAAGTAAACGTCCAAATTCCTCTCCGAACAGCCACAGAACATCCGGGTAGGACCATGGAACCGGCAGACCTCAATGGACCCCAGGTGTACATAAGGGATGACCTCATGTTAAAATAGTCAAGAAAGCTTTTAAGACATCCTCAAATAGCCGAGACTGAATCCAGGTAATGGGGGAGGACCGTCAGAAAGCCGTCTCTACCACACGGATCGTGTGTCCAGGGACCGCAACGTCACTTCTGGTGAGACGTCTAGCTTGTGTAATCCCTTTGCGTTGCCTACTACCTAACATGTTTTGTCATTGCGACTTGCTCATGGGATGAATGAATCTTTACATAATTTTTTGGTTTGATATACTTTGTACAAGCAGCCTTTTTAGCATACTGTTCTTTGTGCGCAGCTTTCTTCCCATCATTGTATCAAGTGAAATGCATGCTCATTCGGATTCAGGTCAGGGGATTGACTTGGCCATTGCATAACATTCCAAGTCTTTCCCTTAAATACTCTTTGGTTGCTTTCGCAGTATGCTTCGGGTCATTGTCCATCTGCACTGTGAAGCGCCATCCAATGATTTCTGAAGCATTTGGCTGAATATGAGCAGATAATATTGGCCGGAACACTTCTGAATTCATCCTGCTGCTTTTGTCAGCAATCACATCATCAATAAATACAAGAGAACCAGTTCCATTGGCAGCCATACATGCCCACGCCATGACACTACCACCACCATGCTTCACTGATGAGGTGGTATGCTTTGGATCATGAGCAATTCCTTTCCTTCTCCATACTCTTCTCTCCCCATCACTCTGGTACAAGTTGATCTTGGTTTCATCTGTCCATAGGATGTTTTTAGATGTTGTTTGGCAAACTCTAATCTGGCCTTCCTGTTTTTGAGGCTCACCAATGGTTTACATCTTGTGGTGAACCCTCTGTATTCACTCTGGTAAAGTCTTCTCTTGATTGTTGACTTTGACACACACACACACCTACCTCCTGGGGAGTGTTCTTGATCTGGCCATCTGTTGTGAAGGGTGTTTTCTTCACCAGGGAAAGAATTCTTCGGTCATCCACCACAGTTGTTTTCTGTGGTCTTCTGGGTATTTTGGTGTTGCTGAGCTCACCGGTGCGTTCTTTCTTTATAAGGATGTTCCAAAAAGTTGATTTGGCCACACCTAATGTTTTTGCTATCTCTCTGATGGGTTTGTTTTGCTTTTTTCAGCCTAATAATGGCTTGCTTCACTGATAGTGACAGCTCTTTGGATCTCAATTTGAGAGTTGACAGCAACAGATTCCAAATGCAAATAGCACACTTGAAATGAACTCTGGACCTTTTTATCTGCTCCTTGTACATGGTATAAAAAGGGAATAACACACACCTGGCCATGGAACAGCGGAGCAGCCAATTGTCCCATTACTTTTGGTCCCTTAAAAGGTGGGAGGCACATATACAAACTGCTGTAATTCCTACACCTTTCATCTAATTTGGATGTAAATACAGTCAAATTAAAGCTGAAAGTCAGTCTGCAGGTAAAGCACATCTTGTTTGTTTCATTTCAAATCCATTGTGGTGGTGTATAGAGCCAAAAAGATTAGAATTGTGTCGATGTTCCAATATTTATGGACCTGACTGTATAATTCATGTGCATTAAACACACTGCAGCAGGACTAATTAGAGTGAATGGGTCCTTGCTGTAGTCCTCAGACCAGCATTTCTCAACCTTTTCAACACAAAGGAACCCTTGAAATAAATTTCTGGTCTCGGCGAACCCCTGCTAAAAATCAAAAATCTACAACTCATGACACATAATGCCCCATACACACGTGCAGATTATCTGCAGACTTTTGTCTTCAGATTTACCTTTTCTATGTAGTGCAAGGGCCTGCCGGATTGCATACAAATTGAAAGTGTTTAGGTTTGACTTCATATTATATGGTTTTGGTAAGTCTGCAGACAAAAGTCTTCAGATAATCTGCACGTGTGTATGGGGCATTAGTGTGACAGTCAGTGGGAAGAATGCTCCTTACTCTTACTCTAATCATTGGGAAGAATTACCCCCTTACAAATAGCTAAAAGGAACAATGGTGTCATTGGAAACTTATCTGAAAATCTTAAAAACTGCCCATTGCTCATGGAACCCCTAGCAACCTCAGGAGGAACCCTAGGGTTCCACGGAACCCTGCCTCAGACAAAGGTATAGGATTACAGCAATGAGTACTCTGCTATCATTGAGATAAATACCAAATATCAAGGTGATACTGATAATAAAAAGAGCATCTCGTCAAAAATAAGTGGTAAAAGTTTTGACCGCTACTTAAAATATGCTAATTTATTACTCATGAAACTTAACCTAGTAGCAACACCACTATCGCATATTAAAATTGCTTTACGGACATCAGCGATGACCAGACTTGTGGCTGACTCCTCATCAGCACGTCATTTTGTAGCATCCACTACTGTTTTTATTCTTGTAAAATCAATTCCCAACTGTGAAATTGGTGGGCAGTATCCTACATCTTTGAAGAGCCTTATGCCTCGTACACATGATGAGATAATCGGACGACTTATCATTCGCATTTTGTTGCATGATACTAGTATCGAGATCAACAATGCGTACTAAACGTATGATTTTTTTTTTCCGTACGATTCTGGAAAAGCTTCCTGGTTACGTAGCTACGTATCGGATAGTGCAAAAAAAAAAAAACAATGGCAGCCAGGCGTTTTCCGGGTTATTTTCGGGTTTCTGATCATGCGTGGTCTTTGTCTATCGATTTTTAGCGAACGCATACTGTACTGATTAAACGATTGCCGTTCGCTAAACTATCGTATGACAAAAGTTTTCGTGTTTGTCCCTGTTGGATGAAATGTCCTGATCGGCTTTCAAAAGCTGTGTACTAACGACCAGATTATCGTGCGATCAATTCGAAAGCGATTTTTTTCATCCGATTATCTAATCCTGTGTACGAGGCATTAGACATTAATCATATGTTTGCAAAAATCTAATTACAATGCCAGAAGATTTAAAAAACAATTCAATGGCCTTGCATATTGTATGTAGTTGTGTAACTGTTATTGAAATTTACATTTTTTAGTTGAAAATGGTTAAAAATTCAAGTTCCAATCCATTTTTTTTTTTTTTTAATTTTGCTTTCTTGTAAAGATTGCTTTAACAAAAACAAGATGTTAACAAAACTAATTTCTTAAGAATGCTGTCATATATCTGGTGGTGGCTTAACACAACACATTAAAAACAACTTTCAATGTTAGGCCACACAAGCTCTATGTTTTATTTCTAAACAAGTGATTGCTTTTCCTAATATTTACTGTGTTACTATTATGTTATACACACGAGAGGAATTTGAAAAGGTTGAGGGTTTGAAATTTTTGTACAATGAAAGCTTTAGTAATAGCACTAAATCCTGAACTAACCTAGTAAGTACACCAAGCAAGAGCGAATGTATTCCTTAAAGGCCTGTACACACGATAGGATTGGAAGAAAAATTTAGTACGACGAACAATCGGCTGATTATCTGATCAATAGTATACTGCTTTCAACAACTGATTCTGACTTTTCGGCCGACAAAAAACTGAAGGTGCAGGCTACAAACTTTTTATTGTAAGTAAACACAACATTCGAACGCAATTTTCATTTAGATAGTAGAGCTTTCGTCTGAAAAAAATCAGAAGAGCAAGACTACGCATGCACAGAAACTAAAGAATACATTACAATACAATACAACACATTACATCACTTCTGAAGTTGTATTCTGTCATATGAGAATTTTCAGAAGTTTAGTAACCTCCTCATTTTCCATATGAGACTAGCATGCAACAAATAATCTATGATCATTTGTCCGATATTCTCCTTGCGTGTATGAGGCTTTAATGATAACACAATAATCTTTCCTTAAATGTGCTGATAAGACAAGGGTAGGGAGTATTCACTATGGCATAATAAACATATTCTAGGCACAAAAGGCAGAATATGTTGAGTGGAGTCTGCAGGGCTTAAACCCTGTCTGGTTTCCCCTGGTCACTAGAAGCTAAGATTGTAGATCTTCCTCCCACCATTCTACATCTGTGGCCATGTGGAGTTAGCAAACAACCTTCTGAGCTAGGTTCATAGCAAATCACAACTGCTCCTATGTGAGTAGGAAGCGCTAGATAGAACATCAATCTCTATTCCACTCCTATTAGTCTGTAAGACTTTGCAAGATAAATGTATTCCTAGAATCAGTGTTAATTTTGGCAGCAAATTTCAATTTAGTTTTAGTCTTAGTCTTAGGACTAAAATGGCATTTTAGTTTTAGTCCTATTTTAGTCTTCTGCAAGTGTTTTAGTTTTAGTCGTATTTAGTCGACTAAAACTCCAGTATATTTTAGTCGACTAAAACGCCCTACATTTTAGTCGACTAAAACTCATTTTAGTCATCTATAATCAAATGGGTGTAGTTCAATTGTAATTTGTAATGCATTATTTAAGCATTTCTCTACAATTTCCAAACTCATTATATACTACTGCTGGTCCTGGAGTGAAAAATCTAATATGTTATTATTTATGCTTTGAGCATGCACCAGTGTTAATTTTTGGCAGCAAATTTCGATTTAGTTTTAGTTATAGTCTTTTGACTAAAATGCCATTTTAGTTTTAGTCGTATTTTAGTCTTAAGACTAAAATGCCATTTTAGTTTTAGTCGTATTTTAGTCATCTGAATTGTGTTAGTCGACGAAAACGTTTTAGTCGGTTTTAGTCGACGAAATTAACACTGCCTAGAATGTCTAGTTGTAGTCCAGCATACCAAAACTACCTTGCAAATGATAATCTTGGGAGCAGTATCTCATTGCTAATTTAATAGTGTCAATGGCAGACTGGTGCACTTGACTTGTCATTTGCTGCAAAATGCCCAGTTTTTTAGCAAAATGTCCAGTGAGCAGCAGAGCTTCTTTTGAGGTAATTTTATTTATTAATGACCTGTGGTGAAGTATTCCTGATTCTGCCCAATCGCTTGGTACATTGCCATGAAACCTTCATCCTCCAAGATCCTGCGCTCTCCCCCTGATCTCTCCAGTGGCTTTCCCTTCAAGCACTCTCCATGGGTCCATTTTATCCACAGCTTCACCCCCTCCAAACACTTTATTACACGCTTAACTCTCCAAATGCCACCCCTCCATCCATTTTTTCCTTTGGACCCATTTTTCTGGTTGTACAGTCTCCTTAATGTTTGCTACAGGGGTGGACGAATTAATATGGAGTTCAATAACCAGTCTGTGCAATCCAGGGGCTAGCGAGATTATTTTTTTTTTTTCAGGAGCCAGCTCCCTTGGCTTTAAATGGGAAAACCTCAAAAGTTAAGCTGTACTTTTTAAGGAGTATTGGCCATCTGGCTCCTGAGATTTGTTCTGCTTTGGCTGCCTTATCTCCTCTGCTGTTGGTCAGGGGGCCTAGAATCTCCACTGTCACTGAGCTACAGGAGTGGAAATCCTGCCCATTAGCAATCCTCAGCAACAGCTGTTGGTTGAGGGTTTTAGAAACCAGGTAAAAGGTAAACTTAGATGACACTGACTTTAATACAGTATTACCTAAATGGAAAAAGTATGAAAATAACATTCTGTTTAAAGTGGATCTGAGCACCAAAAACACTATTTTAGGTAATTTTTAATATTCAAAGAAAACTTCCCCATTCATCCATGTCTCCACGCTTTATTTTGCTGAGAAATCACTTTGAAAAAACAGCCCCCAGCATTTCTGGCTGCGGCCATCTTGAGTAAGGGCAAATGATTTATGTAGCATTTTCTTCCTGGAATCTATCTGCACATGTATGCATGCAGGAGCGTGTGCTTAGCTGAGAAAACCCCTACTCCTCTCCTTACCTCCTGAAGACATTGACATTATTGTGTATAACATTATTTGCCTCGGCAAGAAACCAGGAATTAAGTGAAAAAATGTAAAAAACAAAAAATATTTAAAATATAAATATGATATATTTCTTATCTATTTATTAACCACTTTACGACCGGCGCACGACGATCTACGTCGGCACTCAGCCCCGGCCAGGCAAACTGACGTAGGCCTACGTCAGCACAATTTGCCGGCCCTGTGCGCGCTCCCGCGCGTCCCCGCCGCCGATGATGACTCGATTGGGTTCAGAACCGATCAGTCATCAGGTCCAGGCCAATCATTTTTGGTCTGGACCTGTTGATCGGTCCTGCCCAATCAGATCATCCTCTAAGCCTGTGAAATGTAAACACAGGCTTAGAGGAGATGTGCCCTCCCCCCACAACGGTCTTTTTGGATCCAGCGTGAGAGGAGAGCACATCTTACTGTGAGTACTGCACCAAGCACACCCACACACAGTTAGATAGGCACATTTCACCCCCGATCGCCCCCCCAATTAACCCCTACAGCACCTGACACAACACACACTATATACAGCATATAGCATATACCTATATACCTGTATAAGTGTGATTTGTGAACAGGTGTAGCCCTTGCGACCCCCCCTTTTCCACTCAAATTACCCCCCACCCCCCCCTAATAAAGATTTAACCCACTGATCTCCCCTGACCCCCCCCTGATCACCGCCGTTAACCCCTACACCCTCTGTCACATCAGCACTAATACAAACGCAATATACGGTGTTATTGTATTTTTGTATTAGTGTCATTGTGATCAGAATTAGCGCAGGCGACTAAGTTTCTGTCCCAAGAAGGTTTAGGGTCCCCGCCACCCGCCCAATAAAGATTTAAGCCCCTGACCCCCCCCTGATCACCCCTACACCCCCTGCCATAACACACACCGTATACAGTATATAGCATTTTGCTATATACCCGTATAAGTGTGATTTGTGGTCAGGTCTAGCGCTTGCGACCCCCCTTTTTCCACTTGAATTACCCGCCACCCCCCCCTAATAAAGATTTAAGCCCCTGATCCCACCTGATCACCGCTAGTTAACCCCTACACCCTCTGTCACATCAGCACTAATACAAACGTAATATACTGTGTTTTTGTATTTTTGTATTAGTGTGATTGTGATCAGAATTAGCGCAGGCGACTAAGTTTGTGTCCCAAGGAGGTTTAGGGTCCCCGCCACCCGCCCAATAAAGATTTAATCCCCTGATCCCCTCCTGATCACCCCTACACCCCCTGCCACAACGCACACTGTATACAGTATATAGCATTTTCTATATACCCGTATAAGTGTGACTTGTGACCAGGTTTAGCGCTTGCCACCGTTCCTTTTATCCTTAGGATACCCGCCAGTCCCTTCCAATAAAGATTTAAACCCCTGATCCCCCCCTGATCACATCCCGTTAACCCCTACACCCTCTGTCACATTAGCACTAATACACACATAATATACTGTTTTTACTGTATTTTGTATTGGTGTCATTGTGACTTGAGGTTGCGCTAGCTAGCTAGTTTCTTTCCCAAAGGAGGTTTAGGGTCCCCGCCACCCCCCCCAGATCCCCAGCGCATAGTTTAGAAGTAACCCCTTGATTGCCACACGCACGCAGGCACGCACGCACGCACGCACGCACCTACACTTCCATTTCTAGTATAGTGTTTGAACAGATCAATATCTGATCTGATCAGAACTATACTAGCGCCCCCATAGTTTAGGGTTCCCAAAACGCGGTGTTTGCACGATCAGTACTGATTCCGGCCAGCACCTGCGTTTAACCCTTTCACCCAGGCAAGTGTAGTAATCAATAGATTACTGTCACTTGCAAAAAAACACAAGACACAAAACCGCTGTGTTAGCAGAGTCAGGCCTGATCCCTGCTAGCATTAGCAGTTTTTTTTGTAGCGCTTGAAATAATCTTCGACAACCAGGTGCTTTTATTACCTGTGAGTCGCATCACTGTACGAGTAAATTTAGTTACCAAAATGACCAAACGTTCGTACAGGGATGAAGAGCTTCTCAGTTATATGCTGACCGAGTCATCTGATAGCGAAGGGGAAGCTACAATGACCGAATTAGTGTCAGTATATGAACCTGATGACGGCAGCGGCTCCCTGACAGATAGCTCCGACGACAGATGGGTCCCTGTTAGACCCAGGCGTACCCGACCCCATTCTGAAGTTGTTGTGATGCAGGAATCGCAGGGTGCTCGTATGGAGCAGAGTGTGGGTACTAGTGCCGCTCATCCTTCTGGCGACCTGGCAAGCGCCAGCGGCCTAGTACAACCTGGACCTAGTACAACCAGCACTGCAGTAAGACCTGGTGACGTGGCGAGTCCCCTAAGTGCAGTTGAAGCTGGTGCGGTGGCTAGCACAAGTAGTGGCCCGCGGCCACCGCGTATTCGAAGACAGGCCCGTAGAGCCCATAGTGCCCTCCCTGATGCGCTGGCATTTCCTAATTGGCAACCCACTGATACTACAGCGCCAGTACTTCCCCCATTCACTGCCCAACCTGGAATCCACGTGGAGACAGCTGGTTTTACGCCCCTGAACTTTTTTGAGCTGTTCTTCACGGAAGATCTTTACAGATCTATTGTGGATCAATCAAATTTATATGCACAACAGTTCATCGCCGCCAACCCAAATTCACACCTTGCCAGACAATTCGGCTGGAAACCTATAACGGTTTCCGAATTTAAGATCTTTCTGGGCCTTTCCCTTCACATGGGCATAACTAAACAGAGTGAATTGCGGCTATATTGGTCCACTAGCCCAGTTCACCATATGCGCATGTACTCTGCCTCTATGTCCAGGACGAGATACGAGCAAATTCTGCGATTTATGCATTTCAGCGACAATGAACTCTGTCGTCCTCGGGGAGACCCTGCATACGATCGGCTCCACAAAATTCGGCCCCTCATAGACCACTTCAATCAGCGGTTTGCAGCCTTGTTTACCCCCGAACAAGTTGTCTGCGTTGACGAGTACCTGATTAAATTTACTGGCCGCCTTGCTATGAAACAGTACCTCCCCAGCAAGCGTGCCAAGTACGGGGTCAAACTGTATAAATTGTGTGACAGGGCCACAGGCTATACAGTTAGTTTCCGGGTCTATGAGGGAAAAGATAGCTGTGTGGAGCCCCCCAACTGCCCAGACTACATAGGGAGCAGCGGTAAGATCGTTTGGGACTTGGTGTCACCCTTATCCGGAAAGGGGTACCATTTGTACGTGGACAACTTTTATACAAGCGTGCCACTATTTAGTCACCTTCTCGATTTACAAATTGGCGCATGTGGCACCGTGCGACCTAATCGCCGGGGCTTCCCCCAACGGCTTGTAGATTCCCGTCTTAGTCGGGGGGCGAGAGCCTGCTTGAAAACGGACAAATTACTTGCGGTGAAGTGGAAGGATACACGGGATGTTTATGTTCTGTCCTCCCTTCACCCAGACACGACGATCCAAATTCCTACGGCAACTGGCGTTATGGAGAAACCCCTCTGTGTCCACGAATATAACCTTAACATGGGAGGGGTGGACCTTAACGACCAGCTTTTGGCGCCGTATTTAGTTGCCCGGAAAGGCAGACGCTGGTACAAAAAAGTGTCTGTTTACCTATACCAATTGGCTATGCTGAACGCCTTTGTCCTATACAGGGCGTCAGGACGAACTGGATCTTTCCGGGAATTCCAGGAAGAGATCATCCTTGCCTACCTGTACCCAGGAGGCATGCCTGCCCAACTTCCCCTTCCAGATGCAGTGAGCCGGCTGCATGAGAGGCATTTTTCACATGTCCTCCCGAGTACCCCTACCCAAAGATGGCCCCAAAGAAGATGTCGTGTCTGTAGCAAGCGCGGATTTAGGCGTGACACCCGTTATTATTGTCCCAAATGTCCTGACCAACCTGGTCTCTGCATCGGGGAATGTTTCGAGCGCTACCATACACTAGTGGATTATTAGCGTAGGGTACAGCACGACACAGTGTAGGGCACATAAACACAGGGTCTCGAAGGATGTTGGATGTCCATCGACATTTTGAGAGACCCAAGCTGGAAGAGAAGATCGCAGATGATCGCAGTCCCTCCCAAATCAAGAAGTAAAGGAACAGTTAGAAAGAAAAATAAAAGGATCCAAAAACTGTTGTGGTGTCAGTAATTTTATATGTCCTTCTACTCCTTCCTACTATACTTTTTTTCAATGTCCTTTGTTTGTTTTTTCATTCTTTTGTGACCTGTTTCTCTTGCAGGTCCCTCGTCAGCTACCACGCATTGATTTTATATATTCTGACACAAACAGCGTTTGCGCTCAGCATATATGGATACCTTTGCTGATAGCAGCTGTGGTGATTTTCTGATTTCAGCACTGCAGTTAAAATCCTATTTTGGTATACGTGGATAGCGCCGTGTATACCCATCATTAAATTCAGTGGGTGGTTGTTTGGGCGGTTAATGATGAAGATCCAAAAACTGTTGTTGTCAGTCATTTTATATGTCCTTCTACTCCTTCCTACTATACTTTTTTTCAATGTCCTTTGTTTGTTTTTTCATTCTTTTGTGACCTGTTTCTCTTGCAGGTCCCTCGTCGGCTACCACGCATTGATTTTATATATTCTGACACAAACAGCGTTTGCGCTCAGCATATATGGATACCTTTGCTGATAGCAGCTGTGGTGATTTTCTGATTTCAGCACTGCAGTTAAAATCCTATTTTGGTATACGTGGATAGCGCCGTGTATACCCATCATTAAATTCAGTGGGTGGTTGTTTGGGCGGTTAATGATGAAGATCCAAAAACTGTTTTTGTCAGTCATTTTATATGTCCTTCTACTCCTTCCTACTATACTTTTTTTCAATGTCCTTTGTTTGTTTTTTCATTCTTTTGTGACCTGTTTCTCTTGCAGGTCCCTCGTCGGCTACCACGCATTGATTTTATATATTCTGACACAAACAGCGTTTGCGCTCAGCATATATGGATACCTTTGCTGATAGCAGCTGTGGTGATTTTCTGATTTCAGCACTGCAGTTAAAATCCTATTTTGGTATACGTGGATAGTGTCGTGTATACCCATCATTAAATTCAGTGGGTGGTTGTTTGGGCGGTTAATGATGAGTAATACTACGCATTATTCCTGTGCTGATTTCTGATAGGTTCTCTTTTTTTCCGTTCAGCCCACAGGCTGCATGAAGAAAAAAAAAACCTATATGCCAAACAAGGACCAGCAATGTACTGGTACGTTGCTGGACTTTGAGTGGTTATACCAGGATGATGCCTGCAGATTTAGGCATCATCTTGGTATCGTTTTTTACAGCCAGCGGTCGGCTTACATGTAAAAGCAATTCTAGCAGGTAATTGGCCGCTAGACTGCTTTTACATGCAGTGGGAGGGGCCTCCCCCCCCCCCCACCGCCGCCTTCCGCAGCCTTCCATGGTTTTTCTCGGGCTCTCCTGTCCCACCGGTTAACCCGAGAGTGCAGCCGGTGGTTCAATTATCTAACCATAGAGCTAATTGGAGATGAGAATGGCTCCAATCATCTCTATGGCCTAAGATGCCGGAGGCTACGAGCATTTTATGACTTCTGTTTCGCCAGAAATAAACAGGGCCATTGGGAAATTGGGAAAGTATTTTATCACACCAATTTTGGTGTGGTCAGATGCGTTAAGGTCAGAGGAGAGATCTAGAGTCTAAAAGACCCCAATTTTTTTAAAAAAGAGTACCTGTCACTACAGATTGCTATCATAGGGGATATTTAAATTCACTATGATAACAATAAAAATGATTTAAAAAAAAAAAATTAAAGGAAAGGTGTCAAAATAACATAAAAAAGCAAAAGAAAAAAGAAAAAAAAAAAAAAAAAAATTGAGCCCCCCCCCTTACCCCCGGTGCTTGCGCGCAATGGCGCACGCAAGCGGTGGTCTAGTGTCATATGTAAACCACAATTGCAGCATGCATGTGAGGTATCGCCGCGATCGCCAGATCGAGTGCAGTAATTCTTGCAGTAGACCTCCTCTGTAAGTCTAAAGTGGTAACCTGTAGAGACTTTTAAAGGTTTTCAAAATTGTACATACGTTTTTGTCGCTGCGCAGGCATGCGCAATTTTTAAAGCATGTCATGTTAGGTGTCTATGAACTCGGCATAAGATCATCTTTTAAATTTTACCAAAAAAATTGGAATTATATAGTGTATTTGTGCAATAAATTAAAAAAAAATGTATTTTTTTCGCAAAAATTGCGTTTGGAAAATCTGTGCGCAAATACCGTGTGACAAAAAAATTTGCAACATCCACCATTTTATTCTATAGGGCCTCTGCTTTAAAAAAATATATAATGTTTGGGGGTTCAAAGTAATTTTCTAGTAAAAAAAAAATATTTTTTCATGTAAACAAAAAGGCACAGAAAAGGCTTGGTTTTCAAGTGGTTAGAAGAGTGGGTGATGTGTGGATAAGATTGAGTATAAAATGCCGGAACTGTTCAAACACCCCCCTAATGACCCCTTTTTGAAAAGTAGACACCCAAAGCTTTTTTCTGAGAGGCATGGTGAGTCCATGGAGTATTTTATATTTTGCCACAAGTTTCGGGGAAAATTATTATTTTTTTTTTTTTTGTTGTTTTTTTACAGAAAGTTGTCACTAAATGATATATTGCTCATGCATGCCATGGGAATATGTGAAATGACACCCCAAAATACATTCTTTTGCTTCTCCTGAGTACAGGGATACCACATGTGTGAGACTTTTTGGGAGCCTAGCTGTGTACGCGCCCCCGAAAACCAATCCACATCTTCAGGTTTTCTAATGGCGTAAATTGCTGATTTTACCCCTGACTACCTGTCACAGTTTCAGAGGCCCTGAAATTTCAAGATGGCACAAAACCCCCCCAAATGACCCCATTTTGCAAAGTAGACACTCCAAGCTACTGGCTGAGAAGTATGGTGAGTCCATGGAATAGTTTATATTTTGCCACAAGTTTCGAGGAAAAAAATTTTTTTTATTTTTTTTTATTTTTTTACACAAAGTTGTCAGTAAATGATATATTGCTCACACAGGCCATGGGTATATGTGAAATGACACCCCAAAATACATTCTGCTGCTTCTCCTGAGTACAATGATACCCCATGTGTGAGACTTTTTGCCAGTCTAGCCGCGTACAGGACCCGGAAAACCAATGCGCACCTTTAGGCTTTCTAAGGGCGTAAATTGTTGATCTCACTCCTTACTACCTATCACAGTTTTGAAGTCCATAAAAAGCCAAGATTGCACAAACCCCCCCCAAATGACCCCATTTTGCAAAGTAGACACTCCAATCTATTTGCTGAGAGGCATGGTGAGTATTTTGCAGCTCTAATTTTTTTTGGAAAATGAAGAAAAAACAGGAAAATGCATTTTTTTTCCTCTTTTTTCAATTTCCAAAACTTTGTGACAAAAAGTGAGATCTGCAAAACACTCAACATGCCTCTCTGCAAATAGCTCAGGGTGTCTACTTTCCGAAAAGGGGTCATTTGGGGGGGGTTGTGCTGTCTTGGCATTTCATGGCCTCCAAAACTGTGATAGGTAGTCAGGAGTGAAATCAACAATTTACGCCCTTGGAAAGCCTGAAGGCGATGATTGGTTTTCGGGGTCCTGTACTCGGCTAGACTGCAAAAAAGTCTCACACATGGGGTATCCCTATACTCAGGAGAAGCAGCAGAATGTATTTTGGGGTGTCAGTTCACATATACCCATGGCATGTGTGAGCAATATATCATTTACTGACAACTTTGTGTAAAAAAAAAAAAATATATATATATATATATATATATATATTTCCCGGAACTTGTGGCAAAATATAAAATATTCCATGGACTCACCATGCCTCTCAGCAAATAGCTTGGGGTGTCTACTTTCCAAAATGGGGTCATTTGGGGGGGTTTTGTGCTATCTTGGAATTTTAGGGCCTCCGAAACTGTGATAGGTAGTCAGGAGTGAAATCAACAATTTACGCCCTTGGAAAGCCTGAAAGTGGGGACTGGTTTTCGGGGACCTGTACTCGGCTAGACTGCAAAAAAGTCTCACACATGGGGTATCCCTGTACTCAGGAGAAGCAGCAGAATGTATTTTGGGGTGTCATTTCACATATACCCATGGCATGTGTGAGCAATATTTCATTTACTGACAACTTTGTGAAAAAAAAAAAAAATATATATATATATATATATTTCCCGGAACTTGTGGCAAAATATAAAATATTCCATGGACTCGCCATGCCTCTCAGCAAATAGCTTGGGGTGTCTACTTTCCAAAATGGGGTCATTTGGGGGGGTTTTGTGCTATCTTGGAATTTTAGGGCCTCTGAAACTGTGATAGGTAGTCAGGAGTGAAATCAACAATTTACGCCCTTGGAAAGCCTGAAAGCGGGGACTGGTTTTCGGGGACCTGTACTCGGCTAGACTGCAAAAAAGTCTCACACATGGGGTATCCCTGTACTCAGGAGAAGCAGCAGAATGTATTTTGGGGTGTCATTTCACATATACCCATGGCATGTGTGAGCAATATTTCATTTACTGACAACTTTGTGAAAAAAAAAAAAAATATATATATATATATATGTATTTCCCGGAACTTGTGGCAGAATATAAAATATTCCATGGACTCACCATGCCTCTCAGCAAATAGCTTGGGGTGTCTACTTTCCAAAATGGGGTCATTTGGGGGGGGTTTGTGCTATCTTGGAATTTTAGGGCCTCCGAAACTGTGACAGGTAGTGCAGAGGTGACATGCACAATTTACGCCATTAGAAAACCTGGGAGTGTTGATTGGTTTTCGCGGTCCTGTACACAGCTAGGCTCCCAAAAAGTCTCACACATGGGGCATCCCCATACTCAGGAGAAGTGGCAGAATGTATTTTGGGGTGTAATTCCACATATACCCATGTCATGTGTGAGAATTTTATCTTTTAGTGACAACGTTGTGTAAAAAAAAAAAAAAAATAGTAATATTCCCAAAACTTGTGGTAAAATATAAAATATTCCATGGACTCACCATGCCTCTTAGCAAACAGCTTGGGGTGTCTACTTTCCAAAATGGGGTCATTTGGGGGGGTTTTGTGGTATCTTGACATTTCAGGGCCTCCTAAACCGTTAGAGGTAGTGAGAAAATGCAATGAAAAATGTACGCCCTTTGAAATTCTGATGGTGGGGATTTGTTTTTGTGGTCCCGTACACAGCTAGGCTCCCAAAAAGTCCCACATATGTGGTATCCCTGTACTCAGGAGAAGCAGCAGAATATATTTTGGGGTGTAATTACACATATACCCATGGCATGTGTGAGCAATATATCATTTCAATGACAACTTTGTGTAAAAAAAAAAAAAAAAAAAAAATTTTTAGTCATTTTTCAAACACCTGTGACAAAAAAATGAAATATTCAATGAGCTCAACATGCCTCTCAGAACATTCCTTAGGATGTCTACTTTCCAAAAAGTGGTAGTTTGGGGGGGTTTTGTACTGCCCTGCCATTTTAGCACTTCATGAAATGAGATAGGCAGTCAAAAATTAAAGCTGCGTAAATTTCTGTATTTACACCATAGTTTGTAGACGCTATAACTTTTGCGCAAACCAATAAAAATACGCTCATTGAATTTTTTTTTGTCAAAGACATGTAGCTAAATATATTTTGGCCAAAAAAAAAATACATAAATTGAGTATATTGGATATTTTTTAAAAGACAAAGTTGAAAATGTCATTTTTTTGCAAAATTTTCGCTCTTTTTTTATTAATATCGCAAAAAATAAAAAGCGCAGAGGTGATCAAATACCACCAAAAGAAAGCTCTGTTTGTGGGAAAAAAAGGACGTAAATTTCGTTTGGGTACCACATTGCATGACCGCACAATTGTCAGTTAAAGTCACGCAGTGCCGAGTCGTAAAATACCCCCTGGTCGGAATGGGGGTAAAATCTTCCGGGGCTTAAGTGGTTAATGCTAGCAGCATGAGAATTAAAAAAAATCAATGTTGATTGGGAGAGTGAAGCTCTACTGTAACATACAGTAGTACTTTTATATAGGAATTTGTACTTTCAGAGTGAAAATGGGAAACCCCCTCCTACAACAGAGGAAGACTATATATATAGGACATTTGAATTCAAGACTTGGCCTTTATTTTCTTTTAGGAGAAAGCTAACACAGCACTTGGAACAGAAACCCATTGTTCTTTTTTATGGCAGATTCCATGTCAGTGTTCATTTGTCACTGAGAAAGTCAACCAGAGCTGATTGTTCTGCCTGAAATGCTATTTATTTATTACAAGAGCGAGAGTGACCTCCCTCCCATCCAGCTAAGGGGCAAAAGTTTTTTTCACTCCGTGAAATGCCTTTTTTTAATATTGACCAATGAGTAAAACAAAGCAAGCTAGTTGTAGGGTTTATTGCAATACGTTCTAGCTGTTGGATTATATCAGAATGGCAAGGGAAGCTATACTTTTACAGCTTTGACTTCTAATCCCTTTCCACCCAAAACTCTTGAGTGGGTTAATTACAGGTTAACATTTAAGACCAGTAGCAGCAAGAATTATTCAACCATATTTACATACCTGTGATGTGAATCAGTCATTTTGTAAAACTCTGGCTTTCCAGATTGAATAGTGATAAACCAGTCACCCAGTTCATATACAGGTCAAGGCTTATTTGAGATTAAAAAAAGATAATTATGTGATTACTTGTTCATCGCACTTTCTCATAACTTTATATTTAGATGCTTTGAATAAGTACTTTTGCTTGTACTGATTGTTGAGATAAATGTCAGGTGTTTTAATGTCTACACAAAAAAAACTGATTTCCTGTACCTTCAGAGTTTTGGCTTTGGTTCCAAACGGCCTATTTCTGTTTTTTCGCATGTTTATGTTCGTTCCACCAGGTGCTCTTGTTTCCTAACACAAGATGGATATTCAGGTTGATTAGTTGGCTACTACATGAATTGGTTCTAAAGTGTTCTTGTGCTTCTGACCGTAGGCATATTAGATTGTCAGGGAGTGACTGACATAACTGGTTTAGCATTCTCTGTAACGTTGGCAATGAGCAGCATATATTTGAAAATGTAGAACACACATGCAAGAACAGATTACATTTCTCAGTTCATCGCTAATTTTAAAAGCAAATTTATGCCTAAATGACATACTAGAAAGTTTCTGGCTGACACCATATAATATATTTCTGTTGCCCCGACATGCTCATTACCAGTCATTTGTTACCCCTGCACTAAACCGATGAACATAACAATCACTTTTCTTGTCGGGTAGAAGAGAATTTGGCATGCTTTTAATCACAAAAATACAACAGAGTTTATCTGCACTATGCAAATATTATCATGTCTTTACTTAGGACTAAAAAAGTATTTGTTAATGCGGGGATTATTATCATGTGTAAGCCCAGGCTTATGGAAAGGCAACCTAGGCAACTACATGAAGCAGAACACTGGCCCTTGTCTTTCTTTTTTAAAGCGTAACTCCACTGTTACATTGAGAAAAAAACACTCCCCTCTGGGTGATCTCTGTGCATTGCAAGGATTATAACAAACTTTGTTGCAGATTCCTACATTTTTGTTATTCTTAAGAGATCCCCGTTTGTTCCTCTGTGCTCCTGTTTTGAGTGGGTCTAATGGGAGTGGTTTCATAATTATCAATCAGCTGCTGCGCCTGCAGAGCACTAATAAGCAAAGCTGCTGGGCCTGCATCCTTTTAGATGTGTTCCTATTGGGAATATCTCACCAATTAAATTACATTAAATCTTAGGCAGACTTCTGGGAAATTCTGTGAGCCAATCACACAAGCAGGAAATGATGTTTCTGGGGTGTGGTCAGTACACATTCTGGGTACAGAACAGCTCCAGGTAGCCATATTGCATTGCATTTTCAGAAAATTACAGCTGCTGCAGATTGAAAAGGAAAGGGATTTTTTAATAACATTCAATTACAATAGGACTTGTGTCACAATTGTATACTCTATACCAGGGGTCCTCAAACTTTTTAAACAGGGGGCCAGTTCACGGTCCCTCAGACACTGTTGGGGGCCGGGCTATAGTTGAAAAAAAATATGAACAAATTCCAATGCACATATTTTATTTGCAGTGCACAAAAAAAAAAACAATACAATATTTGTTTTATTTATACAGTAAAACCTTGGTTTAAGAGCGCTTTGCAAGACAAGCAAAATTTTCAAATAAATTTTGACTTGATATACAAGCGATGTCTTGATATACAAGTAGCCTCAAGTCACAGCTGAGTATAAAAGAGAAGAGAGGCGCCTCTAAGTGTAGCAATATGGTTAAATTTAATGAAGATACAACATTTAGCAACTCACATGGTTGATGATTGGAACAGTCACATCTAAGGATGCAGGCATCAGGGGTAAAGCTGTCCACATAGACCATCCTCCACCCCGCCATCTACATCAACCCTTCCATGCTGGCCCTCGCTTTCAGATCGCTTTACTCCAGGGTGGTCTTCCCGGTCAGGATTACAGACTGGCAGCCGGCGGTGCAGAAGATAGTCTATGTGGACAGCTTTACCCCGGAAGCCTGCATAAATGTTGTACCTTCATTAAATGGAACCATATTGCTACACTTAGAGGCGCCTCTCTTCTCTTTGATACTCTGTAGCTCCTGCTGGATTTTGCTTCTAATCCCCTTATGGAAGCGGCTATTTGTGGATGGACATTTTATGGTTACACAACCTATCGCAATGCTATAATCTTTTTATATGGACTATAAACTGAAGGACTTATGAAGAAATGGTTGTGGAACGAATCATCTGAGTTTCCATTATTTCTTATGGGAAAATTTGCTTTGATATAAGAGTGCTTTGGATTACAAGCATGTTTCCGGAACGAATTATGCTCGCAATCCAAGGTTTTACTGTATATATATATGACCACAGCGTGCCCCCCTTTCAATGCCAGAGTGACCACAGCGTGCCCCCCTTTCAGTGCCAGAGTGACCACAGCGTGCCCCCCTTTCAGTGCCAGAGTGACCACAGCATGCCCTCTTTCAGTGCCAGAGTGACCACAGCGTGCCCCCTTTCAGTGCCAGAGTGACCACAGCGTGCCCCCTTTCAATGCCAGAGTGACCACAGCGTGCCCCCTTTCAATGCCAGAGTGACCACAGCGTGCCCCCTTTCAGTGCCAGAGTGACCACAGCGTGCCCCCTTTCAATGCCAGAGTGACCACAGCGTGCCCCCTTTCAATGCCAGAGTGACCACAGCGTGCCCCCTTTCAATGCCAGAGTGACCACAGCGTGCCCCCTTTCAATGCCAGAGTGACCACAGCGTGCCCCCTTTCAATGCCAGAGAGACCACAGCGTGCCCCCTTTCAATGCCAGAGAGACCACAGCGTGTCCCCTTTCAATGCAAAGTGACCAGTGTGCAGAGACTGCCAGAGAGACCAGTGCACTTACCTGCAGTGGCAGGCGGCTTCTCCTCAGTCCCCCGCGTCTCCTCGAGGCCTCCTCCTCCTCGGCCAATGGCATGGGTTCGCCTTTTGGCCAATCTGATTGGCCAGGAGGAGGATCCATGTGACAATAGCAAAATTTTCATTCGCTATTGTCACACAAATGGGTGGGCTAGGGCGTAGTGCTCTGCACCCTGGGTCCACCCTTTTCTGAAGCATATTACAGCTTCAGTGAGTGATCGACAGTCAGCCCTATGCCGATCCAGGCTGGCGGGCCGGGTTCAGGACCCTGGCGGGCCGCATGCGGCCCGCGGGCCGTAGTTTGAGGACCCCTGCTCTATACTCTATATTCTTTTTTTCTTTATTTGCTATTTTTTTCCCCATGAAAGTGGAGATAACCTTTAATAATTTAATGCGAAAAATAATAGGGAAATACCATTTTAGTACATGTAGTTATGGAGGAGGGGGGGAGGTAGCACAATAATATGGGTCTGGGGGATGCATCATTGTCACCCAGTATTGATCAGGTCAGTTATGTCATCTGTATTATACTATATTGTCAAAAGTATTGGGACGCCTGCCTTTACACGCACATGAACTTTAATGGCATCCCAGTCTTAGTCTCTAGGGTTTAATATTGAGTTGACCCACCCTTTTCAGCTATAACAGCTTCAACTCTTCTGGGAAGGCTGTCCACAATGTTTAGGAGTGTGTCTATGGGAATGTTAACCATTCTTCCAGAAGCGCATTTGTGGGGTCAGGCACTGATGTTGGATGAGAAGGCCTGGCTTGCAGTCTCCGCTCTAATTCATCCCAAAGGTGTTCTATGGGGTTGAGGTCAGGACTCTGTGCAGGCCAGTCAAGTTCCTGCACCCCAAACTCGCTCATCCATATCTTTATGGACCTTGCTTTGTGCACTGGTTCCCACTGTTCAATAACTGTTCCTACAAAGTTGGGAGCATGAAATTGTCGAAAATGTCATGGTATGATGGCGCCTTAAGAGTTCCCTTCACTTGAACTAAGGGGCCAAGCCCAACCCCTGAAAAACAACCCCACACCATAATCCCCCTTCCACCAAATGATTTGGACCAGTGTACAAAGCACAGTCCATAAAGACATTGATGAGCAAGTTTGGGATGGAGGAACTTGACTGGTCTGTTTAACAGTGCAGTCCCAACAATGCCCACCAGTGCTGCCAGTCTGTGCCTCCTCATCAGTGTCTCCTATCAGTGTCCATCAGTGCCACCCAGTGCTGAGACAAGGTCATCCGGGCCCAGGGCGAAGATGGCAAACTGCGACCCCCCAGGTATAAATAAATACTTAAAACAATACAAATTAAATTATTTTTAATTCAAAAGAAACCGAGTTTACTTACACATTTTAAAAATATGTATTTTATTAGAGGTAATTAAAATGCTTTGAAATGATTACATAGGCAGAGGTCTGTCCTGTGTGTCTTTCCAACGATCTGTGGGTGTCGAGGGTCATCCATTGGCCGGCACCCACTGATCGGCATCTGCTGCCGGTGCGCGCGTGTGCCCCCTTACCTGGGAGTCCTGGATTACGTACCTAGTACGTGATCAAGTGCAGCAGACCCGCCGTACATGTGATATGGTCGGTAACGACCACCAGCATTAGTCCCAGTTTCTGCAATTATATCCCCCAGCATTGGTGCCAGTTTGGAAAATAAAAACTCTTCGTATAAATGACAGTCTCCATAATAATAACCGCCAACATCAGTGCCAATTTACGAAATACCAATCCACAGCTTTGGTGTCAGCAGCAGCAATACTAACCCCCAGCATCAGTACCAGTTTCTACAATTTGATCCCCGGCATTAGTGCCAGTTTAAGAAACAGCAGCCAATTTACGCAGTATTAACCCACAGCATTCGAGTCAGTTTCTGCAACAATAATCCCCAGCAATAGTGCTATCTTATGTAATAACCCCCAGCATTGATGGCCATGTCTGTGATGCCCATGTGAACTGGCTGGTGTGGTTAACTCTTTTGGGGGGGGGAGGGGGTTGATTAACTACTTGAGCTCTGGATGATTTTACCCCCTTCATGACCAGTCCATTTTAGAACTGCTCTACTTTAACTGGTAAGTGCACGGTTTTACAACGCTGTACACAAACAAGTATTCATTTTTTTTCACACATATAGAGCTTTCTTTCAGCGGTATTTGCACACCACTACGTTTATTATAGAAATGAAAAAAGCCAAAAAAAAGAAAAAAAGAAAAAAAAAACAATATTTTTTACTTTCTGCTATAAAACATATCCAAAAAAAACTACTTAAAAAAAAAACAAAAAGAAATTCTTCATGAATTTAGACCAAAAAGTGTTCTGTCTTTTGTTAAAAAAAAAAAAAAAAAAAAAAAGTGTATATTTTTCTTATACATTATACCAGCCATGGGGGAGATCAGTGACCAATAGTGGGACTGTGATAGTAGCACTAACTGACACTTTGTGGGAACTGACTAACTGCCACTGACGTCACCAGTGACACTAATACAGTAATCAGTGCTAATACTATACACTGTCACTGTACTAGTAATGACACTGGCTGGGGAGTGGTTAACATCTAGGGTCAATCAAGGGGTTAATTGTATGCCTAGTAATGTGTGTACTGTGTGCTGATTTTTAACACTGATTGATTTGTTTATTTTCCCTGCTTTCTGGGGAGAGAAAACAAAGCAATCATTCCCTCTGTACAGAGCCCTCTCTGGGCTGTGATTGGACACAGTCAATCAGCAGGTCACGGCTGTGAATCATAGGCTGGGATCTGCTGACAGATTATTGCTGTGTCAACTCCTCTGTGATTTGACGAGTGAGGGCATGCGCCCGAAACAAGCAGTATGGGTGCGCTGCGGTGCCTGTAGCTGCAGCTCTGTCACAGTATATGTACTGTGGCAGGTTGGCAAATGGGTAATTACCAATAATATTTGTAATATGCAGCATGTAGGGGGTTCATGTATTGCCACTAATCACTTGATTAACCCCTTTGTGCTGCATAAGTGGGAGTGGTGTCAGTTTTTTTTTTTTAAACCATTTTATGCTGCAGCATTAAGGGGTGTTTGAACACTGATACTGGTGCCACTAATGCAGCACAAAGGAGTTAATGAAATGACACTGGTCACTAATGCATTAGTGACCAGTGGCAATACATTAACCCCCAACATGCTGCATATTACAAATACCATTGGTAATTATATAATCTTACCTCCCCCCCCCGGGTTAGCCGATTCATCTGTAGATGCCCATCTGCTTACTTTTTTTATGCACTGCCTGGTTGGTTCCTTCTCTAGGCCCCACTCACTGCACTGCCTGTGAGCTCTCTGTGGTCCTCTCCTATCCCGCCTCCCAGCTGGCGGCCTCTCAGTGACTTCACCCCCGCCGTGACTCGAAAGCGCCTGACGGGCGGAGATTACTCTGCGGCTCCGCCTGACAGGGAAGTGAAGGCCATGTCCTAGGATTGTGCCGGGTGCAGGAGTGCACTTAGCACATTGTTGCAGGCAGCTCTACAGTAAGGTAGCGCGGCCGGCGGTAGTTAGTCACAGTATACTTGTTGCTGAGAAGGATTTTAGCAGCATACTGCACCCCCTTCCTACAGTAAATTGTTCCATGCAGGGCATCCGCCCCTTTCCGCCCCCTCCCCCCCTTGTACCAGCCCTGGTGCCACCTATCAGTGCAGCCTCATCAGTGCCCACCAGTGCCGCCTCATCGGTGCCCATCAGTACAGCCTCATCAGCGCACAATAGTGGAGGAGAAAAATTCCCTGTTTGCAAAATTTTATAATGAATGAACTATGAAAAAAGTTTTTTTTTTTTTTTTTCGTCTTTATTTGTTTATTCAGCAAAAAAAACAAAAAACAAAAGAAAGCTCTATTTGTGTGAAAAAAAGAAACATGATAAAAATTTTGTTTGGGTACAGTGATGCATGACTGCTCAACTGTCATTCAAAGTGCGACAGCGCTTAAAACTGAAAATTGGCCTGCACAGTAGGCAAGTGGTTAAATTCTTGAACAAAATAACAAAGGCCAACTTCTGAATAAAAAGATTGGTAAATAAGGTGCCTCTCTTAATCCAGATGGATTTATGATACGTATAAATGCTACTTTTGGTGTCATACTGTAGATCAAGGCCTTTTGTGAGTCATCTCTTTTAAAAAGATTTAGTATGGCAGCATGAATTCAGATGATAGGATAATCCTGTTTATAGTGTATAATCGCTTCTTTAAGATAGTATAATCACTATGCCAAGCTAACTTAGAACAGAGTTCTGTACCACTGGACTGGGATTACCTCATGAATCCACAAATTCAGCAACAAAAAAGTGCATATAAGCATTAACTGCAATATGAATAATAATACTATAACTAGTCAAGAGTGCACTCTAGAAGAAAGGCTAGGGTTTCCTGCAATGTACCCTGAGAGGTACCTCTTAGCATAAGCAATAGGTAAAGGTCTCTGTCTAGCAGCTGTAAAGGGACAGTCTTCAGTCCAAACTCTTTGGGCGGCTAGTGTTGGGGCCCAGTTGTACCCTTGGTGCATATGAGAAATGTCCCAATCAAGACAGCAGGCAGCAATAAGGATACTAGACTTCCTTAAGTGCCCAGTGTCTCTATCAGAAGATAATAAACCCCTACAGCAGCAGCACATCAGTCCCAGTGATGTACAGCCTGAGAAAATGCTCCCCCCCCCCTCCTCCTGGCAATCTCCATTTGGGAAATGCAGTTCAAAAGCTCTTGATTACAGTAGAGTCACTCTCCTCTGGACTACAGTTCCCACAGTGCAGTGTTGCCTGACTTGGTCTATTAAACTCTTTCTGCTTAGAAGTTCCCTCCTCCTGCTGATCTAGCTGTTAACCAGTTCAGCACCACAGGGCAGCAGATACAGAGAGCAGGTGCAGCCAGTGTTTCACTCTCCCTTTCTAGCCAAGCACCTGGCTACATACAATAGGGTTATATTTGTTAACCCATATAGTAGGTATAGTGCTGGCAAAGAAAGAGTGTCTGTGTGCCCAGAAAAGGTCTTTAAAGCGGTATTAAACCCAAAAACGAAAATGTATTATATTGCAGCTTACCAATCGTTAGATGTGGTGGATGCCTCAGATTTATCCTCAAGATGTATTTTCTTTGGCTTTCTTCTCTCCGTTTTCACCTGGTGATCTGGCCAGTAACACACCTCCTGTATTCGTTATACACAACTCTAGAGGAATGAGAACAGTAGGCACATCAGACAGCAGCATTGTCGGTTTCAAGGGGGAAAGTAGTGTTGAATGTAGGACCAGGGCCTTTCTAACCCCCTTGTATTGAATTGTATTGTTGCTGTATTGTCTCCCTTTTTATTGTTGGTGCTACAAAATCCTGTATAAAAATAATAACAATGTATGAGCAGATTTAAATACACTAAACAAATTTAAGCCAAACTTCAGCTCACACTTTATAATCAGTTATAGCAGGGGTCCCCAGTTTACTGTCCTTCAGGCTTTAGGGGGGCCAGACTGTGGCCAGTGGAAGTAGAAAATGCCCCATCACTAGTGTCAGTGGGAGGAATAGCGCCCCATTTTTGGTGTCAGTGGGAGGAATAGTGCCTGATCATTGGTATCAGTGGGAAGAATCGTGCCCAATCATTAGTGTCAGTGGGAGGAATCGTGCCCCATCATTGGGCAGAAATAGTGGGAGGAATAGTGCCTCATCATTAGTGTCAGTGGGAGGAATCGTGCCACATCATAAGCCAGAAATAGTGGGAGGAATAGTGCCTCATCATTAGTGTCAGTGGGAGGAATAGTGCTTCATCGTTGGTGTCAGTTGGAGGAAAAGTGTCTCAAGGGCCAGATAAAGGCAAGCAAAGAGCCGCATTTGGCCGCTGGAAATTGGAGACCACCAAGTTACAGGAAAGTTTTTTTCCCTTTGGCATAAGTTTTGCATTAATAAAAGCTGACCATTTTAATCACCCCTGCCAGTGTTGAGTAGTTTGTCTCATCCATGTACAGTAAATTGGCACATTCTGCTAGAGAGCTTGAGTTTCTGAAAAACAGGCTTAGGGCTCTTTCACACGGTCCGCTCCGTAGGCGGATCCGTGTTGCTCAGCGGGGATCAATCCGCGATTCCCGATGAGCCGGGCGGATGACAGCTCCGTCTCCGCTTGCAGAGCGGAGAGGGAGGTGTCTCAGCCCCTGCTGCCCTCTATGGGGGATCGGATGAGAGCAGACCGCTTGTCCGCTCTCATCAGATCCGATCCGCTCCGATTACTGAACGGATGGAAAAATAGGGTTTCCATCCGTCCAGATTTCAAGCACAGGATCGGATGCGGATGGCAGCGGGTGTCAGCGGAGGTATCTCCGCTGACACCCGCTGCCCCATAGAGCTGCATGGAGGATCCGATCAGATCGGATCGCCCGTGTGAAAGAGCCCTTACTGGCTGGATCACCAAATGAAACTAGAAGAAAGAAGGTCTAAACACGGAAACTAATACAGCCATCACATCTAAGAAATGGTAAGCTGCAATATAATTATTATTATTATATAGCGCCGACAGTTTACGCATTGCTTTACAACTTGAGGGTAGACAGTACAAATACAATACACTTTAATACAGTAGGAATCAGAGGGATTTGCTCGTTAGAGCTTACAATCTAAGAATAAATGTTTGCTTTTGGGTTTAATACAGCTTTAAAGAGATTATAAAATTTCCAACCTGCACCTTGTGTTCTTCCCCTGCAGATGTGCATTAATCATGTAATTTCCTGGTGTCATTTGTTGCTCTTAATGCACAGCCTGTACTGGATTAAATCTTTATATTTCTGTTTGTATTTAAAGTGGTTGTACACTCTCTATTCTGACTTTAGCTCATTTTATTCCAAAATCCTAAAGCTACTGATTGCTGCCTGTGTAATTCTCCTTACTTGTTTCTTCTTCTTGTATTCTGTCTTGCAATGTTTCATGACTTAACCGGCGCATGCTCTTTCTGTCCCTCGATTCATGGCACACTCTGTGTGCCGTTTCCCCTTCAACATCATGCCATGGCCGAGTGTTCCTCTCTCTGCGGCACAGCTGAGAGGAAATGCGGGACTTGGCAGACGACCATTCCTAGCTTCCTTGCTCTCCCCTTCGTAAGCACACGATCACGTATGCGCGAGACTTTGGCAAGGGAACCCAAGGAAGGGGGGAAATCACATCTGCAGGGGACTCGCCAAACAATACCTAAGATAATGCTTCTGATTCCCGGAAGAGGCTTTATTTAAAAAAGATTAAAAAAAAAACAGTAAGTAACAAGCATTTGTACATCCTTTACACTGGGCAATGGTTGTAAATACTGTACCATATAATATAGCTTGAAAAAGCAATTTAAAATGCAGATTTTACTTCCTCTTTAAGTATGAGGCATGCAACTACATAGGTTAATGCACGACCTCTGTCCATGTTCAAAAACTGACATTTCTTTTGAAGAAACTATATATCCCATAATCCCTACGTCTCTCAGCCTAGTGTTCTACAGGTGAAAACTAGTATTTGATTTGAAACCAGCACAAGTAGGCAGATCAGTGATGACAAGAGATGTGTTTGCATCACATTAGCACTTCCACATTTGTGATTAAATACAGACAAATGGCAAGGTATTGACTGGATGCTATGTGACCAGGAATAGGAAGTTACCTGTGCCTTTAACAAAAAGGGACAAGTTAGGTGAATGAATATATGAACACAGGGGAATGGATCAGCCCTGATACTACAAACGGCAGCCACAAAACCTGAGCCCATCATTACAAGGTAAGGAAAACAAACAAAACAGGGAACACAAACTAATACCTGTGACGGTGGCGGATATCAAACCCCTGGCCTTCTCATCCAACTCGTGACTAAAGACCAGGCAATCTCACACCCTGCCGTCACTTGCATAACAGATTGTCCAGCTTGCGGGACCACAATCTAGATGCCAGCAGGCTGAGAGCGATTGTCACCGGGCTAATTAAGCAATTAACTCTTTCTCTGCCACCACCTCTACGTTATGATGAGCCCAGAGGACGCTCGTAATTTTAGAAATACCAATTATGACTTTAGAATAATCATCTGTAACACGCGCTGTCACAGCAAACAGGAGTGTCCAGAGGATTTATTCTACACAGTAGCGCTCTTTCAAGAGGCAGGTTCTTTGGTTAGCTTGCGTTAAGAGCTTAGAGACAAAATGAACACTTTTCAAAATAAGGTTTAATTATAAAAAAGGTTAAAATTGGTGCAAATAAAAATATTTACAGAAAAATGGGTTACAAAGAAATAGAGACACAATTCAGCAATTTAGAAAAATAGATAAAGAATTAGAAATGAAAATAATTGCAGCCAATGTCCTTGTATTATCAGAGTTCCAGAAGCTGAGCATGTGTGATCGGTTCTTCCCTTGAGCGATGTTACTGCTTGATGTTAAAATGAGAACTGAGAAACTCATTAGCTTCTCTCTTTTTCTCTGAACCGCAGGGGGTGTCACCAGAGGTCCTTGACCAATAAACACTGGGGCCATGGGCGGCCCTGAGGCTCAGCAAATGCCATGGAACCTCCCTTTTAGACAGATTTAGAACATAATTCATATCTTCCAATGTCTACCAGTTGCCTTCTTGAAACTGATATATTCTTGTGCAGTATTGAATTCTATTTTCATAGACACCAAACACAGGTTATCTCCTAATAACCCCTGACCCGTAAGGCATCTGACAGCTAGCTTGTCTTCCATAGGAGCGAACGTGATCATGTATGATCTTAATTAGATCGGTATTTTATTTCTCATCCAAATATATACTTTCTAGAGACATATCTGGGCTGTGTTTACAATTATGAATTTGTGTGTGAATGTGTTACAGTTCTAATGACCCGCTGGGCTGTGTGGTATTTACGACCCAGCCTGGTCAGTCTTAATGGCTTGCTCGTTTATGACCCGGCCTGTACATCTGCCAGGCTTCCTGTCTACTGAGATAACAGCTCTATTGAAGCTCGCATACTAATGTTAAGTGACCCAGGGAGTTAATTAGCTGGAGGAGAGAGAGGGGGAGGGGAAATACACCTTTGCTTGCTATACTGGGTTTCTGAACAACATAGATGCCAGTGGTGACAAAATGGTTGCTTGACAAAATGGTGTCCCAGCGCACGATACCATTACAATACCTAGTTAAAACAACAAAATCATTTGAAAGTGTACAATGACTTTAACAAAAACTAGTTAGGTTTGCCCTATAAGTTGTAGAGCCTGGGAATAGGCAGTGGAACAAGTGAACGCTCTGTGGGTAGGTGTTCAGACTAGGTCTGTTGTGTCAGCCCCTGCTGTGAAGGCATGGGGTTCAAGGAGACCTCTTTTGTGACCAGGCCTTGGGCCCGACCACCCAAGTCAGAAAGCTGTGTGTGATATGTTCCCCCTTCTCCTGGCTGGGGAGCCCTGTTTTTGTTGGACAGTGCTGGAAAAAAAGCTGTTAATTGCTTGTGCTTAAGAAAAGCTCTTTGTATGTAAAATCATTACTATTGTTTCTGCTGTTGATTAAAAAGGGATTCTATGTTAGAGGTTTCCCGTGCCCTATATGCTTGTTGTGATCCTGAATCCCCATGAATATCACGCCTAGAATTGGTTCAAAACAAGAATACCAGATTTTACATGTGCAGCCAGTTCACAAAACAATGGTCTGGAAATGCACATTCTATCAAATGCTGCATCCAGGACGATTCCAATGTAGCTTGGAAGAATCTGAGCAGAGCTCCTGGTTGGAGCCCTCTACCCAGGGCCGTTGCTTCCACTAGGCAAACTAGGCAGCCGCCTAGGGCGCATTGCCACCTAGGGGCACAGCCAGGAGTCGGCACTCTCTCTCCATTATGAATGATTATTGTGAGCTTAGGGGAGGAAGAAGGGACAGAGAAAGATGCCAGGTGTCTTGGGCAGTGGCGGAACTATCAGGCCCTTGCTTTCTACCACTGTTGGAGGGGCCCCAAGAGGCAGGAATGGAGCCCACCAGAGTGCTGCCTGGTATGATGATCCTCTTCAGCTGGAGCTGAACGGCCTTAACCCCAGGCAGGAAGTGACTCTCTGCGCTGAGCTGGTAGGCAGCTGTTCATTTCCCTGGGTAGGTATTAAGCAGGGAGCGGAGGAGAGCTGAACCTGAGCCGGAGCTCGGCACTGGAGGGCGGAACCTTTACTGGGGCAGAAGCGATGAGGCACTGGAATAGTCTGAGGAGGTTGGTGATGAAGGGCATGAGGAGCTCTCTGACTGGTGCTTTTCCCTCCACCAGGAGCCGGTTGGAGCTGTGGTGAGCACTGTGGTCCAGGAGAGAAGCGTCCTGGGAGAAGGAATCAGCAGGATCACTGTGAAGGAGGGCAGAGTGGAGGCCACTCTCTTCATACCGCCCAGTTAGTGTCCCCAGAACAGGGGATCGGGGTCCCTGGGTGTTACATGGTACATCCCTGGTATGAAAGGGAATCGGGGTCACCAGGTGTGCCATGAGGAATTGGGGTCCCTGGGTGTGCCATGGGGAATTGGGGTCCCCAAGTGTGACACGGAGGAACATCAGGGTCCCCAGGTGTGACATGGAGGAACATCAGGGTCCCCAACTGTGACAAGGAAAAACATCAGGGTCTGACATAGAGGAACATTGGGGTGACTGAGTATGACAGCATGACATGGAGGAACACGGGGGTCCCTGGGTGTGACATGGAGGAACATCAGGGTCAGTGGGTATGACAGCATGACATGGAGGAATCCAAGGGTGTGACATGGAAAACATCAAAGTCCCTGGCTGTGACAAAGGGGGACATTAGGGTCCCCGGGTGTGACATGGAGGAATATGGGGGGTCACTGGGTATAAAAGCATAACATGGAGGAACCATCAGATCAGGGTCACTGGGTATAACACAGAGGAGTTTTTAACCCCTTTCCTTTTTTTTGGGGGGGGGATGCAAGTAGCTGGTCATGCCTAGGGCGTAAAATAGTCTAGCACCGGCCCTGCCTCTACCGCTTCAGGGTGCTTAAAGCAATAGTAAACCGGTAAAAAAAAAAACCCCAAAAAACAAAAACCTGCAAGACAATGGCATAATGAGCTAGTATGCACCCGGCGTTTCTTCCTGGTTCACTGGCTTTGGGGGTTGTGAGTGGCCGGAGCCGCGATGACGTCACTCCTGCGCATGTGCACGGGAGCCCTCTGTTCCGGTAAGAAGCTCTGAAGTTCCGGTATGATATGCCGGACCTTTAGAGTGCATGCGTCTCTGACAGCAGCTGCATGCAGGGTAAATATCTCCTAAACCGTGCAGGTTTAGGAAATATTAATTTAACTTACGGGTAAATCTTATTATAGGCTTACCTGTAGGTAAAAATCACCAAGTGGGGTATACAACCGCTTTAATAAAGTAGGTTTTAATTTATTCCTAAAACCTCCACTACAATGATGACAGGGTTACTTAAATGAAAAAGATGTGCTCTTTAGTAAACCGGTACACCAGTATATATAGTATAATTATCGAATAAATACTTCAGCTCAGCTGACTAATCTAAGCTGTTCCATCATTTGGATGCAAGTCGAAAATTTCCAAGTACATGTCAGAGGAGTAATTACATAAATATTCTCTTGATGTCTATGTTACTGCAACTTTTTTTTGCATCATCGGTAAGCTACTTTGAAATTACACTTTTATATCAAATTGCCTGTACTAGATTGATTTCATATTTTACACATTACTGCTACAGTTGAAAAGTTAAAGCTCATTTCCATGCTTCCTGTAACTTTAAAATGTTACTAAACCCACAACATTAAAATCAGTCTGTATATGCAATATAGCATGCTTATTATACTCATTGTGGAACCTAAGGGGTTAATCCTCCACATTGTGTAAAAAGGCTGTTTGATCCTGTCTTCTCTGATCCTCCCCTTCTTCCACTGTCCCTGATCCATCTACTAAAAGTACAGAGCCTTTGGGGCACTCTGACAATGCTCAGTTTGGTGTATATTGATAGAAAGTTTTTTTTTTTCTTGGGTGGGTGCATGTGATCAGCACAGGGCCGATCAGCACAGGGCCAATCAGCAATATCCAGACAGAGGGTCAGGAGTCATGTGGCTTTACATGAAAGTCAGAGTAGAATGAAAACTCCTCTTACAAGCTTTAACCTGACACTGATAGAAGTCACAAGGCTGCTATATACTGCTGATGAGAAAAGGTATTTAGCAGTTTATATTTACTAAAATAATTGCATTTCCATGTTCTGTGTACTGTGGGAGACCAAATATAGTGAATGCAGGGTCCTGGGTTTAGTAACTCTTTAAATAGTTTTCCTGGACCAAGCTGATCCAAACAAATTGCTTCCTTCACTAAGTGCTGCACTGCCTCTAAGTGCTGTATGTACTGCATGTAGCTTCAGCTACATACAGTACACAGTGCTGGGTTCCGGCTGTGAGACAGAGACTTCCTGTCTTCTACCTGGAACAATGTAGAGACGATCTGAGCGGTGCTCAGCCATTCATAGGCAGCTTTGCATTCTGAGAATGAATACAGAGCTTCCTCCAATTGGCTGTCAGAATGGCGAGCTGATGACCTCACACTCTCTGACTCCATGTGTGTCCATTGACACACACAGCGCAGCTCGGCATTCCCTTTTTTCTCCTCACAGGCTATGATTGACAGCAGCAGGAGCCAATGGCTGCTGCCTCCATGTCTAGTGAGGAGAGAGAGAATGGAGCTACTACTCTCAGGCACAGTGCTGGTTTGATACTGGGCTCAGGTGAGTAATTAGGAAAGGCTGGTGGGGATGCTGAACACAGAAGTTTTTTTTTTACCCTAATGCAGAGATTGCAGATATAAAACAAAAAACAAATTTGAAATTTATAATAACAATACAAACAATAGTTCTTTTTGAATATCAAGCATAAGTTTACTTGAAAAATGGCATGCTGTGAGTTCTGCCTGGCTGCTGGCCATACGTTTCCTGAACATCCTGGATTCCCTGCATGTTCTAAAGTTTCTTCTCTGCTGTTTAACCACTTAAGCCCCGGAGGATTTTCCTGCTCAAAGACCAGGGCCTATTTTGCAATTCGGCACTGCGTGATTTTAACGGACAATTACGCGGTCGTGCGACACTGTACCCAAAT
Source organism: Pelophylax lessonae (assembly GCF_965119305.1). Taxonomy (NCBI): domain Eukaryota; kingdom Metazoa; phylum Chordata; class Amphibia; order Anura; family Ranidae; genus Pelophylax; species Pelophylax lessonae. The sequence continues at coordinate 391,650,672 of NC_138770.1, forward strand.
GAAATTGATGTCCTTTTTTTCCCACAAACAGAGCTTTCTTTTGGTGGCATTATGGGTTTTACAAAACAAAAGTGGAGTTGCGCTTTAAATAAATTCTCCCCGGACTCTCTGAGACCCTGAGTTTCAAACGCCCTGGATCTGCCATGAACCCATGGTAGCAGCAAACCCAAACCTCATCCCTAGTTCTCATGCACTGTGGTATGCTGCAACACAGGTTTCCTTGGGAAGCTATTCAGAATGAGTGGCACCCTAGCACACCAATGAGCTGCCACGCATTACTGTAACGCATGAGTGTGAATCTAGCCTTACAGACCATGCAGGCTTCATACTCCGTTTACATTGTGTGCTCAGAAAAGCAGACTAAACCAAAAGTCAGATAGGTCAATTATAGAATCTATAGTACTATCTACCTTTTTGACTGTCTATTGCAACCCAATTATTTGTGTGACTGCTTTCCAAAAGAAGAATGTACTTTTGTTGCTGGCTCTGCCCCTATTGAAAAGATTTCCCATTAGTTCTTGTCCTTGTAATACTGTAATACTTCTGTTATCAGGACAGGAAATTAGGGATTATTTCTGCACCGGGAACACAGAGAGCATTAAAAAACACTTCTCATTTCTATCCAAAAAAAAGTTCTGGCTATCTATCTGTGCTTTCACTGTATTTAGTTCTTTTTTTTATCAATAATAATATTAATATTACAATTGTATATTAATGTTGTCTTCTGACCTCTGCACTTATACCTAGTCCAACATCGTGCTGAAACTTGTGTCTGCATGGTTGTCCTAACAGGCTGCTGATTCATATCTGTTAAGTGAACCAGTCCTGCTGGTTCATCCATATACAATACTTGGAGCAATGCTGTAGGCCATTGTAAAATACTTATACTTACATTGTGGAATAGTTTTATTTCCCACGTCAATATCGCTGAGCAAATTATTAATGTGATAGAGATAACGGTCTATTTTATTTGCAGACACCAGCTGCCTTTCTTTAGGGTTTGTATGACTCCTCTATATTTAAATGTCTATACTCCCTCCAGCTTATTACATAATAATGTGTTTGACTAATACTATAATTTTCCTATTATAAATGTAATTTATTATTATTTCCTATTATTATTATTATTATTAATAATAATAAATATTATTGTGAAAGTAAAATATTATTTTACCTATTACTTTAAGGCGTACCTCATCCCATATGTAAAAATGTAAAATATTGAAGTTTGCTAGTCCTTAGATGTAGTGGCTGAATTTTTTCTGGCTTTTTCCTAGGTAATTCTGCAAATAACACACTTCCTGCCCAAGGGTGGCTCTTACTCCCCTGTATCTCTAAAGGAAGCCATTTGGGCTTGTTAAACCAGGATAGGACTGCAAAAACATTTTCTTCTTTTAACCACTAGACCTCAGGAATGTTTTAACCCCTTCATTACCAGGTGATTTTTTCGCTATTCAGCACTGTGCTACTTTAACTGGCAATGAACACAGTCATGCAGCACTGTACCCAAATTACAATTATATATTTTTTTCCCTAAGGGCTCTTTCACACGGCCGCTCCGCTTGTCCGCAAATCATCCTATTTTTTTGCGGATGATTTGTGGACATAATGTAAGTCAATGGCATTGCGGATGTCAGCGGAATACCATCTGCTGACATCTGATTTTCTTCCTTTCAGTTCTGTTCCGTTTTTTGGAACGGAACAGAACCCTATTTTTCCTCTGTGTAAAAAACGGAAAGGAAGGAAAATCGGATGTCAGCTGTGTCATCCGCTGACATCCGCAATGCCCATAGACTTACATTATGTCCGCATATCATCCGCAAACGGATGGGATGATATGCGGACACACGGAGCGGATGACACAAGTGTCATGCGCTCCGTGAAAAAAAAAAAAAAGTCCCGCAGCGGATAAGAACAGCGGAGCGGCCGTGTGAAAGAGCCCAAAGATCTTTCTTGTGGTAGTATTTGATCACTACTTTTTTTTTTTTTTAGCTATTGTAGCGCTACCCTTTCAGAAGCCAATGGAATATTTTGGGTTCTTTGTTCATCACTGAGCCCTAGGCAGGGCACAATTCTTCCTGACACCACAAAAGTACCTTGGCCAGGTATTTCCCTGGTTGTCGCACAAAGAAAAGTATGCATACACTGGTAAAATAAGGCTGGGTTCAAACGTATGCAAATTAAATGCAGGTTTCCCAGCATCCAATTTGCATGACAGGAGATTGTGACCAGCTCTCAATGGAGACAGTTCAAATATCTCCAGGGTGTTCGTGGAGCACATTGCACAGGAGTCCTGTGCGTCTTTAGCTCCGTTAAACCTACGAATTCAGGCAAAAATGTGGGTCCGATTTGTCCCTGAAACGGAGAACAGGGACCCACTGGACCCCTGCTGTGAGTCATTTTGGTATTAGGTGTGAACCCAGCCTAAATGTTTAGTTTGTATTAAGATTAAAGAATTAAAGTATGGCAGGCAAAGAACCATTAACCGAAACTATCAATAAATAAGGTCATACAGCAAAGGGACAATGCAACACCGTACATTACCACTTTAAGAAATGCACATCCATCCTGCAGGACTGAAGATTTTACCCAAGTGAGCAAAGAGGGGTAACAAAAAAAAGAGGCTAACTCACTCGGAGACCCTCAGTCAGGAGAGACTAGTTTAGGCTTCAGGAGGTTTGTCAAAGCTACCTCCCACAACTAAACTAAATGTCTACTCACTCAGGCTGTCAGAACGGAGCCAAAACTATACAGGAAGCATCGGCTCCATGCTGAGAGACACAGACTCAGCTGCACGGGGGGCAGGACCAAATGACTTGGAGGGCCGCATACGGCCCCCCGGCCGTAGGTTCCCCACCCCTGCTATAAATAACGTGGTTAGCAGAGTTCCCCTTTTAGTGTGCAGTTGGAGGAGAAGATCACTTTAACCACTTACGGATCTCGCCCACCATGTATTAACGTCGGTACTTTAACGTTAAATACCGGGGTTATGGTAGCAAATAGCTGCCATAACCCTGGTATTTTTTTAAACACCGGGCGGTCCGATTTAATATAAGGATGGTCCCAGCGGTGGATTTGCCGCGGGATCATCTTTATGGGCGGTGAGAGAGATTCCCCCCCCCGCAGATGCCACCAGAGATGCTTCCCGGTTGTTTTCCCAGCTTAGCTTACCGAAGCCTTCAGTAGCGGGGATAAAAAACTATCCGGTCCACTCTCCTCTCAGGCAGGAAGTCGAGTGAGGGCAAGATGGCCCCCACTCGACTCTATGGCCTTGTAGGACCGGAGCAACGTCATAAGTCGCTTCCTAGCAACGGCTCTTTTTGACCCCAGATCTCAAATTAAAGAGATCCTGTCATGCTTATTTCTATTACAAGGGATGTTTACATTTCTTGTAATAGGAATTAAAGTGATCAAAAAAATGTTTTTTTAAAGGACAGTGTAAAAATAAGATAAAATAAATAGGAAAAAAAAAAAATTAAAGCGCCCCGTCAGCTTGCGTGCAGGAGCAAACGTATACGCAAGTCGTTCCCACATATGTAAATGGTGTTCAAACCACACATGTGCGGTATTACCGCGATCGTTAGAGCGAGAGCAATAATTTGAGCCCTGGACCTCCTCTGTAACTCTAAAATGGTAACCTATAAACATTTTTAAAATGTCGCCTATGGGGATTTTTACCCACTTCAGCTCCGGAAGGTTTTATCCCCTTAATGACCAGGCCATTTTTTGCGATTCGGCGCTGTTATTTTAACGAAAAATTGCGTGGTCATGTGACGCTGTATCCAAATACAATTGATATCCTTTCTTTCCCACAAATAGAGCTTTCTTTTGGTGGTATTTGATCACCTCTGCGGTTTTTCGATTTTGTGCTATAAACAAAAAAAGCGTCAATTTTGAAAAAAACGCCATATTTTTTACTTTCTGCTGTAAAACATTCCCAATAAAAAATTTAAAAAATCTAATTTTTTTTATCAGTTTAGGCCAATTTGTATTCTGCTACATATTTTTGGTAAAAAAAAATCCCAAAAAGCGTATTTTAATTGGTTTGCGCAAAAGTTATAGCGTTAACAAACTACGGGATAGATTTTTGGAATTTTTTGTTTTGTTTTTATTAGTAATGGCGGCGATCAGCATTTTTTAGCGGGACTGCGACATTGTGGCGGACAGATCAGACCCCTAACTGACATCTGTGACACTTTTTGGAGACCAGTGACATTAACCTCCTTGGCGGTATTCCCAAGTGTGGCTCGAGGTGGAATTTCAGTCCCATTAGCGGTAACCCCGAGCCACACTCGGGGTACCGCCAGGGAAAAGTTGCTGGATCCTGGAAGAGGTTACTTACCTTGTCCCCAGGATCCCGCGATGTATTCTGGCAGCCGGATCTTCGGTCTGATGCTCTGAGCCCCGGCTTCCGTCTCCTGCGAGCGTTGCGTCGCAGGGGGGTGGAACTGTTGGCAAATTCAAATAGTAAAACACACAAACACACTGATATATTGTAATCCTATTGGATTACATTACTAAAAAAAAAAAAAAAATTACATTAGTTTGCCCCCCAGTGCCCTTGCCTGCAGTTTTACTGTAATATATATATATATATATATATATACATAAATATATACACGTGTATGTGTGTGTGTATATGTATATGTGTATGTGTATATATATATATATATATATATATATATATATATATATATATATATATATATATATATACTTTAACTTATTTATAGTTATTTATTATATTATAATTTATGATTTTGTGTTTCAAACTTTATCATACCTGAGATGTTATAAAGAACGCACAGTAAAAAAAAATCATATGTAAATAGTTGGTTTGGGCTGCTCATCCTTAAGAATTACATGCAAAATAATGGTACCACTTTCAGCACCTAAAATCGGAAACAATCATACCGCCAGGGAGGTTAATACAGTAATCAGTGCTAAATAATATGCACTGTTACTGCATAAATTACACTGGCAGGGAAGGGGTTAACACTGGAGGTGATCAAAGGGGTTAATGTATGCCTACTGTGTTGGGGAAGGACTCTGTGACAGGCACAGAGAGATCGGGGTTTCAGCTTAGCTGAAACTCCTGATCTCTCTCTGCCTGTGTGACAGAAGACTCGCATGCTTTGTTTACATAAGCAGGCGGGTCTTCTGTCATTTTCACTGATTATTGCGGGAGGCCGGCGGCAATCTCCGCCGCTCCTGCTACGCGCGCCGCCGAGACCTCGTGAACAAAATCACATAGATCTACGTGGTTTTGCGCAGCCAAGCCGCCCCGCCGCAGTGTATCTGCGATGGGCCGTCGGCAAGAGGTTAAGTACCAATGTTTGTCGGCATTCCACGAGCATGCGCAATTTTTAAGCAGGACATGTTGGGTATCTATTTACTCAGTGTAACATTATCTTTCACATTATCGAAAAAAAATTGGGCTAACTTTACTGTTTTCTTATTTTTTAATTTAAAAATGTGTATTTTTTCCAACAAAATTGTGTTTGTAAGACCGCTGCGCAATTACGGTGTGATAAAAATATTTAAACGATCTCCATTTTATTCTCTAGGGTCTCTTCTAAAAAAACAGAAAAATATAATGTTTGGGGGTTCAAAGTAATTTTCTAGCAATAAAACTGATTTTAACTTGTATACAACAAGTGTCAAAATAGGCCTAGTCCTTAAAGCGGAGTTCCGGGCACAGATCTCATTTTTTCATGAACATACCCCCGGGACAGTCAGGGCTAGCACATTCCACAATGGCTAGCCTCTGATCTGTCCCGGTTCGCACTTACCTTTTAGAAGAAATACTTACTTTGAAAATTTCTTCCACAGCGTTTCCATCTCTCTTGTGGGCAGCTGAAGCCGGCGCGGTCCTCTTCGGTGTCTTCTTCCGCATCTTCTTCTCCCAGAATGCGCCGCACCGGCCCCTCTCGTCACTTCCGGTGCGGCGCCGCATTCCTAAACAGCTTCTGGGCATGCCCAGAAGCTGTTTAGCAGGGGAATGCGGCGTCGCCCGGAAGTGACGTGCGGGGCTGGTGCCGTCGCATTGATTCCTGGGAGCGATGACGTTCAGCTCCCAGGAATCATCGCGAGGCAGGAAGTGACGGGGTGAGCCGCGGCGCTGGAGGAGGAAGTACCCTGAGGTGAGTATTTACGATCTTCGATTACAAGGTGAGTGTACAAAAAAAAAAAATAACTATCCAATTCCTTTTCAGGTTATGTGTAGCTAGCGGAGGGGCACAAAAAAAAAATACCGATTTTGTGCCCGGAACTCCGCTTTAAGTGATTAAGAATATTAAATAGTAAGAAAAAGTCACTTTAGTAGAGGTGGTGGGGGATATAAATTATTATATGTACGTCCCTTTAAATGGAGAAGCCACTTGAACTTGAGTGGCTAATTCCTTGAATGGCCTGAACTTGAATTGGAGTAAATGCAGAGTTCTGCCTAGCAGGGGGTGAAAGGGTTAACTCAGATACCCTGCAGGCAGTATTTGTAGAAATAGTTAGGAGTTGTAGACTGCAGCAATAGATGGCCTCTCGCACATGTGCTGATTGCATAAGAATGGCAGACTGTAGCAATGGATGGGCCCTGGGACATATGCTGATTGCATAAGCCTGTACTGTGCAGTGTCCCTAAACTTAAAAATAACTTGAACAGCAAACACACTTAAATAAAGGTAGTGTTAAATGGTTTAGGAACCCTTTTACCTGGTCCTTATGTAAAGAAGAGCAAAGAAATTAGCATTCTGCTGGTGCCCCCCTTTGTTCTTTGAAGAAGTGGCTGTAATGATGACTTCCCAATCCAGCAGCAAAGATATCCCCACCAGTCTGCCTCCTCAGGATATCCACCTTTCCAGTGACACTCTTGACTTTCTGGCCCCACCCAGCCCAGGCCCACATGGCTTCACACAGCTCTCCCACACACATGCTTCCAGCAGCAAAGCTTCTCTCTATCTCCCCCTCATGTTCCCAGACTTTCCCTTTTATGTGCCCCCTAGCGAATGCTCCCCGGCTGTGTAGTTTGGTCTCAGCTAAACTGTAGGAGAAGTTTTGCTTCCAGCATACAAGTTCCAGCAGCCTCTCCACTCCTGTATTGGAACTTATGATGAACAGAGTGTCTGAACACTGCCATCTTGTGGTCAAAATAAAGATCTGCATTACAGTAACAATGCACAGTGTTACACTATGTAAACAAAAAATTACCAAAAAATTTTGAAAAACAAAACCATATTTTCTGTTATAAAACATATCCAATAAAATAAAAATTTTTTCATAAATTTCAGCTGAAATGTATTCTTCAACAAGTCTTTGGTAAATAAAAAAAATCTAATTTCGTGTATATTAATTGGTTTGCATTAGGGTTGCACCAATACCTTTTTGTTATTGACAAGTACGAGTAACGATACTTTTGGTCAAGTACTCGCCGATAACGAGTACCGATAGTTTATGGTGCGATTTGCTTCAATACGAAAAAAAATTGGGGCAAATTGCGCTGCAAAGAATCGCATGCGGTGCGATTCCTGTCTGAATTGCATTGCGATTTTCCCCACTGCTCCTGTGTGTGTATAGAAAGGGAAAGCGCCATCTAGTGAGCAGTTTATTAAAAATGTTAGAACTCACATTAAGTACATATATTGCCAAATGGAAAATGTGTGTAGATATCCCAGTTACGGCAATCATAGCAAATCATTGCCACTGGAGGTGCTCACAGGGCTGGAGGAGAAGTTTGGGGACCCCATGGGTATAGTGAGTAAGTAATGTCAGCTTGGGGGTAGGCCACTTCCACATCTCCTTAAGCCCTGTGAGCACCTCCAGCAGCCGTGATTTACTATCATCAGCGGGACCGGGACACCTTTGCAAATTTTGCATTTGGCCAGATATGTACTGTGAGTTCTAACATTTTTAATAAATCACCCACTAGATGGCACTTTTCCCTTTCTACACACACACTCACAGCAGCCGGGGAAATTGTATGCCATTCGCACATGAATCTCTCTGCATTCCTGCTCAAATTGCATGCAATTCTTTGCAGTGAAATTTGTAGCCATTCATTTTGTATTGATGCAAATCGCACTGCAAAGTATCAGTTTCGGTATTGGGAGCGTTTGCACGAGTATCAGTTCTCGCACAAATGCTTGGTATCGGTGCATCCCTAGTTTGTATGAAAGTTATAAAGTCTACAAAGTATGGTATTTATATTTGAAAATTGATCAATCCTGACGTACTGAGGGCCTATCTCATTTCTTGACGCCCTTAAAATGCCAGGACAGTACAAATACCCTCCAAATTACCCCTTTTTGGAAAGTAAACAGTTTAAAGGGAATTTAGTAAGAGACATGGCGAGTTTTTTTAAGTTTAAATTTTTTGCCACAATTTTTTTCAAAAATTAAATTAAATAAAATTTGTATTTTTTTTCACAGTTTGTTTTTACTAGTGTAGTACAGCATTATCATATGACTGGTGTGATGGTGATCAGAGATACTGACTGATAACAATGGGCTCCATTCATCCAGCAGTATCATACTGCTTCTGAGTATGCGATAAGATACCACACAGCGTTTTTCAAAAAGTTTTTTGCCATTCACTAAAAAACGCTACTAAAATGGTTATTTAATGAAATCTGCAATATTTTAGTAGTGAAAACATGTGGTAATTTAAAGCCTGGTGGTAGCCAGCGTATTTATTAACATAATAATTAGGCATTGTTAAGGAGCTGGCTCCCCCCCCCCCCCTTCTGAACTATACCAGGCCACATGCCCTCAACATGGAGGAGTGCTTTGGGGCAGAGGGGCTCTGCCACCCCCCTCCAAAGCACCTTGTCCCCATGTTGATGGGGACAATGGTCTCTTCCCCACAACCCTGGTTGTGGAGGGTCTACAGATAGGGGGCCTATCAGAATCTGGAAGCCCCCTTGAACAAGTGGGTCCTCAGATCCCAGGCGTTATTCACCCCCCCCCCCCCCAAATGTGTAGTGTAAAAAAAGACATTAGACCGTTGTTGACAAGTCTTTTATTTAAAAAATAAAAATAAATGTCCCCTCGGTCTAGATCCATCGTCAATCACAACGCCTGCTGCCACCGCCGACCCGAAAAAAGGAAAAAAATAAAATAAAAAATGATCCGCTCGGGCAGAAGGCTCTCGCCGTCTACCAGCTCTGTTGTCTGACATGTTGAGGGCATGTGGCCTGGTATGGTTCGGGGGGGGGTGCTCGCTTGTCCCCTCCCTTTCCTGACATTCCCGCTTCTTAGCAACCAGCACACATTCCACACGACTGGATCACTTCCTATTTATCGCATACATTTATTTATTTCCTTCTGTGGATTGAGTTTAGCGTCTGTTCATGCTGTATTTACCGAGTGTTTTCATCGCTTTGCAGTAAATAAAGCAGAACGGTATAGTGAATTTACAGTTACAGGATTGCATACGATAATTAGGCAAAATGTGTCTGGACAACTAAATATGGAACGCAAGTTCCTTTTGTGAATGGAGTGTGTGTATGTGTATGTTATAAATGTTATAATGTGTATGTTATAAATGTTATTAATGTGTATGTTAAAAAAAAAAGTTAAAATAATTTTTTATTCAATTTTTTAAACTTTATTTAAACATTTTCTTTTCTTTTATAATTTTTAAATAATTTTACTATTTTTTTACATACATTCATCAGAGTAGTGAACAAGCACGCTGTGTGAAATGCGTCTACATTCTCCTGTTTTGTAACTTTAATCCTTGACATGTGTCAATAATAAGGATTTACTTAATTTAAGCTCTGCTATGGTGTGTGGCCATTTTTCACTTCTTGATCATTCATCAGAGTAGTTGATGGGGGAACAGGGATTGATTTATTTATTTATTTATTTTTTTATACACTGTGATTGCTGTTACAGTGATGATCACTTTAACAGCAATGTTTTGAACTGTCACGAATGGGTTACATTCATAACAGCTGTGATTTCCTATTGTGTGTTGTGATTGGCTCACCGCTACCCATGCTACAGGGTGCTGTGATTGGACCAGGTACCATGTGATAGCTGTGGGCCAATGACAGCATCACTATAGGAAGCACGACTGTTATGGGAGGGACCCAAGAAGAGGAGGATCTAGGCACACAGCAGGTAAGTATAACATGTTTGTTATTAAAAAATTAAAAAAAAGATACTTTACAATCACTTAAAATTCTAGATAAAATGGAGAAAAAAATCATTTTTTTGGCAAAATATCCAGATTTGACTGCATGTTTATACCCTTCATTAGCCAGAGAGAGGAGGCTGGAAACAAAAGCACTGAGAAAGAAGCAATGTATCTTAATTCTGATTGGATGTTAGGAGATGTGTAATTAGTACAAAAACTAAGCCACTGATGGACTGTATTTCAAAGGTTGCAAAAGAACATCCTTTCAATCATGTGTGATATTATTTTACAAGACTCTAGATCAGGTAACCCCTGTTATATTTATATCTACTGCAAGGACAACTGGCTACATATTTTACTGCTTAGCCTTATGACATATAGTACTTTCAGATGGATTCTGGGGATACCAAATTTTACATGTGCTATGATGCATGAAAGAAGTAAAAATAAGGGCAGTCAGCCTTTTCTGCTGCATAAATCAAATAAAAGTGATTAAGGAATCTGAGTTTAATTGGCAGGGCCGGGGTGGATATTAATTAGTAAAACTTCTTTTGTTAATGTGTAAAGCCTTATCTAAGCTTAGCTAATTCAGTCAACGCACAAATTAAAAGTCATTGAGCATTACTAAGTAGTTCAGCCAACGAATGCATTTAGTTAAAAGAAAAGCTTAGGTATGTGTGCCTCCATTTTCAATAATACAATAAAAAGAGACATCATTGCTGGGCTTTAAAGTGAATTAACCACTTGACCCCAGGAAGATTTTCCCCTCTTCAAGACCAGGCCACTTTTTACGATACGGCACTATATTACTATAACTGACAATTGCACGGTCATGCAACGATGTACCCAAATAAATGTTGTAATTTTTTTTCTCCGACAAATAGAGCCTTCTTTTGGTGGTATTTGATGCCCACTGCGTTTTTTTTATTTTTTGTGCTATAAACAAAAAAAGAATGACAATTTAAAAAAAAATAAACAATATTTTTTACTTTCTGCTATAAAACATATCCAATAAAAATTTAAAAAAAATCAAATTTATTCATAAATTTAGGCCAATTCTGCTACATGTTTTTGGTAAAAAAAAAGACCTGATAAGCGTATATTGATTGGTTTATGCAAATATTATAGCATCTACAAACTATGGTATTTACTGTATGTATTCATGCAAAGCCTTTATCCCAAAGTGGAAAAAAACAGTTTGCTGTGTGAGCTGGTGTTCGGCTTCAATTTGTTAGAGTATCTTTCTGCTAGTTCATCTACCACTCCCCTCCTCCCAGACTGACGATGCTGCTGTTTGCTGTGTCCCCTGTGCTGATTCATCCAGAGTGGGGGCACTCTAATACAGGGGGTATGTTACTGGCGGGATCACCAGGTGAAAACAAAGGGGGAAAAGCCGTCAAGTGTCTTGTCTTGTGCATACGCCACATGTCAATGCATTCATCTGTTTAAAACAAAAAAAAAAATCTTTCTCACAAGATCTCAGAGAATTCCTTTTTTTCTTTTCCAATAGTTTTTATTGAGATTTTTAACAAGACGTAAAAAAAAACAGGTACATCAACATCCAATATTTATTCATAAATTCTGTATCAGGTTACATGACTCAATATACTTTCCTTTAGGACCATTTACTTAACATGAAGGAACATAAAACCAAAGTTGTGGTCCCCAAGAAAATACCCTCTTCTGCCCCATTACATCTCACCCCTCAACTTAAATCGCATGGGGGGGTTACAGGGATGCCGCTGCAGTGTTAGTGACGTCACCATTAGTGAAAATACTGCACGATCTTGCAGCTTAGATACAGGATCTCCCTGAAGGCACTAGTGATGAAACCTTCCCAGGGGGCATCTGGGCAGCCGGAGCTACGTCACTAGTGCCATCAGGGGAACAAGGAAGTGAGCACAAAAAAGGAAAGTCAACATTTTTCTTTTTTTAAAGTGTGTTAGGTGATTTTACATCAGCATACAGAGATGCACGCTGATGGGAATTTTAATAAAAGGGGGGAAAGATCTGCTTTAAAGCATTATAAACTGTGCAAGTAGATATTGTCTAATACTTTTTTGGAAGGTATTTATTAATGTGTTCTTTAATGAAATTAAAAAGGCTGAAGCTGGTGAAACATATAACAATATATGATCTGCTGCTATTGCTAATTGCTATTCCTAAAAATAGAGGTCATATGTTGTAATAGATATGACTAGACAATAATTTCTGCAATTGGAGTTGGTCATACTTATGTAATTCATATTTCTAACATGTGACAGAATTACAATAATGTATTTTGAGAAATCACTTTGTGGAATTTAAATTCTGCACAAGCTGTCGCCCCTTAGTAAAAAATAAAAAAGAAACTCAACAGCAAATGACAGCTGATAACAACTAAGTGTGGTGTATTAAGCAGATTGTGGCCGAGTTTTGTAATGCATGCAAAACACAGCCACCAAATTATTCTTATACAGACATGTATGTCCACATAACGTAAACGTGCATGTTTATGTATAGGGCGGGCAGGGTGAGTACTGCGGTGTGAACCTCCATCTTGGCTAGTCAATTTCCCCTAAAGTAGACTTAGCCAGACAGCTTCAGTTAAGATCATGGAGGTGCTTAGAGACAGGACTGCTGTTAGAAACCACAGGGCCCCATACAGACAACCAGACACGGGGCCCCATACAGCCAATGTTTCAGTTATGAGTGAACACAGTGGGTGATCGGTAACAATCACTCATTGTGTTCACTCAAGAAGGGAAGGAGCTGGTAAATATGACATATTTACTGAACCCTTCCCTCACTCTCCATCTTGAACGGACCTGTTGTGTGCTTGCAGCTGCTGGCAGCAAGAAGAGGAGGGAAGCTGGCATCACTGCAGGGTTCGGGGGCACACAAGGGGGGGCTGGGCAGTAGGGGGAAACAGAAGGTGCACAGGGAGGGTAATTGATGTGGCTGAGTGCTGCAGAGAGAGCCATATAAGATTGGTTCCAGTCATTTTCCCCCCCATGCCGATCACCCTCCCTGCCCACATCCAATTCACCCTGCTGCTAGGGCTCCCTTTCTGGTCTAGGCCCCATACAGGAGGACCAGTGGTAACCCCTTATCCATGGCCCTGCTTATAGACATTAGAAAATGTTCAGCCTGAACCAGCCACTTACAGTCTGACTAAGGAACATCCTGAGCATGCCTGCTCAGGGTTTAGTGGATTGTCAGGATGTAGTTTCCCAGCCCATCACTACGGTTTCCTCCAAGACAGGTCACCTCTGCATTAATACTTTATGCCTCTTCAATTCTCACAAACATGCTTACATTGGGCTAGTCTGGCTCCATGTAAGTATGTATTTTCTGAAAGCAGACCGCCTACAGAATAAAATGGTAGTTCCAATTTGTTGTGTTACGCAATACTAACAGTTTATGAAACTCCAAATTTCTGTAAAAAATACACTAAAGTAAATTTTTGGGCACATAAATGCAATTTATTACCTAATTGTGTGGTAAAATATAATAAGTGAGCCTGAGCCAAGTAAATAGATACCCAGCATGTCAAACCATAAAATTGTGTGCGCCCATGAAACTGCAAAAAACTATAGTACCCTATATTTTTTCATAGGCAAAGTTTTAAAAGCCCCTAGAGGTCATCAGCTTAGAGTTACGCAGAAGCTTTCATGCTAAAATGATTGCCCTCACTCCACCATGCGTGGTGATATATAACATGTGTAGGGCAATCGCTGTTTTTCTACGTATGCATTTTTGTATGTGTGTGGGAGGGATGTTAATGTTAAAAAAAAAAACTTTTTTTAATCTATTTATTTTTATTTTACATAACTTTATTGCTATCACATAGGGGACCAATAGTCCCCTATGTGATGGCATATGTGACAGGTTCTCTTTATGAGACATCCTGGGTCTATTTAGACCCTGGATGTCTCCTCTGTACACCACTGCAGCTGATAGAATACAATCTGTGTGCTATCAGCCGCATTACTGGGCACAAATCCTGGTGAATGACAGGTCAGGACCAGGAAGTGACATCATACACGTCATGTCCTGGTCTGTGTACAGGAAAGAGGCTTAATGGATGAAGGTCCATTGAGCTCTTGCCGCCCTTCCAAGCGTACCCGCCATTACCGCATCGGGCCCGCAGGTGGGACAGCGGAGCCCGGTGAAAATGGGGGGGGGGGGTCAGTTGCACATTGCACCAGTTGTGGAAGTGATCAGCAGCTCCTTGTATCACTTCCACATTAAAAGACGACAGTGAGCTTTAGAAAAGTACACACATGCCCTGGGTTAAAAGCACACGCCTGCAGCAGGTAAAAATCTGAATCCCCAGCAAGTGGCCGGGATTCTGATTTCATTCAGATTGTGCTGTGTTGAAATACACATATTGGACTAGGTGGGACTTTAAATGAGACCCAAGCTGGTGTTGCCCGGCGTCTCCATCCCTATAACAAGAAATAAAATGAGGTTGAAGGATTGTAAGAGGTGCATGAAAGTCAGCCAGCCCCCAGTCTGATGTACTCACCCTCCAGTCTGTCACCAACCAAATAAACCTGTCTCTTTGTACAAAGAACAGGGGTTTAGTTGACACACATTTGCAAACGCATGTGAAAGCTGCAGAGCCACTTCACGGCACCCTGTTAAATCTGCAGTCCTAACACTCTTAATTTAGTGTCCTCACACTGGAGGCACATGGCCGCTAATGGATGGATGGGGGAACAGGTGAGAGGGAGACAGCCCAACCTCCCCCAACCCACCCTCATCCACGACTGGCTGTTGTCTCAAAGACTCAAATAATTAGGTTATAACCATGGTGCAAACTGGAAAAGACCAGCTGAAAAGCATTACACCTCCATCCCCTTGGTGGATGCAGTGTATAGATAGGAAGGGATTTTATGTATGGGGCATGGCCTGTAAAGCAACACTGCCTTTGAAATCCCTACTTTCCTATTTGGGACTTTATGTGAGACAAGCAGGTCATGCTATTGGTCTCCATCCCTGTATACGGAAAACACTAAGGTCAAATCAAAACTGCATCCACCAAAAACGCATGAAAATCGCACGGTGGGACTTTATATGAGGCACCAAGCTGTAAGCAAGGCGTCTCCATCCCTGGTTGCTTAAACATATTGGACTAGGTTGGACATTAGCGGCCATGTGCCTCCAGTGTGAGGACACAAAATTAAGAGTGTTAGGACTGTAGATTTAACAGGGTGCCGTGAAGTGGCTCTGCAGCTTTCACATGCGTTTGCAAATGTGTGTCAACTAAACCCCTGTTCTTTGTACCAAGAGACAGGTTTATTTGGTTGGTGACAGACTGGAGGGTGAGTACATCAGACTGGGGGCTGGCTGACTTTCATGCACCTCTTACAATCCTTCAACCTCATTTTGTTTCGTGTTGAAATACACATCCATCTGCAAAGTGCATTGGGGTGCCATTTATCGCACACATGTTAATGCAACACTAAAGTGTGAATTGCCCCCTTATATAAACAATAAAAAGTATCACTTTGACAATATTTTTGCTTTTCTACCAATTTTCCTTAGGATTAATTTTGAATGTGTTCCACAAAGAAATGTAAAATGAAGTCAATCATTTAAAGACGAACTCCGGCTGACCTCCCCATTTTTTTTTTTTTGCACCGCTTACCTGAAGGTAGTATCTGCACATTTCAGATACTCACTCATCCAGCAGATCCAGTGTTGTCCCACTAAGATGCTGTCATGCCCGGCCACAGCTTTGTCCCAAGCTGCCATGTTCTCTCTGACGTCATTGAGAGGCCTACTTGCTCTTCTGGGTTCAGTGGACGAGCCTCTCGATGATGTGCTACCTCCTCCTTTCCTTTAATGAAAGGCTTTGTCTCCTGGGATATGTGAGGTACATATCCCAGAAGGCACAGCGGGCAGTGTGAGTGTCATTCACCTAGGGCAAGTGCCATGCATGGGGAGGCGGGGTGGACTTTAAAATAAAAAAAGACAATAAAAAAAAAAAACCCTATTCCTGCAGAGGAGAGGTGGGATCAGCCGCGGGAAGTCCGCTTGAATATGACCCAGTTTACATGATAGTTGAGGACTCTGGAGCTGATCAGAGGACAGAAGAAATTTACAGAATTTTGACAAGCTACAAGAGTTGTATAATGAAATTCTTCTGATTCCACAATAGGTTTCAGGGTAAAAGAAGAATGTGAGCACATACTGAACAAGCTGCTCATCCGCAAAGATGTTCGATATGATTTACACACGAATACTTGTATTCTGACTGTATTCCTAAAGGGAAAATGAAGCACACATTTTGAGTCAGCATATTTTGCATGAAAGTCATTTTTCTGTCACAATTTTTACTTTTCATTTCCTTTCCATGTTACATATTTTTAGGGCTTGTAGAGTGTAACTCTAGTGATATTATTTATGACAGATGCTTCAGTCATTGAGCTTTCTGAAAGACTGCAGAGATAAAACATATACATATGTATTGTTTTCAGTCAGTCTGAACAAACTGATACCATGGGATATGTAGAAATCAAAACTAAACCAAAGGAATAAGCAGAGGAAAAGCTACAAATCATGCAAGGAATCCAATAAGTTGATGATAGAGATGGTCAGCAGACAGGCAGTACTCACAACATGAAAGAGAGGTTTTTTCAAGAAAGCTTATATTGGATTGTCAAAGGGAACTGTTGTTTGTATTGCTATGACAACGCTGAAGTAATAAAATGAAAGTGTGTGCTGTGACTATAGAACTCCCCTGACCAACCAACCTAATTAGTGCCAATGCAAACTCTTTTTTTCTGGAGTACATGTGAAGTAGACACTTTGTCACTTCCCAAGGAGGCCAACCCTACATCTGAATTATTAGGTGTCAGGACTGGGCCCACCTCCTGGAAAGACTCCTTTGAGGGCACTTGGAGGGAGGGCATTTACTACTTACCCATTGCTGCGAAAAAGCATGTTCTCTCTGTGACACAAAACCTTTCCTAATGGATGTTGGGGAGTCCAAGAATGAGGACGGGCTTGGAGCACCTGAGGTTGGCAGTGGAGGACCAAAGGATGCAACAGCTAAATTTACAGCTGTCCTATGCCATTGCAAAGGGTCAGCGGCCACCACTCAGACAACAGCAGCTGCTCAATCCGTGTCCAGGTAGTCCTCAGCAAAAAGTATAGAAAGGGACGAGTGCAAAACAGTCCTAAAAGACCGAAAACAACAAAGGATGGGGTCCCCAGTGGGACTCCAGGCAGTGAGACTGCTAAAGAAGCCCTTTCCGTGCTCAGATGTCCCCAAGCCATTATGGCTGTCACACAGGCCACCACCAGGGGCTCCTCCCTAGTCCCCATAAGAGCAGTAGAAGCAAAATGTTCCCTAAAGCTGGCCGTACTCAAATAGATTCAACTGTCCACACACAGTCCCTGTCCACAGAGTTGGATGCAGGAATCACCCCTGTTGGGACATTTTAATCTGACAGCAGGTACTGCCACTGTCAAAATACACAGATCAGCAACTATAGCCAATTGGCCACAGCCGCTGATTTAGAAAAACTTTCAGCATATTCCTTCAACAGAAGTCGCTCAAATGATTGATTTCTGTCAAGTGGAGACTGCCATAAGCACACTGATCAAAATCTAGCTGGCAGCAGTCTAATGAACATGAATAGTAGGCATAGCTTTTACCACACTGTTTCCATCCCAAAGTGAAGAAGCACGGCACACGTGATACTTAATAAGGGAAGAGGGGGAAAAAAATGGAGAGAGACCCCCTGCTTACCATACTGCCCCAGGTCAGGATTACGAGGGTTCGCCAGGAGATGGTGCAGGATGTCACCCACCAAGCTAGTTGGGCTCTTCATCTAAGAGGGACATTTTAACTGGACCTCACATACGTGTCACAAATGCCACAGTCTGCCCTTGCCACAGCTGTCACAGCCAAACCTGCATGGGGGTATGCACAGTGGTTGGAAATTGGGAGACTACCAGGATCTATATTATCCGATCTGTCACCCAGACAGCAAATTGCTTGAAGCAAAACCAAAAGAACTAAGATTTCCAGGAGGAAATGTCTAAGGCCCCTTTCTTCAGGGGTGCCTTGTAGTCTCTTCAGGGGTGCCTTGGCAAAATTACTAAAATCTGCCCAAATTGCCTAAAAATTTTCCCCAAGCCAGCAAATGGATTAAGCCTGCCTTTTTTAATGCAAAGCTACACATTTTTATTGCACAGCATTACAACCAGCTGCTGGTATCCTAACAACAGATGACATCACTGGTTGATAAGGAGCAGGTTGAGGGCTTCTTGTTTGTCCCTCTCTGTCAGCACTGGGGTCACAGCTGGGTGGGGGAGAGAAACACTGGAATTCAAGTCAGTACCAGTGTGCAAAGGTGTATTCACTTTGTAAGAATAAATCACCTCCTAATGTTGGGTGTCCTACGTTTGTTGATTGTGCTGCATTATGTACATCTGTTTATTTTTTTTACATTTTCGAACAGGGTGTCTTGAGATTGTGCATAATTTTAAAGGGTTCCTTGACTGAAAAACACTGAAACTAAAAAGCAGTGTTTTATGTGACTTGTATATACAAGTATTACCCACTAGGTGGCATTGCTGGATTGCTGAATATTGTTACATAAACTGCTTCTAAGCTTTCTGCTTGATACAGCTTTCATACGACACTAAAATAGTAATAATAATAATGTTTCAGTGCATTGATTGTGTTTCCTGTCATTTCAGTAAACCAACTTGGATTTAGATTAAGGAGAAACACATAGGTCAGCTCACTTACCACTGGGTACAGGGTGGAAATAATGTTTTCTTAAAGAGGATCTCCAGGCACCTGTCAAAAAATAAGTCAGCAGCTACAAAATATCCCACGGTCCAGCGGTAAGCTCACCCCAGCCGTCTTCATCCTCCGCCCCCCCCCCCCTCGGCGCCGCTGGCATCTTCACTTTGGGCACCCGGCTGTGACAGCTTGCGGCTTCACAGCTGGGTGGCCACTGCGCATGAATTGGTAGATGCAATCTGTGTCCGAGAAGACTGCAAGGGGGAGGGAGGAAAACTTTTGTTGCCGAGTGCCACGGCGCTCAGAACAGAAGTGGGAGCAGGTACCCCCCCACTTCTCAAAAGTGGCAATTGTGCAAGAGGAGCGGGGGACGAGTCCTTAAAGCGGAACTTCCCCTTTTGGGTGGAGTTCCGCTTTAAGGCCCCTTCACACCAGCCGACCCGATTCAGGTCCACCTGTCCACTTTCAGGCGGACTCAATCAGACCACCCATTGATCTCTATGGGGCAGCAGATGTCCGCTTACACCCACAGCATCCTATCTGGGGCACACTAAAAAAAGACCTATGGTGATACGTTCGCCATCTGTTCAGCAGATCATATTAGATGAAAATTAACATGCAGTCTGTTTCCATCTAACCGTCCCATAGAGGAGAGCGGGCTGTGTCCATGTCTGCTCTACATAGCTAAGCTGACACGGACCTGTCATCTGCCTGCTCAGCGGGGATCAGCAAACAGATTCCCCCCAAACCAGGTGGATCCGTTTGAACAGATTTGCTCTGTCTAAAAACGGCTTAATAGTTTGAGTTTGGACTTCATAACAATTACACAGTTGTGAACAGATAATGGGAAAAAGCTGCGCTAAGTGACATAGACCATAGATGATATGATCAAAAATTATAAAAAGTCCCAGAAAAATACACAAAAGTCCCAAAATTATTCAAATGATGAATAAACAGCTGAAGTCCAGTCCACCAAAGCCCGAATAAATTCAGTGTGTATAGGTACTGCTTACCGGATGTAGCAGCAAGATGAGCATTAATATACACAGAAGCCAGGCCAAATGGAATTCTGCAGGGGACTCTTCACAGATGGTATCCACTCAAGGATGTAGATCCGTGAATAATGTAATAAAACATAAGACAAACATAGCGTGATACTGTATAGATATTAAATCTCCCGAGTGTGTCAAGGGAATAATAAGTGTGCAACACCACCACCACAAGCTGCTTACCAGAGGTAAGACAGAGTGAGCATAACAGGTCTTATTGAACAAGTAGAAATTAAAGAACCACCTCCGTGCTCCCAATTAATTACCAGAAATCTGTAGGTAAATCGTGCGATATTGATCACTCAAATAAAACACGGCCACCACCAGGAATTCCTGCTTACCAGATGTCAGCAACCAAATTGCATGTAGTAATCAGGGTGCAGCTGATGTATGGCAATCCACCAGACAATAGAATGAAATCTCCCTTAATACTGAGGATGGTCCACAAAGGTACTCCGATATCACATAGAATAAATGATAAGGGGAGAGCCCATAGCGTAAAACCATTTATTAAAATAAGATAAAACAAAGAAATGCAAGAAATGCAAGAGTGATATAGAAAAGTGCTGAATTGGAGCCGCCGGCCAGTCGGCTTCAAACACCCGCCTGAGTATCGTCTCGTAGTGTTGTGAAGTCAGGAATACCAGTCTCTTCACAAATGTGACATGACCTCTTTTTTGGTGCAATTGAGAGGATGGAGAGCATAATTATCCATAAGTATTGTGATCCCCATTCATGAAGGTGCACATTGGTAGAATTAGAAGGCGTAGTTATGATGTTGTAAATAAACCATGTGATCTTCACGTGAATGTGTTTGCTTTTTAAATGTAGCTATACCTAAAGCTGACCATACACTATACAATCTGATTGTACAGTCTCCTTTAGATCCCCCATCAACTATGTAGTGCAGGGGCCTGCCTCATATGATCCTATTTAAATAAATTTTTTAAGGTTTGTGCTCATTTTCCATAGTTTTGGTATATCTAAAGGAGATTGTACAATCAGATTGTATAGCATATGGGCATCCTAAAGCTGGTTATACACACTAAGTTTTTCTTCCTGAACGGGAAAGCAAATATTAAAAGTAATAAAATAATCCAGTTTTGAAAGCATTTATATGTCATTAAATGCAAGCAAGATAAGTACCCAAATTTACCTTGGATTTTGCCTTTTGCAGTCTACTCTACTGCATGCTGCTAGGAGAAGACAGCAGAGTTATATAGTTGATATGCTCATCGGGGTGCTGATTCACCTTCCATGAGCCAGTCATTTGGTGGCATTGTAAAGGGTACCTGGCTGTAAGGGAAAAAGAAACGGCAGCAGAGACGGTTCAAGTCCCTTCCTCTGGTAGACTGTTCTTTGCTGTTTGGCAAGGCTGTGTAAATCTCAGGACTGAATGGACAGTAACACAAATACTTTGGCAGGTAAAATAGCTCTCATATATGTATTTAATTTGTGTATCTAGCTGTTCTTGCCTGAAGTTCAACTTTAAACTGAAAGGCAGGTGTAACACAAGGGGCAGCTAAAGTGTTTAAAAGCACAACTGCTAACTGCTATTTTTTTGTTGCAGATCATTTGACACATCTGATGTTGATCAAGATTTTAGGCCACATTCAGTGGCTTTAACTCTCGTCGAGGATAAAGAGACCACCGTTTCCAGTGAGAAAGACTCCCATGCTGCTGTCCAGGAAGATCTGGATAAGGTAGAATTAAAATGACTAAATACTTTATTCAGTACATTTTCGCCTAATTGTTACTTTTGTTTTAGCTTTAAAATTTATTTTACTATTCTTAAAGAGTTATTAAACCAAATTCTTAGATGTGATGGCTGCATTCGTTTTATTACATTTGGGGGGCTTTTTTCCTTTATTTTCATCTAGTGATTCAGCCTGTATGTCTGTTATTTTTCAACTTACTTTAAACACTTGTCTACTGGGCACTTATACCCCCTTCCTGCCCAGGCCAATTTTCAGCTTCCAGCGCTGTCACATTTTGAATGACAATTGCACAGTCATGCGACACTGTACCTAAAGAAAGTTTTCACACAAATAGAGCTTTCTTTTGGGGTATCTGGTCACCACTGGGTTTTTTCTTGCTAAGCAAACTAAAACCTTTTGAAAGGTTTTTTTTTTTTCTTTTATAGTTTGTTATAAAATTGTGCAAACAGGTATATTTTCTCCTTTACTGATGGGTGCTGATAAGCTGCACTGATGGCCACTGATGAGGAGGCACTGAAAGATGGCACTAATGGGCACTGAAAGGCAGTACTGATGGGCACTGAAAGGTGGTACTGATGGGCACTGATAAGGTGACACTGATGAGGCGGCGATGATTGACAGCCCTGGTGGGCACTGGTGGGACTGCACTAATAATCAGGACTATGATTATCAGTGCCGATGTCCCTTTAACATAAGCCAGTTATTGACTTCCTTCTTTTCTCCTCACACTGACAGCATGAACAGAAAAAAGCTGATAACCAGCTTTTGTTGACATCCGTGATCAGCTGTCATTGGACACAGCTGATCACGTAGGAAAGGGGCGCTGTGATTGGCCCTTTACCCTGATCTGTGATCAGCTGAGTCCTTCAGGAAGTGGGAGGAGATCAATAGGAAGCCCGCGCTGTAGCCGTCATTTGGCTAAAGCGTAGGTGGGAACAGGTTAACAGGTTAACAGACCAAGCTGTCCAGATAAAGTAGCAGTTAGGGCTCCTTAACACTAGCTGTTGGGGGGCAGTTAAACCCTGGGGTTGAGCCGTGCCATCTTCCCACTCAATAGCTAGCCATTTAGCTTCAGAGGCAGCAACCAGGGGTGTACACACACTACAGCAGGAATTATACCCCCTTTTTCTTTTGGCAGCATAGCGCCTGCTGATTGTGGCCTATTCAAGTTCATGGAACCAAAGCGCCCTGCAACTGTATGCAATGCATGCAGTTGTGGCGAGCTAGTGTGGGATTCAAGGGGTTACAGCAGGTGGTGAGGAGGCGATACAACGCCTCCTCATCACCTGTCAAATGCTCTTTGAAGAAAGATTATAGATTTATGTAAAATCTGTATCACAAAAGGAATAAAACTGTTTACTGTAGAGTGTAAGCTGGCGTTCAGCTTTAATTTGTTAGTCAAGTCCTTCCAAATCTGCTAGTCTAACACTACCCTCCTGTGACAATGCTGGTGCCCAATGGTGTCTTTGTTGCTCCTTCATCCAATGTGGAGATACCCTAGGAGATGAAGTGTGTTACTCACTGGATCACCAGGTGAAATAACGTAAAAAAAAAAAAACCCTAAAAAAATAAAAACAAATGCAGCTACCACATCTAAGGATTGGTAAGCTGCAATATAAATAAACCAAAATTTCACAATGTCAAGAACAAAAAGGTTGTAATTTGGTTATATTTTGTATAAAGAGACTGCCACATTTGTGTAAAACCCACCTCCCAACCACTGTATACTTACCTCTAAGCTCCTTCTTCTGTGGCTTCCAGGTATGGTGGGGCATAAGACATCCTACCATGTTGCAGTGCTTGGTCCTAGCGACCAATCGCTCAACACAATCACTGCCAAATAATTTACGAGTGACTTTACCGCTTTCTCTGAGCACTGACAGCAGCTGGCATCAGGTATTTTGGTGGCGTCTGTGACAAAAAATAGGAGCGGTGGAGAACAGCTGGAGAGGTGAGTTTAGAGTGAACAGTATAGGCTTTACATAGACACTGTTTCTCAGGAATGATTAAAGTAACAGTGTGTCTTTAAGATGCAAACATTAATTAAAATGATGTATTAAAATAATGAAACCGAGATCCATTTTTCATTACTGGTAGCTTTTGTAATTAATTTTATTAGAATTCCTGCAATCACATATTTTCTAAAAACTGTTCTCAATTTAAGCAAATGAAAATTAACTAAAATTTCAAATAATTAAAATATATGATATATATACGTAAATTTCACAAAAAGAAATTTGATTGTAGTTTGCTACTTAGAAGAGAGTAAGTCACGTGAGTTGAATTCAGTTTAATGGTCGACTATTTGTCCAATTGTAGAATTTACTACACTCCAAATATTATAAAAGCTAAAAAAAGCAAACTGGAAGGCCAGTAGGTATTGCTATAGAAGTCACTAAACAAAGCTTTAAGGTGATCTTTAACTACTTAACCGGTTGCCGACCGCCGAATGACTATATACTGCGGCGGTCAGCCCCGGCCAGGCAGAGTGACGTATCGGTACGTCACTTGCCTGTCACTTCCTTGTGAGCCACAGGCTCGTTCACAGGGAAGTTAGTGCGTGTGACTGGCGGACCCGATGTCCGCCGGTCACTCGCCGATCGTCGGTACAGAGGGAGAAAGTCAGGCGGCTGATGTAAACAAGCCGCCTGTCATTCTCCCCTGTGTAGAAACAGTGTTCAGACGGTTCTACTATGTAGGACCGTTGATCACTGTTCCTACACTAGTAGCCACAGCCAATCGCAGTAGAAAGCACACCCCTAGAGACACACTTAACCCCTCCCTCCCCAATAAAGTTAACCCCTTCCCTGCCAGTGTCATTTTGCAGTAACAGTGCATATGTATAGCACTGATTACTGCAGTAATGTCACTGGTAACCCCAAAAGTGTCAAAAATGTCAGTCAAGGGTCCGATCTGTCTGCCGCAATGTCGCAGTACCGCAAAAAAAAATCGCAGATCGCCGCCATTACGCGTTAAAAAAAAAACACCAAAAATCACAGAAATCTTTCCCTTAGTTAGTAAACGCAATAACTTTTGCGCAAACCAATCAAAATACGCTTTTTGCGATTTTTTTTTTACCAAACATAGGTAGCAGAAAACAAATTGGCCAAGAATGTTAAAAAATTTTGATTTTTACATTTTTTTTGGGAGAATTTCATATAAAAAAATGTGAAAAATATTGTTATTTTTGCAAAATTTACGCTCTATTTTTTTGTTTATAGCGCAAAAAGTAAAAATCGCACAGGTGATCAAATACCACCAAAAGAAAGCTCTGTTTGTGGGAAAAAAAGGACGTCAAATTCGTTTAGGTACAGCGTTGCACGACCGCGCAATTGTCCGTTAAATTCACGCAGTAAAAAATCGCAAAAAAAACCCTGGTCTTTAAGCAGCCAAATCCTCCGGGGCTTAAGTGGTTAAGGACCAGGCCTATTTCTGACACGTGTTTATAAGTTAAAATCAGTATTTTTTGCTAGAAAATTACTTGAACCCCCAAACATTTTTTTTTTCAGCAGAGACCCTAGAGAATAAAATGGAGATTGCTGCAATACTTTGTCACACCGTATTTGTGCAGCGGTCTTACAAAGCAATTTTTTTGGGGAAAAAATACACTTTTTTAAATGAAAAAATAGGAAAACAGTAATGTTAGTCCAACTTTTTTTTTTATAATGTGAAAGATAATGTTACGCCGAGTAAAATAATACCTAACATTGAAGGCTTCAAAATTGCGCACGCTCTTGGAATGGGGACAGACATTGGTACTTAAACTCCATAGGCGACTCTTTAAAAATTACTACAGGTTACCAATTTAGAGTTACAGAGGAGGTCTAGGGCTAAAATGATTGCTCTCACTTTAACGATCACAGCGATACCTCACATTTGTGGTTTGCACACCGTTCACATCTGTAGGCGTGACTTGCGTATGCTTTCGCTTCTGCACGCTAGCTTCAGGGACAGGGCACTTTATTTTTATTTTTTTCTTATTTATTTTACCTTTTATTTTTTTATTTTTACACTGCCCCTTTTAAAACAAAAATGTTAATCACTTTTATTTCTAATATATACTTAGAATATCTGTCAGTTTATTGCTGTCTATGCCCCTGTTAGGGAGATTCACCGTCTCTATTCTTCCTGTTTACCATTATCATTAAAAGTGAAAGTAAAAGAAAATGCCAAATTTTGGGTTGTCCCCAGAAAAGTAATAGAGGGGAAATCTTCCAATGGGGACACTAGTTCATGTGACATGGGGGTCCCCAAGAAATTCCCTTAAAGTGGTTGTAAACCCACTTAGTAAAAATCACGCAATCCTCTGGCTTTCATAATACGAAGTGTCCTGTATGTGTGCTTTATTTAAAAAAAGTCATTCTATACCCGATTTAATAGCGCCGACAAGACGCTCACATGGCCGGGTGGCTCTCCTCTCTCCCGATCTGACAGATACAGTGGGAGGGGCCGATATTCCCCCCACTGACGTCAATCAGGAAGAGGAGAGAAGAGAAGGAGAAAGCCGGACGGTCAAGTGAGCGGTCAAGTGAGCACCGAGTGTCACTATTAAATCAGGTATTCTTTTTTTTTAAATAAAGCACACATATAGGACACTTCGTATTATGAAAGCCAGGGGATTGCGTAACTTGTACATACATAGTTAT
Organism: Pelophylax lessonae; assembly: GCF_965119305.1. Taxonomy (NCBI): domain Eukaryota; kingdom Metazoa; phylum Chordata; class Amphibia; order Anura; family Ranidae; genus Pelophylax; species Pelophylax lessonae. Next base: position 391,676,965 of record NC_138770.1, read on the forward strand.
TACAGCATCAGGAGTAGGGGGCAGCGGGCCCTGACATGGAGCTGACAGGCAGGGAGGGGGGGGGGGCAGAGGGAGACACAGGGGAGCTACAGATAGCAACCGCTGACAGAGGCACGTAAACTGACCACAGTGTCAGGACTCATCAGCCATTATCTACCGTGGTCAGTTTACAGGGGGGAGGGCAGAAACTGGCAGGATCAGCCAGGCTTTTTAGGTGATACAGGGGGGCCAAATTACACAGCACAAGCCCTGTGCTGTATAACATGCTTTAAAGGAGCAGGGTTAACAAACACTTAAATTTGCAGGGATTTCTTTTCGCTTCCTGTTTGGCTATGGGACAGGAGGTGAAGGGAAATCTCCCCAGTGGGACACAAATGGCAAAAATAAATCTAACAGGGATTAAGACCCTTCCATGCTCCATCCAAAATGAAAAAAGTTTTGCCTATAGTTCTTTAAGTAGCAATCAGGCAGCAAATAGGGTTGACTTCACATGCATATGTAATAACAAGCTATGCACAGGGACACATTTTTAAAAAAAACGAATGCCCAATATTACAATTTGTAAGTCTACATATCTAAAGGTCAATTAAAAAGACTATAACTGATAATATTCTCAGATATCCAGATGAAACTAGAGAAATGTAAAAAAATTGGAATAGAGAACTAGTAAAATGTAAAAATGACTTAAAATTCTCTTCTAAATAAATATTACAATAAAAGATGTTCCTCCTGAGCATATACTTTAGTTTAGTTAGTTTAGTTATTGTTTAAACTTGAAAAATATACCTTGCTGTGAGGGTGCGGGCGCTCGTTTAGCTCTAGGGAGAATGGAAATGTAGATTTACTTACCCAATCTTCTCCTCCTCCACTTTGCTAGATTGGTCCTGGAACGGGACAGAAATGTCTTGCTCTATTACTTGAACACAATGCAGTACAGTCAATACAGCACTCCCAGCGGGTGCATGTGTTAGTGAAGTCAGGAAAATCTGTGTACATACACTATATTACTAAAAGAATTGGGACGCCTGCCTTTACACACACATAAACTTTAATGGCATCCAAGTCTTAGTTCATAAGGATCAATATTGAGTTGGCCCACCCTTTGCAGCTGTAACAGCTTCAACTCTTTTGGGAAGGCTGTCCACAAGGTTTAGGAGTGTGTCTATGGGAATGTTTGACCATTCTTCCAGAAGCGCATTTGTGAGGTCACGCACTAATGTTGGAGAAGAAGGCCTGGCTTGCAGTTTCCACTCAAATTCATCCCAAAGGTGTTCTATCGGGTTGAGGTCAGGACTCTGTGCAGGCCAGTCAAGTTTCTTCACCCCAAACTTGCTCATCCATGTCTTTATGAATCTAGCTTTGTGCACTGGTGTGCAGTCATGTTGGAACAGGAAGGGACCATCCCCAAACTGTTACCACAAAGTTTAGAGCATAAAATTGTCCAAAATGTCTTAATATGCTGATGCCTTAAGGGTTCCCTTCACTAAAGGACCAAGCCCAACCCATGAAAAACAATCCCATACTATAATCCCCTCCTCCACAAAATGATTTGGACCAGTGCACAAAGCATGGTACTAATGAATTGTGCTGGTTTGAACTAAAGCAAATGAACATAAAGTGAACTGTCTTGTCTATCTGTTGGGACTGCATTGGGCAATGCAGCCCAATGGGTTTGGTGTGAATGAACCCAAGGCCCTAGTACCTGAACTAGCAACTAACACTCTTCTGTTTATAAAGAACATGTAGTAATTAACTTGAATATATACAGGAAGTGACTCTCTGTTTTATGTAAATGTATAGATTTGTCAGTTACTAAATCATGCCGCCAGTGATGTCTCCTGTGTAAGCATTTATTCACCTATCCCTAGTAATTAAAACTTTGGTGTGTGAGAACTTAGAATATGCAATATAACATTGGGTGTGTCCTCGCTATTATCAAAAACTAAATGTACAAACATTTTAACGTAATTAATTATGCCATTTACGTCTGGGTAGAATATTAAAGGTATAGTAATATAGGTAAATATCAGCTGTCCCTAAAGTGGTATATAGCTGAAATGAGCACATTACTCATGTCAAGATATGTATGGGATCTAGCATTGTTCTCCTACTGAGGAGGAAAATATTGGATCCGTCTAAAGGGTTGCCACCTTTTTTGCAAGGCAAACTGGAACACTTAGGCGGCGCATGGTATTTTTATTTAAATTTTTATTTTTTTACAGGGGAATGCTATGGACTTTGTGCTGTGGTGTAAAGGGGAACTTTGATGTAAGGTGTAAGCCCCACTTACATTAGAATCCCCCTTACCTTTAAGCAGCTCATAGATGATTTGATTTTCATTTCTTCCACCACTGGTGGGAAAGAAAATCACTCAGTTTCCTCATCAACACAGTCAAAGTTAATGGGGAAATGCCTCTTGCAGCGCCTCCTGTGTTCTACTGTTGTATTCTGCCGGCAAAGGGGGTGGGGGTGTGCGAGGTGAACACAATGAGTACTGCTAGTGGTTATAGCCTCTGGTAGTAATCACATGTAACATAAAATCTGACAGGCTGGTTGTACCAAAGTCGATCAGCCTGCCTATACATGGATCGAATCTTGCCCAGTCCCTGCTAAATCAGCCAAATTTTGATCCATGTATGGCAGACCTTAGTGTACTCACTCTCTCAGAGCCAGGGGAGAGAAGGGAGACCTTAGCGATGGTGGATAGTGAACTCACTCACTGGAGGATGGAGGCTCAGGCATCAGTACCTTTTATCCACGATGTATCTCCCGGCTGCTGAGAACACACTGGAAATTGGACTGTGAGTGGGCAAGCACAGAGAGGTAGGGGCGGGAAGAAAGCAGCTAAAGCCCTCTCTTCTCTTCCGTCTGTGCAAGGGAGGGGGGATGAGGGGGTCTGCGCTGGCTCTAGGCAGTGTCAGAGAGTAACTTGGCTTAGAAAATGGCAGCCAACTCTTCGGACAGTTGCAACCCTGGGTGTGCCGAAATTCATTCTTAGGGTTTTTTTTTTTTTTTAATAATCTTTATTTTATTTTTCACAGAAGCAAATAACATAGGTTACAGAAAATAGAAAACATAAGACTCAGTCAGAACAGACAAGTAGGCTGGGCCGGAAGGGTAGGATAAAGGCCTACCCACCAGGGCACTCAAGGCACTAATCATTGTTATAACATTAGGAACAGAAGGAGGCCATTGTATATAAACATATGCAGAAAAGGTACAGAAGGAGTGCAGTGGCCCCCCTAGGGGAACCACCTGCCTAGGTACAACTTGGCCATTCTTAGGGTTTAACTAACGCATAAGGTTGGGAGGCGGTAAAAACGCCATGGTTGATCTGTGCTTTTACTACTCACCAACTGCTACCCCCTTTAGCAACAGAGGCAGTGGCTAAGGGTATACATAATGCACAGCTGCGATGCTATGCTTTGCAGCCATGACAGAAATGATACCCCTATCAAACAAGACCCATTCAATTGAAAAGCGCTACTCTCCAAGTGTGCTAGTGCAAAGTTAAAGCAGGCGGTGAGGATGCAATGTACCTCCTCATCACCTGTCAAAGGCTTTCTGAAGAGTGATCCAAATACTGACTGCTCTTCAGAGAGCAAAGCACATGTGAAGGAGCCTTTCATTTTTCTTTAATTATTTTTTAGAATTCTGTTTACTTTTTTAGAATTTTATTTTTTATGTAACTTTTTTAAATAGCCCTGTTGGGAGGCTTTGGTGAAATATTAGAGGTCTAAACAGACCCCCTAATGTCTGAGAATGGAAATAAGGATATGCATTTCTCAATTCCTTTCTCTGCAGCCTCAGCTGCACTGGACAGTGAATAAATGGGAAGCATTCTGTGCTGAGAGGCTTCTGGTTCATTCAAAAGCTGAAGCATAGTGAACACAGTTTGGTACCAATTACACACTGTGTTTATTCAGGAAAGGAAGGGCCAGTTTAGGAAATATTTACCAGCCCCCACTCTCTATCCTGAAACTGTGTGCCTGCAGCAGCTCATGGCAGGAGAGGACAAAAGGAAGCCGGCAGCATTGGGGGGGGGGGGGGGCACACAGGGGGACCTGGACAGCAAGGTTGTGGGGGCACAGATACATGAATGGATTGCCCTACAGCGCAACTGGAGGGAGGGAAAGGAGGAGAAGCCAGCAGCGCTGCAGAAGGAACTGCAAAAGGTGCAATAAGGCAGTACAACCGTCCCTCCTGTTCAGCAGGTGCCTTTCCCCCCCTTTTGAACTGATGAGGCCTGGTACAGGTGGGCAGACCTGGTTATGGTAGTCAGTTACTCGGGAAGCCATTCAGACAGGACTGAATAATGTGTCTGGGTTTTCAGGCAGTCTGAAACTTGGGCACATGATTCGAAACCTGGACTGTCTGGGTAAAGGCCAGAAAGGTGACAACTCTAGTATCCTATCTGGGGGATTGTTTGAAAGGAAGGACTTTTGCAGTGCTCACCCTTTACAAAACTCATAGTGCTCTGGGAATCCTATGCCATGGGTGTCCCGTGCAATAAAGGTTTATATACGTTACTTTAGGGGTTCTTTCACATGGACATGGTCGGCATCAATCAATCAGAGCCAAAAAAGATGGATGTCAGTTTTTTTTTTTTATCCATGCCCATTCAAATCGTGCCCGACAGACACAGGCCTATAACCTGAACCAACAACTAACTCTCTCCTACTTGTACAAAATATGTAGTTAGCTAGTAAATGTACAGAAAGTGACTTCCTGTTTATGTAAATACGTAGATTTGTCAGCAAGCAGAGGAGACTTTTAGTGGGCTGCATGTTTGACATGCCTGGTGTTGACTTTAAAGTTAAATACCGATTGGATGTTTGGATTGATACTAATTGGCGCCAAATCCTAGGCTACTAGAATTTTTTAAAGAAATAGAAAAATGATGGGATTTTCTAGGTGATAAATATCTCTGAATGTGCAAGTACAACTACAAATACTGCTAAAAACATGCACTTTAGTACCAAAATTTCTTGCACAATGAGCAATTAAAAGCAAAGATAAGAATTACAATGCCAGCACTTTATTTGTTAATACATCATAAGTACTGCTAATGACCAGCCCCTAAGTGTACAATATCCAGGTAAATCGCAATACGTTAGTACATAGATATCTGTATATCATGGGCATAGGCTCTCTACGTACTTCACATCTAGCTTCATCAGGAGAATAAAGGTGCTGTTAAAAAGGTAAAAAAGCTCCAAATTACATATACATGTAGCATAAATACACATGTAATCCTGTACACCTTAGATCAGGAGTTCCCAAACTGTGGGTCGGGACCCACTGGTTGGTCCCGAGCTGCGTTTTGAGTGGGTCGCGCTGAGCGGGCCTGCTTAAATTGTGCTGTACAAGCCCACGCAAATTACAGAGAGCCAGAGCAGTCAAATCACGGTGGATTCAGGACCCCGCCCACGCACTTTACAAAGGCTGGTCTGCATTTCCCGCGAGGAGGATACTTGCATCAGTGAGTACGTATGTGGGCTGTTATGTAGGATATGTTCATGGGGTGCAGAGCCAGCTCCTTGGTCCCGCTGGCGGCAGCGGTGGTGGCTAGACTGGCTGGGGGATTCTCTCAGCTATAGCGGGCACAGACGGCAGCCTCTGTGTCATACCAGGTGGCCCGGCAGTGTCAGGAGTTCATGGCAGTTTCTGTGACCCCAGTAGAGGATTTGAAGGAGAAGAGCCAGGATACCAAGACCAGCATCAAGCTCCTCCTCATGGAAACTCTGGGTGAGGTGTGCTGGGCCCTGGAGAGGGCAAACAGGGGCTTCACCTTCACTGTGGACCGCTGGGAGAGGAAGGAGGGTGAGTGCCATATAGCCTGCTAATCACTGTCCTGAGGTGGTTGATTTCTGTCCTGTGCCTGCCTTATACTGTCTATGATTGTGCTGATTACTTACAACTCCGCTTATATGCCACACATGCCACAGGTTTCTGACCCCTCACTTTGAATATCTGGCAAGTGTATTCAATGATAAATTGAAAAGTAGTAAATTGATATTTTTATTTTAACATCCCCCTCCCTTTAAAATATGCATTCTTATTATTGTTTGCATTTTTATAGAGCTAACCAATTCTGTAGCACTTTACAATATTCAATTACAAGCAAGTGGCTCCTGAAAAATAACTGTATTCAGAAGTGGGTCTCGGCCCAAAAATATTTGGGAAGCCCTGCCTTAGATATTAACATACCTTATGTCCTAAGGTGGCAGTGTTCACTCACTCCACAGTTTTAATGGAAGCAGGAGTGTTGTCACCTTGGGCTACTTTTCTAATTTGGACTACAAACCCATCCTCCTGTCTTCATCACTATTACACGGGGGCAAGGAAACTGGTAGTTAACAGATGATGGCTTGCAAGATAGATAATGTCTTATATTTCAAAAAAAGTTGCAAGGACATTGCATTTCTGCAAAGATAATAAGGTATCTTCTGTACGTGCCTAAAAAAAAAAAAAGAAAACAAATGCAACCACCATATCTAGGGGCTGAAGAAATGTAATATTTTTCTTGGATTTAGGTATCCTTAGGGCAACACAGTGGCTAAATGGTTAGCATTTCTGCCTGGCAGCTCTAGGGTCATCAGTTAAAATCCTCACTACCTGCCAGGAGTTTGCATGTTCTCTCTGTGCCTGTGTGGGTTCTTCTGGATATTCTGGTTTCCTCCCATGCTCCAAACACATGCTGATAGGTTACCTGGCTCCTGTCTAAATTGGCCCTATTATATGTACTGTAAATATATAAATTTGAGTTAGGGACCTTAGATTGTAAGCTCCTTGAGGGCAAGGACTGATGTGAATGTACAATATATATTGTAATGTTTGGGGGGATCAGCTGGATCGCAGGACACAGGCGTTGCAACCAAAGAAATGTTTATTAACTTAAACAGGCTTCATAGCAGCAAAAGAAACACAACAAGGAAAAGACAGTCTCACCGACTTGAAGAGTTCAGAGCTGCTTTTGCAGTCAAACAGTCCCAACTTTTGAAGAGGGTAGCTTCTCCTGGCAATAGGCTCCCAGTCAGCAAACTGACATGCACCTTCTCGGCTGTACAAAAGTCCACATTCACCATCCACAGTCTCCTCTATGCTCCACCACCCAATCTACAACTTCCTGTCCTTCTTAAACCCACTTCCTCTGATCAATGAGTTAACCCCTTTTGCTCCCTTAAAGGGCCCAGAGCCCAAACAGAGGGGAAATATAGCGTCCTTCAAGGACCCACCCTCTACGACCTGTACAATATATATATATATATATATATATATACAAACCCGATTCCAAAAAAGTTGGGACACTGTACAAATTGTGAATAAAAACAGAATGCAATGATGTGAAAGTTTAAAATTTCAATATTTTATTCAGAATACAACATAGATGACATATCAAATGTTTAAACTGAGAAAATGTATAATTTTAAGGGAAAAATAAGTTGATTTTAAATTTCATGGCTTCAACACATCTCAAAAAAGTTGAGACAAGGCCATGTTTACCACTGTGTGGCATTCCCTCTTCTTTTTATAACAGTCTGAAAACGTCTGGGGACTGAGGAGACAAGTTGCTGAAGTTTAGGAACAGGAATGTTGTACCATTCTTGTCTAATACAGGCTTCTAGTTGCTCAACTGTCTTAGGTCTTCTTTGTTGCATCTTCCTCTTTATGATGCGTCAAATGTTTTCTATATGGACTGCAGGCTGGCCATTTCAGTACCCGGATCCTTCTTCTACGCAGCCATGATGTTGTAATTGATGCAGTATGTGGTCTGGCATTGTCATGTTGGAAAATGCAAGGTCTTCCCTGAACAAGATGACGTCTGGATGGGAGCATATGTTCTAGAACTTGGATATACCTTTCAGCATTGATGGTGTCTTTCCAGATGTGTAAGCTGTCAATGCCACACGCACTCATGCAACCTCATACCATCAGAGATGCAGGCTTCTGTACTGAGAGCTGATAACAACGTGGGTTGTCCTTGTCCTCTTTAGTCCTTATGACATGGCGTCCCAGTTTTCCAAAAATAACTTCAAATTTTGATTCTTCTGACCACAGAACAGTTTTCCACTTTGTCACAGTCCATTATAAATGAGCCTTGGCCCAGAGAAAACACCTGCACTTCTGGATCATGTATAGATATGGGTTCTTTTTTTCCTATAGAGTTTTAGCCGGCAATGGTGAATGGCACGGTGGATTGTGTTGTGTTGTGACAATGTTTTCTGGCAGTATTCCTGAGCCCATGTTGTGATTTCCATTACAGTAGCATTCCTGTATGTGATGCAGTGCCGTCTAAGGGCCCGAAGATCATGGGCATTCAGTATGGTTTTCCGGCTTTGACCCTTACGCACAGAGATTGTTCCAGATTCTCTGAATCTTTGGATGATATTATGCACTGTAAATGATGATAACTTCAAACTCTTTGCAATTTTTCTCTGAGAAACTCCTTTCTGATATTGCTCCACTATTTTTAGCCGCAGCATTGGGGAAATTGGTGATCCTCTGCCTATCTTGACTTCTGAGAGGCTCTTTTTATACCCAGTCATGTTGCCAATTGATCTAATAAGTTGCAAATTGGTCCTCCAGCTGTTCCTTTTATGGACATTTAACTTTTCTGGCCTCTTATTGCTACCTGTCCCAACTTTTTTGGAATGTGTAGCTCTCATGAAATATATATATGTAGAGCGCTCTGTAAATTGACAGCGCTATATAGGTACCTGTAATAAATAAAAAAATTAAATCAACAAAATCCTTAATCTCCCTTTATCTAAGCCCGGGGTAGCTGTCACTCCAGATTTTCTTTCTCTGTGGTTTTTTTTTTTGCATGTGCAAGTAAAACCTCTTTTTAAATTCTTATAAATAAGGATTAGATCCAGCATTATTTGCTAGAGATACTGCTGCATGCTTGAGAATCTCATTGGTTGAACATATTGAATGTAGGAATGGAGGCAAAAGATACCATGCATTGCAGGATTCCTTAAAGAGGAACTTCACCCAAAAGAGGAAGTTCCACTTATTGGGGGGGGGGGGGGGGGAGAGTGAGTACCTCGTTTTGGCATGTACCCGCTCCCACATCCGGTTAGATATATTAAGTCACCCCAGCTACAGCATTTGTAGCAGCTACCTTCAAATTTATTTGGGGGGGAGCCTGGAGCTTTTCTTTAAGTATCTTAAGTAATCAGTTGCTATAGCTGTTACGTTTGCCTAGTATGAAGCCTATATGTGTATGGAAACTAGGTGATCTTAGCAGAGACACTCGAGAGTGGCAAGATGAGAAAAAATTATGCAGGTAAAAGTGTAAAGACTTGCACAACTTCCACATTGCCAGTTCTTGCAGTCGTCACAGTGAGGTATCCCTGTGTCACTTATGTAACATTGGGTGCAGTTCAACTTATTTATTATGTAAAATATTACTACATTTACTTTATTTTCCTTTGCCTAAAACAATTATATAAATGCTTAGTTGGCAAAATATGTTTATATAAAGTCACATACTTTGTCAGGATTTTATAGACTCAAACACTGACTTCTATTTTTTCAGTGTGATTTTGGGATTGCAGTAGGTTGGTGAGAATGATGAGAATGCTTTGTGAATACTGTGTAATGCATTCACCTTTTATTAAATGTTTGAAAAAAAAAAAAAAATGTTTTTCTATGTGACCTGTTCACATCATTCATGTGTGGTGTTGTGCAGAAAAATTCAGCTCTATGAGCATGGTGTAAATTCTTGGGGTGAGTTCTAAGAGCTTTCATGGTTACGTAGTTACATATAGTATATCTTGATGCAGTAAATGGCTGGAAATATATTTTGATCACCTTCAGTGTTTTTTTTTTTTTAATTTGAAATAGATTGGCTGTTAGACTACAATTTTGTCATTTTGAACTGATATTTTACATTGCAGAAATAAATATCACGAGCAAGCATAAGCTTGAAGCATGCAATAATTGGCCATGTAAAGCATTCAGGAATGTAAAGTATTCATTTAAGGTCAATGTCTACAAGTTGACCTTGCACCTATTTTGTACATAACAGATTTTCCATGCATGAAACCTGGAGTATATAAATTATTATTTTATATAATCGAATTGTTTACAGCACCATCCAAACATAATAATACAGCTATAATTATCAGGAACTGCATGGAAAACAAGTTGACGGGTCTTCATGTGCACTAGAATGGTCTTTAAAAGCTGGTGTAGCCTCTGAAGAACTGTGTTCATTTAAAAGTGAATGCAGCAGTTATAGCTATAGCAAGCACCCTAATCCCAGGAGCACCCTAATCCCAGGAGTTATCTGGTCTCCTAGCTTGCTGTAGGAATATAGTATTAGCCCTGTCCCACAGTTGGGAAACTCATATGGTTCAGAGTTAAAGTAGAATTCCAGGAAAAACCACACTACTCTTAAAAATGCTCCCTCCCCCTCGTAACACCTATTTTGAATAACCTGTGTAATAAAGATCTGTATACACACCTATTTTTATTTATTTTTTTGCTTCCCCAGTCCAGTCATGTGAACACCCCTGTGTCAGCTAAAGGCATCTGCAGGGGAGAGGTGAGAGTGGTCAACAATGGCTGTCAATGCCTGGGAGCGGTGACATCATTCATAGTCATCCTATGGCCCATCTGTTGCCAGTGCTCCCTCCTCCTACAACTGGTGATGGTGGACAGAGGGGAGCTGAATCATGTAACTGGACCTGACACAGCAGAGTGGCTTTTACATATATTTACAATGTATGCAACCAAAATCTTGGTTTTTAACCTGAATAGTTTTAGCTGGCTAGCTTGACAGTGTGCTGGGAAACCCTTTTATACTGGTTTCAGGATTCTGACTGGTTAACCATGGCTGCTAAGCAGAAATGCGTGGAGCCACAGCGCAATACGCAAACAACCTAGGGGAATCACTTTTTATGAACAGCTACTTACAAGAGTGATGTTATTATATTGCCTTAGTAGAGTGGGGTGTGTAGTAGGGCCCTAATTGAAGGATGGGGGGTCCATGCCAAATATCAGAAGGTCACTTTTGTGGCATGGTGTTTGACAAGTTAACAATTAACAGTTCAGTAACTTTGTATACAGTTTTGTCCTCTGGACTACAGAAGATGCTATCATCATGCACTTAGCCTTCAGTTCCTGGTAGTTCTACTTTGCCTGCAGAGGAAAGACTACTAGGATCTCCGAGATCACCTGAGCACCATTTTAAAGAAGATTTACAGGGACATAGAAGGGAAAAATGTAATTAAACATGGAATGCAGCAACATATGACACTGTGTAATTTTGTGGCAGGCAGTGGCATGGTATATGATAAATTGAAACTGTGCAACGTGACACGTCGGTATGTGACCAAAGGGTAACATTTCACATATAAATTACAGTCCTGTCAAGTCACCTAAAGAACACAAGCAATACAAAGTTTTTTTATCCCCCATTCCCAAATTTCCCAACTGAATATAAAGGTTTCACAGAAAACCTCTCTTTAATGAGCCTAACATCTCTTGGTTGTCTTAGCATCAGCACATGCACAGAATACCCATTCTTCCTTTTTCTTCTTCTCCCCGTATGTGCCCTGTAAAGGTGAAGCATAGTTGAATAGCAGGGTGTGTCAGTGTCCAATAAACTCTTTGGCACCATCATGACCTAATCATTACCTCCACATCTGTAAGGTTTCCGTGAAGTTGACTAATAATATGCACTGTGCCTACTTTGCTTGTCTTTCTTGTAGGGTAAGGAACCCTATTATTCTGTCATATATTTATATTCATAAATATTTATTACCCGTGTAGCCTTACCCCCTCAGGAGCCGCTGAAGTAAAACGGGTCCCTTGCTCTGCCTTTCAACCCCCAAGATCAAGCTCAACCCCTCTGGCACACCTGCTGATTTTCTGGGTGTATGCGCCTTTAAGAAAACACTTTGACACAATGAAGCACCAGTTTAACCATTTAGTGGATAATTAAAGTGTAGCAGTTACAAATCAACACGACAGGAATTAAAGATAAAGAGAACCAAATGAAAATCCTGAATCCTTAACCCAGAGTTGCATAGGATTCAGCACTGAGGATCTGATAAAGCAAACACCAATGCACATACAGTGGGGATCGAACGTTTGGGCACCCCAGGTTAAAATTTGTATTAATGTGCATAAATAAGCCAAGGAGAGATGGAAAAATCTTCAAAAGGCATCAAATTACAGATTAGACATTCTTACAATATGTCAACAAAAGTTAGATTTTATTTCCATCATTTACACTTTCAAAATAACAGAAAACAAAAAAATGGCATCTGCAAAAGTTTGGGCACCCTGCAGAGTTAATATCTTGTACTGCCCCCTTTGGCAAGTATCACAACTTGTAAACGCTTTTTGTAGCCAGCCAAGAGTCTTTCAATTCTTGTTTGAGGTATCTTTGCCCATTCTTCCTTACAAAAGTCTTCCAGCTCTGGAGATTTCTGGGCTGTCTGTCACGCACTGCTCTTTTAAGGTCTATCCATAGATTTTCAATTATGTTGAGGTGAGGAGATTGTGAAGGCCTAGGCAAAACCTTTAGTTTACGCCTCTTGATGTAATCCCCTGTGGATTTCGAGGTGTGTTTAGGATCATTATCCATTTGTATAAGCCATCCTCTCTTTAACTTCAGCTTTTTCACAGATGGCATCAAGTTACCATCCAAAATTTGCTGAAATTTTATTGAATCGATTTTTCCTTCTACTCGTGAGATGTTCCCTGTGCCACTGGCTGCAATACAACCCCAAAGCATGATTGATCCACCCCATGCTTAACAGTTGGACAGAGGTTCTTTTCATTAAATTCTGTGCCCCTTCTTCTCCAAACGTACCTTTGCTCATTCCGGCCAAAAAGTTAAATTTTAACCTCCTCGGTCCACAGAGCTTGTTTCCAAAATGCATCAGGCTTGTCTATATGTTCATTTGCAAAGTTCAAACGCTGATTTTTGTGGTGAGGACATAGTTTCTTCAGAAGACTCTTCCATGAAGACCATATTTGTACAAGTATCTCTTCATAGTGGAATAGTGTACCACAACTCCAGTGTCTGCCAGATCTTTCTGGAGGGATCGTGCAGTCAAACGTGAGTTTTGAATTGTTTCTCTTACAATCCTGCGAGCTGTTCTGTCTGATATTTTTCTTGGTCTTCCAGATCTTGCTTTAACCACTTTACCACCGGAGGATTTTGCTGTCTTACGTCCAGGCCACTTTTTGCGATTCGGCGCTGTGCAAATTTAACTGACAATTGCGCGGTCGTGCGAAGCCGTACCCAAACTAAACTTACGTCCTTTTTTTCCCACAAATAGAGCTTTCTTTTGGTGGTATTTGATCACCTGTGCGATTTTTACTTTTTGCGCTATAAACAAAAAAATAAGAGCGTTTATTTTGAAAAAATAACAATATTTTCCACATTTTTTTATATGAAATTCCCCCCCAAAAAAATGTAAAAATCAAAATTTTTTTTAATTTTTGGCCAATTTGTTTTCTGCTACCTATGTTTGGTAAAAAAAATCACAATAAGCGTATTTTGATTGGTTTGCGCAAAAGTTATTGCGTTTACTAACTAAGGGAAAGATTTCTGTCATTTTTGGTGGGTTTTTTTTTACGCGTAATGGCGGCGATCTGCGATTTTTTTTTTTTGCGGGACTGCGACATTGCGGCGGACAGATCGGACCCTTGACTGACATTTTTGACACTTTTGGGGGTACCAGTGACATTACTGCAGTAATCAGTGCTATATATATGCACTGTTACTATAAAAATGACACTGGCAGGGAAGGGGTTAATTTTATTGGAGAGGGAGGGGTTAATGTATTCCTGGTGCTTACTAACGTGTGGGGGGGGATGTGACTAAGTGACACAAGGACAGATCGCATGTTCAGCTATGCTGAACCCTGCAATCTGTCACTCCTTGTCACTTAGGAGATCCGCCCGCTCTGTTTACACAAGCGGCCGGATCTCCAAACTAGATTCCCCGACGATCGGGGAAGAGCAGCGGCGATCGCCGCCTCTCCTCCCCTGGCCCGACTCCCGCTGTGACTGAAAACAGCGGGAGCAAGCCTCCGGCAGCGAGCCTCCCACAAGGGGCGGAGTCCAGGGACGTAGGTCTACGTCGCTGGACGATAACGAGCCACATTGCTGCAGTAGCAGCAATGTGAGCAGTGCTAAAGTGGTTAACTTCCACTGTTCCTGATGACTGCCATTTCTTCATTACATTCCGAACAGAGGATATTGACATTTGAAAATGCTTTGCTATCTTCTTATAGCCTTCTCCAGCTTTGTGAGTGTAAACTATTTTCTGTTTCAGTTTTCTAGACCAGTGGTTCCCAACTCCGGTCCTCGGGACCCACCAACAGGCCAGGTTTGCAAGATAACTAAATTACATCACAGGTGATCTCATTTGCTGCTCAGTGATTGCAGTATTCTAGTCTGCATCCCTCAAGGTAATACTTAAAATCAGTCCTGTTAGTGGGTCCCGAGGACCGGAATTGAGAACCACTGTTCTAGACAACTGCTTAGAAGATCCCATGGTGCTGATTGTTGGGGCAAGGTCAGATGAATCTGGGCATTTAAAACCTTTGAGATTGACATCACCTGGTCTTCCCAGACGATGATTGAGAACAATCCATGACACTGGCAGGTCTCAGCCTTGCAAAGGGGGCAGTGCATGCTATAAATTTTGCAGGGTGCCCAAACTTTTGCAGATGCCATTTTTTTGTTTTCTGTAATTTTTAAAGTGTCAATGATGGAAATAAAATCTAACTTTTGTTGACATATTATAAGAATGTCTAATCTGTAATTTGATGCCTTTTGGAGATTTTTCCATCTTTCCTTGGCTTCTTTATCCACATTAATACAAATTTTTACCTGGGGTGCCCAAACTTTTGATCCCCACTGTATATGTTATGCTATTATAATTGAGGACTGATGTATCAATAATCTGTCAATAAATCATCCCTCAAATGGATTGTGAGAGTGACCACAGAAGTAGTGTTTTTAACTGTGGTAAAGAATAGCACTGCAATTTATGTAACTTATATCAGTGACTCTATTAACCTAAAGCTAGGCTATCTGTCAGAGTGCACTCTGTATCCTATGGGGGCCCCCTTTACTTTAGATTGCAAGAGTCTCTTGAATGAGCAAGGCCTTGCTAGTCTTCGTAGGCAAAGGGATCCTCAGTCACCCAAGGAATAGTATTTGTAATCCATTGTAAAGGTAACGATCACTTGTAATCCACTGTAGAGGTAACAATCAATTGCAATCCTCTGTAAGGTAAATGGGCTTTTGTACTCAGTTAAATGATATACGATCTAGGAAAACTGAAGATATGAGGTGAGGCCTTATAATCTGCCACGCACTAATCAGCACTACAGTGCCCTGTGGCAACCGTTCTATGACCAGTGCAGTTCTCTGTCCAAGCCAAATTGTGTCACAGGCCTTTCCTTGCTCGGTTAGCGTGAATAAAACCAGATGACTAACATTTTAATGAACCTGAGCTCAAACTCAAACAGCTGCTTTTATGACACAAAGTCGACAGAGGAACCTCCCACCGATTGTCATGGGAAGAGAGGTTGTCCTGCCTACAGGTCGCTTTAATTGGGTTGACCCAACCAGATGTGCCAGGGATGACTCACGGTTGCCCTTCACCAAATTTGCGGTGAATGAATGAGGCAGGTCAAGAGCCCCTTGAGTGGTGAGGATAACTTCTTCGGAGCTCTTATCCAACACATCTCAGATCGGTCTCTTGAATTGAGGAATAACTCTTCTCTTCCTCAATTTCTCTTCCTCAATTCACCTGGTTCAGGCATTGTAGGCTCACTAGCCCCATCTTCCCGCTTGACTGTTTCTGCCTCCTTTAGATACATGACATCTGCGAATAACTGCGGGTGTCAATGCAAAGTTAATGACACCCCCAGATCGGCTCGCAGATTGCAGTACGAACTGCCAAAAGGTGAAGGAATCGGATCACATGGGTGTGAACACTCATGCGATCCGATTCCAGTGCAGACCAAAAAAAGGGCTCTGCACCATTCTGGTGCAAATGCGATTTGAATTCAGCCATAAAAAAACTGTATAGCTGAATTTGCATCCCACAGACATTGCATGTGATCTGCACAGGCATGCGGTGCGAATCCCATATGATGTCTACCATCCCACCAGTGTGAACCCAGTCTAAACGTGTAATATGATGTGGAAATCAAACAGTTAATAGTGTAGATGTACTGCCAAAAGATTTGAAGCTTCCCACGCATATTCTCCTAGGGAAAACAGGCACACCTGAACTGTGGGGACTGTTCCAGAGCAGAAATATAATAATTATAGACATCATAAAGCGGGAAACCTCATCATAAAAGATTTAAAAAGTACATTTTTCTTTTTTTGAACGGTTTTATATTTGCTTATGTAAAACATGACAAACGGTGCATCCAAAAATTATATACAAACAATGGTTATCATCTAAAGGCTTGTACACACTATACAAAAATCAGCTGAGGATTTTTTCCCAAAGAATTTTCGTACGATTTTCATAGTGTCTACACAACTTTCTACAGCTGATTATGATTTTTCGTATGCAAATTCCCGAAGGGACAAGCTCCAAAATTTTTCTCGTATGAGAACAGAATGAACGGTTTCATTTAATGTGTACCATTTTCGTACAAAAAAAAATCAAAAAAGAAAGACTGCGCATGATCAGAAACAATAAACAAAAAAAAAAAACTTTGTCGTTCAAAAATTTTCGTACAAATTTTCGATTAGCTGTGAAACAATAAGGAAAATCGGACGATCGTTCGCCCGAATTTTCGTATAGTGTGTACCCCCCTTTATACCATCAGTTTCCTCTACTGCAAACTATAACTTGGAGGATATGAGATTTTACAAAATATTTTATTTTGTCTGGTTTTTCATATACATATTTTGTTTAATCTGAAGGAAAGTACAACCTTTTATATGGACCATGAGAAGAAGGCATTTGTTAGCACCTAATTTTCTCTCATTGTCCTCTAATGTGTATCAGTACCTGAACTTCAAATGTATCCTATTTAACTATCCACCCATCTGTATTTATTCATTTGCAGATCCTAATATGGCCATAGCCTGGCAAATGACACCTTATATAACCCCGATTGTACATGTGTTTATTTTTTTTATTTTTGCATACGCAAAAGAAAATAGGGCATGAAATTACAGGCTTGTTACCCACAAACCTGTAGTGTGACATAAAGGTTTAGCATTATATATGTGGGTTGTAAAATATCAACACACCTTTTTATTACATATGTATTTGCATTGTACCTATTCGTGTAAATAGACAACAAGCTAAAAATATACTAGTAAGACTGAGCATGATTCTCTGGAAGCCTTGTCAAAATAACTTCTAAAAGTACTAATAAGGCGTCAAATGTATGTTAAATTGCATCTAAACCCTAAAACAAAATAGAAAAACACTATATTGTCAAAAGTATTGGGACACCTGCCTTTACACGTACATGAACTTTAATGGTAGTCTGTAGGGTTCAATATTGAGTTGGCCCACCCTTTGCAGCTATAACAGCTTCAACTCTTCTGGGAAAGCTGTCCACAAGGTTTAGGAGTGTGGATGCCTGACTCGCAGTCTGTTTTAATTCATCCCAAAGATGTTCTATTGGGTTGAGGTCAGGACTCTGTTCCTCCACCCCAAACTCACTCATCCATGTCTTTATGGACCTTGCTTTGTGCACTGATCCAAATCATTTGGTGGAGGGGGAATTATGGTGCTGTTTTTTCAGGGGTTGGGCTTGGCCTCTTAGTTCCAGTGAAGGGAACTCTTAAGGCGTCAGCATACCAAGACATATTGGACAATTTCATGCTCCTAACTTTGTGGGAACAGTTTGGGGATGGCCCCTTCCTGTTCCAACATGACTGCGCACCAGGGCACAAAGCAAGGTCCATAAAGACATGGATGAGTGAGATTTGGGTAAAGGAACTTGACTGGCCTGCACAGAGTGCTGACCTCAACCTGATAGAACAACTCTGGGATGAATTAGAGTGGACACTGCGAGCCAGGCCTTCTTGTCCAACATCAGTGCCTGACCTCACAAATGCGCTCCTGGAAGAATGGTCAAACATTCCCATAGACACACTCCTAAACCTTGTGGACAGCCTTCCCAGAAGAGATGAAGCTGTTATAGCTGCAAAGGATGGGCTAACTCAACATTGAACCCTATGGACTAAGACTGGGAAAGTTCATGTGGGTGTAAAGGCAGGCCTCCCAATACTTTAGACAATATAGTGTATATTGCAGCTTACTAGTTATATTGTGATGGCTACATTACTTTTGTTTTTCCAGGCTTGTTTCCTTTATTTTTAGTTGGTAAACGGGAATGATACTTCCTGGGTGGCTACACTAACTTCTCCACTGTAGCTATGGAGGGATGGGGCCATCTAGTCTGGACTCATGTTGCCTTTGCTGATATTCCTTACATAGGGGTGTGGAGATTAAAATTACCATTTTACTATAATTTTCCTTTCCTGGCGCCTCTCCAGGGGCTGATGCTTTAATTAGCTCTGCCATGGTAAGGCACCAGGAATAGCAGTTTTCAGAGTAAAGATAACATTGCTTTATGCTTCCAGGCCATATCAACAGGTATTTTATGCATTTGCTGAAAAAAAAGATGTTTGTAACCTAAAAATAAGAACTAATGCAGCCACTTTATTTAAAGGGTAACTCCACCTTCATCTAGAAAAAATTAGCAAGTAAAGAAAAAACAATATAGCCTATACAATTGCGACACAAATCATATTGTAATTGAATGTTATTAAAAAAAACAACCTTTCCTTTTCAATCTTCAGCTATTGTATTTTCTGAAATTGCAATGCAATGTGGCTACCTGGAGCTGTTCTGTACACAGAATGTGTACTGACCACACCCCAGAAACATAATTACCTGCTTGTGTGATTGGCTTACCAATTTTCTCAGAAGTCTGCTTAACCACTTTGCCGCTGCTCACTAGAGCTCTACTGCGGCAAAGTGGCTCTTGTTTTTTTTTTTTTTTTTTTTTTGTTTTTTTTTTTAAGCCCGTAGCGTGTGCAACACACTCAAAAGACTCCATAAAGTGGCTCTTGTAGGTCTGACGACGTAGACCTACGTCGGCAGACACTCCCTCTTCTCGGCGGCGCGCGGCGCCGGAGGCTCGCTCCCGCTGTTTTCAGTCACAGCGGGAGTCGGGCCAGGGGAGGAGCAGCGGCGATCGCCGCTGCTCTTCCCCGATCGTCGGGGAATCGAGTCTGGAGATCCGCCCGCTTGTGTAAACAGAGCGGGCGGATCTCCGAAGTGACAGGCAGTGACAGATTGCAGGGTTCAGCATAGCTGAACCTGAGATCTGTCCCTGTGTCACACAGTCACCTCCCCCCACACACGTTAGTAAGCACCAGGCATACATTAACCCCTCCCTCTCCAATAAAATTAACCCCTTCCCTGCCAGTGTCATTTTTACAGTAACAGTGCATATTTACAGCACTGATTACTGTAGAAATGTCACTGGTACCCCCAAAAGTGTCAAAAATGTCAGTCAAGGGTCCGATCTGTCCCAATGTCCGCAATGTCGCAGTCCCGCAAAAAAAATTGCAGATCGCCGGCATTACTCGTTAAAAAAAAAAACACCAAAAACAACAGAAATCTTTCCCTTAGTTAGTAAACGCAATAACTTTTGCGCAAACCAATCAAAATACGCTTATTGCGATTTTTTTTTACCAAACATATGTAGCAGAAAACAAATTGGCCTAAAATGATAAAAAATTTTGATTTTTACATTTTTTGGGGGGGAATTTCATATGAAAAAATGTGAAAAATATTGTTATTTTTTCAAAATTGTCGCTCTTTTTTTGTTTATAGCGCAAAAAAGTAAAAATCGCACAGGTGATGAAATACCACCAAAAGAAAGCTCTGTTTGTGGGGAAAAAAGGACGTAAATTTCGTTTGGGTACAGCGGCGCAATTGTCAGTTAAATTTGCACAGTGCCGAATCGCAAAAAGTGGCCCAGACGTAAGACAGCAAAATCCTCCGGTGGTAAAGTGGTTAAGATGCAAGTTAGATTTCTGGCATCCCCTGCAACAAAAATGTCAGTTTTGGTGAGATACTCCCAATAGGAATTACGTCTAAATGGATGCAGGCCCAGCAGATTTCTTCATTAGAGCCCTGCAGCTGCCACAGCTGATAGATAATTTACTCAGCACAGAGGCACAAACATGGATTTCGTCAGAATAACAAAAGATAGGAATCTGCAACAACATTTGTTAAAATCCTTTTGATGTGCAGAGATCACCCAGAGGGGAATGTTTTTTCTTAACAAAAGTGGAGTTACGCTTTAAGGACTGGTCAGCTGTAATACATGTTTTTTTTGTTTGTTTTTGGGTTTAGTTAGTTTAGTGGTGGTAAAGCCTAACATAACTATTTTTAAAAATGCTCCCTCCCCCTCCTACTACCTATCCTGCATACTCTGTATAAAAAGGATCTGTGTAATTAACTTTTTTTATCCGGTCTGGTCATGTGATCTTAAAGTTCAGACTCCTTTGTGTAAGAGAACGCTCTACAACGGCTGTGAATTTCAGGAGACATGATGTCACCCATGGGCTCCCTTTGCCTTTTCGTTGTCGGAATTCCCTCCGTTGTCGGAATTCCCTCGGAATTCCACTTTCTTGGCTCATTCACATGGATGTCTAAAACACTGAATTTAGATGCTTACAGCATATATAGTTTTGTTTTCCTCTAAACACAGCACTATAGGAATCAATGAGCCCATACACACAGCTACACCTACAAACAAAAATGTAAACCATGTTTAGCGCGTCCAAGCCATACATTTGCAGTTTTTATGTGTACACACGTGTAAACATATGTAAATATATACAACCACGCGTAAAGTCATTAGAAGAATGATATGTGTCTAAACCTGAGTACTTTAGGCATATATTTTATGCAGAATCATTGCCAGAAAGAACCTGCGTTCCCTGCAGAAAATATGCATATTCCCCTGTGAATGAAGGCTTAACCATTTCAGCTCTCAAACCTGTACATCCCCTATGGACCAGAGCAATTTTCACATTTCTGCTATGGGCCTGTTTAGTGGCTATAACATAGTAGTATGTGTAATATTTATTTATGACAAACAAGGCTTTCTTTTGGAGATATTGTACTGCAATGCAAACATGATTTGATTGTATGCACTCCATAGACAAAAAAAGTTATAAAAAACTACAAAAAGTGATTTTTTTTTCTGCTTTGATTAGTGTTAGTTTGAAGCAAAATATTGTAAATGCAGATAAAAAGTATAACTTTTATTTCACAATTTGTCCTGTTTACACCTTTCCAATTGTCAAACACATATGTGTGGTTGCACATATGTGTCACTGGGCCACCATGTTTATGTGCTGAGAGCACAGCTCTTTGTCCCAGGTAAAGATTTTTTTTTCTTTCAATTTTAGTTTTACTCTTTTAATTTTAAGGTGACAAAAAATATTATCAAACAAAACATATATAAATAAAAAAAAAAGTTTAAATATTAATGGTTAGACAAAACACAAAAGTAAGCTAAAAATCAATAGGAAAATTATAGTTATGGGGAGGTGATTAAGAAGTTCATTGGGGCTGATTATGGTACATTAAAGTGGTTGTAAACCTCAAACATGAAATATGAACAAAGCATATCCCATTGCAGTGTGTGTCTTTTTTTAATAAGAGCACTAAGTGTCATTTATGTCTGTTGCCTCGTTCCTCTGCTATCAGCATGAATCACTTCTGACACTTCTGAAGTTTTTCTGACACAAAGAGAAAAAGGTTGATGAAGGAGGGACCTCCAGCAGATTTCTGTGTGCTGTGTGGAGGGGGTGTCCCTTCCCTCCAATCAACTCTGAGAGCTCTCCATACTGAGCTCTGCAGAGTGTCATTTCTGCTTTTTGCCCCCTTTTTTTCAGACAGCTCAGACAGGCTTTATAAATTCTAGACTTTTAACTGATCTAGAGAAGAGAAGACTGCCAATAAACAGGTACAAATTATGTAGTAGGGTTTGTTTTATCTCATTGTATCACCTCAGGCTAGCCACTTCACTGGGTATATATAAGGGTTTAAAAGCTCTTTAAGGGTTAATAAGCATTAAATAGCAAATATTATTGAGGAGACAAATTATTTTTTACTTGTTAGGTTGCTTTACCTAACATTATAGGCATTGAAGCTTTGCCCTTTGATCTGCAGATTAATGAAACAGAGTAGATACAGAAGTATCAATCTTACTTTATATCTTTCTACCATATCTCATTTGAACAGTTTGTCAGAAGGTCCATTTTTGACAGCAGCAGCTTCTACAGCTGATGTATTTGTACAACCTCCTGGTATCATTTAGACCAGTGGTTTTTAACCTTTTTTGAGTCACTGACCCCTTCATGAATCTGATTAAATCTATGGGCCCCCTACCCAGAATTCACATTACCACTAATTTTCATGCACTGAATGTGTGTACTTTTATTAAAATGTGATCGCCCCATACATGTATGACATACAAAAAGTCTGAAAAAAGTAAATCTTAACAAAAAACACACTCATTTTCATGCAAAAAGTAATGTCCACTCATTACAAAAATGAAATACAATCATCTTGTGCAAATTAAACTACTACTGCTACTAAAAAAGGAGAATTAGCACCTGCTTTTATAGAGTGGCACAGGATGGCGGTTCTGCAGAGAATGATGATACAAATTTAAATAGTAAACATGAACAAACAATGAGTCAAGAGCCGCTTAACAGTTGGTGCTATAAGCAGTGGCAGGGTGCATTTTCTTTCATTTCTTTTAATGGGAAACCATTGATTGGGACAAGGGGGAGAGCTGTATGTTGAATGTAAATGTTATTTTCTATTTGACCCTCATGGACCTCTCTGAAACCCATCCATAGATCACTTAGGGGTCCATGGACCCCAGGTGAAGGACACCTGATTAAGACAACTAGAAATGGCTGTCAAGTGTGAGGAAAGGGAGGCGGCAGCAGGGCAGAAGGACAAGACATGCTACACATGCCCTGTATAATTCAGACCATGTTTTTTTTTTTTTGGAAACCTGGGAACCACCACATCTGTTTATTGCTTGTGCATCTATATAAGAGGACCTGAAGGGAGACTAAACAATATCCTTATTCTTCAAAAAATAATCCATACACATCCACTACTTTTTGGCCCTGTAATCTATTTTTCATTAAACATTTTTTTTTTTCTGCCTCCATGTAAGATCTTTCTGTGAGTTCCAAAACCTCTCCCTTTCACCTCTCACTTCTGTTAGTTGCAGTCATGTGCACTGCTCTATATACACTGCAAATCCCATTATCCATAGTCCCTAGACCCTAGTCCATCTTGGCAGCAAGCAAGAGAGGATGGCTATGTTCCTACATACATTGGGACCATGAAGCACGAAAGTAGCCACCCTCTATCATGAAGTCAGGTCACAGTTGCAAAAAAAAAAAAATGGAATTTGGAGGCTTGGAAGAGGCTAAGAGCAATAAAAGGTACTTTTTTGAGTTATGGATATATACTTGAAAATATTTTTTTTAAAACAGAGTTTATTATCAATTTAAAAAGTATCTTGTACTTTACATCTCCAGTAAACTTGCCCAAACAGCTCAGTGGAACATTCCAAATCCCACAATCCCATGGATATCTCTATTACCCCCATATTATCTCCCAAACCTATTATGGACCCAAACCTATTATGGACTAGTGGAAATGACCTCAGTCATATTTCCTCATACAATAATATTGTATTAAATTCTATCAAATTATGGAACAAATGTAAAAAATAATTGTCATTGTTTTCTAACCCCCCCCCCCCCCCACATTGGGCATAATTTCTGGGAGATCCTAGACTAAAGGAAGCCCTTAGATCCCCAAACTTGTTTAGATGGTAGATTGAAGGTAAAGGTAAAAGGGTTTCAGACCTATATGATGGGGGGACTTTTTTCCTCCTTTGACGCACTCCTTGTCTCCAGGAATATTCCCATCACTGAAGAATCAAACTATAACCTAATCAATCATTTTTTTTTTTTTTTTAATTATTCTATTCTATCGGTTCTCCTTTAACTATTTTGAACACATTTGTACCACAAACCCAAGAGGAAAAGGTTTAATATCAATCATATACAACAATATTAGCTCCCTAGTCCCTGAGATAGAACTTCTCTATATGCAGAAATGGAAAGCAAAATTGAATATCCATATATGGTTGACTGGTCCACAATGTGGTTAAATTTACGAAAATGCACTAAATCATTGTCAGCAAGGGAGACCGCGGTAAAACTTTTTACCAGATGGTATTATACACCTACTCATCTAAACAGGATTTTCCCTGAGGTGTCTCCAAATTGCTTTAGAGGTTGTGCCCTCAGTGGCACCTTTTTACATATCTTCTGGGAATGTAACAGACTCACCCATGTGTGGGCTGAAGTCCTTGACATTATTCTCTAACAAACAAATACCAAACAAATCCTTTCCCAATTTCTATCTTGGTTCTTTTTTTATTTCCTGTCTATTCTCTCTAGTTCTTAATAAAATGTGTTTTTCTCTTACGTCCTCTGACAGTCGCCACCCGTACAGTTAGCCTTCACTAGTGGGTAATGGCGCCCTCTGCAGGAGCAGGCTAGGCAGTAAAAGGTTAACAAACAAAAGCCTTTACACATAACACACCTCTAGGGGGCTGTTCCACAGCTATTACCCATCAGCCACTAGGAGCTGCTCTTCTGTTGTCCCAGAAAGTTGCTTTTCTGGTGGCTGTCACCTCTGTCTGAGTTGGTAGCTCTGTCTTACCGCTCACCTTATCTGGTTGTTCATAGGGACAAAGTGGTCTTGAGACCCTATCCCTCTTTTCTTCCCAAGGTGGTATCTGCTTTCCACCTCTACGAAGATGTTGTCTTGCCTTCACTTTGTGCGAAACTCAGGCATCCCAAGGAAATTGCCTTACCTTCCTTGGATGTGGTTAGGGCGGTCAGGGTTTACCTGTCCACCACAGAGTCTTTTAGGAAGTTTGACTCCCTGTTTGCCCTTCCTGAGGGTCCTCGGAAGGGTGCGGCCGTGTCCACGGCAACCATTTCTAAATGGATCAGACAGACGATTTTTCAGGCCTATTCAATCAAGGGTCAGGTTCCTCCGTTCCCTGTAAAGGCACATTCTACTTGAGCTGTCAGTGCCTCCTGGGCTTTTCGCCATCAGGCTTCTGTGGCTCAGGTGTGCAAAGCGGCGACCTGGTTGTCTGTGCACACTTTCACAAAATTCTACAAAATTGATGTGATGGCATCCTCGGATGCTTCCTTTGGTCACAAGGTTTTGAGTGCGGCTGTTGTTTGAAGAGACGTGTTTTTTTCCGTCTCTTCCTGGGGGGTGTTTTGTTGTTCTGGGTTAGCTCCTGTTTGAGCTTTGTTTCCCTGTTGGCTCAGTTTTTTCTTCTGGCCTGGTTGATACGTGACCTTTTCGGTAGGTTGCGTCTTCCCACCCCTCACACCTGCACTAACTGAACGGGCGGCGACTGTCAGAGGACGTAAGAGAAAAAAATGTTTTAGCAAAAAATATGAATGAGAAGCACAAATATCTTTATGACAGTATAAAGAAAGGTATTTTAGTGAGACACAAGTCTCATCTTATATTATGAACAACATTTCTACAATATAGGAGTATATAAAATAATATAATTTTTGTAAGAACTTACCGTAGGATTCTTTTCTCTGAGTCCTCTGACAGTCGCCGCCTGTTCAGTTAGCCTTCACTAGTGGGTATTGGCGCCCTCTGCAGCAGCAGGCTAAGCAGTAAAAGGTTAACAAACAAAAGCCTTTACACATAACACACCTCTAGGGGGCTGTTCCTCAGCTATTACCCATCAGCGACTAGGAGCTGCTCTTCAGTTTTGTAGCAAGGAGTACATGAAGACTATCAACCCCAAAAAGAAGAGGGACGGGGGTGGCGACTGTCAGAGGACTCAGTGAAAATAATTTTACAGTAAGTTCTTACAAAAATTCTATATCTTTTGTGTATATGTATTGAAAAAATGTTTTCAGTAATCGTTTGCTAAAAAAAAAAAAAGTATCTTGTACTGATGTACTGAATATGTAGATTGCTTTTTCTGACTTTCTCCTCACAATGCTAGGTTCTTGGCTGTCTTGGTGATCCAGTAACTTCAGTTGTTGCAGTCAGCGACCTAACAAAAACTATGCAGATAAGGAATTGGCAGTGGCAGCCTACACCACTCTTTCTATAGTGGTTTCCTTTAAAGTCTTTTGAGCCCAGTTTTAGAAAAAGTAAATCTTAGGAAGATGGTGTAACATCCGTATTGATATACTAGTAACTTAGTGATGCACAGTGACACTTAAAGGGTGAGCTGAGGATTAGGGAGTCATCAGCAGAGGAATGGTATTGGAATTAATGGGAGGTTATCAAATAACCAAGGGAGGAGATGTTGATGGGCCAGGGCGAAGAAGAAAGGAGGGGAAATAGTTGTAGGGACACTGCCTTAGCTTACTAAATGTTACTCTCCCCCCAGAATACCAGTATCATCTTTGTTTAGGCCATATCCATGGTCACTGTGTATCCTCTGGAGACAGCCCTGTAAAGGTAGATGCCTATGTAGTAGGCTTTGTTTTCTAGGATGGTGTGTGTACACATGATGTCTCATACAAAATACTCCCTGCCTTTTACAAAGTTATTTTGCAGTCAGAATGATTACTGGGGTATAAAGTAAATGCATCTTCTTGCTTGAAACACACTGACATATTTCTCTTAGATTGCACCTCTCAGTCTATGCACAGGTAATAGATATGGCATGTTTGGGGACTGACCTAAAAAGGGCAAAATCAAAAAGGTTATGTTCCTGTAGGTATAGCTAACTATATAGCTGAGCCCTCTGCCACCAATACAAGAAAAACCCACTCAATTTTCTCATCTGTACCTTTTTACTAATGGTATTACAGGTAGTGTGGCGATTTACTTTTTTTTTCTGCACCAGGAATGGCAAACAAAAGAAAATCAGCCAAATATTTCAAACCCAGCTAAAAAGACTGTCATTATAAATCAATATTACCATTTGCATCCTACTGACTCCAAGTTATGCCTAGTACACACGATGAGAAAATCGGACGAAAACTACAGCTTTCGAAGCTACAGTACAATAATCAAATTATTCTTACACAGCTTTGGGGAGCAAATCACGACAGTTCATATGAAATTACCTGAAGGGACAAGCACAAAAGTTTTTCTCATGTGAGAACAAATGATTTCCGTTTAATCTGTACATTATTCACCTGAAATGTGGGCCAAAGTGTGGCTTAGTGTCTCAATGGACACACAGAGCTGTGGCTCAGCTCGGGTGCCCCCATAGGAATCTGCTTGCTGTGGGAGCATTTAACAGAATGGAGGGGCCAGGAGCACCGAAGAGGGATTCAAGAAGAGGAGGATCTGGGCTGCTTTGTGCAAAACCACAGATAAGTGTTACATGTTTGATATTTTTAAAGAAAAAAAACGAGACTTTACAACAATCACTTTAAGTCTCTTAGAGCATTTGTTCAGCTCTTGTGCTAAACCTTGGGTCCATTGCCCCCCTGGATTAACACAGTCTGCCAGAAAGCATAAAGGTAATTCTGGGTCTTTCTTCTTAGAAATTCTGGCATGCTTCATGTATAAACCCTGTTATGAATGTTTCCAAAATAAGGATTTTATATGAATAATAAATCAAAAAACATTAATTTAGAAATTTGTAAACTTTTCAAAAAAGGTTTTGCTATAATTGGTAGGAAACTATTACAGTCTCTTTGAAATGCATACTTTGAAAATGTTCTGCTTTTTCAGTGAAAAAAGGCCTAAAGCAACGGACATCACCGCCATTGTGTTGTAACCTGCAGTTGTCTAAAAAAAAAAAGTATGAATGACAGCACTGGAATTGCAACTTGTTATTGACCATAACTAACTATAAGAGTCAGAAATTATTTCAGCAGCTGACGATCATACAATAGTCTTTATGACGTATATACTGTACAAATACTAGGGTAATAAAGCGCCAGTATAGCTAAACCTATTGTACTCTGTATTTTAATGCATACAATGGTAGCTTGCTATATATGAACTCCTTTTTTTTTTTTTTCCACATGCCTTATTTATATTTTTCTCCACATTTACATACAGAACAAACTGTAAGGCCTCATGGGTGTACACCATCTTGAGCCGCAGGCTAATCGATCAACTTGGGTACATTCAGCCTGCCCATACATGGTTCAAATCTCGGGCGGTTCTTGTGGAACTGGTCAAGATTCGGACCATCTGTAGCCGGCTTAACACTCAACTTTATTCTCAATGTTCACATTTTATTTATTTGCTGCTGCATTTGCTCATACATCATTGGCTGTGATATACAATGCAGAAAAAAAAAGAGGAATACTTTAAAAACACATCAGATCTCAATGTGGAAAAATATCATGCTGGATATCTATACTGATATGGACTGGGTAATGTGTTAAGGAACAAAAGGATGCCACATTGTTTGATGGAAATAGAAATGATCAACCCACAGGGGGCTAAATTCAAAGACCCGAAAATAAAAGTGAAAAAATGATGCAGCAGGCTATTCCATTTTGCTGGAATTTCAATGCAACTTAAAATGGTACTCAGTAGTTTGTATGGCCCCCACGTGCTTGTATGCATGCCTGACAACGTCGGGGCATGCTCCTAATGAGATGATGTATTGTGTCTTGGGGGTATTTCCTCCCAGATCTGGAACAGGGCATCACTGAGTTCCTGAACAGACTGAGGTGCAACTTGGCAACGTCGGCTGGACCAAAACATAACATCCCAGAGGTGTTCTATTGGATTTAGGTCAGGTGAGCATGGGGGCCATTCAGTGGTATCAATTCCTTCATCCTTCAGGAATTGGCTGGATACTCTCGCCACATAAGGGCTGGCCATTGTCGTGCACCAGGAAGAACCCAGGACCCACTTCATCAGCGTAGGGACTGACAATGGGTCCTAGGATTTCACCCCGATACCTAATGGCAGTCAGGGTGCCATTGTCTAGCCTTTAGAGGTCTGTGTGTCCCTCCATGGATATGCCTCCCCAGACCATCACTGACCCACCACCAAACCGGTCATGCTGAACGATGTTACAGGCAGCATAACATTCTCCATGGCTTCTCCAGACCCTTTCATGTCTGTCATATGTGCTCAGGGTGAACCTGCTCTCATCTGTGAAAAGCATGGCACCAGTAGTGGACGTTAAATGGCAAATGCCAATCGAGCTCCACGGTGCCAGGCAGTGAGCACAGAGCCCACTAGAGGACCCTCAGGCCACCCTTATGAAGTCTGTTTCTGATAGTTTGGTCAGAGACATTCACACCAGTGGCCTGCTGGAGGTCATTTTGTAGGGATCTAGCAGTGTTCATCCTGTTCCTCCTTGCACAAAGGAGCACATACCGGCCCTGTCCAGCCCTCCTAGAATACCTGCCTATCTCCTGGTATCTCCTCTATGCTCTTGAGACTGTGCTGGGAGATGCAGCAAACCACCTGGCAATGGCACGTATTGATGTGCCATCCTGGAGGAGTTGGAGTGCCTGTGCAACCTCTATAAGGTCCAGATATCACCTTATGCTACCAGTAGTGACACTGACCCTAGCCAAATGCAAAACTAGTGAAAAACAGTCAGAAAAGAGGAGTAGGAAAAAAAATGTCAGTGGCCTCCACCTGTAAAACCATTCCTGTTTTGGAGGTTGTCTCATTGTTGCCCATCTAGTGCACCTTTTGTTAATTTCATTACCACCAAAGCAGCTGAAATGGATTAACAACCCCCTCTGCTACTTAACTGACCATATCAATATCCCAGAAGTTTAATTGACTTGATGCTGTGTAGTTTGTCCTAACTGCTGCTTTTCTCACTTTTGCTGGACAGCTTGGTATGCATGTAAATGTGGAGAGCAATATAAAGAAAGTATGTAGGATAAAAAAAGCAATTCTATCATTACATGTATTGCCCAGTTACACTTATCTTAATACAATTTTTTTCCCCTTTAAGAAGAAGTTGCCTAACTTGTCAGTGGCCTCTGTTAACAGTATTACAACAACCACCTGACTAATATCCTACCAATAAAACCGGCTTCCTTGTACATTTAACCTTAGTGAAAACAATGACACAATATTTACTCAAGCCTCATTGATATTCTTTGATTTAATCAGCTGATGAGACATTCTTTATCTATCAGTGTCAGATCAAATAAAGTTGGCCATAGATAGGGAAATTTGATCATACAGCACTGCGTAATTAGACCTTTGGAGCAGAGCTACTGCCAATGCATGTAGGGGATATTCCCTGTAATAGGCCTCATGCACACTTGACGTTATAAAAACGCCAGTAGTGTTCGCTGTAGAAAGCTGTAGCTGTAGAAGGAGTTTTTCAGCGTTTTTGCAGCGTTTTAAGCTTTTTTTTTTTTTTAGCAATGCTATACTCCCACAAAGCTTATGGCTCAAAAAAGCTGATAAACGCTGAATAGCCACGTTTTTCATCTTTTATCAAGAGTTAGAGCGTTTTTACAGCTGAAAAACTCCTCTCAAAACCCACTAATTCTGTTTTTTTTTCCCAACAAGAAAACGCCCCTGTCAAAAACTGATGATAACAGCCTGTGTATGCATGGACACATAGGATAACATGCTGGGGAGTTTACTGGCTACAGAAAAAACATATGATGCCAAAAACAGCAGCTGTAAAAACGTCCAGTGTGCATGATGCTTACAAGTGTGTAATCAGGTATAAGGTATATATATGTTTATCTCCGCATTATCAGTAGAGATAAAGGGCCCATTCACACTTGTGTGTTGAAACATTACTTAGTAAAATGCGTGCATTACTGCACTTCAACATGCCTGCTCTATGTGTCCTTCATAATGAATAATGCCATTATTTTGGCATAAAGCTTCTAACTTCATACACACCACCAGAAATGTGTCACAAATGCGTAATTGAGTCAGCCCCATAGTATCACAATTTGTAACCCTCAGTGATATAGATTATTTATAGGAAGTACCATGTGCACGTGTTTTTCATACAAGTAGTGATAATGCAGGGATATCACTGACATCAGCACTTCCAGTGGAGTTCCACTTCTTCTATAAATGAAGTCATTTCATTTTTTCGATAGCTCCACTCCGAACCCAGTAATTAGGTTAGGCACATTCTGCATCTTCTGCCAAATGACGACTCTGTACTTGTCCAAGAAGCTTTGTCAGGAAGTTTGTTGGCACACCCACCTTGCTCACACCTAGTTAACCCTTGTCACTCACCGACACACAGGTACACAACCAGCAAGGACATGAAAACTTGAAGCTAGCTCTTCGCTGTGTCATCCGACTCCTTTGCGTGCTAAACTAGGCTTTGTGAAGAAAGGAGGAAAATTCATTTGTTTACCAGTAGATAGAAGAAAAGGATTGTTTTAGTGCTGGGAATAGCCTTAGAGGAAGAAAATAATTTTCAGTCCCTCAGATCTTTTTTTACTACATCTGGTGGCTGTCTGAATGCTTTCCATTATTTGATGTCCAATCTACTCTTCATTCGAAGATACAGCTGCACAGTTTGCCATGGTAAGTATGAAATCTATCAATGTGTCCATAATGGTTTTTGCTCGAGGTCCATCTCTCAGTAAAAGGAGGCTGGACTGTGATGAGGGATTATAGGAAGACCTTGTGGTTTTTGTAAACAGAGGATGTCGTTTTGTGTCTTGTTGCTATATGTTGAAAACAGATAGCTCTTTGTTTCTGGTGCAGCTTGTCCTACTGGTATCTATTTGCCTAGAGTGAGGAGTGCTATTTAGGAGGAAAATGTGAAATCTGCTCTTTATGGGAACTGTTCCCAAAACATTAAAAACACAGTCTGTGAAATTCATCAAGAGGGTTGTAGATACTCATTAGAAAATATGGCTTGCGGCACAGCGACAATTGGTGCAACTTGCAACAGATTAATCTCTGTACCGGTAAAGTTAATATGAATCGGATGCAGAATAGTCTCACAGATGCAACACCATACTAACATTTACTCCAACATGGAAGAGGTCTTATTTACCACCACTTTCTTCATCACTGATGTTGTTCCCTTATGAATGTGTCGCAACAATTGCAACAGGCAGTAAAAGTGTTGCAAAGAAGAACTACAATAATTTGTCGCTTGTGTTGGTACTAAGAATGAAAATATTGCCCGGGTTTAATGAATTTTGTCCAAATCTTCCAACTACATGTACATACACACCACCAGAAACATGTCACAAACGTGTTCCTGCTCATGCACAGGCCACATTCCCCTTGTAAAGCATAAACACATTGGTGTATTTTGGTGCCCTTGGTGCTGCGTACAAACGCCCATAGACATGAATGGGTGTAAGAGGCTGGCACATACGTAAAGACGTAAGGTCCAGAATGCTGTTTGTCTGCATTTGGAGACTCACATCTGTATGCATGTTGCACTTTATTCAAATAGTTACGCATACCTGCATACAGCTGCCTGGACCTATTCAAGTCTATGGGCATCTATCCCCAGCACTAGGTGCTCCCAGGCACTAAAATACACCGGCATGTTTGCACTGTATAGAGGAATGTGCCAGTTTGCATGAGCCCCTATTGAATTGCCCCCAGTATGACAAAATGTTGGACAATTTAACTGGAAATGATTCCACAATATCACTACTAAGTGCATTCATGTTTATTCCAAGGTCCCACAAAACCCTTCGTTTAAAGCAGATTTACCACCTTTTGTTTTGCACGATATTTATGCAACAGGCGTGCATTGTTACAGAAATAGATAATGATAGAGCGGAGTCTCTACTCCCTAAGAAAGTCTCCCTTAGTTTTATTGCTTGTTTAATATGCAGTACACCCTATGTAAAAGTACCTATTTTATCAAGTGCACGTGGGTTTTATTAAACTTTAAATTTCAGTACAACGAAAACTGTACGAAGATAAGAAAAACACAATGAACTAAATAATAGTATACAAGGCAATGGTTTGCTGTAATTCACAATACCTAAATGCAAATGCCTATATGCATTTAATTGGGCTGTTGTGTGAATGGTGAAGCTGATTGGTGTATTGTGATATTACGCACTAGCGTACTGCGTGTAGCGATGGCAAATCTGTAAACAAGGGAGGGCTAAAATTGACACTTTGTCATGTTCACACCTGTAATCCTGTCTGCACTTTGGTTCCAGACATGAAGCAACATTTTTTTTATAGATATTTTCCCAAGATCACAGTATAGAATTAACTGCACATAAGAGGTATGACAATTTAATTCCTGGAATGCCCACAGTGTAGCACTATGATGGTGATCCATTCTCACACGAGCGTGTTCTGATGCGTGTTTTAACTTGCACTCGCCTGGGTCACAGACCAGTTGCCTCAATCCTTACAGAGTGGTAGAAGAAATAACACGTGTGTGTAGCGCTGTTGTTGGAAAATGAGCGACAGTAGTCTGGAGCAGCGGATTAACATCAAATTTTGCACGAAGATTGGAAAAAGTGCGAGTGAAACTTTAGCTCTGTTACAACAGGCTTATGGTGAACATTCTATGAAGAAATCAAGTGTTTTTGAATGGCATAGGCGGTTTGAGGGGTGGGAAGGTGACCATGATGATGCAAGCGAGCAGCCAAAAATGCAAAGGACGGATGCAAATGTGGACAGAGTGCGAATTCTTGTATGTTCAGATCGAAGACTGAGTGTGCGAATGATGGCAGAAGAATTGAACATGAACAGGGAAACTGTTCGGCAGATTTTAACGGAGGATTTGGGAATGAGAAAGATTTCCACAACGATGGTGCCTCGAATCTTGACAGAAGATCACAAAGAACGTCGTCTTCAAATTTCATCCAATCTTTTGAAGAATGCAGAGGTGTTTGACAATTTTTTTTACAGTCCATTCTGGGAATTACATTATCACACCTTGTATACCTCCTAGGTATTTTAGATATGGCTCATATCTAGGACAACTATATTTGCTTCATGATACAAGTACCTTTTTCTTACAGCTGAAGTTTAGCCATTGTTTTTCAGGGGATTGGCAATATAGCATCAAACTGATTAGTTAGCTGTTATGTATTCCATATCCTGCAGGATGCTGGTTCATGTAAAAAAAATAATTCCGGATACTGCTTATAGTGGCAATCTTCCAGTGGTGCATGGGTTAACAGTTGCAAATGTGAAGGTCTTGTAGCACTTGCCTATCGTTGTGTTCTGTAAATGGGCAGGGGAGATCCTGTCATTTATCCACTCCTCTTGCATTCACAGAACATGTTGCATTTTGGGAAAATAATACTTCAATTGTGAAAATGGCATAGTGGGCAGGAAGAAGCAGACAAGCAGTACAAAGTCTCACACTGACAGTTGCTGCTGTTACCCCTGCAGCATTGGAAGATCATTGTTCTGGGCAGTATCTGGCAGCAAGAGGGATTTTTACATGAAGCAGCAGCCTGAGGGACATGATGAGATACTCATCAACTAATGTGTTTGGTGTTGTATACCGAAAAGAAAAAATAAATGTACTAACCGTCAGCCTGAAAGAGTACACATTTAACTAAACAGACATTAGACACATACATGGTCATGATAAAAGTAGCTTATTTAGGCTTGTTTAGGTTTATCTTACTGAAATCCAAACCAAGGTGGACCATTAGATATTCACGAGAGTTGTGCAGGAAATGGTCAGGCCTGCCCTTGTGGCTAGCTTTATAGCTATTGTCAAGTTGAGGAGTTCCTGCTGAACCGGCTGAGATTCAAACCGTGTATGGGCAAGTTGGATATACCAAGTTAAATGGTCGATCAACTTGGGTATAACCAGCATGCCAGATCTTACCTGCGATTATCGCTAGCAGCTGCTATAGCCGCTAGTAATAATCACTGTCTTCTCCCGCCGGGAAAAGACAATGGCCCAGCAGGAGGGATTCCAGCAATAACACTGTCTGTGTTGATGGGGGAATCCCAGCAAATTTTTTTTCTGCAACCCGTGGTTTACTTCCGTGAAGGGCCAGCCTTGGAATCCACTCTACTCTATGCTTTTCTGAATTAACTTATCTGATATCCTAGAAAATCTTTCACAAATACCTAATGACCAAGCTCAGATAAGTATCATCGATAATGTGTAGCAGTGTTTGTACCTACTGGAATGGGCCACGTCGTAGGATCAGCAGTAGATTGCTTGCTTTCGTCTAGTGCCTAGCAGTTGAACAAAAAGTAGCCACAAGTGAGGAGTTTTGCTGAGTAGTTATACGGACCAGTATGATTTATGTGGCCTAGTTACTGCTTTTTTTCCCCAGTAGCTTTTATATTTTTTGTGGCATGCTAAAACTAACATCTATACAAACACATCGCATAAATTGTACATAATGGCAGCTTGAACAGAGTTTTTGTACATTTGTGTGTTAAAGTATATCCAAAAGGAAAAACATTTTTTTTTTTAGTTTTGGAGAGTAATGCCCCATACACACGTGCAGATTATCTGCAGACTTTTGTCTGCAGATTTACCTTTTCTATGTAGTGCAAGGGCCTGCCGGATTGCATACAAATTGAAAGTGTTTAGGTTTGACCTCATATTATATGGTTTTGGTAAGTCTGCAGACAAAAGTCTGCAGATAATCTGCACGTGTGTATGGGGCATAAGGAAGGTTTAAAGAACCCCTGTCAGGTGCGGTTTGTGTCTCTGTTTGGGGGATTCAATCACTCTATTTGTCCTGTTGATCATTGACCTCAAACAAAACGTGTGGGAAAATATAAAATTTTGAGTTGCGACCAGGACAGGAATAGAGGGGGAATCTTCCACTGTGTACACTTGTTCTAGTGACGAAAATAATTTTACCCCATTCTACAGGGTGGGAACTAAAAAAAGGAATTCTCTTAAATGGCATACAGATGGCACAAATCCTGGAAGTAGGGGTGCTCTGTAAACAAAAACCCATGTTTAATGCATTGGCTTTTCCAGAGGTCCCTTTTTAGAGCACATAAACACCGTCATTGGTGAATATGGTTGCACAGCTCTATTTTTTTTTTTTAGTCAAGTCTTTGTTTATAAGAAAAAAGTACCAGGGTACAAAGGGTATATATGGTATCAACCACTCAAGAAAATAAAATCACATCTTTTCAAGTTTACTGAACAAATCTTACAAAAGCCAGTAGCGGGTATACGTCTAATGCCCCATACACACATGCAGATTATCTGCAGACTTTTGTCTGCAGACTTACCTTTTCTATGTAGTGCAAGGGCCTGCCGGATTGCATACAAATTGAAAGTGTTTAGGTTTGACCTCATATTATATGGTTTTGGTAAGTCTGCAGACAAAAGTCTGCAGATAATCTGCACGTGTGTATGGGGCATTACGTAGAAAAGTGCTGCACTTGTATCAGCAACATAGCTTTCCATGGCCAGATGGCCTTCATAAGAAAAAATGGTAAAAAGAAATCAATTGGGGGGAGGAAAAGGAACAAGAAAAAAAAAAAAAAGGAAGAAAGGGAGGGGTTGCCCATTCCTCTCCCTATTGAGTCTCCTCAAAACAGTCATGTCCGCACCTGTGCAGCTAAGGTAGTCTCTTCCAGCAGGGTCATAGATGCGGATGCATAGGCAAAGCCATGCCAGTTTTTTTTTTTTAAATTTGTCCACTCAGCTCAATTTTTAATTATACACTCTCATGGTGTGCGCCAATCTGTGTGTTTTACTGAAGGCTAAGTGTAACAGGACTTACGTCTGGGATGACAAGTAATGATTATGTTCCAATGTTCACAAGTATTAATAAAAATAATCATGTACATCTTATTAGGATCTTGCTAAACATTGATAAATTAATGCAGACACATTATTTGTGAAGATCATATTCTAGTCAGACAGATTTGTTTAAAGTCACATGTTTGAGTCTTCTTTAAAGAAAACTTGTTACCAGATTCAGTTCTTAGGCCCTGTTCATACCTGAGATATTTGAAGCTTCGCTAGAAGTTCTTCAACGCTCGACACTAGGATTTCTAATATATTTAGTGGTGCTATTCACACCTGATTATAGTGTCGCTTGAAGTATGTAAGCTTGTTTTGGGAGACAAACTGGCCCTAGTTCAATGGGATTTCCTGAAAAATTGGCATTGATTTGCCTAGTAACTAGCTTTCCATTAAATAGCAATAATAATAAAAATATAATAAAAAAAAAAAAAAAACTCACACTCCTGGAATGCAGGCAACACAAAAAAGACCTGCACAAAGATGCTCAGCGTGGGTGGGATCTTAAATCCTTGTAGCAGTAGAATATGATTATTGACAACAGTATTCCTATATTGCGCATTCTTTTATTTTTTTAATGAAGTTTTATTAAATTCAGGTTTACCAGGAATATGACCCTTTCAGGAGTCTTAGGGCATGTTCACACTATGGAAAAATGTAGGTAACTGCAATGACACACAAAAAACAATAATTTGTTTACACCAAAATACTTTGTATCTCTGCATTCCAGAGCTGTGTGATTTTTATTCAACACAAAGAAATGTATGCAATTGTGCACAAACACACCTCTGATCCACAGCAATTAGGTCAGAGGAAACATGCCTTGAAAAAAAAAAAAAAGACCCATGCAGAATAAAACACACATAAAAATGCATGGAAATGCGCAGAAGACCATGCGGAAACGCAATTGACTGCAGACACGTTTTTAGATGTGTTGCAGTGTGAATGAGCCCTTAGGTCCCAGTCTGTGCAGGCTCCCTACGGCTGTTCTTCCTCTTTACCCATGTCATCAGGTTCCCAGCACAATCTTCCACAGAAGCTAAGTGCAGGAGCATGTATGCAGACCAGGCAGCAACTGCAGCGGGTGCTTTTCTTCACCAGTATTGACCATCAGCAAAATCAGTTTCCATATTGCTATCATCAAAGGTACACTTTAGGACACCTGCAGGCACATGCAGGATGCACGGAACTATGTGAAAATAATCTATAAAATCTTAGTATTTCTAAAGGGGTTGTAAAGGTTCAGATTTTTTAAATAATTATAACAAACATGTTATACTTACCTGCTCTGTGCAAGTGACACTCCTTTCTCCTCCTCTTCATTGGGTGCCCCCACAGAAAGCCGCTTTCCATGGGGGCACCCATGCTGGCACGTTCCCAAGTCCTGCTGTTGCATCCATTGACACAGACAGCGGGACTCGGCCCTGCCTCCCGCTCCCGTGTCACTGGATTTGATTGACAACAGCGGGGAGCCGATGGCTCCTGCTGCTATCAATCTGTCCAATGAGATGAGAGCCAGTGGCTGGAGCCGCTGGCTTCGTACACGGAGCTGGAATGAATGGGCTCAGGGAAGAAAAAGTGTGGGGGGGGGGGGGGGCGGGGGATTCGGGGAGGTGCTGCAGCAAAGAAGGTTTTTCACCTTAATGCATGGAATGCATTAAGGTGAAAAACTTTGAGACGTTACAATCCCTTTAATCTAACTCATGATTGGCTTGTAAGGATCCGCGGAGGTATGTTTACCCAACATGATACTAGTAATGCCTTCATTATCCACTTTTTTATCACCTAACTGCATTTATTTTTCTACATGGTTTCTGATGGTCAACTGAAGGTATATGCTGTGCAGTGATCTTAATTTTATGGCTCTTTGCATTGAACTAGCCAAACATAA
The DNA here is from genome assembly GCF_965119305.1 of Pelophylax lessonae. NCBI lineage: Eukaryota > Metazoa > Chordata > Amphibia > Anura > Ranidae > Pelophylax > Pelophylax lessonae. The sequence goes on from NC_138770.1 coordinate 391,715,623, forward strand.
AAAACAGCTTAACCTTCATTTTTCTGTTTTTTATAACAAAGCTACACTTATTTAATCTTTAGCAGATTATATGTGCCAACTTTGATATCAAACATAATCAACATTCTGATATGGGTGTTTTTAGGCTGCATTCATACCTGAGCATAGCGATTTACTGGCGTTTTTATTTGAGAGTTTTTAGAAGAGTATTCTAAGCATTTTACAGCTTCAGGCATTTTTGTTTAGCCAATAGAAAGCACTAGGTTGAGGAGAGGGAGAGGAAATTAGGGGTGGAGAGCTGCTGTTTGAGCAGAAAATGCTTAACAAAACACTTGGAAAATGCTCAAATCAGGTGTTTCTTTTGAAGTCTATGGGGCCAAAAATGCTTGTAATCTGCCAAGTTTATGTACTTTTTTGAGCGACCGGCATTTTGCTTCATTGGACAGAACGCACAGATGTGAACAGGGGCCATTGAAAATAATGAGATTTGGCTTGTTAAGCATTTTAGAGCTATAAGCTTCAAGCAGAAAAGCGCTCAGGTGTGAATGGGGCTTTGGTGAACTTGTTGCACTGCTGTCATTGTCATCTTATCAGGTGGATATATATCTAAAAGCATACAAGTCAAAAACAATCTGTCCTGCTCCACAGCATGTAATGGAAAAACTTCTCCATATGCATAAAATATTGAATATGTCAGTCTAAAGAAGAGAATCACTTGACGCATTATTATTATTATACAGGATTTATATAACGCCAACTGTTTGCACAGTGTTTTACAACATAAAGGCAGACACTCAGTACAGTTACAATGTAATTCAATACAGGAAGAATTGGAGGGCCCTGTTTATTAGAGCTTACAATCTAGGAGGGAAGGTCAAGACATACAAAAGTTAATAAGATATATTCATTTTGTCTGTTAAGGCTCAGAAACCCCCTGATGCATGGCTGTTTTAAAGGAATCAAAATACATTTCTATAATTTCACAAACGCCTGTAAATATTTTGTAGAGCTTTGTATGTTCCACTGCTTTGGCATTTGTAGCTGGGTGACAATTGTATCTTTGATTTGCAGCTATGGAGAACTTACTGTGTCTTCACTGAATGAAGGAATTTGAGATATTTATGACGAATAGGTAAAAATAGGTATTTGGTGCAATAAAGTATTTGCTCAAACTCTTGTAGATAATATGTCTGGGGAACTAAGACAGCATGATTAGGGGGATGGGCTCTGAGTAGAATTTCCAGGGCTAATCATAAGCAAAGACTTTCACAAGAATTTCACAAGAATTTCTTAACCTTTGCGTTGCATGATTCTATTGTATTACAGTACATAAATTTAAACAGGTAGGCTGAGATCCCTTTGTTACAGCAAGAAAGCATAAATCTGTCAGATTGGGGACCAGGGTTGGGAGCTCTTGCAGACAATCCCACCTGAGGGGTTTAGAGCCAGTAAGTACTTAAGTCCATTACAGCCTACCCAATTCTGAAATATTAATTTTGGATAGAATGAGTCTTTGAGATGTCCAGTGAGATTAGGTAGTTCCAAAAACATATTTATAGTAAAGCTTGTTACGTCCGTTGGTGCCCCACAGTGCTGATCATTTTTAAGGGCACTTCCACAAGACTCAAGGATGTACCACAATCTGTTGTGTAACCAAAGTGCAGCAAGTACTATAATAAATCCGTTGTGATGGATTTTGCATAGGCTGCCTTAAAGGAGTTGTAAGGCAGAAGGTTTTTTTTTATTTTTTTATCTTAATGCATTCTAGATTTTCCTGGCAGAGGGCTGCGTCCCAATACTTTTGTCAATATATCGTATACAGTATCTCACAAAAGGGAGTACACCCCTCACATTTTTGTAAATATTTTATTATATATCTTTTCATGTGACAACACTGAAGAAATGACACTTTGCTACAATGTTAAGTAGTGAGTGTACTGCATGTATAACAGTGTAAATTTGCTGTCCCCTCAAAATAACTCAACACACAGCCATAAATGTCTAAACCGCTGGCAAAGTGAGTACTCCTTTAAGTGTACATGTCCAAGTTGGGCCCAATGAGCCATTTTCCCTCCCCAGTGTCATGTGACTCCTTAGTGTTACAAGGTCTCAGGTGTGAATGGGCAGCAGGTGTGTTAAATTTGGTGTTATCACTCTCACTCTATCATACTGGTCACTGGAAGTTAAACATGGCACCTCATGGCAAAGAACTTGCTGAGGATTTATAAAAAAGAATTGTTGCTTTACATAAAGATGACCTAGGAAGCTTGCCAAGACCCTGAAACTGAGCTGCAGCACGGTGGCCAAGACCATACAGCGGTTTAACAGGACAGGTTCCACTCAGAACAGGCCTTGCCATGGTCGACCAAAGAAGTGGAGTGCACATGCTCAGCGTCATATCTAGAGGTTGTCTTCAGAAAATAGACATATGAGTGCTGCCAACATTGCTGCAGAGGTTTAAGGGGGTGGGGGTCAGCCTGTCAGTGCTCAGACCATACGCCGCACACTGCATCAAATTGGTCTGCATGGCTGTCGTCCCAGAAGGAAGCCTCTTGTAAAGATGATGCACAAGAAGGCCCGCAAACAGTTTGCTTAAGACAAGCAGACTAAGGACATGGATTACTGGAACCATGTCCTGTGGTCTGATGAGACCAAGATAAACTTATTTGGTTCATTAGTGTCAAGTGTGTGTGGCGAAAACTAGGTGAGGAGTACAAAGACAAGTGTGTCTTGCCTACAGTCAAGCACAGTGGTGGGAGTGTCATGGTCTGGGGCTGCATGAGTGCTGCCGTCACTGGGGAGCTACAGTTCATTGAGGGAACCATGAGTGCAAACATGTACTGTGACATACTGAAGCAGAGCATGATCCCCTCCCTTTGGAGACTGGGCCACAGGGCAGTATTCCAACATAATGACCCCAAATACACCTCCAAGACAAACACTGCCTTGCTAAAGAAGCTGAGGGTAAAGGTGATGGACTGGCCAAGCATGTCTCCAGACCTAAACCTTATCGAGCATCTGTGGGGCATCCTCAAACGGAAGGTGGAGGAGCGCAAGGTCTCTAACATCCATCAGCTCCGTGATGTCGTCATGAAGGAGTGGAGGAGGACTCCAGTGGCAACCCATGAAGCTCTGGTGAACTCCATGCCCATGAGGGTTAAGGCAGTGCTGGAAAATAATAGGGGCCACACAAAATATTGACACTTTGTGCCCAATTTGGACATTTTCACTTGGGGGTGTACTCACTTTTGTTGCCAGTGGTTTAGACATTAATGGCTGTGTGAGTTTTTTTGAGGGGACAGCAAATTTACACTGTTATACAAGCTCACTACTTTACATTGTAGGAAAGTGTCATTTCTTCAGTGTTGTCACATGAAAAGATATAATAAAGTATTTACAAAAATGTGAGGGGTGTACCCACTTTTGTGAGATACTGTATATACATACATACAGTTTGTATGTGTATATATGTATGTGTATATATATATATATATATATATATATATATATACTGTATATACATACATTTATACACCTCCCTGAATGCCAGATCCTTCTCCTTGTTGTAGATGTGTGAAGTTATTGTCCTCACTACTGTCTCATCCTGCTAGAGTCACCGGGTTTAAACTATTTCATGCACAGTGAATTTAATTTAAATGTAGTTACACTCAGAAAATGCCTAGCAACCAAATAAAAGGCATTAGGTATTCTGTCAGTAGCATGGTGATTTAACTAAAAATCTTTTGGCTTGAGTGAACATCTTTGTTTACATATAAAATCATAAAGATTATATAGGATTATATTGTCTTTGCTTCAAATGCAATGTGTATTAGTCATTAGCTATATAAAATTTGGCATGCACAAGCTTTTTAACCCATTATCAAAATGTTTGAGTTGTAATCTATAGTGGGTATGGCAACTAATTGTAACTTATAGAGGATTTGGCCATACATTTTATTCTAGAGAACATTGCTACAATTGTAACCTATAGAGGAGATAACTACAATGGGAACATTTTTAGTACCTGGTGTTACACTGCGCTATATTCACATTCGTTACATAATTATTTGCCTTTTTTTTTTTTTTTAATCAGATCCTGAATTTTAATAATGAATACATTGTTTTTATTATTTATAACAAAGCAAAAAGTTTGTTGTTGACTTTGGATAGATTAGGAAATCTTCCAAATCCCTTTCAGGGGTTTTCTTCATGTCTTTTTTTTTGGGGGGGGGGGGGGATTCCCATCATATCTTGGTGATAAAGAAATGACAGTAAATGACTTCAAACTGAGGGGAAATCCCCTGTTACAGTTTTTGCTAGAAAAGGTGTCCCCACTGGAAGACTTCAAACTCATGTTCCAGTAACTGCTGTAAAATTTTGGATTTACCCTCACTTTCTGTTTTGGACATAGTGGTCACCAGGACAAATAGGGAGGGTGGACCTCACTAATGGAGACACTGATAAGGACATTATGCATTTACTTTGCAGGGAAAAAAAAATGGAGAGTTTACTTTCTCTTTAAGGGGCAAATCCTTCCGGTCCAGAAGTGGTTAAGAACATCTTTTTCTCAAGACTCTTGCAAGGAAAGCATATAAAACACACCCATATATGGTATCAGTTGCTGAAAGGGCCAACAAAATTACTTCCATAGGAGCATATGGAATACCCCTCTCTGCTATACTGTAGCACTGTACACCTCTGATCTGATTTTCTGTGTGTATAGAACTGGAGAGATTCATTAACAAAAGGACATTACTGTAAATATTAAAAGTTTTTTTTTTAATCTACATAAACCCACTTCCACCCTTTCAAGGCCCTTAAGTAGAGGGGGCAACACACCTAAAAAATAAGAAACAGTACCTGCAGCTGCACCAACATCATTTTCAGCATAACAGTGCACCACACACACGGTGTTAAGGTTGCAGTGCCATTTAAAATAAATTGCACACAGGACTGCTCATTAATGCACATTCCAGTAAAACAGCTACTAAAATACCAATGTTAAAGGAGAAATCCAGGCCTTTTCCTGTTTACCAGTATTGTAGAAGACACTTAGAAAAACTAATCATTTTTAATGAAATGCTAGCCATACACGCATAGATTTATTCTTCAGCCTGCAAAAGATTATTAGAATTGTTAGATTCCTCCATCCTTTGTGAAACAGTGAAGGTAGAGGAATATTCCCTGCCAGGCACTGTATTCAGACAGCTGCAGCACCCTTGACTGTCTAACTACCCAAACACTAACTACATATTGTTAGATACATTCACTGTTCTATCAACAGTTTTACACTTTGCTTCTTTAAGTTTTCAATAAAACAGCTTGAATCTTAGCCGATTTAGCAGCAATCAGCAATTTGAGCCATGTTCGACAGGCAGGGCCATCACTACCACTAGGCGAACTAGGCAGCCACCTAGAGCGCAGACACGGTTGCTGGTTTCCCTATGTTTCCCTGTGCACACCTCCGAGACTTGTACTTGCATATGTGATTTGTTCCTATTGAAGCCGTGCCCCGATCTAATAGCAGCCTCCTCCCCGGGCCGTGATCTCACTCTCTAGGCAGTGCCCTGTGCATGCCCCCGGCGGTGCCCTGTAACCATAGTGGTAGTAAGGGTGGCTCTGGAAGGAGAGGATGGAGTAGAGATCATTACCACAGTGTGAAGGATGTGGCGTGCGGGTGGGCGAGCAGGACTCTCCTGATCTCTTGCTGAGGGGATGGGTTGTTCCTGCTGGGGACAGGTGAAAGGGCCCGAAGCATTGGGGCAGGAGTGGGGAAAGAAGGGAGCTCAGATGAGCTTGTTGGGGAAGCCGCTGTCTTATAATAGCAGTCAGAGCTGCCGAAAGGAACGTCAAGTACAGCAGACTCCAAAATTATCTCTACAACGTGCTGGAGGGACCCAGGGGCTGAGCTTTTGTCTATCATGTCTTCGTATGGGTACATCCATTTCACTGCTTGTTGACTGGCAGGGGAGCCCAGCTTTTGATAGGTCCATCACTGATGGCATGGCACATAAGGGCCATCATTTCTGAATTTGGAGATCAAAAGTGCAAAGTATTGGTTTCTACATTGCATTTTGGATGTTTACTGAATTCTATCAGATCAACATTGTTTTGTGTTGTCCTTTCTAAAGAAACAGCTGAGTTCTGTCTGTGATACTTTTTTAAAGTCCTAATCCTGGGAAAGATAAATGCGACAACAGCAATGGTCCATAGTGCATTGTGTCTTGGCAGGGTACCAGGTAGTCACACGCCGATGTCAGGGCTCCGCATTCAGGACATAAAGAGTTTCTTTGATTCCAGTGCGGTACACGGTCCCACCCCTTCTGAGCACGACACAAATTCCAGAGAAACATCACAGATATCAGGAGATATAAAGGGGTACTGTGTCACCTGAGCGTCAGGCTGTTTTCATACTTTCTACTGGTTTTAAAAAATGTGAAAGTTTTTTTTTTTTTTGTTTGCAAGTAGCTGGCCTTGCCTGGGATGCAAAATAGTCTAGCACCGGCCCTGTTGGCAGGCTTAAGGCATTCACTAGTTACTGAATTGTCAAAAAACTTGCAAGCACAGTTACCTTTAGGCCCCTTTCACACATGCTGTCCGTTTGTCCGTTTTTCATCCATCCGTTGACGGATGAAAAACTGACAACAGTGTATCTCTATGTAAAAACGGACGAGAATGGATGATCATCAGTTAACATCCCTTTTCAACTGCTTCCGTCAAGGTCCGTTTTTTTGAACGGATGAATGCCCTATTTTTCATCCGTCAAAAAAACGGATAGGACGAAAAACGGATGTCAACGGATGAAAACGGACGACAACGGATGAAAAACGGATAACAACTGATGAAAAACGGATGGAAAACTGATACATTTGACGTGACTGAACTGATGAACTGAACGGACGGTATGTGTGAAAGGGGCCTTACTGTTCTCAAAGATTTCCTGTGCACCTCACCATAGCAGTATGCTATCTACAATACAGCGTGATACCAAGCCATCTGGATTGGTTGTTTTCTAATGCTGGAACTGCACTAGGCTGGGAATAACAACACAAATCTGAGCCCTTGGTCAACATTAGGATTCTCTAAATCCATGCTAAAAATATTTTTCTCTTATGCTCTCCAGTGAAAGGGTCTTCAGTTTTCTGTATGAGAGTGTAAACTTCCTTTAAGAAAAAAAAAAGTTGCACTTTATCGTGTGCAAGCTTTCAAATATGATAAGTAATAAGATGATGTTATTACTGCTTTTTAATACGGTGTGGGTTGATCTACTAAAACTGTAGAGCGCAAAATCTAGTGCATTTGTGCATGGTAGCCAATGGGCTTTTAACTTTAGCTTGTTCAAATAAGCTTTGACAGTAATCTGGAAGCTGATTGGTTTCTATGCAGAGCTGCACCAGATTTTGTACTCTCCAGTTTTAGTAAATCTACCCCAATAGGTTTCTCTGTTTTGACTGTCACATAATTGTGAAAGGTGCTTCATATATTTCACACATGTTCCATGTCTTAGAATAACTTTAAACCTGTTCATGAAAAATGTATTTATTTATTTAATTTCAGGTACTTGTATAGCGCTGTCAATTTACGCAGCGCTTTACATATACGTTGCAAATTCACATCAGTCCCTGCCCTCAAGGAGCTTTCAATCTAAGGTCCCTAACTCACATTCATACACAGTAGGGCCAATTTTTTATACAGGATCCAATTAACCTACCAGCAGGTCTTTGGAGTGTGGGAGGAAACCGGAGTACCTGGAGGAAACCCACGCAGGCACAGGGAGAACATGCAAACTCCAGGCAGGTAGTGTCGTGGTTGGGATTCGAACCAGCGACCCTCTTGCTGCTAGGTGAATGTGCTAAAATTATTTTTTTCCAGTTGGAGCTTCAAATAGTTGTAATTTTTATTTGACTTGCTAAGGGAAATTATTTATCTCACCTGAAAATACATGGTGGCCATTCCTCTATAAAAAAACAAAGTACAGTATGTAAAAGAACTTGACTTAAGCATTAAAAGGTATATATGATGGAAGTCAGATAGATGGGATCTAACAGAAAATATGCGAGGGTCTTCAAAAAGTTTCCGCACTTTTTTATATTTAATAGAATTTATAAAAAGTGAGGAAATGTTTTGAAGAACTCTGGTATTATTTCAAAGAGAATGCAGTAGAAAAGCAGGCTTTTGGTGCAGAGTACAAATGAACTTCAAAAATGAAAGTATGAAAGTGACCCAAGGCAGTTTTTTGCTACACTGGATACTCTGGTTTGTGTAGGACAGCAGTTCCGTGCCTGAAGGACAAACAGTCTGAGGAATTCAAAGTGCATGTTGTAGACACCCTTTAGAATCCGGTCACAAAGCAGCACCAAAAAGACCGGTACTAGCGCCAATTTATGTTCCTGTCACAGACAGGTACATGAACCTGTCCGTGTCTGCCCTGAAGTCAGAGCGTCCACAGTGGACTCTTTCTCAGCTCGCCTACTCCTACTCTCTCTCCTTAGCCACTGAGCCCATCATGCTGACAGGTGCATGGCTGAGGAGTCGTGAACTAGAGGTGGGCAGAGCCTGATGGGAAACTAGTCTTTCAGTCTACCAGTAGGCCCGCTTTACTTTTGATTGAAAGCGCATAACAGTGGGTGGTTCAATAGTTACTATTCATTCCAATAGTGGCTTTGAAACCTGCCCACTGCCATGTACTGTCAATCACAGGCAAGGTGGATTTATGGACCTGATGGGGAACTCAGAGTTCCCCATAAGGCTCCACCCATCCAACAAGTGCAACGGCTGTGAATTTGAGTTAAGTGGGCAGAGCCTGATGGGGAATTCTGAGACTAGTTCCCCATCAGAGCTACTTTGCCTGTGATTGACAGTGGATGGGAGTGGAAGGATTCCAGAGCCTCTATTGTACTAAATAGCAGCTATGGAATCTTCCCACTGCCATCCGATGTCAATCACTGGCAAGGTGAACCTGATGGAGAACTAGTTTCCCAGAATTACCCTCAGGCTCCGTCCACTGTCACTTCAGTGTGACTTGCCTCATTAATTGTTAGGACGCAGGCGGCCCGTGTCCTAGCAACCAATGAAGTAAATGTAAAACACATTCAAACATATGAATACAGTTATAAACACACAACACCCCTTCCCTTGTACACCAACTTTGAGTAGATCTTAAAGTGATTCTAAAGGTTGTGATTAAAAAAAAAAAAAAAACATGTTATACTTACCTGCTCTGTGGAATGGTTTTGCACAGAGCAGCCCAATCCACTTCTCTTGGGTCCCCTGCCAAAGGCCCTGGCTCCTCCCCCCCCTGCTAAGTGCCCCCAATAGCAAGCCTCTTGCTATGGGTCACTCGAGCAGGCTTGCTCCCAAGCCACGCTCCTGTGAATGGACATAGTCCATTTACCACACAGAGTGTGGCTCGGCCCTGCCCCTGCCCGCTCCTCATTGGCTCACTGGCTGTGGTTGACAGCAGCTGGAGCCAGTGGCTCCCAATGCTGTGTGAGCCAATCAGGAGAGAGAGAGAGAGATTGGGAGAGCTACTGCTGTCAAGAACATAGCTGAATTGAGATGGGGCTCAAGTAAGTTTAGGGGAAAGGGGGGGAGGGGTGGAACGCTGCACCCTGAAGGTTTTTCACCTTAATCCATAGAATGCATTAAGGACAAATACCTTCTTGCCTTTAGAACCACTTTAATACCACCAGTTTGCTTATCTGCAAACTAGTTTTAATTATTTTAGAATATGTTGGAGCCGTAGTAACCGATTCTAAAAGTGGTGGTAGGTAAGGAAAACCTGAGCCTGCAACACATGGCAGTATTTGTACATGGCACTAGGCTTTTATTAAATTAGGTGCAGGCCATGTTAAGAGGGCCATACTGCCAATTTTGTGACAGTATTGACAATTATTACATTATTTCTATAATAAATTCCCTGCATATGGTATCCTACACTATGTACATAAGGCCCTTCCCATGCTTTAACCACTTGCTGAACAGCCACCGCCTTTATACGGCGGCAGTTTCCATTCGCCAGCGGGGAGGCTGATTCACGGGGTCGGCGGCCGAGATTGCCGCCAGGCACCCGCGATCTCTCCCCATGGAAAGAGGACAACGGTCTGCTGTTGTAAACACGGCAGACCCTTGTTCTCTCTGGAATGAACACAGAGCGCCTGTGATCCTCCTATTTAGAAAAAATAAATAAATAAAAATGACAAAAATATTTCATCTAGTTTGTGGACGCGATAACTTTTGCGCAAACCAATCAAAATACGCTTATTGGGATTTTTTTTTTACCAAAAATATGTATCAGAATACAAATCGCCCTAAAATAATGAAAAATCTGATTTAAATTTTTTTTCATTGGGAACGTTCTATAGCAGAATGTCAAAAATATTGTTTTCTTTTTTTTGTTTTTTTTTCAAAATTGTTGATTTTTTTGTTTATAGCGCGAAAAATAAAAATTGCAGAGGTGATCAAATACCACCAAAAAGTTGCTCTTTTTTTGTTTATAGTGCGAAAAATAAAAATTGCAGAGCTGATCAAATACCATCAAAAGAAAGCTCTATTTGTGGGGAAAAAAGTACATCAATTGTATTTGGGTACACATCGCACAACCGCACAATTGTCAGTTAAAGTAACGCAATGCCGAATCGCAAAAAAAAATGGCCTGGTCATTAAGGGGGCAAATCCTTCCAGGCCAGAAGTGGTTAATGCTTCCCCCTTGTTCACATAAGGCCTTATGCACACAGGGCAATTGATTTTCTCATAAATAAAGTCCCATACACCAACAAGGTTTAGTGCTGTCTCTAAAGGATGATTCTTCCACATGTAATCAAATCTTCATTCCCTTTACCACATGGACACCCAATGTGTGGAAATGCTTACCAGAAGGCACCGACCCCTTGATTATAGGGGGTCAATGCAAGCAGAATAGTAATCAGAATCCAGAGCCCTCCTGAAGGATCCACCTTACAATGGCCAGTGTACAGAAAAAACTCTGCACTCTTTTGCCAACTCCACGCTCCTCAGCGGTATAAAATAAAGGAATGGCCAAAATAGTGAAGTACGCTCAAGCAATTTAATAGAAGTAAGGTAGATACACTTACATTTAAAAGGTAAAGACGGGCATTCAGTCAAACAAAGTCCGGGGATGATACAAACAGGTGTCGCTTCCGCATAGCTCAAAGCGTGTCATCCAAACCCGGAAATGGCATAGCAGTGTGATTGCGCTGGAGTTGGCAAAAGAGTGCAGAGTTTTTTCTGTACACTGGCGATTGTAAGGTGGATCCTTCAGGAGGGCTCAGACTCACTCTGGATTCTGATTACTATTCTGCTTGCATTGACCCCCTATAATCAAGGGGTCGTGCCTTCTGGTAAGCATTTCCACACATTGGGTGTCCGTGTGGTGAAGGGAATGAAGATTTGATTACATGTGGAAGAATCATCCTTTAAGCCTCGTACACACGCAACGAATTTCCGCCGACCGGTCGTCTGTCTTTTGTCCAGAGTGGCGTCTGTTGGTCGGAATGTGCTCTAGACTGCACACGAATTTTCCCGCACAACAGAATTCTACTTCAGAAGTGATATCATGTGTTGGATTGCATTCTATTGTGTTCTTTCATCTCTGAGCATGCCTAGTCTTGCTCATAAGATTTTTCCCCATCGAAATCTGTACTAATGAGATGAAAATCGGTCGAGTTTTGACGGTCGACAAAAATTATATAGCCTGCACACCAGGATTTTTTTGGCCGAAAAGAGTCGGTTGTCGGAAGCACCATACTAACAAGCCGAAAATCGGCAGATCGGTCGTCGGACAAAATTTCCCGGCCGAATTTCTACTCGTGTGTACGGGGCTTTAGAGACAGCACTAAACCTTGTTGGTGTATGGGACTTTATTTATGATTCACCCACCCATTGCTGATGCACTTTATATTTGTATATGCACTTTATATGGGTTTTTTTACTATTGCTGATGCACTTTATATTTATATTCATTAATGTTTTATACATTTTTTTATTTTTATTAATCACATCGTGCACTTTAGATGAGCGCGGCTTTGTACACTTTTAGGTGTAGTTATATCATTTATACGTTTTCACGATTCAGCTGCAGCCCTTTTATATGGTTCACACCAATATATTGCACTTTGTGGATTTGTCCTACACATTTATTTAGATAGGATTTACACTTTTATATATTTTTGCCATTTTGCGCAGGTACTGTTGGCGATTAACGCCAATTTATTTTTATCAATTGATTTTCTCCTCTGAATGACTTTTTCCTAGCAGGAAAAAGCAGCTTTAAAAAAAGGCACCTAAAGCCATGTATTGCATATGCATTTAGATGCGTTTAGCCACATCAAGCGTATAAGCGTATTAATTTATTCTGCCCATTGGAATGCATGATCGCTCAAACTCTCCATCATGTGTCTAGTGTTTAGACATGTTTACGCACGTTTAGGTATGTCAAGTGTTTTTTCTGCTCAAAAGCTCCTTTCCTGAATGAGCTGGTGATGTTTTTTTCCAGCCTGTAAACACTCCTTTTCTAATATACCTGTAAACGCCTATATGTGCAAGAACACATAGGCTAACATGGAGGTGCCTTTACAGGCTGAAAATAAAAACATCAAGTGAAAGCAGCATTTTTTAAGCCCTATGTGCATGAGGCTTAAACATAAGTATCCAGCTCATGTGATATGGGGAGATTTACTAACACTGGTGCACACAGAATCTGGAGCAGCTGTGCATAGTGACCAATCAGCTTCAAACTAGCTTGTTCAATTAAGCTTTTACAATAAAACCTGGAAGCTGATAGGTTACTATGCACAGGTGCACTACATTTTGTGTGCTCCAGTTTTAGTAAATCTCCCCTAAGGTTGCCACACTGCTGCTGCCTGTCCCAGAGAGTTTTTTGGGAGTTCTGCTCCGATGGAAGTTATTTTTGTGTGTACTGAAGCCTAGTACTTTATGCTACATCAAACGACTACAATTGTCAGCTTTGCTACAAAGCCACAGAGCAGTAACTATTGTTCCAACCACCTGTTAAAGTTTCTTTGTAGCAGTTGCAAACAAAATAAAGTGCAGCTCAGTGTCTACTTGAGTAGAAATGGCTAAATTGTTTTCACTTGTGCATCCAAATTATGTATAATGCCTACCTTTTTTTTGTTAGATGTTCCAATTGCTATAACATAATTAAAAAAAAAAAAAGTTGCTGCTTAACTTTTTAAGTGTGTTTTTTAAATGCAACTGGGGATACATTTTTGCAGCTGCACATTAATGCAAGCACACAGTCTATTTCCCTTTAGTAAATGAACCCCTGTCTGTCCTAACAAAAGGGTTAACATTTTAGAAGCTGGCCTCCTGCATTGCATGTTAATGAAAGATAGCTCAGTGTGTCCCTACTCTATGTGGGGACAGAGACGGTGTGAAACTGTTCAGAAACGCTTGCAATTTGCCTTGATACCTTCTCCTCTGAAGCATCTAAAAAGGTAAAATATATTTGAAAATATTTTTTTCTGTGTGAATGGCAACAAATGACAGGCAAATATTGTGGAGTTTTCTCATAGTTGACTGCAAAAATGGAAATACAGTACGCTTTAATTCGTGTATGTGACTGCAGGACAAGAATACCCCTTTGGGCAAGAGCACTCAGCTAAAGCTCCTTTGTGTCACCAGTGCAGCTAGTGGGATCTGACAAAAGCTAAACAGTGAAGCAAATCCCACCTTTATCAAGATGCTGAATTATTAATATAATTGCAGCTTATGAAAGCCTTTGCTAACTGTATGTTGTTTTCTGTATTCCATCCCCACTCTATCTGCCATTTATGTATGTTTCATAAATATTACTAGACATCAACAATGGCATATACTTCTTTGTTTTTTTTGCTACCCAGACACCCTAGTGTTGTTTTGCCCATTGAACTACTAGGGTAAAAAAAATGTAGGCCTTTCTCAAACTTTTGGATATATATTACATTATATACAGGTTTCCTGGCTTTCAAGAGGTAGAGTAGAACTAGTTTTATTGTATTTGTTTGTAACAAGTGTCCTGTCCATCAAATCTAAGCAGTGCCACTTGCCTAAGGGCCAATTCACACTGCAATCCCTCTGCATTGCAGGCTGGCTAGGGGGCAGTGTGGGGCATGATTCAGCGCACCACACTGTCCCTTTTTGTTTTGTACCAGCTTTGATTGAAGTGTACAAAACATACACTTCATTCACTGCAATGTCAGCTGGTATAATACGCTGAGCTGCCTGACATCGCAGTTTAAACCAGGCCAGTGCGCTGCGATAGAATGTAGCGTGTCTGAATTTTATCGCTGCAGCACAGCGCTAGGCTGTGTTGCAGTGTGAATGGGATGCATAGGAAACAATGGTTTCCTGTGTGTCCCTGCGGTGACAGGCGTTTTACCATATGGTAAAACGTCTGTCGACGCACATACCAAGAACTGGCCCTAAACCAGCATTGCCATGAGTCCACCTGTCAGGTTTCTTTTAAGTTAAAGTGTTTGTAACCCTAAAAAAAAAAATGGATTCCGTTCCTTTAAAGCATGTTATACAGCACAGTGCTTGTGCTGTGTAATTTGGCCCCCCCCATATCACCTGAAATACATGGTGGATACTGCCTGGTTCTGCCCTCTCCCCTGTAAACTGACCACAGTTTATCATAGCTGTTGAGCCCTGACATCATGGTCCGTTTACGTGCCTCCATCATCCGCAGCTCTCCTCTGACCTCTCTCCCTCCTCCCTCCCGCTCCAATCTGCTCCTTTATTTTAAAAAAGCCAATTTCTACATGATTTCAGAGCGCCTCCCAGCGCTCATGTGACCGTCCGCCTCTATCTTCCTCTCCTTCCAGCTGATGTCAGCGGGAGTACTCGGCCTCTCCCGCTGTAGCTCTCAGACTGGGAGAGGAGAGAGGTCACGTGAAGCGCTCTAAAATAAGCTAGAAATCTGCTTTTTTTTAATAAAGGACATACAGTGGGACATGTATTGTTACCTAACAGATTGGATTGTAGGGACATGACAAGTGGCTTTACATCCACTTTAAATACTCTGTCATAAAAATCCATATGCTCTGATATGCAGACACCGCACTGGTTCACACTGCCATATGCGATACGCTGGGAGTGTCAATGTAATCTTAACGACACCCCCAGTTTGATCGCATATCGCAGTGCGATCTTGCAGTTCGCACAGGATCGGACCGCACAAGTGTGAACCGCTGTGCAATCCGATCCTGATGCGGCTGCCAAAAAGGGTCCTGTGCGAGTTTGCTGCGGGTGCGGGTGCGAATTTAGCCATACAAAGTGTATTGCTAAACTCGCACCGCACAGCCGATCGCATGTAATGAAGGAGCAGTGCGCTCCGACATTACATGCAAACCCCGCACTCGCACAAGTGTGAACCGGGGCTAAAGCCTCACTGTTGGCCGATCAGTCTAGTATAGTACTTAGTTAACAGTGAGATTTTAGAGGTAGAGGTGGACCAGATGCTTGGCCTGTCGATCCACTATGAAATGTGCTTGACAACCCTGGAACAGTTAGGTCTTTTTTACTTAATGTTCACTTTAAGTACGCTGATGAGTACCAGTCCTTAGGTAAAAACATTTTTTCTTTTTATCACGTTATGCACAAACAAAGGGATTCTACAGTGCCATTGACCTCAAATGGTAAGAGGTTAGTTTGAACTGATCATGAATTGTTCCTGTTGCTTAGGTATTAGTGCAATATGCTTTGCACTTTGCCTCATGTATTATTGTGCTTGATTCCATTTGTAAAATGTGTGCCATGTCATTAACATTGGCAGCTGGCCGTTTATGTTCATCACATGTTCAGGTTTAGTACATTCTACAGTTACTGCTGCTCTAGGGTTTGCAGAACATTGAACAACAATGAATTAATAATTAACTCCCAGTTTAACATTTTGTAATCCTTTTTAAATTAATCTACATTGACTGTATATTTATTGTAAATGGCAAGAGGTCACTGTAAAATAACATATTTCTCTGTTTACAGTAATCTTACCTAAACTCTGTAATTTTCAAAGTGTAGTTGGGAAAAAAAGGCTTAGGCTCCATGTACACGGGACGTTGTTAAAAGTCCCTTTGAATGCTGGAATTTTTAGGACGTTTGAAACGTCCGTTCAGTCGCGTTTGTACCCGCGTTTAGCGGGCGTTTAGGGGCGTTTGCGTTTAGAAGCGTTCCTAGAGGTCAAAAAATTATTCCCCTTTAAAATGGAAAAACGCGAACGCTAAACGCGGGTCATCGCGTTTGGACGCGTTCGGGCGCGTTCCGACATGTTCGGACGCGTTTGTGCGTTTGAAACGCCGGGAAACACACGTTCGAACGCAAATAATTGCGTTCTAAAAAAAGTCCCTGAACGCAACTGCCTGCAAATGACTGTAAACGACATGGTGTACATGGACAGATAAGATAAAATGTAGATGGGTTCAGGGGCTTCTGAAAAAAACGCCCAACTGCTCCTAAACGGCCATTTCCAGCGTCCCGTGTACATGGAGCCTTAAAGTGGTTGTAAATCTCAGACATGAAATTTGAACAAAGCCTATCCCTCTCCCTCTATAGTGTGCACTTGTCTCAATTGAGAGCATTAAGTGTCATTTCTGTCTGCTGCCTTGTTTCTCTGCTATCTGCATGAGTCACTTCTGATCGCTTTTTCTGGACACCAAAAGAAAAAAGACAGGGGAGGGAGTACCAGTACACAGCCTGTGATTGGCAGCCTCAGCCCTGTTCCTGTGTGCTGTCTGCAGGGGGGTGTGTCCCTTTGTTCCAATCAGCTCTCAGAGATCTCCTCACTGAGCTTAGCAGAGTGTAACTTAAGCTCCCAGCCCCCTGCTTTCTGACAGCTCATACAAGCTTGATAAAATCTGGACTTTGAACAGATGTAGAGAAGAAAATACTGCTGATCAACAGGTACTTATGGTATGTAGGAGGATTTGTTTTATCTCTTTGTATCACCTGAGGCCAGTCACTTCCCTGGGTATATGTAAGGGTTTGCAACCCCTTTAACCAGTTACAGACTGCCCCATGTAGATATACAGTGGTGGGGCAGCCCCTCTGCATCGGATCATGTACATGATCCGGCATTTCCGGGCCAGGGGCGCACACGATCGCCATCCCATCTGTACTGTGATTCGGTACGGCACAAGTCGGTCAGCAGGTCCCAGGTAGCAGGTTAGCGAATCACAGTACAGCTCTGTGTACTGTACATGGAGCAGCGACGTGGATGTTTTTTCTCTCTACAAAGCAGTGAGAAAATAAAAAACAGATTAATTAGTAAAAGCAGCAGAGTACACACATTACACATTGTTAGGCATACAGTTAACCCTTTGATTGCCCTTAGATGTTAACCCCTTTCCAGCCAATATCATTAGTATAGTGATAGTGTATAGTATTAGCGCTAATCACTGTATTAATGTTACTGATGTCAGTTTTTTTTTTTGGGTAAGGAAAGGTTTTCACTTGTATCAGGTAATTTGTTGCCGTTTGTGTCCCGATGGGAAATTTCCCTTCACTTTTTGCCCTTAAAACGCAATGGGAAATTTAATATACTTTTCAATCCAATACGGCAAAAGACAGGAAATCCCATCACTTTGTGGAGATTTGCTGTCTTTTCCACTATTGAAATGAATATAAATAAAATATAAAGTGTTGCATTCATTAATAGCACTATAAAAATGCCCATATTAAATACGTTGTTATATTAGAAGTATGGATGATCTATCCTCAACTCTAGCTATGGTGAAAATGATAACCTTTTATATTTCCCCTAACTTTCTGTCTTATTGACAATGGTCACCACAAAAAAAGGTTAAATCCCCCCAGTGATGACACAGACTGCAATACAAACTTGTCAAAGCTAACCCTTCCCCGCTTTATCCAAAAAAAAAGTTTTGCCTTGTAAATTTTAAGTGACCCTGTCACCAGACTATCCATTTCAACAAAAATCTTCCTATAATATATGCATTTAATGTATTTGATAGTTACCTGTAAAGACCTCCAAAAGTTCAGAGATTGCTGCTGGATGCTGCCATTTTGGATGTGATGTTTGCAGCCCAAGCAGACCCAGTTTTTTTAATATCTCTATCACTCCTCCACTAGATGCTATGTGTTTTGTAGGGAGGTGAGGGAGTGGAGGAGGCGCTGGGGCTGTACACACAGTATTTAGACACTCCCAGAAGATTAGGCTATGAAGTGCAACAAGGAAGGGGTCTGTGCTAGAGAATTGACTCTTCTGTAGTAGTAAAGTTTTGTTAGCAAGTTTAGTAGCATATTGCAAGTCAATGGATGACTGTTTATGAAACAAAAAAAAGTTTTGGAAAGGTCAGGAGTGATGAAAGATTTTGGGAGGAGAATGCTGAGCACACACCACAGGAGATCACTGTGCACCAGGGGAGAAGCGCTATAATAGAAAAACATTAATGCTGGTGGGAGGGAGATACCAGCCGTGGAGTGTTTCTTCGGAGTAGCAGGAGGATGTCTGACATATACATTCTTTAGTGCAAGTGATACCCCCGGAAAATGTGAGTGCAATGTTTTTTTGTCATTTTGGTTTTTAATAGTTTTACCAATATTATAAATGTGTTTTCTTGTGCATTGCTTAAAGTAAGGAGTGAAAGTAATATGATAATACATGAAAGTCAAAATCGTAGTTTGGTAGTCTACCAGCTCTAGTGAATTCACCACAGCACAGGTGTAGGGCCCAGCAGGGAGTGTTTTTTTTCACGGAGGTGGAAAAAATTAAGACCTATGTGTTGTACATTACCCTTCCCACCTGCCCCTGCTGCAGCCCTTTAACTTAAGGGAGTATTAAGGTAGAAGTAGGGATGAGCTCAGGCATGTTCAGATTCTAGTCCCAACCCATCTGAGCAATCCCGCCAGGAAGCCATCACTGCACACCGCCAATCATAAGCAGCCGATTCATTCCTTGGCCCGCATCCATATAAATACAAGAGGGCGTGTGTATGTGCAGCTGCGGGCAGAGAAATGCCTCAGTCACTTATGATTGGCGGTGTGCAGTGATGGCTTCCTGGCGGCAGGGCAGCCATCTGAAGTTTTGGGGCCCCTTACACAACTTTAGACCAGGGCCCCTCCGGGCCTGACCACCAACATTCTGCAGAGCCCGCCCTCTGGCCGCCCCACCGAATTCGCCCACTGGCCATCCCACCAAGTCCTTCAGTGCCCCCGCTTCTATTTTAACACTCTTACAACTTAATATATGAAATAGAATCCAATCCATCAAAGAGACATCCCCATATATTCAGCAAAGACACATCCCAAACCAGTAAAGAGACTGCCTCATATATTCAGCAAAGAGACATCCTAATCCATCAAAGAGACATCCCCATATATTCAGCAAAGACACATCCCAAACCAGTAAAGAGACTGCCTCATATATTCAGCAAAGAGACATCCTAATCCAACAAAGAGACATCCTCATATATTCAGCAAAGAGACATCCCAAACCAGTAAAGAGACTGCCTCATATATTCAGCAAAGAGACATTCTAATCCAACAAAGAGACGACCTCATATATTGAGCAAAGAGACATCCCAATCCGGTAAAGAAACGGCCTCATATATTCAGCTAAGACACATACAAATCCAGTAAAATGACAGCCTCATATATTCAGCAAACATATATCCAAATCCAGCAAAGAGACAGCCTCATATTTTCAGCAAAGAGACATCCCTTCAGCTGCATTGGCTTATTCTGCAGCCGCTCTGCTTTAGCAATTGCTAGTTACTACAGCAGCAACAACTCAGTCTCGTTGGTTGGGGCCTGGGAGATGGGGCCCCTCGGAATGCCCGGGCCCCTTACATGTGTATGGGCTATCCCCCCCTGATGGCTGCCCTGCCTGGCGGGATTACTCAGGCGGGTTGGTACTAGAATCCGAACATCCTGGAGCTCATCCCTAGGTGGAAGGGGTGGTGAAGTGGGACAGTTTTCCCGATGATGTGACCCTTGTGATTGACTGTCACAAGATCAGGAGCTGGTGGCATGGGCTCCCAATCATGGCCAGAATCTAGAAACAAGAAAGCAGCGCCTACTGAGTGTAGCATTCAAAGTTTAATAGTGGTTAAAAGAAATTATGCACTCACAAAGGTAAATGGTATGCCAGCATGGTGAATGTAATAAAAAGAAATATTCAGCGCTGGACTCTTGTACACACCACTAATAAATGGACCAGCAGCTAAGCACTCAAGGGCAATATCTCCAAAACAACTTCTGAATACATAATAGAAAAATAGTGCAGCGCAATCCTAGTGGTAAAATTATAAAATCATGCAGAGTCCCAGTGTTAATAGGTGTCCATATAAACAGATAAAAGTCTCCAGTGTAAAGTGGTCCTAGGGCAATTCCATAAGGTGCTTGTCTCCACGAGTGCTCATGCAATCCCACCACCTGTTCACACTGCCGCTCACCTTAACAAAGAGACCCTACAGGGTCAACCAGCATTTCATCTCAAAATCAAAGCATCCTCACACTTTCTTCCTTAAGCGTAGTAAATGATTACACCTCCGATGCACTGTCAGCTCCTCAAACAATGTTACCAATATGTGTAGGAGACAAGAAAAAACGATCTAATGCTCTCTGTATGCAATCAAGCACTCTTTAATCCATATAAGAAAACAACTCACATTTTTGAAGAATATTGATGATATTTTTATGGTATGGGAAGGAGACATGGCAGATCTGCAAACATTTATGGATAGGTTGAATAGTAACACCAAAAATATCACTTTAACATGGAATTTGGAGAAGGAAAAGATTGCCTTTCTCGATCTTGAGATTTATAAACACGAAGGCGCCTTGAGAACAAGGAATTTTTTCAAACCTACTGATAGGAATGCATTTATCCCCTTGGATAGTTGTCACCACCAGATGTGGCTTTGCAACATTCCAAGAAGACAATTCACTAGATTAAGACGCAATTGCGCTTCGGATAGTGACTATCAAGTACAATCAAAGGTTTTGGAAAAGCGTTTTCTTGAGAAAGGATACAAAAAGGACCCCATTAGAAAAGAATTGGAGGATGTGGGAAGGAGTAACCGCGATACTCTCCTGAATGGAGACAAAATTAATCCAGTGGATCCAGGTTACAGAATAATTTTTGATTACAATATACACTACAAAAAAGTAGAACGTATTGTTAAAAAGTATTGGCCTATCCTTAAAGAGGACAAAATTCTAGGACCCCATCTGACAGAATTCCCTAAGTTTATCTACCGGAAGGCCCCTTCACTGCGAG
Organism: Pelophylax lessonae; assembly: GCF_965119305.1. Lineage (NCBI taxonomy): Eukaryota > Metazoa > Chordata > Amphibia > Anura > Ranidae > Pelophylax > Pelophylax lessonae. Next base: position 391,736,858 of record NC_138770.1, read on the forward strand.
ATAAAATCGCGCCTGGGGTTGTTGACCCACCTCGTATCAGGGAGAATCATATTTTTTCTTTTCTTTCTGGCACCTATACATGTGGGAAATGTGCTACCTGTAAGAGCTGCAAGAAGAACCTAAAGAAACGAAAAGAATTTGTAGCTACTGCTACTAATAAATCATATAACATCAAAAATCTGATCACCTGTAAAACGCAAGGGGTGGTGTACATGTTACAGTGTGAATGCCGCCTTCAGTACATAGGACGTACCTCTCGTGCTTTACACGTCAGGGTGGGCGAGCATATCACTAATATCCGTAAAGGTTTAGAAACGCATAGTGTCTCAAGACATTTTAAAAAATTCCATCAAAAAAATCCCAGTGGGTTGCAATTCTGGGGAATAGAGAGAGTCCACCCACACTGGAGAGGTGGGAATTTTATTAGACAGTTGAGTCAACGGGAGTCTTATTGGATTTTTGAATGTAAAGTTTTAACGCCATTAGGACTCAATGTTGAGTTTGATCTCAACTGTTTTATTTCTGACCGATGAGATATTTTTTGCCTTTTTAATGTTCCCATATTCTTATATTTTATATTTTATAGGGAATATATTTATTGCTTTGTTCTTTGTCTTTTATAGTATTCACATTGCGGTTTATATTTTGTAATTTTAATAATTTTATGTGCATTATTGTGTATATGTCACTTATTGTTCACATTTATGATTAGGCAATGCTCAGATACGCCATCTAGTGGAGAGTTGAGATTTAGCCGGAGTCACAATGACGATTACCACCCATTGAATCCTTTGGATTATGGGAAGATGTATTATTTTAAATTTGGGCATAGTATATTTATTAAATTGTATTTAATGTATTTCCACAAGCTGGTTCTTGTGGAAAGTTTTTAAATTGCCCGTACACACTGCATATAAGAATACAGGCTGGTCCTGGCTTAAGGGTCATGCAGTGTTTACTTCCTGCCCTTAGTTTACATCACTTCCTGTGTACATCACTTCCTGTGTACATCACTTCCTGTGTACATCACTTCCTGTGTACATCACTTCCTGTTTCCTGTTTCCATTTGGAATCATACTGATTAGTTAATTGAAGACAGGAGGTGGGCAGATCATATTGTCATAAAAGACGGGTCCGCAGTATGGTACGTGACCCTTGCTGAAGAAGTCCCGCTTATTTTCACGGACGTAACGCGTACGAGGGATGTCACGTGACCCGCGGCCGCCTCTCACTCTTCCGGGTTGGTGGACCTGATGCACGCCTGCTTGCAAACTCTGCAGATATGCGCTGTTATTTTCTTCAAAAATGTGAGTTGTTTTCTTATATGGATTAAAGAGTGCTTGATTGCATACAGAGAGCATTAGATCGTTTTTTCTTGTCTCCTACACATATTGGTAACATTGTTTGAGGAGCTGACAGTGCATCGGAGGTGTAATCATTTACTACGCTTAAGGAAGAAAGTGTGAGGATGCTTTGATTTTGAGATGAAATGCTGGTTGACCCTGTAGGGTCTCTTTGTTAAGGTGAGCGGCAGTGTGAACAGGTGGTGGGATTGCATGAGCACTCGTGGAGACAAGCACCTTATGGAATTGCCCTAGGACCACTTTACACTGGAGACTTTTATCTGTTTATATGGACACCTATTAACACTGGGACTCTGCATGATTTTATAATTTTACCACTAGGATTGCGCTGCACTATTTTTCTATTAAGCATGGTGAATGTGATGGGGCATCAGCAGAGTCTCTAGTAATGGATGGATGCTGCTGAGGCAAGTAGGCTGATGGCTGTCAGCATCTATCAGTCTGCATAGCTGCTTCTGTGCAGAGGCGCGGGTAATGTCATATCCAGCAGCTGAGAAGGCATGAGAAGTGCGCGTTCGGAGCATGCAAGCTCCTTCATCAAGTCCATATAGTGAACTTGGTGTTGAATTATTCACTTTAAAGTCTTGTTAAAAAAAAAATAAAAAAAAATAATAACAAACATGTTACACTTACCTCTGTGCAGTTGCTTTGGAAGAGGGCAGCCTGGATCCTCCTCTTCTCAGGTCCCTGTTTGCAGCTTCTAGCCCCCCCCCCCCCCCTCCTATCAGGTGCCCCCACAGCAAGCAGCTTGCTATGGGGGCACCCGAGCTGAGCTTCAGCTCTATGTGTCCATTCAGACTAAATTACTTGACAGCTGCAGGAGCCAGTGGCGCCGCAGCATTGTCTCAGCCAATCAGGAGGGAGAGTCCCGGATGGCCAAGGGACTCGTGGACATAGCTGGACAGAGATGGGGCACAGGTAAGTATAAGGGGGTGCTGGGGAGGCTGCTATACACAGAAGGCTTTTTATCTTAATGCATAGTATGCATTAACTCCTTTAAGGTTATCACAGAGGACAAGGTGGCACTCATTTAGTCTAGAGGAAAAGAGATTTTGTCTCCAAATGCTGAAAGGTTTCTTCACAGTAAGAGCTGTGAAAATGTGGAATGGTCTCCCTCCAGAGGTGGTTCTGGTCAGCTCAGTATATTGCTTTAAAAAAGCCCTGGATTATTTGCTAAATAAACAGAATATAACTAGGTACTCACATTTATAGGTAAAGTGGATCCAGGGAATATCCGATTGCTGGAGCAAATTGGATCATGCTTTGCTGGGGTTTTTCATCTTCCTCTGGATCAACTGTGGGTTTGGGATTGTGTATATGGGATTGTATGGTTGTGTTTTTTTTCCACCTGGCTAACTATGTAACATGTGCATTACACGACGATCTCCATAGTGGCAGCAGCTACTACAATGATAGGTTAGGTGTGACATATAAATACTTACATTGGTCAAAGCTGATCCAGTGTAATTATGCAATAAAAACCATACCTGGATTTCAGCTCTAAGGCTAAATTTACACTTGCATTTTGGGATGGTAAAAAAACAGGCAGTTGAACTGTGTATTTACTGCCTCCACATAAGCTGCAAAGGCAGCCTGACAGGGCTGTGTGCCTGCTGTCGCCACTATGCTTTGTTGCGTGGCAACAGTTACATCCCCTGTCGCATGTGTGGGGCAGTACCACTTGCCGAATGTGACCCATTTAAGTGAGGGGGGGCCATGGCACAACCGCCCTCCAACTACGGGTAATGCATGTGGCTGCGTAATAGTGGTGTGGTGTTTTAGGGGTTAAAACAGAGAAGGTGATCAAATGCCCTCTGAAAAGTGACCCACTGTGGATTGTACCTTAAGGGCAATGCTAATGTAAATCAGCCCTAAGAAAGTCACTAAAATTTCACAGCTGCTGTCAAAATGTGTTCATCTGACAGATGAGATAAGAACTTTATCAGGCATTGGATTGCAGACAGATGTGCCAGCACATCTGTTCACAAATTTTTATGTTTAGAGTGGGTGAAGATGCAGGTTTGTGTCTATGGCGCAGACATCTCTAAGCCAGCTTATTGTGGGGGAGTCCAAGCCTCAGTTGGAGGGGATACTGGCAATGGGGAGTGCATAAAGATGTGTATGGCCAGCTTAAACATCCCTGGCATCCTTCTCAGCTTTGTAAAAACTGCTAGTTTTAGGGGTCGTTTCCATTGGTGCTACAAATTTAATGCTTGTGAATGCTTTTGAAAATCACCTTGCCTTTTTTTTTTTTTAGCATTATTGCGCATTTTAATAAAATCAATGTCGCCTCCCTCGAGTTGGCAATTTTTAAAGTTTGTTAAATGTATTTGCGTTTCTGTTCTTAAACACTGCTCTGTCCTTTTTTTTGATGCATCACAATGCTGCATCTTCTGTATTTACTGTACCGTACATTGTCATCATCACAGCCAAGCTAGGCAATTGTTGGACATTTAAGGGGCTGAAAAACAAGTGAAGTAGGCTCTTTTAGACCTTTTTAAGTCACATGATTTTTGTAAGCATGATCAACTTTCTTTAAGCCAGTGTTACGCATATATGCAGCTACAGGGCAGGTGGGCCCTAATGACCAGCAGCTGCATATATGCATTGCTGTCTTGTTCTGGGGTGCCCTCCATTGTTGCCTGCACAACCATGATCAAGTTGTTACTGACAGTTCCTGGTTAGCTCCTGACAATCGGCAGCTGGTATGTGGGGCTCTTGATGATGTCAGTACTATTCAGCCAGTCACAGACAAGACTGAGTTCCCTTCCCTACCTACTGACCCTGGTCATCACAGTCCATTTATAGCACTGGCTTTGGTCAGCAAAGAGGGGTTAACCTACTGCAAAACGCTCTGGTAGCTTAGACCTGTTAGAGTACAAATAAATCTCACTTTTTGCTTATTGGAGTGTTCACTGCTTATCGGTTGTTGCAATATTTACTTTCAATCTAGAGCTCTTCCCCGCAGTACTTCTTTTTGGTCACTTAATCTTTGGGCAGCATCAACCCACTTCCTCTGAGCCCAGGTCATCTTAAGACTCTTTCAGTCTGTGACTGGACAGTGAAAGGAGAAGCAGCACAGTGATGAGGTCAAGTGTCTGTCTGTCAGCCTGCTCTCACCTCTTAACAGCATGCTCATTGCCAGCACAAAAAAAATGATTGGATTCTTTTGCTGCTTCACTTAATCACCCTCAAGCCCTGCTTCACAGGGAATGCAAGAGGCTGATAATCATTAACATTCAGATACTTGGCTCGCATTAAAGAAGAATTCCAGGTATGGATATTTTATAGTTACATTTGTCCGTAACTGGCTGATTACCCTGGAAACTGTAACTAAATAAAGTAGATACAGCTACTCCAGTCATCACTATTTGTTTCCAGGTCTTTTGCCAGGTAGCTGCCCTGCCGCATTGTGAACACAGGAGGTCAGCCCCATTCAGGGAATGGTTGTTGTGCCCCCCACCCCACTGCAGGAGTCAAATATTTGCTAGGTTTAGCGGTAGAGGAAAAGGTGTAATACTTACCTTATTCTTTGCTGTAGCAGACTTCGGTGCTTTTCTCCCCATCCTTTCCTGAAGTAATAATATAAAGCATTTTCCACTATCTCTGTACTAGTAGTGAAGTATTGCAGGTCATAGTTTGGCACAGTACTCCTATAAACAAAGCAGATATTGTACTTTACTGGCAATTTCTTCCTGCACTGTTTACAGATGCATTGAAGCATGTTGTGTGAAACAAACTAAGTGTCAGAAGTTTGGCTCTATGATTGCATGCCATTGTGGTCAGCCTGTTGTGTATGGAATAACGTTTTGCTATGTACTATCTCAGCTAACACTGGCAGGAAGTCAGGTTCACTCAGCAGTATATTGACATTACAAGGCACACCTATGTTGGAGAAGCTGTCTGCGAGGGAGCTTTATTGTGGAATGGGGAGGAGGGCACCTCTGGAATGAGCCCCAGGCAGCTTTACTCCTCCCTTATTAATCCACCACGCTAAATGAATGTTTCCAGACAGCGGAGGCCAACCTGTGCAAAGCATGTTTATTGGAGAGAGAAAACAGGGCAAAAGACATGTTTGTGAAGTTTATGGTGTCATAATACACACAACACTTTCATGTTTATATGCTCTTCTCACTTCTTTCATGTAGGTTGCTTTATTTGGAGTGCCAGAGCCAGTGATCACTATATGCCAGCAGTCCTTATTATCCTGAGTTATGTACGAATGTGTAAATTTATTGCTCTAATGAAAGTAGACCTAACATTAGATACTGTAAACTATTCATGCTAAGTAATGTGAAAGTACAGTGCAGTTTTCAGCAAAGGGGTTGTAAAGTCAGAAGGTTTTTTATTTTAATGCATTCTATGCATTAAGATAAAAAGCCTTCTGTGTGCAGCAGCCCCCCTAATACTTACCTGAGCCCCCTCTCTATCCAGTGATGTCCACAAGTGCCTCAGCCATCCAGGACTCTCTCTCTCCTGATTGGCTGAGAAACAGCGGCGCCATTGGCTCCTATTGCGGTCAATCCAACTCAGCCAATCAGGAGAGAGACAGGGCAGGGCCTAATGGCAGCTTCATGTCTGAAATGATACACTGAGCTGCAGCCCGGCTCGGGTGCCCCCATAGCAAGCTGCTTGCTGTGGGGGTGTTCTGCCGAAAAACTCCAACTTGCCAAGATCTCCAACCAAGTCACTTCCGTTGACTCTCCAGCAGCAATAATTGGAGATTTCTACCAGTTGGTATTTTCACAGAACAGCGGCAGCGTACACACTATGGATCATGACGAGTTGCCTATTTTGACAGAACACCGGGTAAGTAGGAGAAAAGTTGTCGCCGCTTTGGCGTAGTGTATATGCTGACGCCTGTTCTGTGAAAACACCAAGTGGTGGAAATCTCAGATTATTGCTGCTGTAGGGTCACCAGAAGTGACATGGTTGGAGATTTAGGCAAGTTGGAGTTTTCGGCAGAACACCGGCACTCAACAGGAGGGGACCAGGAGCTCCAGACCTGAAAAGAGGCGGATTGGGGCTGCCCTGTGCAATACCATTACACAGGGCTAGTAAGTATAAGATTGTAAGCTCTAACGAGCGGGGCCTTCTAAGTCCTCCTGTATTAAATTGTCTTGTAACTGTATTGTCTTCCCTCATATTGTAAAGCGCCGCACAAACTGTTGGCGCTATATAAATCCTGTATAATAATAATAATATGTTATTTTATTGGAAAAAAACAAAACAGACTTTACAACCACTTTAAGAATTAACAGAACCCCCTATGCTGCTGCTAAAGAATGGCTTGTTTTGCCTGCATTTCGGGGGAATGTGTGTGATTTACACCCGATCCCAGATCCGCTACATTATGAACCTAGCCTCAGCCAAGGCAAAGTCACTGGACTGCTTTTTAACCGCTTGCCGACCGCCACACAACTATTTACTGTCACGGCAGTCAGCCCCCTACAGGCAAACCGACGCAGGGCTACGTCGCTCGCCTACGAGCCTCTAGGGGGTGAGCGCGCGCCGCCGGAGGCGTGCTCCCGCCCCCGCTCGTTTACTAACATCCCCGCGTGAGTGACCGACGACTCCAATGTCCGCCGGTCACTCGCGATCTCCCACTGGAGAGGGAGAAAAGCAGGCGGCTAATGTAAACAAAGCCGCCTGTCATTCTCCCTGGTGTAACAGCAGAGATCATACGATCCTGCTATGTAGGATTGTATGTCTCTGTGGTTACCTCACAAGCCACGCCCCCCCACAGTTAGAATTACGCCCCTAGGGATACATTTAACCCACTGATCACCAATAAAGTTAACCCCTTCCCTGCCAGTGACATTATTACAGTAACAGTGCATATGTATAGCACTGATTACTGTAGTAATGTCACTGGTACCCCCCAAAAGTGTCAAAAATGTCAGTCAAGGGTCCGATCCAGTGGCGTACCAATAGGGGGGGCGGTCCGCCCCGGGTGCCACACATTAGGGGGGTGTCAGGGAAGACCAGGGTGACACCCGGGTCCGGCCGCCAGACTGCTTCCGCCGTGGAGGAGGAGGAACTGTTTAAAGCAGAGGATGTGAGAGAGACTCACTGTCACTCCCGAGCCCTGAATACACAGCGATCAGCGGGCGCTGCCGGAGTTAATTGTGCTGGTTAATGAGAATGCGATTGGTTGCTAGGACCGCCTATCAACCAATCACTGCTCATTAACTAGCACAGTAACTTCTGCAGTTCCCGCCGAGGCGCCGACCGCTGTGTATTCAGGGCTCGGGAGTGCGGGGTACGGGGGCTGTGTAATGTAAATGTGTCCAGGGGTACGGGGGCTGTGTAATGTAAAGGGGTATGGGGGCTGTGTAATGTAAAGGGGTCCAGGGGGGGGCTGTGTAATGTAAAGGGGTCCCGGGGAATGGGGGCTGTGTAATGTAAAAGGGGGTCTCCATACATTTTACACGTGACACATCAATGGGCAGTTCGTCGCCTGGGGGGGGGGGGTGCCAGATATAGGATCCGCCCCGGGTGCCAAATGCTCTAGGTACGCCCCTGGTCCGATCTGTCCGCCGCAATGTCGCAGTCCCGCAAAAAAAAAAAAAATCGCAGATCGCCGCCATTACTAGTTAAAAAAAAAAAAAAAAACAATAAAAAATGACATAAATCTTTCCCGTAGTTAGTAGACGCAATAACCTTTGAGCAAACCAATCAAAATACGCTTATTGCGATTTTTTTTTTTTTTACCAAAAATATGTAGCAGAAAACAAATTGGCCTAAAATGTTAAAAAATGTTGATTTTTACATTTTTTTGGGGGAATTTCATATAAAAAATTTGAAAAATATTATTTTTTCAAAAGTGTCGCTCTTTTTTTGTTTATAGCGCAAAAAAGTAAAAATCGCACAGGTGATCAAATACCACCAAAAGAAAGCTCTGTTTGTGGGGAAAAAAAGAACGTCAATTTCATTTGGGTACAGCGTCGCACGACCGCGCAATTGTCCGTTAAAGTCACGCAGTGCCAAATCACAAAATAGGCCCTGGTCTTTGAGCAGCCAAATCCTCCGGGGCTTAAGTGGTTAATGATAGAACATGGTAAGTACTGTTGTGACTTGTCAGAAATATTTTCATATAAACTTGTAACGTTATTGAAAGGTGTTCTTTAATTAGCATTAGGTAGAGTTCAATAGGTCCTATATTGATAATTCAGAATAGGATTAGAGGAAACCATTAATTACATCAGTAAAAGATTTTCAGATAATTTACAATGAAGAAGGTTTCTACAGCTTAATTTGTGTAATGGCTTTAATGTCTTACTAAAAGTAAATTGCTTGTGTTCCGATTCCAATGCTATTTTATGCATTGACATACCTGCTTGGATGCAGCTGACTTGCCATTTGTCCCTATAGAACTTCTAGTTGTACCTCCGCACTGTAACCTTTACACAGGGTTTTTTTTTTGCACAGTCCCAGTGAGAAAAAAAAGCATCTGGAATACATTCGGAAAATGGAACGCGTAAAAAATGCGTTAAATGCGCTTGCAGGAATGCATCCAGAACAGGTCTGGAGTGTGTTTGTGGTGCGAACCAGCCCTTAGACTTAACTTGCTGCACATTTTCACTGGCAAGTCGTACACTTGCAGGGCACTTGAAACACAAGTTTTCTCCTCCGACAGTCGCCGCCCCTTCATATTCGTCACTAATGGGTTATTGACCTTTGCTCCGTAGGAGTGGCTAGACAACAGAATATGTTAATATCAAAGCTTTTAGCATACCCCACCCCCAGGGGGTGGTCCCCTCAGTCAATACCCTCCTGCTTCCTGCATTCCAACCTCAGTTTCATTTGTCTAGCTCAGGAGTAGGTTAGACGTTTCCTGTGCTGGGGCTTTTCAGCCTCAGCTTCTTCTCTCTTTTTGATTTTATTTGGAGTTTTTTTTCTCTTTCTTTACTTAGCTGTTTATTTTCAGCTCTAGTCAGGTCTTCTGATGAAGATGATCGTGCGGTGCTGGGTCTCGGGCTGGCCTCCCTGGTTATCCGGGGTTCAGGGCCAGTGGCTTCCCAGCCTGCCATTGAGCGTTCAGCTAGGTTTCCCTGGCAAATATGAACGACCCATCCCTGTCCGCTGCAGGGATGCTGCGGTGAGGTGGCTACCTCACTGGACGCCATGCGGTTTCGCACCTCAATTCCACTGCGTCCTGGCTGCGACTCTCCCTGTCCCAGTGCAGCGGTTTGATCGCTTGTGCAGGTTCCCCACGCCATCCGGATGGTAAGTATATTTCTGTGTGGGGACCTGTCTGTCTTGGGTGTCAGTCTGGGACTGTGGGACCCTGCATGTCTGTGCATAATGTTGAGCTCCCTGTCAGTATAGCTGCTCTCTGTGGGCTGCAAGGGGGGGGGGGCTCTCATGCTCTGCTCTGTGTAACAGGCTGTGTGACATGCTGTGTGCTGTGAAGGACATGCTTGTGTAAGACATGTTGTGGGCATACTGTGCGGCGGCCGCTACTGCGGTCCGCCATCTTTTTGTGACGATTTTGTGGTGACCGACCCTGTGTGGTGAGAGCGCCGTTTTGGCGCCAAACGCCGCCATTTTGGCGGCGATCGCGCGGGCCACATGTCAGTGTTTCTGCCTCTATAGCCTCGGCCGGAGGCCATGTTTGTGTAGCCTTACATAGGCTTTATGAGGGCGGTCAGTCTCGCATCACTTCCTTTTGCTCTGAGGACAGCGATCGATGAAGCAGCAACCTGTGTGACCTCTCCAGGTTTTACCTTCCATTCCTGTATTCCTTGCCTTTTGTATTCCTAGCCCGGTGGGTCAGTGTGTTTCTATGAGTGCGGTGAGCGATCGCCGCGGCCTTAAAGGGGCAGTACTTCTTTTTTTCCTAAGACTGGGGCATGGATTCTCAGGAAAGCAAGTTTCCTCCCTCCTTGGTAGGGGGCCAGGGGGCTGCTGCTGCTTCCCCTGAGGGGGCTGATCTGGCTGCTATTGTGGCTAACCTTGCTGCTCAGGTGCAGATGCTGGTGGCTGATCGTTCCACGAAAAGGCCCACGGTGTCCATTTCCTCTGATTCGGAGGGCGATGGGGATGCTATGGCTGGTGTGCCCTTCTCAGGGTCTCGTTCTTCTTTAGACCTTGCGGGGTCTGAAGGGGAGGCTGAGGTGGAAGGGGTTGATAATTCTCCCCCTGGCTCGTCCGAAGAGCTTGCAATCATGGATGAGTTGGTTGCTTCTATCAAACAAACGCTGCATTTGGAGGATGAACCATGTCCTCCTGCTTTGATGTCCTCTTATGGGACACAGAGAAAGCGCAAAATGTCGCAGGTTTTTCCTTGTTCTACGGAATTTCAGCGCGCTGTTGAGGAGCAATGGCGCAACATAAAGAAACCTTTTGCTGTGCCGAGTAGGTTCAAGCTGCGTTATCCTTTTACACCGGCTGCTGATGAGCGTTGGTGTGTGCTGCCTCAGGTGGATCACGCGGTGGCGATTTTGAATAAATCCACTGCGATTCCTGCTGAGGATACCTCGGTGTTCCGGGACCCTACGGACAGGAGATTGGAGTCTCTGGCCCATCACTCTTATACGGTTGCGGGCTCTATGCTGAAGCCTATTTTTGCTTCCATTATGGCAGCCCAGGCTATTGCCGATTGGACGCAGGTACTCAGGCACACTCTGGTGGCTGACTCTGCTTCGCCGTCGACATTGGCTATGGTGGATCAGATTCACCAGGGTGTCATGTAATTGTGTGATGGTCCCTTTGGCTGCGCGTCTGCAGAGTGTGGCGGTGTTGAACCGCCGCCTGATCTGGCTGAAATGTTGGTCTGTTGACCAATCTTCTCGCAAGACTTTGGCTAATTTGCCTTACGCGGGCTCTCGCCTTTTTGGCGAATCCTTGGATACTCTGATCAAGGGTGTTTCTGGGGGTAAGAGTACTCTTTTGCCCCAGTCTCACAAGTCTAAGTTTGTTCGCGGTAAGAAGAATGCTTCGTTTAGGCCCTCTCAGGGGTCCTTTCGGTCACAATACAAGGGCAAGCCCTTCAAGGGACAAGGCTCCCAGAAGAAGCCGTGGACAGGTAAGCAGAAGTCCGGCCAGTCCGGGTCCGCTGCCCATAACAATGCGGCCTGAAGGGGCGCCCTCACCCAGTTCTGGGGTGGGGGGACGTTTGCTCGGTATTCTTCAACCCTGGCTGGCCCGCGTTCGGGACAGGTGGGTTCAGGAAATCGTTCGATCTGGATACAAGATCGAGTTTCTCTCTCGGCCGGCGGGCAGATTTTTTCCCTCAAATCTTCAGCTGTCTCCGGAGCGCTTGCGGGATCTGCGCTTGGCGGTGCGGGACCTGCGGGCTCAGGGAGTGGTGATTCCGGTGCCTCATCGGGACAGATTTCGGGGGTTCTATTCAAATCTGTTCACTGTGCCCAGAAAGGAGGGCAAGGTACATCCGATTCTGGACTTGAAAGCTCTGAACCGCTTTGTGCGGGTTCGCAAGTTCCGCATGGAATCCCTGCGCTCGGTGGTGGCTGCCCTGGTTCCGGGGGAATTCATGGCCTCCATCGACTTGAAGGATGCTTATCTTCACATTCCCATTTTCGAGGGTCACCAGCAGTACCTTCGATTCGCCATTGCGGAGGATCACTTCCAGTTCGTGGCGTTGCCCTTTGGTCTCGCCTCGGCTCCGCGGGTTTTCACCAAGGTGCTTGCGCCGGTTCTGGCTTTGTTGAGAGCCCAGGGCATCTCGATCCTGGGGTATCTGGACGACATTCTGGTTCGGTCTGCGACCAGTCAGGGCCTGGTGAACGACCTGGCCGTCACGATGTAGACTCTGCAAGAGTTCGGTTGGACGATAAATTTTCCAAAGTCGACGCTGTGTCCGTCGGTTCGTCTCCCTTACCTGGGAATGATCCTGGACTCTGTTCAGGCGAAGGTCTTCCTGCCGGAAGACAAGCTCCGAAAGCTTCAAGAAGAAGTCGGGTCCCTCAGGGACGTTCAGTGTTCGTCCCTCCGGACGTGCATGAGGTGTCTGGGACTGATGGTCTTGGCTTTCGAGGCGATGCCTTTTGCCCAGTTTCACACGCGGGGTCTCCAATGGGAGATTCTGGCCAGGTGGGACGGACGACCGCAATCTCTGGATCTCCAGATTTCGTTGAGTCATCACACCAGAAGGGACCTTCTGTGGTGGCTCCAGTCCCCGGCGGTGTCGGGGGGCAAGTCCTTTCGCCCTTGCTCGTGGACTGTGATCACCACGGATGCCAGCCTGTCGGGCTGGGGTGGTGTTCTGGGCGTTCTGTCTGCCCAGGGAACTTGGTCGGAGGAGGAGTCCTCCCTTCCGATCAACATTCTGGAATTGCGAGCAATAAATCTCTGCCTTCGGTGTTGGTCGGACAGGCTGCAGGGCCGTCCGGTTCGGGTGCAGACGGACAATGCCACAGCGGTGGCCTACATCAACCATCAAGGGGGCACCAGGAGTGCCCGAGTGGCTTGGGAAGTAGCCGACATTCTGTCTTGGGCCGAGACGCACGTCCCGGCGATATCTGCTGTTCACATTCCGGGGGTGGAAAACTGGCAGGCGGATTATCTGAGCCGCCAGACCCTGGACCAGGGAGAATGGTCCCTTCACCCGGATGTCTTTCGGATGTTGTGCGAGAAGTGGGGGTCCCCAGATGTGGACCTGTTCGCGTCTCGTCTGAACAACAAGGTGGAAAGGTTCGTGGCAAGAACGCGCGATCCTCGGGCAGACGCCTCAGACGCGTTGGTGGCGCCCTGGCATCAGTATCGCCTGATGTATGCCTTTCCACCGATTCAGCTGCTGTCCAGGTTCCTTCGCAGGTTGGCCTCGGAACCGAAAACGGTGATTCTGGTGGCACCAGACTGGCCTCGCCGGTCTTGGTACGCAGACCTCATGAATGTGGCGGTCGACGCTCCGTGGCGTCTGCCTCTTCGAGACGATCTACTGTCTCAAGGGCCGATATTTCATCCTGCTTTACAGTCGCTGGCTTTGACGGCCTGGCTGTTGAAACCCCGGATCCTGAAGGATAGGGGTCTATCACCTGAGGTCATTCACACCTTGATTAAGGCTAGAAAGTCCTCTTCGGGGAAGGTTTACTACCGTACTTGGAAGGCCTATTTTGCCTGGTGTGAGTCCAGGGGGTATTCCCCTCGTTCATACTCGGTATCAAGGGTGTTGGCTTTTCTTCAAACGGGCGTGGACCAGCGTTTGGCGTTGGCCACGATTAAGGGTCAGATTTCTGCTCTGGCCGTTCTCTTTTAGCGCCCTGTGGCGTCTAATTCTTTAGTTGGCACCTTTGTTCAAGGGGTGCGGTATCTGGTCCCTCCTAGGAGGGAGCCTTTGCCTTCATGGGACTTGAATCTTGTTCTGTCCGTGTTGCAACATGCTCCCTTTGAAAATATCAGGGAGATCTCGTTGTCTATGTTGTCCAAGAAGGTGGCAATCACCTCGGCTCGTAGGGTGTCGGAGCTGGCTGCCTTGTCCTGCAGATCTCCGTATTTGGTGGTTCATTTGGATAAGGTGGTCTTGCGTCCTAACCCGTCTTTCCTTCCGAAGAGGATCTCGGAATTTCACCTCAATGAGGACATTGTTCTGCCTTCGCTTTGCGCAAAGCCTAAACATCCAAAGGAAGTGGCTTTGCATTCCTTGGATGTTGTTCGGGCGATCAGGGTTTACCTGTCATCGACTGAATCCTTTCGCAAGACGGATTCTCTATTTGTCCTTCCAGAGGGACCTCGGAAGGGCATGGCGGCGTCGGCTTCTACCATCGCCAAATGGATCACACAGACCATTGAGCAGGCCTATGCTTTGAAGGGGAAAGTTCCTCCCATGCCTGTGAAGGCGCACTCTACAAGATCTCTGAGTGCGTCTTGGGCCTGTCATCATCGGGCTTCTGTGGCCCAGGTGTGTAAGGCGGCGACTTGGTCGTCCGTTCACACCTTTTCAAAATTCTACAAGGTGGATGTTCAGGCATCGGCAGATGCTTGCTTTGGCCGCAAAGTTCTTAGTGCGGCAGTGCCTTAGGGTCCCTGGTTTGGGTCCTTGGCTGTTGGGGTATTTTTACCCCTGGGTTACTTGTTCTTTCCTGGGTTGTTGCTCCTGTTGAGCAAGTTTTTTTCATGTTGCCCAGTTGGTTTCCTTCCTTTGGTAAGGTTCCTTTCTCTGATGTGGGTATTGCGTTGCCTTAAGCGCGGCTGCTTTTTTTCCCACCCCTCATGTCTACACTGCTTTGGGACGTCCCATTGGTGACGAATATGGGGCGGCGACTGTCGGAGGACGTAAGAGAAAACGGAATTTTTGTAAAATCTTACCTGTAAAATTCCTTTCTCTGAGTCCTCCGACAGTCGCCGCCCCCGCCCCTCTTTGGGGTTTTGTTTATGTACTCTTCTGCTATGCTACTGAAACTGAGGTTGGAATGCAGGAAGCAGGAGGGTATTGACTGAGGGGACGACCCCCTGGGGGTGGGGTATGCTAAAAGCTTTGATATTAACATATTCTGTTGTCTAGCCACTCCTACGGAGCAAAGGTCAATAACCCATTGGTGAGGAATATGAAGGGGCGGCGACTGTCGGAGGACTCAGAGAAAGGAATTTTACAGGTAAGATTTTACAAAAATTCCGTTTTAGCTGACACTTTGTGGCAAGGCTCTAGCAAAGTTGCAGTGGTGTGTCTACAGCATGACAATTCAGCCACAGTGACCCCTGTGGTGGGATGACTATTGCACAAGATAACTGAACTAGAACTCGCAGCAAGCAGACTTGCAGAATGGGGTTCCCCCTTATAACAGGATTCTCCCTTACATCAGTTTCACCCATATAACAGAATTCTCTTTAGAGTCCCCATTGAGGTTCCCCCCTTTTTATTGGGATTCCCTTTAGAGTCCACATCAGGGTTCCCCCTTACATCAGAGTCCCCCCATATAACAGGATTCTATTTAGAGTCCTTATCAGGATTCGACTTTACATCAAAGTCCCCCTTTACATTGGGATTCCCTTAAGAGTCCCCTCTTACATCAGAGTTCCCCCTAGTATAAAGACTCTCTTAAAGTAGGTTGACCAGATGTCCCCAGACTGAGGACAATGGCCAATCCTGACCTGAGCGGGCAGTTTCCTGGTGGGCAGGGGCCGCTTTGGCTGTCAGTCACAGTGCACAGAGCTGGAACTGACACCTCTCACACTCTGAGACTGTGTGATGCTTGTGGAATGTAACGCTTTAGCCACCACTCCTACTTTGCATTTGTCCCCAGGCGTGATCCCGCCTGGGGACAGTGACATGACCATCCTCTCCTCCTAGCATCCTGCCCCTCTATTCCTACATCTGCTTCTTCCTCCCATCTCTCTCGGTACAGCGGCAGTACAAAGGGGAGAGAACAGAGCAGAGTGTTCCTCTCTCCTGGATGATGTACTGCAGGGCATTATGGACAATGTAGTCCAGAAGGGTGGGATTGCCTTTAATCACTTTATCCCCGGAGGATTTTCCTGCTTAACGTCCAGGCCACTTTTTTTCAACTTGGCACTGCGCGAATTTAACTTACAATTGCGCGGTCATGCAACGCCGTACCCAAACGAAATTTACGTCCTTTTTTTCCCACAAACAGAGCTTTCTTTTGGTGGTATTTGATCACCTGTGCGCTTTTCATTTTTTGCAATATTAATAAAAAAAAAAAGCGGAAATTTTGCAAAAAAATTGACATTTTCTACTTTGACAGTTAAAAAATATCCAATATATTCAATTTTTGTCATAGGCCAAAATGTATTTAGCTGCATGTCTTTGACAAAAAAATTCTCAATGAGCGTATTTTTACCCACTTAAGTCCCGGTTCACATTTGTGCGATGCGGGAAGGCTGCGAATTCGCAGCCTGTTCCCGCATCGCAAACGCACCCCTGGCAGTTCACACTGCCATATGCGATACGCAGGGGGTGTCAATTAAATGTTAACGACACCCCAGTTTGATCGCATATCGCAGTGCGATCTGACAGTTCGCACAGGATCGGATCGCACAAGTGTGAACCGCTGTGCGATCCGATCCTGATGCGGCTGGAAAAAAGGGTCCTGTGCGTCTTATGTGCTGGTGCAGTGCGAATTTCAGCCATACAAAGTGTATGGCTGAATTTGCATGCGCACATCCGATCGCATGTAATGAAGGAACAGTGCGCTCCGATATTACATGCGATCGCCGCACTCGCAATAATGTGAACCGGCCCTTAAGACCGGAAGATTTTACCCCCTTCCTGACCAGGCTATATTTTGCGATTCGCCACTGTGTTACTTTAACGGACAAGTGCAACGCTGTACCCAAATTAAATGTATTCCTTTGTTTTCCCCACAAATAGAGCTTTGTTTTGGTGGTATTTGATCACCTGTGCGATTTTAAATATTTGAAAAAAAGAATGACAATTTTGAAAAAAACAAACAATATTTTTCACATTCTGACATATAACATTCCCCCCCCAAAAAAATTACAAATCAAAATTTTTTAACATTTTAGGCCAATTTGTTTTCTGCTACATATTTTTGGTAAAAAAAAAATCACAATAAGTGTATTTTGATTGGTTTGCGCAAAAGTTATCACGTTTACTAACTAAGGGAAAGATTTGTCATTTTTGTTTATTTTATTTTTTTTACTAGTAACGGCAGCGAACTTTTTTGCGATTTTTTTTTTTTTTTTTCAGGACTGTGAGACATTGTGGTGGACAGATCGGACCCCTGACTGACATTTTGACGGGACCAGTGACATTAATACAGTAATCAGTGCTATAAATATGCACTGTTACTGTAATAATGACACTGGCAGGGAAGGGGTTAACACTGTTGGTGATCAAGGGGTTAAATGTATGCCTCATGCTTACTGACGTGTGTGGGGGAGGGGGTTGTGTGACACAGACACAGATCGCAGGTTCAGCTATGCTGAATCCTGTGATCTGTCCCTGCCTGTCACAGAGGAGATCCGCCCTCTTTGTTTACGGATTTCCTCACTCTTTCCCCAACGATCGGGGAAGAGCGGCGGTGATCACCGCCTCTCCTCCCCTGGCCCGACTCCCGCTGTGTCTGAATTCAGTGGGTGCAAACCTCCGGTGGCGCGCGCGCGCGCGCCGCTGAGAGAGGGAGAAATCCAGCGACATAGGTCTACATCACTGGACCCAGCCGAGCTGCTCTGCTGCAGTAGCAGCAAAGTGAGCGGTTGGCTAGTGGTTAATGAATTGAGCTACAGACTGGGTGTAATGGCCACATGCCAGGAGGAGGCGAGTTTCTGATTTTAAATATTGCAAAAAGGTAATTTTTCTCCATGGATGGGCACTGATAGGAACTGATAGGCTGCACTGACAGGCACTGATGGGCTGGCAATGATAGGCTGCACTGATTAGGTGACACTGATAGGTTGCACCGATTGGCATATATAATGCCATATAAAGAAAAAAATGTCCCAGGATTTCCTTTTGAAAATCTGGTCACCTTATCTTAACTACTTGCCGACTGCCGCAAGTACATATATTGCGGCGGTCAGCCCCTCACAGGCAAAGTGATGTATGGGTACGTCACTAGCCTGTGAGACTCTGGGGAGCGAGTGCGCGCCGCCGGAGGTGCGCTCCCCCTCGTTCACGGACCCCCCCGCGCGTGTGCCCGGTGGACCCGATGTCCGCCGGGCACTCACGATCGTCCGTTAGAGCGGGAGAAAGGCAGGCAGCTAATGTAAACAAACTGCCTGTCATTCTCCCCTGTGTAAGAATGGAGATCATACGGTTCTACTATGTAGGACCGTTGATCACTGTTCATACACCTCAAGCCACAGCCAATCACAGTTAGAATCACGCCCCTAGGGACACACACCACCCCTCCCTCTCAAAAAAAAGTTAACCCCTTCACTGCCAGTGTCATTTTACAGTAACAGTGCATATGTATAGCACTGATTACTGCAGTAATGTCACTGTTAACCCCAAAAGTGTCAAAAATGTCAGTCAAGGGTCCGATCTGTCCGCCGCAATGTCGCAGTCCCGCAAAAAAAAAATCGCAGATCGCCGCCATTACTCGTTAAAAAAAAAACAACAAAAATGACAAAAATCTTTCCCTTAGTAAATGCAATAACTTTTGCACAAACCAATCAAAATACGCTTTTTGCGATTTTTTTTTTACCAAACATATGTAGCATAAAACAAATTGGCCCAAAATGTTAAAAAATTTTGATTTTTACATTTTTTTTGGGGAATTTCATATAAAAAATGTGAAAAATATTGTTATTTTTGCAAAATTGTCGCTCTTTTTTTGTTTATAGCGCATGATCAAAAAATCGCACAGGTGATCAAATACCACCAAAAGAAAGCTCTGTTTGTGGGAAAAAAAGGACATCAAATTCGTTTAGGTGCAGCATCGCATGATCGCGCAATTGTCCGTTAAAGTCACGCAGTGCCGAATCGCAAAATACCCCCTGGTCAGGAAGGGGGTAAAATCTTCCGGGGCTTAAGTGGTTAAAGGTCCATCAGTGTTTCCCCTGACATCAGAGTCCCCCTTGATATTGGGATTTTCTTTAGAGCCCCCCCCCCCACATATCTGGATTTCCTTTCAGCCCCCCCCCCCATCAGAGGCCCCACTTATATTGATATTCTCTTTAGAATCCCTATCAGGGTCCTCCCTTAGATCAAGATTCCTATGAGAGTCCCCCCTTCCATCAGATGAGCAGATAAGTAGTTCCAGTGGTTGTGGTTTGGAGAATGGCCCCTGTATGTGGAGAGGTGACAGATGTGTATGATGAGTGGTATGGAGCAGGGAGTGATTTCCCAGCAGGCAGGGTAGTGTGTGATGATCCTGGTGTAGTAATAGAGGAAGGAGGAGGAGGAGGAGGAGTGCTCAGTGACCGGTGTGTGGAGGTGTCTGGGTCAGTGACAGGACTGGCAGTGTAGAAGTCGGTGGACTTTGTATCCTCCCCTCCCCTCAGACATTCCTGGGATAAGTGTCGCTGTGTAAGGTAGGAGCTGGGTGTCTGTACTCTTGTGTATGATAGGTGTACTCCCTGCCCGTATAATATTATTATAATGGAGTGTGTGTGGTAATGTCTCTCACCTGTCCTCTGCCTGCACTCTTACCATTACCGCACTGTACTTACTATGTCAGCGTGCAGTGTGTCCTGCTTTAGTCACTATAAGGACGGTTTATTTCTCGGGCTCCAGGAACTTTGTTTGTTCTATAATTTTCCTGCACGTGTCCATAAAGGGAAAAACCACAAAACTCGTCTTCCCGCCACATTCCAACCGAATACTTGTCTGTCTGGGTTTAATGACACCGTGCTGTGCCTGCGGCTATCCACCAGATGGCGCGCTGTGCCTGCGGCTATCTACCAGAGGGCGCGCTGTGCCTGCGGCTATCCACCAGAGGGCGCGCTGTGCCCGGAGTATTCACCAGTCACTGTCATAGAGCAAACGGCTTCGCAGAGAGCTGCACTGCTGTTCTTGTCTAATGACTTTATTAACGATACGAAAATCGGACGACTGATCGTCCGTTTTTTTTTTTTTTTTTTGCTGCATGCTAGTCGCATATTGAACATGAAGAGTTTACTAAAGTTACGAAAATTCTTGTACAATATCTTAAAAATTTGGAAGTTCAGTAGTGTATTTGGATTGCATTTTCCAACAACAAATGTATTGATTAACCACTTGCCGACCACCAGCAGTACATATACTGCGGCAAGTTGGCTCTATTGCACAAAACGACGTACCTGTACCTCATTTCATGCAATAGTCAGTGGTGGCACATGCACTGATTGGCCAGAGGGGGAGCCAATCAGCGGGTCTGGTGGACTCGATAAAGACAGAACGACGGTCTGCCAATGTAAACAAGGCAGACCACTGTTCTGTCATAGATAAACAAAGGGATCTTATGTTCCTGCTATTCAGTAACGCAGATCTCTGTGTCATCTAGAGAGTCCATCCCCCGCACAGTTAGAAAAACACCCCCTAGGGACACACTTAACCCTTTGTTTGCCCCTGGTGTTAACTCCTTTCCTGCCAGTGTCAATACAATAACAGTACATATTTTTAGCACTGATTAATGTAGTAATGTCACTGATTCCCCTCAAAAGTGTTAGGTGTGCGATCTGTCCACCGCAATGTCGCAGTCCCGCTATTGTGTTATGCAGTTTGTTCCTTTGCCATATGCTTTGCTGTGCATGTTGTGCTTTTCATGCGTTTTGCATGCATTTTTATGTTGGCCAATATAACAGTTTTGCAGGGCAGCATGGGTAGCCTGTTTTCAGTGGGAGGTGCTTGCAGTAAAGCATGGTCAAAAACATGCATGGGCCGCAAAACGCAGCAGAAACGCAGAACACATGTGGCACTTGCGTTTTGGATGCAGGCTCTTTGAAGTCTATTGGACCAAAAATGCTAAAAGCTGCAGGGAAAAGAAGTTCCAGACCCTTTCTAAAAAAAAGTCATGTTAGATGGCTTGCACTGTGTTTCTGCAAAACGCAAGCCGCACTAGAAAATGTGAGTGAACCTAGCCTAAGAGCTGACCATCTGATGGCTCACTGACTATAACTAGGAGGAGTTTGGGAAGAAGACAGGTAAGGCCCCTTTCATACAGGTGGTGCGCCCGACGGACTCCCGTTTTGCTCAGCAGGGATCGATCCACCAATCCCCGCTGAGCAGGCGGATGACAGCTCCATCTTCGCTTTGTGTGCGGAGATGGAGCTGTCAGATTCCCGCTGTTCTCTATGGGAGATTGTATGAGAATGGCCTGTCCGTTTTTATCCGATCCTTTTCGATCCAATCCGATCCTCCAGACGGATGGAAAATAGGGTTTCCATCCATCCGGATTTCACGGACAGGATCGGATATATATAAAATGACAACATTGTATATAGATTTTATTACACTAATCATTTCTGAAGGAACAGAGTTCCACAGAGTTTGAATGTTTTATGTCCAGGCTCCCTTTGACTGCTTCTTCCCACAATCCCACAACGTAAATTGGATTTTGGCCCCTTTCACACGGGCTTTCCAATGCGGTCCGCCTGTCAGTTTTTCAGGCGGACCTGATCAGATGCTCCATGCATCCCTATGGAGCAGTGGATGTCAGTGGAGACATCTCTGCTGACCCCGCTGCTATCCGATCTGATCCTGTCCGTGAAATCCAGACGGATGGTAACCTTATTTTCCATCCGTCTGGAGGATCAGATTGGATAGGATCGGATGTAAATGGACAGGTGGTCCGTTTTCATCTGTTCTCCCATAGAGGAGAGCCGGGATCTGACAGATCTGTCTCTGCAAAGTAAGTGGAGACAGACCACCAATCCCTGCTGAGCAGGCGGATGACAGGATCGATCCCCGCTGAGCAAGACTATGTCTGCTGGGGGGAAAGCCCGTGTAAAAGGACCCTAAAGGTTCATTCACACTGGCGTACTAATCCGTACACCTGTGCAAAGAGCTGTCTTCACTTGCACAGGATTATCTGTCTGTCTGTGTCCTGATACTTGCATCAGACCCACACAGATATAGACTCTGGGATACACAAGGAGATCTGTGCAGGTCCTTGCACCTTGCCATCTGTCATCGATTTTAAAAGGCTTCTTGCACGGAACATCTGTGCATCCCACACAGGTGAGGATAGCACACCCATGTAAATAAATCCTTATATAGACTATCAGATTAACCACTTCCGGACCGCACACTGTGTAGTTGTATGACTACAGGGCGGCTCCCCCTACACTGTATCACGTACATGTACGTGATCCTGTACTTCCAGGTAGGGGGCGTGTGCCCACTGCTCTAGCTATGCTGTCATTCGTTACAGTACAAGCCGATCAGCAGGTCCCGGCCAATGATTTATGGCCAGAACCCACTGAGCGAATGACAGAAGAGAGCCCTGTGTTAGTAAACAACACAGAGCTCTGTACAGACAGCAGTGACATGCTGTTTTTTTTTTTTTCTTCCTGCAAATCAGGGAATAAAAACGGGCACATTGCTTAGTGAAAACACCACGCAGTGAATATTGTTAAGCGCGCACACAGTTAACCCTTTCATTGTCCCTAAATGATAACCCATTCCCAGCCAGTGTCATTAGTACATAGTGTATAGAATTAGCACTGATCACTGTATTAATGTCAATGGTGATGTCAGTGTCAGTTAGTTCCCACAAAGTGTCAGATAGCCCATCGCATAGTATAAAAAAATAAATGAAAATTCCAGTATATATCTCAATATTTGAACACGTAACTTTCACGCAAACCCATCAATCTACACTTATTGGGATTTTTTCAAAGACCTGTAGCAGGATACATTTTGGCCTAAATTTATGAAGAAATTAGATTTTTTACATTTTTTTTCCTATAATTGGATAGGTTTTATAGCAGAAAGTAAAAAATATTTTTCCATAATTTTCGGCCTTTTTTTGTTTATATCGCAATCATTTAAAAACCCAGTGGTGATCAAATACCACCAAAAGAAAGATCTATTTGTACCCAAATTAAATTTATATTTATAATAATTTTTTCATACAGTGTTGTATGATTGAGCAAATAACAGTTAAAGGGAAACTCCAGTCAAAAATGAAATTTTTCCTATTAATAGTATGTTAAATATCTTTATCTTTTGATATTATTCATTTTCTGGCTAGCTGCTTGTGTAGCTTAGAAAGTCTTATCTAAACTAGACAAACAGCTTCTTCCTGTTCTTCACCAACAACGCTATTTCCCTTTATCTGAATTTGCTAAGCTGTATTTCGCTTCCTAAAAAGGTTGTCAGCCTTTCTTAGACAGACATGTCTAGACCTGCCCAGCCCCTCTCCCATCCCTTCTATCAGGGGCGGGGCCCGTCCATTGAGGGCGCAGGGCGAATTAATATTCCCTATTGTCACACCTACTCTCCTCCCAGCCAATCAGGAAGATTGGTTTGCTGCCCACCCCCACCCAAATTACCGAGCACCAGCCGCCACTGCCTTCTGTAATTCACCATGACCTCCTCCTGTCTTCATAGCCTCGTTTTAGGATGGCAGGTTCTCCTTCGAGAGAGGGGGGGTCACGTGACTGGCGCAATATATGAAATAAATAAGGTACAAAGGAACATTTTGAAAGTTTAGAAGGATACAGATCGATGTGTATTGCTCATTACATGTGAGTAATGAGTTTTAGGCTCAGTTTCCACTAGTGCGACTTTGGACACATAAAATCGCATGACAAGTCACAGCCCATTGGTTTCAATGGCACCCATTCCCCACTATGCCACTTTGAAAATTAGCGACTTTGAAAAGATGCCTGCACTTTTTTGATGTGACTCAAAGTCACACTCTAAATCGTACAACTTAAAGTGGAGTTCTGGGCAAAAAAACATTTTTAAGCTAAAAATACCCCCGGAACAGTCAGGGCTAGTGCATTTAACCACTTTAATACAGGGCACTTCCCTCCCTTCCTGCCCAGGCCAATTTTCCCCTTTTAGCGCTGTTGCATTTTGAATGACATTTGCGCGGTCATGCAACACTGTACCTACACTAAATTTATGTCATTTTCCCCCCACAAATAGAGATTTCTTTTGGTGGTATTTGATCACATGTGGGTTTTTTCCTTTTTGCTAAACAAATAAAAAAAGACCGAAAATTTGAAAAAAAAAAAAAAAAGTTTTTTCCTGCACTGATGAGACTGCACTGATGAGACTGCACTGATGAGACTGCACTGATGAGGAGGCACTGATGAGGAGGCACTGATGAGGAGGCACTGATGGGGTGGCACTGATGAGGCGGCACTGATAGGCACTGATATGTGGCACTGATAGGTAGCACAGATATGCAGCATTGGTGGGCACTGATAGGCGGCACTGCTGGGCACTTATAGGCGGCATTGATGGACACTGATAGGTGGCACTGACGGGCACTAATGAGCACTGATAGGCGGCACTGATGGACACTGATGGAGCGGCACTCATCGGCACTGACGGGCGGCACTGATGGGCACTGATAGGTGGCACTGGTGGGCAATAATGGGCACTGGTGGGCGACACTAAAGGATGGCAATGATGGGCACTTGTGGGCAGCACTGATAGGGAGGACACTGGCGGGCAGCACTGATGGGGAGGGCAATGGGGGGCTCCCTGAGCCCTGATTGCCATCCCTGGTGGCCGTAGTGGGCATCCCTGGGGTCATGGTGGGCATCCCTGGGGTCATGGTGGGCATCCCTGGTGGACCTAGTGGCACCCCCCCCCCCCCCCGAGGGTCTGCACTGGTAATCAATGATCTGATTACCAGTGCCGACCCCCCCCCCCCCTGTCAGGGGAGCCGCCGATCGGCGCTCCTTTACTCGTGCCTGTCAGGCACGAACTAAGGAAAGCCGATCAACGGCTGTTCCTGTTTTACTATGTGACCAGCCGTGATTGGACACGGCTGATCACATGGTAAAGAGCCTCCGTTAGAGGCTCTTTACCGAGATCGGAGATGCAGGGTGTCAGACTGACACCTCGCATCACCGATCGCCGCTCTGCGCGCCCCCGGGGGGCGACCAGAGCTGTGTTATCCTGCCGCCGTCATATGACGTCCGGTCAGGATAACACAACCACATTCCCGCCGTCATTCTGTAATAGGGCGGGCGGGAAGTGGTTAAGCAATGATAGCCTCTGAACTGTCCCAGGTTTTACTTACCTGTAAGAAGAAATACTTACCTTGAAAATGTCTTGTCCAGCGCTACCATCTCAGGTGTGGGCAGCTGAAGCTGGAGCGTCCCTCTTCATGTCCTCTTCGGTGACGTCGGAGTCCCAGAATGCCTTGCTCCAGTGTTAATTTTGGCAGCAAATTTCAATTTAGTTTTAGTCTTAGTCTTAGGACTAAAATGGCATTTTAGTTTTAGTCCTATTTTAGTCTTCTGCAAGTGTTTTAGTTTTAGTCGTATTTAGTCGACTAAAACTCCAGTATATTTTAGTCGACTAAAACGCCCTACATTTTAGTCGACTAAAACTCATTTTAGTCATCTATAATCAAATGGGTGTAGTTCAATTGTAATTTGTAATGCATTATTTAAGCATTTCTCTACAATTTCCAAACTCATTATATACTACTGCTGGTCCTGGAGTGAAAAATCTAATATGTTATTATTTATGCTTTGAGCATGCACCAGTGTTAATTTTTGGCAGCAAATTTCGATTTAGTTTTAGTTATAGTCTTTTGACTAAAATGCCATTTTAGTTTTAGTCGTATTTTAGTCTTAAGACTAAAATGCCATTTTAGTTTTAGTCGTATTTTAGTCATCTGAATTGTGTTAGTCGACGAAAACGTTTTAGTCGGTTTTAGTCGACGAAATTAACACTGCCTTGCTCGTCACTTCCGGTGCAGACACGTCATCCCTGAACAGCTTCTGGGCATGCCCAGAAGCTGTTCAGCAGGGAATGATGCGTCTACACTGGAAGTGCGAGCAGGGCCGGTGCAGGCACATTGACTCCTGGAATCGATGACGTTCATCACCCAGGAGTCAGTGCAAGGAGGAAGTGATGTTGTGCGCCGTGTCCGCAGAGGGAGGAAGAGGAAGGAAGGTAAGTATATTTTCATTAAAACAAGGTAAGCGAAGCAAAAAAAAATTTTAATTATCCAATTCATTTTCAGGTGTTTTTAAGCAAGCGGACGGTGCAAACTTCATTTTTAGGGTGGAACTCCGCTTTAAGTGTAGCACTAGTGGAAACGTAGCCACTAGGCTAGAGTGCGACTTTGAGTGCAGCCTTGATCCAATTTTACGCTCTCTGGATCCAAGTCTCATCAAAAGTTGAAATCAATGGGCTATGACTTGTTATGCAACTTTGTGTGTCCAGGGGCGCATGACAAGTCACACTAGTGGAAATGGTGCTTTAGTCTATGTTTCTACTATTGCGATTTAGAGTGCAACTTTGATCCAACTCGCACAGATGGGAACGTGTGCCTTTGAATAAATCAATGGGCTGGGACTTGTCATGTGACTTTGAGTGTTTAAAGTCGCATGACAAGTCACACTAGTGGAGCTCTAGTCTACGTTTCCACTATTGCGATTTAGAGTACGACTTTGATGCGAATTTGATCCAACGTTACACTCTCTGGATCAAAGTCGCATCAAAAGTTGCATCAAAGTAGTAAAGGTACCCTTTCAAGGGCGCTGATTTTTAAAGTTGCATAGATGGGAGTGAGTGCCATTGACTAGTCGCACTAGTGGAAATGTAGACTTATGCCCCGTACACACGTGCAGATTATCTGAAGACTTTTGTCTGCAGATTTACCAAAACCATATAATATGAGGTCAAACCTAAACACTTTCAATTTGTATGCAATCCGGCAGGCCCTTGCACTACATAGAAAAGGTAAGTCTGCAGACAAAAGTCTTCAGATAATCTGCACGTGTGTATGGGGCATAAGTGTAGTTGCCTGTATTCTGATCATTGTAGACTGTGAGCTGAGTCCCCAGAGCACTTCCAGCTATACTGACAGTCCAGCTGCCTTCTCCTATGGTAGTCTTCATTCAAAGCCCAGCACAGTTATACTGTATATGTGCAAAACAGGGATTTTTATTTTTTTTTTCCCATTTTTGACACATAAGGCTGAACTCCGCTCAGATTAATGATTGCAGAGGAGAATTTAAGGTATTAGGCTGTACTTCTGCTTTAAAGTAGCGCAGTGCCGAATAGCAAAAAATGGCCTGGTCATAGAGGCGTAAGTGGTTAAGATGGGCTTGTCTAACAAAATAAAATCAATATCCTCTCACTGCCTTTTGTGTCTGAGACCAGAAGTGTAAAGAAATCTCCCCAATGGGGACAAACAGCAATAAAAAAAGATCATGATCATTCCTCATGTTACCCAAAAGGGATTTCCCAGAGAGTTGTATGTTGTATATCTGCTTCAGCTGTCTGCTGCATGATCCAGGAGTTTTGCACAGTGGCCACACACATCAATGCTAAATCTTTATACAGCGGTCAGTTGGGTTAGAAGTTCACATTTCTGTGCACCATAGATTATTTATACATTATGTATACAGTGGTGTAAGCAATGTTCATATTTGTCGTATGTGTGAGACCTTTATCCTTCTAATAAACACGTCTGTGAAGAATGCAGATCCGGTTTGACAGACCTTTCTGTTCCTCTCTCTGATGGATTGTTATTAAAGTGTATAGTAACGATAAATCATTCTTGTTTGTTCCCTTTGCCATGTTAAATATACAATTGAAAGCTTTTCATTATATCTGCATAAAAAAAATAAAAAATACATATTAATTGTGTGAAAAATCAGATGAGCTTGTAATTTCCTGTGCATTCTACCTCTGCTGCACTGAAATCTCAAACAGTGTTATCAGTCCCGGCCAGTTTACTTCTATGAACTGCAGAACACATCCCACTATAATATGGGGTAAGTAGTGGGGGAGGTGTTTTGTAGTATAAATATACTTCAAACAAATATCTTTCCATACTAGGGCAGCATATACCCCCCCCCCCCCAAAAAAAAAAGGCCTACCCTGAAAAAAAGGCCTTGCGTTATTTTTGGGGATGGGTGCAATATAAGCCCTACACTGAAAATAAGCCCTAGGTAAAGTCGTCGTAAAAACATGAAATCTGTTTTGTAAAAAGATTATATAATGTGCAGTGTGTTTCCTTTTGTAAATTTCTTGTGGAAAATATCTTATTTATAGTGCCGCTGGGCGCTCACGTGACCCGCTGGAGATCTTCTCCTCTCCTACCGGCTGATGTCAGAGGTACCCTCCCTCTGCAGTGCTCAGAGCAGGGAAGGTTTTTTAGTACATAGAGAGGGGTAAACATCACAGCACAAGCACTGTGCTGTCTATGATGCTTTAAATGATCAGGATTTTTTTATGGTTTTTTTTTTTAGGGTTACAACCAATTTAGGATTGTGATGATGACATGACTGTATTTGAATGAATGTAGATTATTATACATACCGTAAATAAATAAAACTTCCCTTGAAAATAAGCCCTAGTGTGTTTTTTTGCAGCCAAAATGAATAAAGGACCCATCTTATTTTCGGGGAAACATGGTACAAATGACTGAGCTAGTATGGAATGTTTACTGATAAAATACATAAGGAATTGACCTGAATCACACTGGTGTTTGTGTGAACAAAATGCTTACTTTTTACAAGGATTTTTTTTTTTTTTAATTCTGATAAATAAAATCTTTATTGATGATGATGAGTCCTATTACTTAGTTATGTTTATCATTTATGATTTTATTATTTTTATTTTATTTCAGGTACTTGTATAGCGCTGTTAATTTACGCAGTGCTTTACATATACATTGCACATTCACATCAGTCCCTGCCCTCAAGGAGCTTACAATCTAAGGTCCCTAACTCGCATACATACACAGTAGGCTCACACGATACTAAACTCACATTTCAGTGTGAGTTCGGGGGGGGGGGGGGTGATTTGAAAGACATCTGTGCAGGTTCATGCACAGATGTTTATTGAAATCGCCCCCCGAAAAGTAGTGCAGGAACTACTTTCGGAAATCAGTGTGGTGTTGCAAAGTCAGTTTTGCATTGATTGCGACAGTGCCGTTGCCGGCAGTAGGCTGCGATTTGGCATGCGATTTGACATGTCAATTTGCACCGATGTGAAAGGGGGCTCATTGGTATTTGTTACCAGCTCGGCTTGTTTAGCTAGATTAAAGTCTGGTAAAATCAAGCAGTTGTACACAGTTAGTCTGATTGATTTACAAAAGGCTATTAAATAGATTGTTCTCTTTGCAAGGGATGTTGCACTTTGCAAGGAAATTTCTCTCCTTATAAGGTGAAGCTCTGCTAATTTTCATCATCCAATCATGTGCATGCAGAAATTATTATTTTTTTTTCTTTGTGCATGAAATTACATTTATTCCTTAGGCTCACGGGCAAATTCCCTTGCAAAGTGCAACGTCCCTTGTAACGTGAACAGCTTACTTGCCTTTAGTAAATTAACTCTATTGCTTATCATAAAACTTGTCCAGTTTGTGCTGATTCTATGATAAATAAGATCATTCACAAGTGTAATTATATGCAGGCATCCCATATAACCTCTTCCTTGAGCTTTTCTATGAAAGGCTCCTTTTACATGATCCGCTGTCCGGTGCGGACCGTTCTCTGCTCAGCGGGGATCGATCCGCAGATCCCCGGTGAGCAGGCGGATGACAGCTC
This sequence comes from Pelophylax lessonae, assembly GCF_965119305.1. Taxonomy (NCBI): domain Eukaryota; kingdom Metazoa; phylum Chordata; class Amphibia; order Anura; family Ranidae; genus Pelophylax; species Pelophylax lessonae. Next base: position 391,766,290 of record NC_138770.1, read on the forward strand.
CGTCTCCACTGTGTGTGCGGAGACGGAGGTGTCAGAGCCCCGCTGGTCTCTATGGGGAATCAGATGAGAGCGGACCACCTGTCCGCTCTCATCCGATCCCATCCAATCCGATCCCCTGGATGGATAGAAAATAGGGTTTTCATCCGTCCGGATTTCACGGACAGGATCTAATCGGATGGCAGCGGGTGTCAGCGTAAATGTCTCCGCTGACATCCACTGCCCCATAGGGATGCAGGGAGGATCCAATAAGATCCGCCCTAAAAAACTGACAGGCGGCTCTGATCGGATCGTTCATGTGAAATGACCCTAAGGCTGCTGTTGTAGTCAAGTTAGGAGGCAATTCTTACTAGGGCACCTGTGAATGGAGCAGCTGGGCAGAAAAGGGCAAGATAAGGCCCCTTTCACAAATACGGACCGTTTATTTCATCAGTCCAGTCACATCAAAAAGGGTCAGTTTTTCATCCGTTTTCTGTCCATTTTTCGTCCATTTTTTTACATCCACTATCAATGCATAAACGGACCGTTAGCCAGTTTACATCCATTTTTTGTCCGATCGTTTTTTTTTTTTTTTAACGAAAGAAAAATAGGGCTTTCATCTGTTAAAAAAAACGGATATTGACTGAAGCAGATGAAAACGGATGATCATCCGTTGTCATCCATTTTTCCATAGAATGCATTGATGTCCGTTTTTCATCCGTCAACAGAGGGATTAAAAATGGACAAACGGGTCCGTATGTGTGAAAGGGGCCTAAGGCCTCATGCACACTGGACGTTATCAAAACGTCAGAAGAAAGCTGGAGCTATAGAAGTTTTTCAGCTATAGCGTTTTTTAGCAAAACTATACTCCCACAAAAGCTTATGGCTCAAAAACGTTGATAAACGCCAAATAGCTGCCTTTTGCATTATTTTTTGGCATTTTTAAGAGTTTTTAAGCTTTTATCAGAGTTAGAGCGTTTTACAGCTGAAAAACTCCTCTACTAGTTCTGGGTTTTTTTTTTTTTTTTTAGCCAGAAAACGTCCCTGCAAAAAACTGCTGTTAACAGCCTATGTGTGCATGCTGGAGAGTTTACTGGCTGCAAAAAAAAAACGTCTGATGCCAAAACAGCAGCTGAAAAAACGTCCAGTGTGCGTGAGGCCTAACAAGGCACACTTGATCAGTGCCTGTCACAGCCCCTCTATTAACCTCTTTTTCACCGGTGGGGGCATCAGTGGAGTAAGACTTCGACAAAAGGAGGACATAGTAGCACAAGGGACACATCTCACTGGAGGTAAGTAATGTCCCTTATGCTGATTTTTTTTATTGTATCGTTGTTGTTATTTAGGGATTCATTACTGGGAGGGAAGAATTCTATTTTTCTCTTACGTCCTCCGACAGTCGCCACCTCCTCTAAGTCATCACAATTGGGTATTGTCCACCTATCCGTAGGAATAGCTAGGCATATAGACTTAGTCAAAAGACAAAAGGCATTAGCATGTACACACCCACGGGGGCTGTCCCATCTGGTCAATACCCCCCCCTGCATCACCACTCCCAACTTAGTTTTAGTTTGCCTAGCATCAGGAATAGTTCAGGCTCCCTTGTGCTGGGGCTTCAGTCTCAGCCTTCCTAAATCTTTTATTTGTTTTTCTTTTAAATGTCAGTTTTTTTCTCTCACTTTACTAGCTGTTTATTTTTGTCAGCTTTAGTGTTAGTTTATTCTTCGGATGAAGATGGATCATGCGGTGCTGGGATTCGGACTGGCCGCCCTGGTTCTCCAGGGCACAGAGGGTCAGATGGACCCCCAGCCCGCCATCGAGCATTCAGCTATGGTTCGCCCTGGCATTAAGAACGACCCATCCCTGTTCGCTGCAGGGATGCAGCCGTGAGGTGGCTACCTCACAGGACTCGTCTGCGATACTGCAGCGCCATGTCCCTGGCTCACGGCACTCCCTGTCAGATGAGGACAGAGGTTTATCCGTGCATAGAGGCTCCCCCACGCCATCGGGTACAGGTAAGTACTTTTCCATGTGGGGCCTCTGGCTGGGGTGGCAGTCTGTGTTGCTGTGTGTCCCCATGTCTGTGCCTCTGTGACTCCCTGTGCGATCCCTGCGGGGTTCGCTTTGTGCAGATCTGTATGTTTTTGCTGGGGGTCCCTGTCCCTGTGTCACCTTAGGTGCATGTTTGGGGGTACAGACTTGAGTGTTGTGCGGCGACCGCTGCGGGGGTATGTTTGCGCGGTCCGCCATGCTTTTTACTGCACATGGATATGGCCCCTCTGGGGCGAGTATACAGATCGTTTTGGCGCCCTCCGCCGCCATTTTGTGGGCTGTAGAACAATCGGTTCGGCCGCATGTCGGCGGCCATCTTAGTGTAGCCTCCAATGCATTTCCTATGGGCAGCCATTTTCCCTGAGGTCTGGCTTGTAGCCAGCCCCTTCCAGCAGCATTTCCTTTTCCTCTCAGGCAGCAAGGACACAGGTAGCAACGCTCTGCGGGCTCTGCAGTGTATCTCTCTGTCTTCTTCTGTATACTGCTTCTGGCTCAGTTTTCTTTCTCCTTTTGAGAGTCTTCATAACTGTGACAGTAGCGGTGGGCTGCGCACTCCGCAGCGCTATTTAAGGGGACAGTACACTATTTTTATGCACTGTAATTTTTTCTTATCTTGAGCCATGGATTCTCAGGAAAGCAAGTTTCCTCCAGCTTTAGTGGGGGGCCCCAGTTCTCCTGTGGCTCCGCTGCGACCTGATCTGGCTGCTGTGGTTGCGACTTTAGTGGCAAATATGGAAATGCTGATGTCTGAACGGGCTGCGAGAAAACAGCCAAGGCTGTCTCTCTCTTCTGATTCAGATGGGGATATGGCTGCTGCTGCTGCTGCGGGCGTGCCTTTTTCAGAGTCCCGCTCATCCCTGGACCCCCCGGGGTCTGAGGGGGAGGCTGAAATTGAGGGTGTTGACACATCCTCCCCAGGGTCACCTGAAGAACGGGCGACCATGGATGAGTTGATTGTTTCTGTGAAGGAAACCTTGCATTTAGAGGATGAGCCCACTCCTCCGGGCGTTGTGTCCTCTTTTGGGACGCACAGGACCCGCAAGTCTGCGCAGGGTTTTCCCTGCCAGCTGAATTTCATTACACTGTTAATGAAATGTGGCGCACGTTAAAACGTCCATTCGTGGTGCCTAGTCGGTTCAAATTGCTTTATCCTTTTGCGCCGGCTACGGAATCGCGATGGTGTGTGCCTCCACAGGTAGATCACACTGTGGCCGTGCTGAACAAGGCTACCTTGGTTCCTACTGAGGATACTGCGGTTTTCCAGGATCCCACGGACCGGCGGTTGGAGTCTCTAGCTCGCCATTCCTATACGGTGGCGGGTTCGTTGCTCAAACCCGTTTTCGCGTCCGTTATGGTGGCTCAGGCGGTAGCTGATTGGATCAAGGTGCTTCGAAGCACCCTAGTGTCTGATGACGTGCCGCCTGCACGACTGGAAATGGTGGACCAGATCCACCAGGGAGTCATGTATTTGTGTGATGCAGCCTTAAATGAGGCCCCCTTGGTGGCTCGCCTCTCGAGTGTCGCGGTGCTGAACCGGCGACTGATATGGCTGAAGAGCTGGTCGGCCGCCCAGTCCTCACGGAAAACAGTTGCTGATTTTCCCTATGCTGGCTCTCGCCTTTTTGGCGAGGCGTAGGATACCCTGGTGAAAGGCGTCACGGGGGGCAAGAGCACTATGCTGCCCCAGAACCCGAAGAATAAGTCTTTCCGAGGCAAGCGGGGTTCTGCGCCTAGATCCAATCAGGGGTCCTTTCGTGCCTTTCGGAACCAATCCAAGGGCAAGCCCTTCAAAGGCCCAGAGCAACCAGAAGAAGCCCTGGGCGGGTAAGCAGAAGGCCGGCAATGCCGGCTCGGCGGGACAATCCGCCTCTGCCTGAAGGGGCGCCCTCACCCATTTCAGGGGTGGGGGGACGTTTGCGCGGTTTCCTCCAACCTTGGCTGCTCCAGATATCGGACAGGTGGGTCCAGGAAATCGTTCGATCAGGATACAAGATCGAATTCCTTTCCAGGCAGGCGGACAGATTCTTTCCCTCCAATCTCCATCTGCTTCCGGGGCGTCTGCAGGATTTGCATCGGGCGGTGCAGGACCTGCTTGCTCAGGGAGTGATTGTCCCGGTGCCTCATCGGGACAGGTTTCGGGGGTTTTATTCGAATCTGTTCACTGTGCCCAGGAAGGAGGGCAAAGTGCGTCCTATTCTGGACCTGAAATCGCTGAACCGCTTTGTGCGTGTTCGAAAGTTTCGAATGGAGTCTGTCCGTTCGGTTGTGGCCTCCTTGAGTCCGGGAGAATTCCTGGCTTCGATAGATCTAAAGGATGCGTACCTGCACATCCCCATTTTCGAGGGTCATCAGCGGTACCTTCGGTTTGCTATCGCAGAGGACCACTACCAGTTTGTGGGTTACCTTTTGGTCTCGCTTCGGCACCAAGGGTGTTTACCAAGGTGTTGACACCGGTCCTGGGCCTGCTTCGGGCCCAGGGCATTGCGGTCTTGGGGTACCTGGACGATCTGCTTCTGAGATCGAGGGCCAGCCAGGACCATCAACGTTCAGAAATCAGCGTTGTCTCCGTCACTTCGCCTTCCCTACCTGGGAATGGTTCTGGACTCTGCTCAGGCAAAGGTGTTCTTGCCGGAGGACAAGCTCCGGACTTTGCGGGACGAACTCAGGTCCCTCAGGGACAATCCGTCCTCGTCACTCAGGACCTGCATGCGGGGCCTGGGACTGATGGTGTCGGCCTTCGAGGCGATTCCCTTTGCCCAGTTCCACACGCGGGCTCTCCAGACGGAGATCCTGGCCAGGTGGGACAGACTTCCTCAGTCCTTGGATCTGGATGTCTCCTTGAGTCGCCAGACCAGATTGGCTCTTCTGTGGTGGATTCAGTCCCCGGCGGTGGCAGAAGGCAAGTCCTTCCGCCCGGTGGTGTGGACAGTGGTTACCACGGACGCCAGCCTGTCGGGCTGGGGTGGAGTCCTGGGCAACCTGTCTGCCCAGGGCACTTGGTCGGAGGAGGAATCCTCCCTCCCGATAAATGTGCTGGAACTACGAGCGATAAAACTCTGTCTCTTCCAGTGGTCGGACCGTCTCCAGGGCCTGCCTGTTCGCGTACAGATGGACAATGCTACCGCGGTGGCTTACATCAACCACCAGGGGGGCACCGGGAGTGCTCGAGCGGCCCGGGAGGTGACCGATATTCTGTCTTGGGCCGAGACTCATGTCCCGGCGATCTCGGCAGTTCACATTCCAGGTGTGGACAATTGGCAGGCCGACTATCTGAGCCGCCAGACCCTGGACCAGGGGGAATGGTCCCTTCACCCGGAGGTTTTTCAGATGCTGTGTGCAAAATGGGGATCTCCAGATGTGGATCTGTTCGCATCCCGGCTAAACCGAAAGGTGGAAAGCTTCGTGGCAAGAACGCGCGATCCGTTGGCGGACGCCTCGGATGCGTTGGTGGCCCCTTGGCATCAGTATCGTCTGATGTACGCCTTTCCTCCGATTCAGTTGCTATCCCGGTTCCTTCGCAGATTGGCCTCGGAACCGCACATGGTGATTCTGGTGGCACCGGACTGACCTCGCCGGTCCTGGTACACCAACGTTGTTCATCTGGCAGTGGCGCCTTCGTGGCGTCTGCCTCTGCGGGAAGATCTTCTGTCTCAAGGTCCGATTTTCCATCCTGCTTTACAGTCCCTGGCTTTAACGGCCTGGCTGTTGAGACCCAGGTCTTGAAGGACAAGGGTCTATCCTCTGAGGTTATCCCTACCTTGATCAAGGCTAGTAAATCTTCCTCTGGTAAGATCTATTACCGTACCTGGAAAGCCTACTTCACCTGGTGTGAGTCCAGGGGGTTTTCCCCTCGTTCTTACTCGGTGTCGAGAATCTTGGCTTTCCTCCAGTCTGGAGTGGATCAGCGCCTGGCGCTGGCCACAATAAAGGGCCAGGTGTCAGCACTGGCGGTCCTTTTCCAAAACCCTGTGGCGTCTCATTCTTTGGTGCGCACATTCATTCAAGGTGTGCGACATTTGGCTCCTCCCAGGAAGGAGCCTTTACCTCCATGGGACTTGAACTTGGTTCTGTCCGCATTACAGCGTGCTCCCTTTGAAAATATCAGGGAGATATCGTTGCCTCTGCTGTCGAAGAAGGTTGCTTTTCTTGTGGCGATCACTTCGGCTCGCAGAGTGTCGGAGCTGGCGGCGTTGTCTTGCTGCTCCCCTTACTTGATAATTCACAGGGATAAGGTGGTTTTGCGACCACCCCCATCCTTCCTTCCCAAGATGATCTCTGATTATCACCTTAATGAGGACATTGTCCTGCCTTCGCTTTGTACGAAGCCTAAACATCCAAAGGAGATTGCCTTGCATTCCTTGGATGTTGTCAGGGCGATCAGGGTTTACCTGTCGTCTACGGAGTCCTTTCGGAAGACGGATTCCCTCTTTGTCCTTCCTGAGGGACCTCGTAAGGGAATGGCTGCGTCCGCAGCGACTATTGCCAAATGGATCAGACAGACCATTGAACAGGCTTACGCCTTGAAGGAACGGGTTCCGCCCTTCCCTGTTAAGGCGCACTCTACCAGGTCTTTGAGTACTTCCTGGGCCTATTAGCATCGGGCCTCGTGGCCCAGGTGTGCAGGGCGGCGACTTGGTCGTCGGTGCACACCTTTACCAAGTTCTACAAAGTAGATGTTCTGGCATCAGCTGATGCTTCTTTTGGCCGCAAAGTTCTCAGTGCGGCTGTGCCATGATGGACCCTTGATTTTTTTCTCTGGGTCCCTGGCTGTGGGCATTTGCTTTCCTGGGCTGTTGCTCCTGTTGAGCTTTGTTTTTTTGCTGTTGCCCAGTTGGTTCTTACAGTGCATGTAAGATTCCTTTCTCTGATGTGGGTCCTGCGTTGCCTTTTCTACGGTTGTGTCTCCCACCCCTCATGTCTATACTGCTTTGGGACATCCCAATTGTGATGACTTAGAGGAGGCGGCGACTGTCGGAGGACGTAAGAGAAAACTGAATTTTTGTAAAATCTTACCTGTAAAATTCCTTTCTCTGAGTCCTCCGACAGTCGCCGCCCCCGCCCCTCTTTTTGGGGTACTTATTACCTACTGCTATGCTACCAAACTGAGTTGGGAGTGATTATGCAGGGGGGGTATTGACCAGATGGGACAGCCCCCGTGGGTGTGTACATGCTAATGTCTTTTGACTAAGTCTATATGCCTAGCTATTCCTACGGATAGGTGGACAATACCCAATTGTGATGACTTAGAGGAGGCGGCGACTGTCGGAGGACTCAGAGAAAGGAATTTTACAGGTAAGATTTTACAAAAATTCCGTTATTTTTATGAAAGGTTTTATATACTGTATATCTATATATAAACATATAATCTTTTTTTTTTTGTAACCTTTATATTGCACTTTTCTTGATGGGGGGGCCTTAAACTGAGCAGTGGAAACCCGATCCAGACTCCCCCATGCAGCTGTCAGCCTGCAATAGATCACTATAGCAGTAATGGCCAACAGCTGCAACAGCTCTGCCTAATGCTGGCCATACATTATATGAAAAATCGGCCAAAATTCGGTCATTTGGATAGTTCTTCTGTATTTCAGCCAGTTAATGGGCACAAATCGGTAATCGGTTGTGACGTTTTTAAACTGAAAAAACGAAGGACAAATTTGGAAATTTTCTGCCAAACGAACGATAAATTGAAAGCTTAATGTGTTTCTTGTCCAAATTGTTTGCACTAGGTATATGTTAAAAAAAAAGAACAAAAAAACCTGATTCTTTTATGTCTATTGAACGATTTATCGGTCATCACATGATGGCACGATCGTTTGCTCTCACGGCCGAGTGTTTGTTTTTCGAAAATGAGTTTGAATGGTTTTTCGTATAGTGTATGGCCAGCATTAGTCTCTGTACTAACAGGAAGTGCCGTGTTGTCAATACACTCACCACTCAACTCAGTGTTACCCTAAAAGAGGTGGATTGTGACTCGTTGCAACATTGTTGCACTAAGGTGGCTAAGCGCTTCTTGATGTTCCATTTCTCCTAGAAGTCGTACCTCTTGAATGACCTACAGTGCACACTATACCTGTGTAGCACCCTCCAAGGTAGGTGCTAGAAAAACACATTTGGTGGCTCTGTTCTGGTTATCAGGAGAGCCAGATTTGTTAGTTTAGCCAGTCACATGTTTCCAGGTGTGATTTATTGGGTCTAAGGGAATCTCCCCACTGTATCCAATAAGGGAGCTTGTTGGACAGTGGAGGAAACCTAACCAATAGTGCACAAGGGTTTATGGCTGTCCCAGTGGGTGGGCATTGCTGCAGTGCATCCTGGCATTGGTTATAAATCTGGAGGGAACATGTGACAGGGTGTCTTTTGGTGGAAACAAAGTCCTGGACAGCTGTCACTCCTCCTGCTGATGTGAGGAAGGTGGTTCAGGCAGTCGGCCTATGGAACCAGGTGTGGAGCTGGGCTGCAGAGGATCCAGTGTGCTGACCAGTGGAGCTGTTGGGCAGAAGACTTTGGGAAAAACAGTATTGTGAGTACTAAGGGATCTGCTCAAGGGTCTGCCTAGGAAAGGAGACCACTCCAGAGAAGTCAGGGGATCAAGGAGCCAGCTCACACAGATTGTTACAGGAAATGGGGTGCCAATTACTTAACCCTGAAGATTAGGGACAAAGGGGGTGCCAGGAAGGGCCCTGAAGTTGTTCAGCAGTACAGTCTACCTCAGAGTACAGCTTAACTCAGGATACAGTTTACCTCAGGAAGCTTTATCACTTCATTCACAGCCAAGGGCAAAGTGAAGAAACGGCCTATCCGTGACTAGATCTATTCAGTGTTACTCAGCGTCATACAGCGTTAATCAGCGTAATTCAGCTCTATTCAAGTTGTCCCAGCCTATTGTGCATAGTTCTTTAAGTTGGAGTATCCCACTCATTCCCTTCTCCTATCAAAGTTCCAAATAAAACCTAAAAACCAAAGATACTGGACTGCTTCTTGTCTGAGGTAAACCACTTGGGAAAATGCCAGACTGTTCTGTTGTTGCTAATGGTAACCCAGGGGAACCCACACACAGCAGCTCCCATGGGAGTAGTGCTACACTTGCTTCTAAACTACAGGCAGTTATTAAAAATAACAGTCAAAGTAGTATATAGGCAAAAACATTTTTTTTTTCCATTCTTGGATAGAGTAAGGGAGGGTTATAAACCTGGTCAGATTTATTTTCACCATTTGTGTCCCGTTGCGGAGAATTCCCTACACTTCCTGTCCCATAGCCAAACAGGAAGTAAAGGGAAATCCCTGCAAAAATAGGGGACCCCCAGATCACCAGGACTAGTGTCCCCATTGGAAGATTTCCTCTTATTACTTTTCTGGGGACAACCCCACATTTGGGATCTTCTTTTACTTTCATTTTCAATGATCATGGTAAATAGGACAAATAGAGAGGGAATCTCCCTAATGGAGACACAGACAGCAATAAAAACCTGTCAGATGTTCTAATCCTTCTCTACTCTATCCCAAAAAAAAGTTTTGCCTTTAGTTATACTTTAACGCAGGTATGCATTTGTTTTACATAGGGAATGGTTAAAACCCATGCCAGTTTGGGAGATAATTTCTGTACTTCCCGTCTCTAGGAAAAACAGAAGAAATCGATCAAATAGTGAAAGTTCTCTCTTAGTTGCCATCGGAATATACCCCTTTATTTTGGTTCCATTGACCACTCAACATTTTTGATTTTCCGACACTTTCAGTCCAGAGACACATCAGTAAAAATTGAACAGGAAAACTAACCCCCGACCACCTATAAACTAAAACCAGAAAAAAAAAAGAAACACTTTAATGCTGAACTTCAGGCATCGTATTCTCATCACTGCCTCCGACCCTCTAACCCGTCCTTCCAGGAGTATATTTTTTATTACCTGGTAAAGTCAGTTATACCCACCTGAGTCGCTGCCTACAGGTCCTTTTGCCAATGCCAATTTCGCCTTCAGGTACCGCTAGTGCATCACAGCACCTTAAGCTTCTCTGGCCAGTCCCCTTTTTTCCCCTTGGTCTGACATCCATCCTTTTCTGTATTCTGAGAGCACTCCTACACTGGCCAGCAAATGGGAATTATCCATGTCACATGACCGTGACATGGACACCCGGAAGAAGGACCATTCCAGGGAAAAAAAAGAGGATGCAGCGCTGGATTATCATCAGTTTAAGGTAAGTGAAAAAGAGGATTTAGATCTGGTTTTGGGTAACTTTGATAAAGTCCGGAGGGATGGAATGTGTCCGGTGGGCAGGGCTATGACATCATCATGCCAGGCAGATCTTTGCTGTCACTCAAGTGCTTCCTGGAAGCTAACATCACTACAGACTGAGAGATATGACCAGCTATTCATACTGATGTAAATGTGGGTGAAATATTTGATTGTTTTTAATAAAGAATAAGCAGTTTTCACTATGAAATTTCTTCTTGTCTGTGCATACACTTTTTGAAACTGGAGGCAAGTCAAGACCTGTGAACGTTTACTTAAAGTGACTGTAGACTTGAGTGGAAAGATATGTTTTGGACTTGATGTTAAATACATTGTATTACATGACTTTTGTACACGCATGATTTGAAGCGCTCTTTATTTTTAACACATGGCCCGGTGCACTTTATTATAGGAAGGTATTGCAGAATTTTTTTTATATAATATTTATATTGTTTCAGGTATTCACTATTAATACGGGAATTTGTTATTCTGGGAGTCCTGAAAGTTGGAGTCTTCACTAATTTGCATTCTGTCATACTTCTGTTTTAACAAGACTGTATGTTAACAAAGGGAAACATGCAAAAGTGGGAATACGTGAGAGGAGGGACTGGAGAGGACACATACACTATATTGTCAAAAGTATTGGATTGCCTGCCTTCACACACACATGAAATGGCATCCCAGTCTCAGTCTGTAGGGTTCAATATTGAGTTGGCCCAACCTTTGCAGCTGTAACAGCTTCAACTCTTCTGAGAAGGCTGTCTGGAAGGTTTACCAGTGTGTCTGTGGGAATGTTTGGCCACTCCTGCAGGAGCGCATTTATGAGGTCAGGCACTGATGTGGACAAGAAGGCCTGGCTCGCAGTCTCCACTCTAATTCATCCCAAAGGTGTTCTATCGGGTTGAGGTTGAGGTCAAGACTAAGTGCAGGCCAGTGAAGTTCCACCACCCGAAACTCGCCCATCCATGTCTTTATGGACCATGCTTTGTGCACTGGTCTGCAGTCATGTTGGAACAGGAAGGGGCCATCCCGAAACTGTTCCCACGAAGTTGGGAGCATGAAATTGTCCAAAATGTCTTGGCGTGCTGACACCCTAAGAGTTTCCTTCACTGGAACTTAGGAGCCAAGCCCAACCCCTGAAAAACAACCCCACACCATAATCCCCCCTCCACCAAATGATTTGGACCAGTGCACAAAGCAAGGTCCATAAAGACATGGAAGAGCGAGTTCGGGGTGAAGGAAGTTGACTGGCCTGCATATCGTCCTGACCTTAACCTGAAAGGACACCTTTGAGATGAATTAGAGCGGAGACTACAAGTCAGGCCTTCTTGTCAACATCCGTGCCGGACCTCACAAATGCGCTTCTGGAAGAATGGTCAAACAGTCCCATAGACACACTCTTAAACCTTGCTGACAGCTTTTCCAGAAGAGTTGAAGCTGTTATAGCTACAAAGGGTTGGCCAACTCAATATTGAACCCTGCGGACTACAGATGGATACCCACTATACAATTGTCTTTAGATTTTTTCCTTTAGATTTACCAAAACCATATAATATGAGGTCAGACATAAACACTTTCAGTTTGTATGCAATCAGACAGGCCCTTGCACTATATAGTTGAAGGTAAATCTAAAGGAAATCTAACAACAAAAGTTGGATAGTGTGTACTGTGATGCCCTTAAAAATCATATGCGTGTAAAGGCAGATGTCCCAATACTTTTGGTAATATAGTTTATGTAGAGAGGGAGGTTAGCTAGGGATATGCAACTGTCTCAAGAATTAGGCATAATGAACTGTTAAACATGCTGGCACAACAATAAAGCAAAGATTTGATAGAGATAAATGTAAAAATAAGTTTAAAATGGCTATAGTAGTAATATCCGGCTCAGAAAAAGTATTAGCTCTTTGTCTATATTCTGTGTGCAGAAAAGTATATGTAATGTGTTAACTTTTAAAAAAGATCCTTTGCATGGGAGACTGTAATTTAGGGGTAATTTTGTGGGTATAAAAATTGTGGAATGTGTGCACAGTGTATACAGCAATGCAGCTTAGTTTCCATTTAAGCCACTCTACTCTTAGGCTGCATTCATAGTTGAGCGTAGCGTCTTTGAGCATTTTGGCATTTTTTTTTGCGCCTATTTATGCACGATTTTGGCATGTTTTATGTGCTACTTGTGTGTTTTTTATACAGCGTTTTTGTTTTGAGCTTTGGCGTTTTTTTTTTTCTTATTAGCCAATAGAGAAAACTTTCATCTGTTGCATCAATTTTTTTTTTAGGTTTTTTTTTCAGTTGGGATAAAGTTTTAGAATTAAGGTTAGGTTAGGAATATTTATTTATATATTATATTTGTTAGGGTGTTAATACTACTAATAATAATAATAAATGTAAAATAAATACATAAATAATACATTTAATAAATGAATGCTAGATAATAATGTATAAATAATTAACCCCTAACCTTAAGGCTACATTCACACCTGAGCGTAGCGTTTTTCGCGCGTTTTTTACCGCGATTTTACCGCGATTTTTGCGGCGTTTTTTACCGCGATTTTTACCGCGATTTTTGTGCAGGCGTTTTTAGATTCAATAGAGATCAATGGAAAACGCCTGTAATCTGCCCAAAAAGAAGCTCATGTACTTTTTTGAGCGTTGGGCGTTTTGTATACAGCTTCAAAACGCTCAGATGTGAACAGGGGCCATTGAAATGAATAGGATTTGTCTTGTTGGGCGTTTTGAGAGCTGATCCTAGAGCAGAAAAACGCCCCAAAAACGCCCCAAAACGCCTACATGTGAACGGAGCCTAACCCTTAAAAAAAAACATAATAATAATTTTTCAAATAAATTAAACACCCTAACACTAAATAAATGAATAATTAGTAGTAGTAGTAGTGATTTTTTTTTTTTTTTAGTTCCAGTTTGGGTGTTTATTTTATTATTAAAAATGATAAAAATAATTGATTTAATATTTTTTAAGGTTAGGGGTTAATTAATATTAAAATTAAGATTTACCCCATTCCTGACCAGGCACTATTTTGCGATTCTGCACTGCGTCACTTTAACGGACAATTGCGCGGTCGTGCAATGCTGTACCCAAACAAAATTTACGTTGCTTTTTCTCCCACAAATAGAGCTTTCTTTTGGTTATATTTGATCACCGGTGCGATTTTTTTTTTTTTTTTTTTTTTTAAAACAAAAAAATAGCAACAATTTTGAAAAAAAAAATATATTTTTTACATTCTGCTGTATGACATTCCCAAAAAGAAAAAAGAAAATCAAAATTTTTCAAAATTTTAGGCCAATTTGTTTTCTGCTACATATTTTTGGTAAGAAAAAAAAAAATAAGCGTATTTTGATTGGTTTGCGCAAAGGTTATCGCTTCTACTAACTTTTATGTCATTTTATTGTTTGTTTTTTTTTTACTAGTAATGGCAGCGATCGGACAGATCGGACTCCTTACTGACATTTTTGACACTTTTGGGGGTACCAGTGACATTATTACAGTAATCAGTGCTTAAAATATGCACTTTTACTGTAATAGTGCCATTGGCAGTGAATGGGGTTAACCCTGTGAGTGATCAAGGGGTTAAATGTGAGCCTAGGAGAGTGATTCTAACTGTAGGGGGCGTGGCTTCTCAAGATGACCATAGAGACATGTGATCCTATATAGTAGGATATAGCTCTGTGATCATCCCAGGGAGGAAGTTCGGCTGTGTTTACAACAGTTGACCGTTCTTCTCTCTCATTGGGGAGCGATCGCGGGTGTCAGGCAGCAATCGGAGCCACCTGACACACGCATCGGCTTCCCCGCGCGTGTGCGCCCCCTGGACTCCTGAGAGCGAGTGCCGTACATCTGCGGCGGGCGGTTGTATACTGGTTAATGTAATGTTTGGGGTTGTATAGCTCAAGTGTAGCACCCGCTAGTGAGTACAGTCCACACCAGAAATTATCATTTAAGGGCTTTTTGGCCCACTTTAATTAAATATAATTCCATGAAACAAAATCAAAGGCTTTCCCTCACAGCGGGTTTTCACCATCCACACAAAGTAATGGTAAATTCAGCCTCCTTGACATCACAGCCCCTCCCTCCCCCCCCCCCCCCCCCCTTATATCACAGTCCCGTTCTTCCATCAGTGTTCTCAGTCCCCCTCACATCACAGTCCCTTGCTTCATTTCACAGTTTTTCCTTTAGAGTGTTCTCAGGCCCCCTTCACATCACCCCCACCCTCTTCACAGCAGTGTACTGAATCCCCTTTACATAATACACCCCATTTATTCACTGCCCCTCTTTCAAATCATCACACACACAGCACTGCCTCCTTCACATCATAAATCTCCCTGCCCACAGTAGTGTGCTCTGCCATTTCACATCACCTCCCCCCAAAGCACTGCCCTCTCAAATCACTGCCCCCCTTACATCATCTGCCTCCCCAGCACTGCCCCCCCCTCCACATCACCCTCTTCCCCTTCACTCACACACACACAGCACAGCCCCCCTCCCCCACGGTAGTGTGATTTGCCCTCTTCACCTGCATCCCCTTCACATTACCTTTTCCCCCACAGCACTGCCCCCTTTACATCACAAATCCCCTGTCCCCCAGAAGTGTGCTCTGCACCATCTCGCATCATAACCCTGCCTCTTCACAGCTCTGCCCTCTGGACACCTGGTCTCCTTTCACACCACCCCCTCCTCCCTCCCCGTAGTGTCCTCTGCCCTTCACTATCCTACCTTAAACTGAGCGAAGGGTGGGAGGCAGGATGGTAATAAGCCAGGTGTGGGAGGCACAGCTCTGCATTGGGGAGAAGGGGCGGGTAATAAGCTGAGGTCAGGAGGCACCGCTCTGCATTGGGGGGAAGGGGCGGGTAATAAGCTGAGGTCAGGAGGCACCGCTCTGCATTGGGGAGAAGGGGCGGGTAATAAGCTGAGTTCAGGAGGCACCGCTCTGCATTGGGGAGAAGGGGCGGGTAATAAGCTGAGTTCAGGAGGCACCGCTCTGCATTGGGGGGGAAGGGGCGGGTAATAAGTTGAGGTCAGGAGGCACCACTCTGCATTGGACGGGAGCGGTAGCTGGCAGCTATTAACTTTCCAGCTTAAACAGCAGGTGATTGGTGGCTAGAATGCAGGGTGGTCCTAGCCACCAATCACTTGCTGATTACTATGAAATGTTAACAGCTGGTAACTCCCGCTCCTGTCCAATGCAGAGCTGTGCCTCCTGAACTCAGCTTATTACTTGAACTCAGCTTATTACCCCCCCCCCCCCCCCCAATGCAGAGCTGTGCATCCTGCACCTGGCTTATTACCATCCTGCTTTCCGACATGCAGAGAATGACAGCGGTCAAATCTGGGGAATAGAAGCGGCTTCTAAATTGCACGGGTCCAGATGGAACAGTGGCTTGGTGTGGATCTGGACCGCAGTCTGCCAATTAATGAGGGCTGCTGTAGGTGTGTGTGTGTGTATGTATGTATGTATGTGTATATATATATATATATATATATATATATATATATATATATATATATATATATATATATATATATATATATATATATATATATATATATATATATATATAAATAAATAATATATACACACACAGGCACACACATTTTATTTTGGATGTTTTTCTGTTAAGAGACACACACCCAGAGTAAAAATTTCTTTACTAGCATGCCAAAACTTAAATTTTTCTAGTAAGTTTGAAATAATGCATGCACAAGGTAGTTTTCCAGCATTCCTCATATAAATAATCCGGCTGTAATTTCTTTAGTATATGTACTGCATATCTCTATTTTTGTATCTGTCATGCGATGCAATAACCTGTTTTCCCAGTCTGTACAATTTAACACTATGCAGACAGATAATGGCATATAATGACAGGTTTCATTAGCTTTATTAGCCTAGCTTGACCATAGTACACTAATGCTATCTCTCCTCTTCATACCTTTTCTGTTGCTCCACATTTTGTAGGTATCTAAGTAGGCTACGATAGCATTGGAAGAAAGTCTGGGCTCAAATCCAAGCAGAATATATAGGGAAATAGAGGGGTGTAACCACATGTTAAAATTCATATTAAAATAATGTTCTCAGCTAACCCTGCACACATTTATACGCCCTTACTCACCTCCACCTATACAAAAAAAGTTTGTATTAAAAATTGCATTCATTAGCTTGTCTGAGTGTTCAGAAAAACGGGGCAGAGAGCTGAATTTACACTCTGCAGAGCTCAGTGAGGAGAGCTCTGAGACCTGATTGGAGGGAAGAAGGACACACCCCTTCACACAGCTCACAGGAACAGAGCTGAGGCTGTCAATCAGCTGAAGATCTCTCCCCTAACACCATTTTTTCTCCTGGTGTCAGGAAAATATGTCAGAAGTGATTCATGCTGATAGCAGAGGAATGAAACAGCGGACAGAAATGACACTTAGTGCTTTTAATTGAGACAAGCACACACTATAGAAGGATATGCTTAGTTCATATTTCATGTCTGTGGTTTATAACCCATGTAACCACTTGCCGACCAGCCTCCGTAGTTTTATTGCGGCAGGCCAGCTCTGTCCCACAAAACGCGAACGTGCCCGTTGGCCACAGAGGGAGGCAATCAGTGGGTACGGCACCCACGATCGCTCCCCATGGAGACAGAACGGTGGTTTGGCAATGTAAACACGGCAGATGGCTATTCTGTCAGTGATGAACACAGGGATCCTGTGTTCCTACTATTTAGGAACACAGGTCTCTGTGTTGATCCAGAAAGTCCATCCCCCACACAGTTAGAAAGCATCCCCTAGGGACAACCTTAACCCCTTGATCGCCCCTGGTGTTAACCCCTTCCCTGCCAGTGTCATTAGTACAGTAACAGGGCATATTTTTAGCACTTAATACTGTAGTAATGTCACTTGTCCCCCCACAAGTCTCAGATGTCCAATTTGTCCGCTGCAATGTTGCAGTCCCGCTAAAAATTCGCTGATCGCTGCCATTACTAGTATAAAAAAAAAGACAAATCTTTCCTCTAGTTTTTAGACGCAATCACTTTTGCGCAAACCAATCATTATACACTTATTGGGAATACATATTGGCTTAAAATGATGAAAAAGTTTGATTTTTTTAAATCTTTTTTTATTGGGAATGTTCTATAGCAGAAAGTTAAAAATATTGTTTTTTTTTTAGATTTTCAGTCTTTTTTTGTTTATAGCGCAAAAAATAAAAATTGCAGAGGTGATCAATTAACACCAAAAGAAAGCTCTATTTGTGGGAATAAAGGACATCAATTTTATTTGGGTATAGCGTCCCACGACCGCGCAACTGTCAATTAAAATAATCCAGTGCTATATCGCAAAAAATGGCCTGGTCATTAAGGGGGAAAAACCTTCCGGTCCTTAAGTGATTAAACTGGGTACACACAGAGTTATTTTTTCACTCAACTAGTTCAACAGAAGCAATAGTGATGCAGGGATCTCTTCCACTGAGACATTGTATTGTGACAGCAGGGGCTCCCCCTCACCAGAATACACTGATCAGCACTTACCTTGGCTGCAAGTGCTGACTGGTTTTCCAGCATGCCCATTTAGGCCCCTTTCACACAGGCGGACCGTTCAGATCCGCCTGTTCGTTTTTTGGCGGATCTGAACGGTCCCCCATGCATTCCTATGGGGCATCGGATGTCAGCGGAGACATGTCCGCTGACATCCGACCCAATCCGATCCGTCAAATCTGGACGGATGGAAACCCTATTTTCCATCTGTCCAGCGGTCCGTTCCCATCCGATTTCCCCCATAGAGATGCATGGGGAACTGACAGCTGTGTCTCCGCACACAGCGCGGAGACACAGCTGCCATCCTTCTGCTCAGCGGGGGATCGGCGGATCGATCCCCCGCTGAGAAAAGCGGAGTCCGTTTGATGGACACTGTGTGAAAGAGCCCTTACAAAAAAAATTTGAAGTCAAACAAACTAAAAAACTTTTAATTGTATCCAATTAGTGAGGCTCTTGCATTACATAGTTCAAGGTAAATCTAAAGGAAATCAAACAACAAAAGTTGTATGTGTATAGTGTGTATCCAGCTTAAGACTCCATGTCAGAATACAATATCTCAGAGGGGGACATCCCTGCACCAATATCACCTGTGTTGATGCGGGGATCTCTCAGTTTTTTTTTCATTGAATCTGCTGGTTGTGTGTGTATACCCAGTTTAATTCTAACAGAAAAAATGCCCAGAACCTAATATGTACAGGCACTTACATAGACATACTGTATGTATATTGCCAATATTCATCTCATGTACTTGAGAGCTGTAATATACCGCTTTTTGTGACTTTTAACTACAGGTAAGCCTATAATAAGGCTTACCTGTAGGTACAATTAATATCTCCTAAACCTGCAGGGGGGACCTTCAGAGTTCCTTGCCGGGAAGTGCCGGAAAATGACTCCCGCGTCTTGCGCAGGAGTGACGTCATCGCGGCTCCGGCCACTCACGGCGCTGGAGCCGCCGAACCCGGAAGAGACGCCGAGGGATCATGTCAGCTTCCACAGCGGTGTCCGGGGGTCCGTGTCGGGGCTTCGTTCTAAGGTAAGTATTTCATAATGAGCTAGTATGCAATGCATACTAGCTCATTATGCCTTTGTCTTGCAGGGTTTTTTTTTTTTTTTTTTAGTATACTACCGCTTTAAAGAGGAGTTCCAGGCTCCTTCAGAAAAAAATTTAAAGTCAGCAGCTACAAATACTGAAGCTGCTGTCTTTTTTAATATTAGGGCACCGTCCTATCCAGATTTTTCAGTCAGTGCTTGCGCCACCATCTTGACTAAGGGAAACCAGCTGTGAAGCCTTGTGGCTTCACAGCCTGTTTCCTGATGCGTGCTGCGATTTGTGAATGGGCCGCCTGTGGAAGAAAGAGGAGGGGGCCCAACTTCCGGCTCAGTTCGCTGCTGCAAACTGAACCGGAAGTTGGAGCAGGTATTTGCATCATTTAATTTACAGAACATGCCCACAACTTTGAAGATGTTTTTTTTTCTATTGTGAAGCAAACAACAAATAGGACAAAATAACAGAAAAAGTCAATGTGCATAACTATTAACCCCCCAAAGTCAATACTTTGTAGAGCCACCTTTTGTAGCAATCACAGCTCCAAGTCACTTTGGATAAGTCTCTATGAGCTTGCCACATCTTACCACTGGAATTTGTGCCCATTCCTCCTTGCAAAACTGCTCCAGCTCCTTCAAGTTGGATGGTTTGCGCTTGTGAACAGCAATCTTTAAGTCTGACCACAGATTTTCTATTGGATTGAGGTCTGGGCTTTGAGTAGGCTATTCCCCTTAAACCACTCATGTTTCCCCTTAAACCACTCAAGTGTTGCTTTAGCAGTGTGTTTGGGGTCATTGTCCTCCTCCTTTAAGGTGAACCTCTGTCCTAGTCTCAAATCACGCACAGAGTGGTACAGGTTTTGCTCAAGAATATCTCTATATTTAGCACCATCCATCTTTCCCTCAACTCTGACCAGTTTCCCAGTCCCAGCTGCTGAAAAACATCCCCACAGCATGATGCTGCCACCACCATGTTTCCCTGTGGGGATGGTGTTCTTTGGGTGATGTGATGTAATGTGTTGGGTTTGCCACAGACATTGCGTTTTTCTTTGATGGCCGAAAAGTTCAATTTTAGTCTCATCAGACCAGAGCACCTTTCTCCCACATGCCTTTCTGCAAACTAAAAACGTGCCATTTTGTTTTTTACTAAAAGTAATGGCTGTCTTCTGGCCACTCTGCCATAATGCCCTACTTTATGGAGTGCACGGCTTATTGTTATCCTATGTACAGATACTCCAGTCTCTGCTGTGGAACTCTGCAGCTCCTCCAGGGTTGCCTTAGGTCTCTGTGCTGCCTCTCTGATTAATGCCCTCCTTGCCTGGTCCATGAGTTTTGGTTGGCGGCCATCTCTTGGCAGGTTTGCTGTTGGGCCATGTTCTTTCCATTTGGTTATGATAGATTTGATGGTGCTCCTGGGGATCATCAAAGATTTTGATATTTTTTATAACCTAACCATGACTTGTACTTCTCAACAACATTGTCCCTTACTTGTTTGGAGAGTTCCTTGGTCTTCATGGCAGGGTTTGGTTAATGATGCCACTTGCTGGTGTTGCAGCCTCTGGGGCCTTTCATAAAAGGTGTGTATATGTAATGACAGATCATGTGACACATAGATTGCACACAGGTGGACATCATTTCACAAATTATGTGACTTCTGAAGGTAATTGGTTGCACCAGAGCTTTTTATGGGCTTCGTGACAAAGGGGGTGAATATATACGCACATGCCAATTTTCTGTTTTCTATTTCTAAAAAATAGTTTTATGTATATATTTTTCTCATTTCACTTTACCAACTTAGACTATTGTGTTCTGATCCATCACATAAAATCCAGATTAACAAAACATTGAACTTAAGGCCGTAATGTAACAAAATAGGTAAAAAGTCAAGGGGGGGGTGAATACTGTCAAAACCAGGTACCTGCTCCCCCCCTGCAAAAGGTGCCAAATGTTGCAGTGGAGGGGAAGGGGAGGAGGCAGTCAAGCCAAGCTTCCAGTTTGGGCGGAGCTCCGTTTTAAATGTACAGTGCCTTGGGAAAGTATTCGGCCCCCTCGAACTTTTTGACCTTTTTCCACATTTCAGGCTTCAAACATAAAGATATACAACTGTATTTTTTTGTGAAGAATCAACAACAAGTGGGACACAATCGTTAAGTGGAACAAAATTTATTGGATATTTCAAACTATTTTAACAAATAAAATACTGAAAAATTGGGTGTGCGAAATTATTCAGCCCCCTTAAGTTAATACTTTGTAGCACCACCTTTTGCTGCGATTACAGCTGTAAGTCGCTTGGGGTATGTCTCTATCAGTTTTGCACATCGAGAGACTGACATTTTTGCCTATTCCTCCTTGCAAAACAGCTCGAGCTCAGTGAGGTTGGATGGAGAGTGTTTGTGAAAAGCAGTTTTCAGTTCTTTCCACAGATTCTCGATTGGATTCAGGTCTGGACTTTGACTTTCTAACACCTGGATATGTTTATTTGTGAACCATTCCATTGTAGATTTTGCTTTATGTTTTGGATCATTGTCTTGTTGGAAGACAAATCTCCATCCCAGTCTCAGGTCTTTTGCAGACTCCATCAGGTTTTCTTCCAGAATGGTCCTGTATTTGGCTCCATCCATCTTCCCATCAATTTTAACCATCTTCCCTGTCCCTGCTGAAGAAAAGCAGGCCCAAACCATGATGCTGCCACCACCATGTTTGACAGTGGGGATGGTGTGTTCAGGGTGATGAGCTGTGTTGCTTTTACGCCAAATATAACGTTTTGCATTGTTGCCAAAAGGTTCGATTTTGGTTTCATCTGCCAGAGCACCTTCTTCCACATGTTTGGTGTGTCTCCCAGGTGGCTTGTGGCAAACTTTAAACAACGCTTTTTATGGATATCTTTAAGAAATGGCTTTCTTCTTGCCACTCTTCCATAAAGGCCAGATTTGTGCAGTATACGACTGATTGTTGTCCTATGGACAGAGTCTCCCACCTCAGCTGTAGATCTCTGCAGTTCATCCAGAGTGATCATGGGCCTCTTGGCTGCATCTCTGATCAGTCTTCTCCTTGTATGAGCTGAAAGTTTAGAGGGACGGCCAGGTCTTCCTAGATTTTCAGTGGTCTGATACTCCTTCCATTTCAATATTATCGCTTGCACAGTGATCCTTGGGATGTTTAAAGCTTGGGAAATCTTTTTGTATCCAAATCCGGCTTTAAACTTCTCCACAACAGTATCTCGGACCTGCCTGGTGTGTTCCTTGTTCTTCATGATGCTCTCTGCGCTTTAAACGGACCTCTGAGTCTATCACAGTGCAGGTGCATTTATACGGAGACTTGATTACACACAGGTGGATTCTATTTATCATCATTAGTCATTTAGGTCAACATTGGATCATTCAGAGATCCTCACTGAACTTCTGGAGAGAGTTTGCTGCACTGAAAGTAAAGGGGCTGAATAATTTTGCACGCCCAATTTTTCAGTTTTTTATTTGTTAACAAAGTTTGAAATATCCAATAAATTTCGTTCCACTTCATGATTGTGTCCCAATTGTTGATTCTTCACAAAAAATTTCAGTTTTATATCTTTATGTTTGAAGCCTAAAATGTGGCAAAAGGTCGCAAAGTTTAAGGGGGGCCGAATACTTTCGCAAGGCACTGTATACTCTTGATTTGAACACAGATATTTTCGCACTTGCATTGTGCAGATAAACCTGGCTCTGTAGCTCCTCTTTAGCTGCATCAGTCTTCCCAAATATTAGCAGTTGAAAAATTCCCTCTGTGTATGCAAATATTTGGCATTGTGCTGTTATAGTAGGCACTGACCAGATAGAGAGCACTGCGACTCAGTAAGCCAGCCTGAACATGTATTGAAACATGAATCTCTTTTTATACAAAATATGTTAGTATGTAATGAGGATGTACGGCACTGTACAGGGGGGTGGGGGTAATTGAGAACATTAAAGAGACTGTCGTCAGGAAAACCTTTTCAGGCTGTTTACATATATAAAATGTTTGAAACTAATACTTTCTGATGCTACTCTTGCTATTGCAATTTATTATGCTTTTTGTCAATAGTAACCCTGTAGTTTTCTTCACACTCCAAAATGCTTAGAGCTAAAAGCAAACCTGGATACAGGATGACATCATTACCAAAATATGGCAATGACCACATATGGACAATGATGTAATGATAGTAACGATTAACCACTTTCCGACCAACCACCAGCCGCAGATATAATGCGGCAGGCTGGCTCGGCTGCATGAACCACTGTGCCCGCTCCCATTAGGCAGCGGGGAAGCCGATCCACGGGATCAGCGGCCATGATTGCCGCTGGGCACCCACGATCGCTCCCTGCTGAGAGACAGTCTACTGTTGTAAACACAGCTGACCGTTGTTCTCTCTGAAATTAACACAGAGAGCCTGTGATCCTTCTATTTAGGATCACAGGTATCTGTGTTGATTCCACAAGTCCCTCCCCCATACAGTTATAAAACACTTAACCCTTTGATCAACCCTGGGTTATCCCCTTCCCTGCCAGTGTCATTATTACAGTAACAGTGCATATTTTTTATCACTGATTACTGTAGTAATGTCACTGGTCCCCCCAAAAGTGTCAAAAATGTCAGTTAGGGGTTCCGATCTGTCCACCGCAATGTCGCAGTCCCAAAAAAAATCGCAGATCATCGCCATAACTAGTAAAAAAAATGTAATAAATAGAAATTACATAAATCATTCCCCTAATTTGTAGATGTGATGACTTTTGTGCAAACCAATCAAAATACGCACATTGGGATTTTTTTTACCAAAAATATGTAGCAGAATACAAATTGGCCTAAAAGAATGAAAAAATTAGATTTTTTTATTTTGTTTGGGTATGTTATGTAGCAGAAAGTGAAAAATATTGGGCTCCTTTTTTTTTTCAGAATTGTGGCGTTATTTTTGTTTATAGCGCAAAAAATAAAAATCGCACAGGTGATAAAATACCACCAAAAGAAAGCTCTATTTGTGGGGGAAAAAAGCACATACATTTTTTAGGGTACAGCATCGCACGACCACGCAATTGTTGGTTAAAATGGCCTGGTCATTAACCTTCTTAGCGGTATTCCCGAGCGTGGCTCGGGGTTAAATTTCAGAGCCAAAAGCGGTAACCCCGAGCCACACTCGGGGTACCGCCAGAAGTATTGCTGGATCCTGGTAGAGATGTTACTTACCTTGTCACCGGGATCCAGCGATGTATCCCGGCGGTGTCTAGCGGCGGATCTTCCTCCCGATCCTCTCCGTGCCCTGGCTTCCGTCTCCTGCGACGCAATGTTTGCAGGGGGGTGGAACCGGCGGCAAATTCAAATGTAAAACACACCAAACACACTGATACCATTCAAAATAAAAAAAAAAATCACATTAGTTTGCCCCCCAGTGCCCTTTCCTGCAGTTTTACTGTACTTTTTATGTATATATACATATATATATATATATATATATATGTGTGTGTGTGTATATATATGTGTGTGTGTGTGTGTATATATATATATATATATATATATATATATATATATATGGGTGCTGATAAATAATCAATAAAAAAAAAGAAAAGCCTAATAAAAACACAAATAGTGGCAAAAGCATGGTAAAGTTAAAACTGTGGTCCCCGCGCTTATGGACTGAGTGTTAAATTATGTGCTAATAAATAAATTCATTAAAAAATAGGTGTTGGGTAAAAGCTGCTGGCTGCAGTGAAAAGTGCTGGTGCTCTTTAAAAATGAAGAATGTGATTGCAGCGCTGCTTTAAATTAGTGAATATTACTTAGACATTACTAATAGACATAGATTCATCCCCGGTGTCCTCAGAAAAGAAAACTATACATAGTGAAGATCGTTTTCACATTTCATTTATTGGGGTAACACAGCGGGGTTTATACTCACAAAACATGATTAAAAAGCATGCAAGATTCTAAAGAACGGCTCGGCGGTGCGCTGCTCTCGCAACATACAGTCCCCCCGGCCTGGAATCACGTGGTACTCGCTCGACCAACCGCTATATTATTATTATTATTATTATTATATTAATAATAAATGAAATGTGAAAACGATCTTCACTATGTATAGTTTTCTTTTCTGAGGACACCGGGGATGAATCTATGTCTTCCAGCAACAAGCCTTTCTAATAACCGGAGAAGCTGTTTGCAAAGTCCTTTTTTTTCCATGCCTGTTATATTCTACTTGATGGTAAGTAGATACCCAAAGGGGGAGACCCCGCATACAAGCACAGATTGAACAGTCAAGCACTTCTTGAATGGTTTGGAAGAATTTAATATCCCGAAAGGATGATTAATGGACACTTTACTTGAAGCACTAATTTATATTATCACCATTTAGCACAAGCACTATTTATGGAGATTGGATGATATTTTTTAATTGTTTATAAGCACTATTTATTTATATTGGATGTAATTTACGATATTTTGTAAATTAATTGTCTACATTATCATTTTAAACATTCATAACCAAGTAATATTCACTAATTTAAAGCAGCGCTGCAATCACATTCTTCAAAAGCATGGTAAAACCGCAGAAAGCACAGCAAAAAAGCACTGCAGAAACGCTCAAAAGCAACATGCATAGATGTGAATCGAGCCTTGAGCCTACTACACACAATCAGATTATCGGATTAATTTTTGTAAGTTTTTTGTTCTATGCTAGTCTCATATAGAAAGTGAAGAGGTTACTTTCATATGAAAATTCCCGTATGACAGAATTCTACTTCAGAAGTTATGTAATGTGTTGAATTGTTTTGTATGTATTCTTTCTTTTTCGAGCATGCGTAGCCTTGCTCTTACGATTTGTTTTTCGGACGAAAACTGTACTAATTAAACGAAAATCGGACATTGTGTTCAGGTACGATAAAAATTTTATAGCCTGCACATCCAGTTTTTGTCGTCCCAAAATTAGTAATCAGCTGTAGAAACCATCATACTAACGATACTAACGAGATTCGGCAGATCGTTCGTCGGACGAAATTTTACTTCCGATTTTCTTATCGTGTGTACGGGCCTCATCAAGCGAGCCCAACCTGCCATTCATAGAAGCCGTACTACAGCTTTATAAATGAAAACCAGGTCTATGAATGGAGGGAGTAGAGCTATCAATCATTTGCCATCCTCCATTTCTAGATCGTGTTTCATTCATAAAATCTGTAGTGCAATTTTATCTGGTATTCAAAGTGAAGACCGGTTCATAAAATCTCACTTTTGATTTTTAGTAAAGGAGTAGAGAGCGTTCACTTAGCATAGGGAATGTTCCCTGAACATAGTAAATCTAGTAAAGCTGTGTTATTTTCATGTACCATATCACGTGCATGAGAACATCCCATGTTTCTTTTTCTTGCACATAACTGGGTAGCCCTTGGTAAACGAACCCCATTGTGTGTGGGTGAAGGAGAGGCTAAAAGAGATCTTTCTGTAGTGTAATCATTCACTAGGGAATAATTACCACCTTATGTACATAAAGCTGGCCATACATGGAGCGATTGTTGGCCAGTTCCTGATGAACCTCCTGCCCTATATCCCTCAACTAAAAGAACAAAGGAGCCAGGTGGAAAAATGTCAGCCAAACAGTGCATGCAACCAATCCGATACAGACATTGTTCAGGTACTTTGATAACTGGCAGGAACGGCCATCAAAATACAAAAGCCGCAGTGGGAGACCCATCCATCTATGGTGTGTAGTGTGGATAGAGGAAATGTGTTAAATAAAAAAATGTGTATGGCCATTTAAGATGGCCAAAGACTGTGATCCAGTGATAATTAGGAAATGGGTCCATAAAATGTTAAATACAATAATAATGATAAAACAATAAGCTCAAAGGCTGATAAAGGTTGTCTGAAAAACTCTGTATAATCCATTCATTAAAACAATGCTAGAAAAAAAATCATTGGAATTTGATCTTGTATTTCTAACATGGCAAGATCAGGCAGGCTGGATCTTTTATCAGATCTGATGAAAGGTTTTATGACTGTCAGGATTTCCTGTAGCTGAATCTTTTTGTTTGTTCCCAGGTTTGCACACATTCTGCAGCTCTAGATGTTAGTCTTCCTGCTGGAGATTTCAATGTGTTTTATATGATAGAGATTGTTATATGAGTAGGTATATCCATTTAGGCTAGGTTCACTGCGATCCGATTTTGATACAGTTTTTAGTGTGATTATGTTGTATAACCTGAATGTGGTTTGCTTAAGTGGGGTACACACTAGTAGAAAATCTGCCGAAAAATTCTCGTCCAAGGTAAAATCGTACGATTTTTGGCTAGTGTGTACACAACTTTCAGCAGCTGATGCCGACATTTTCAACGAAAAAAAACGGAGGGACAAACACCAAAATTTTTATCGTCCGTCCCCAGACGACCAATTTTCATTTGATGTGTATGCAGAACGTTCGTGAAAAATCGGATACGAAAGACCGCTCATGATCTGAAGTTGCTGACGACCCGGAAGTCTAGGAACAAATGTCCCAAAAAACTCGGACTAAAAATTTCATGAACATTTATGCACTGTCAACTAAAAACGGTTATGAACGCGCTGAGCAAGAGAGAGAAAAATCGGAGGATATTTCATCCGATTTCCATCAAGTGTGTACGGGCCTTTATTCTATGGGACCAAAATCATGCTGGAATTGCACCAAAGTAGTACAGGAAGCTTTTTCCAAAATTGCACCGTGCTGAGTTGCATTGATGTGAATGGGTACCATTGAAAACAATGTGGTTTCCATTGTCATGCAATTCTGTGTGACTCAAGTCACATCTGAAATTGCACTATTGTGAACAGAGCCATAGTAGAAGGATAGAAATTCTGGTGGGACAGGCATCACTGAGTGTGATGCTGGTCTATGCTAACCACCCATAGCTGTAAGTCAGTGAGTGAATTACTCCACCAAACTCTTTAGAGTGGTTCTAAAGGCTGAAGGTTTTTACTCTAATGCATTCTCTGCATTTACCCTAATGCATTCTCTGCATTAAGTTAAGAAACCTTCTAAGTGCAGCTCCCCCCCCCCAGCAGTCCCCCCTGATCTTGATCCAGTGCTATGCATGAGAGCAGAGGCTCTCTCATCCCTCTACCTCCGCATAGGCCATTGGCTTCCGCTGCTGTCAATCACAAATTGTGTGGAGGGATTGTATGTAGGGGCCAAGCCGCGCTCTGTGGGTCTGATAGGTATGATATGTTTGTTATTTTATAAAAAAATGTGGGTTTACAATAACTGTAAACTGTTATCAACATTATCAGCTAATAAGTGCCAGCACTGCTATTTAATGTTGTTTTTTACTAATACAGATATAACGGAGTAACAAGTCCACAGGTAATAAAATTGTACTCATTAACTGCACAGATGTTACCCATAAACCTCTATTATGGTGAATCCAGTCAACACTTTCAACTTTAACCTAGCAATCAAGTGCATCTCACCAGCTCTTTCTTTTTGAAACAAGTGGGCAGGGTAAAGAACATATATATTTTTTTCTTAGATTCTTGTAAAAACAATACACTAGTGTAAAGGTACTAAAGGCAGAAGCTCTAAACTATGTTTTCAGGGCAAACTTGCTCCCTCTCTGTTTAATTCCTTCCCCGAGGCTGGGATTCCAAACCATGTGTAAGCTTTGTGTTGGCTGGATACCAGAGCTTGCACAGGGTTAATGATGTTATCTTCCTCACTTTACCACGTTCAGACGTGGTGACCAGACACTCAGGTTTGAGCACTTCAAGCTGGGGAAAGTGGTATGTTCCTCAATCCCTGGAAGTACAAGGTATTTACATAGTCTCATACAAAGTAATAGATTGGTGGGGGGTCACAACAAAGTTGAATATGAGTAGGTCGAGGAGTTTTCTTACAAAGGATCCTCCTAAAGAGGTTCTCTTTAAAGTTTATTTCCAGTTAAATTCTAACTAAGCTTAAATCTACTCCCACTACCTATTCTGAAGCCACTCTGGTCTGGTCACATGATCATGTCCCAGAGCCGGCTTTAGTGTAGAGGAGAGCCAGTGGTAATGGCTGAAGTGCCTGGGCGGTGATGCCACCCAAAAGCTTACTTTGGGGCATCTGTTGTCGGCTTTCCCTCCTCTACACTGAAGCCAGCACTGGAAAAACCATCATGTGACTGGACCAGAGTACCCTCAGCAAAGGGGAAGTATCAGCATCTTTTTCTTTACATGGGCAGCACAGTGGCTAAGTGGTTAACACTTCCGCCAAATTGCCAAATTGAGCCCAAAAGTGTCAATATTTTGTGTGGCCACCATTATTTTCCAGCACTGCCTTAACCCTCTTGGGCACAGAGTTCACCAGAGCTTCAAAGGTTGCCACTGGAGTCCTCTTCCACTCCTCCATGACGAAATCACGCTCCTCCACTTTCCATTTGAGGATGCCCCACAGATGCTCAGTGGGGTTAAGTCTGGAGACATGCTTGGCCAGTCCATCACCTTTACCCTCAGCTTCTTTAGCAAGGCAGTGGTTGTCTTGGAGTTGTGTTTGGGGTTGTTATCATGTTGGAATACTGTCCTGTGGCCCCCGTCTCCGAAGGGAGGGGATAATGCTCTGCTTCAGTATTTCACAGTACGTGTTGGCATTTATGGTTCCCTCAATGAACTGTAGCTCCCCAGTGGCAGCAGCACTCATGCAGCCCCAGACCATGACACTCCCACCACCATGCTTGGCTGTAGGCAAGACACACTTGTCTTTGTACTCCTCACTTGGTTGCCACCACACACGCTTGACACCATCTGAACCAAACAAATTAATCTTGGTCTCATCAGACCACAGGACATGGTTCCAGCAATCCATGTCCTTAATCTGCTTGTCTTCAGCAAACTGTTTGTGGGCTTACTTGTGCATCATCTTTAGAAGAGGCTTCCTTCTGGGACGAAAGGCATGCAGACCAATTTGATGCAGTGTGCCGCGTATGGTCTAAGCACTGACAGGCTGACCCCCCCACCCCTTCAACCTCTGCAGCGATGCTGGCAGCGCTCATACAACTATTTCCCAAAGACAACCTCTGGATATGACGCTAAGCAGATGCACTCAACCTCTTTGGTCGACCATGGCTAAGCCTGTTCTGAGTGCAAACTGTCCTGTTAAACCACTGTATGGTCTTGGCCACTGTGCTGCAGTTCAGTTTCAGGGTCTTGGCAATCTTCTTATAGTCTAGGCCATATTTATGTAGAGCAACAATTATTTTTTTCAGATCCTCAGAGAGTTCTTTGCCATGAGGTGCCATGTTGAACTTCTAGTGACCAGTATGAGAGAGTGAGAGAATAACACCAAATTTACCACACCTGCTCCCCATTCACACCTGAAACCTTGTAACACTGATGGGTCACATGACATCAGGGAGAGAAAATGGCTAATTGGGCCCAATTTTTACATTTTCACTTAGCGGTGTACTCACTTTTGTTGCCAGGGGTTTAGATATTAATGCCTGTGTGTTGAGTTATTTTGAGGGGACATAAAATTTACACTGTTATACAAAGCTGTACACTCACTACTTTACATTGTAGCAAAGTGTCATTTCTTCAGTGTTGTCACATGAAAAGATAGAATAAAATATTTACAAAAATGTGAGGGGTGTACTTACTTTAGTGAGATACTGTGTATATGGTATGTGTATATATGTATGTGTATGTGTGTGTATATATATATATATAGCTCTGCTTAAATTGACGACGCCATATAGGTACCTATAATAAATACAGGGTAGATAGAATAGGCTTGGAATAGTGCCAATAAACCGATATATTAAAATTTTATTATGCATTTTTCTTATGTGGTGCCCTGCCCATTTCACTTATTTAAATATAAATGTAAATAATAAAGTAGAACTATGGGCAAAACTTTTTTATTTTTTTTATTTTAGATAGAGTAATGGGGGGTTATGCCATCTGTTTCCTATTGTAGAAATTTCCCTTCAGTTCCTGCCAAAACAAGAAATGAGAGGATATTCCTCCAAAGTGAGGGAATTTCTCATTGTCCCCAGGGTCACCAGAACTAGTGCCCCTATTTGAAACTGTCTTCCTTATTCCTGTTTTGGAGACAACACCATATTTGGGATTTTCTTTTACTTTAACTTTCAGGGAAAATGGTAAACAGGACATAAAAGGAGGGTGAATCTTCCAAACGGGGGTACAGAACAGATAGTAGTACAAATCTGACAGATTCTCTAATCTATCTCCACTCTATCCAAAATTGAAAAATTTCAAAATACAGTGCATTTTGACAGCCGATTTATTTGAATGGGCTGCAAGTTTCTCTCAACTGCGGAAAAAGTAATGCCCACACTACTTTTATAAACGCACTGCATCATACCGCTTGGTACTGTGGCAATATGTGATTTGGTACCAAAAAGACACTGCCTTTGCGTGCGGTCTGCAATACATTGGCATCTGCATGCAGCTTGCAAGGGCACTGCATTTGCCTTAAGATGGATAGCTTTTTTTTTATTTTTTTATTCTTGGCACTGTATGGGTAGTAAAGTTACATTTTACAGCAATAAATGAATGAATGCAAAGTAATATAGATTAGTATAACATGGCAAGGTGCTGTATGTAGAATATCACAACGTACTTTAATTTCCTAAGACGTCCTAGTCATTTTTTATTAACAGCTGTTCTTACATGTACATTATCTGGTCACTGTTTACCCTGTGTGTATTTATTATGGGAGTTTTAGCAATATCCATAAAAATTAACTGCACTGAGACTCATAGCTTTATTCCAATTAGTATGCTAGTAAGCCATATGTAAAGGATTGTCCTGTGATATAAAAAGCTAAGTAAATAATGATTATCTATCAGTGGTATGTTGGGAGGAGGTCTACACCCTCTCTGTAAATGGAAACTTTGTCTTCCATTTATATGTATAGCTGTGTTTTTCCTCTGTATCAGACAAGATTTTTACCCTACTTTATTTATTTTTTTCTTTTTCAGTCTAAAGCATCACCTACAGAGTCGCCCAAGAAAGATGTGACAAGGAAGCCCGTCTTAGGAAAATTTGGAAACCTTTTTAACACCAGTAAAAAAAAACAAGGCAAAGGTGCCGCTGAGTCTCCAACAAGCCCTACTGAGAGGTCAGTGACTACTTTTAAATCAGAAAAAGAGGTTGTAAAAGAACGGAAGAAAGTGATCTTAGTAGCCTCCACTTCTAAAGTACAAACACATGCACGCAGCTCATTTCGTGTTGAACCTGCATCAGATCAGGTCACCCAGCACATCTCAAAGGACTCTGCACTCCCTGTAGATCAATGTGAAAAGGAGACTACAAATGGTAATGGTAATATTGCACTTACAGATAAGAATACAGAGAGCACACCGGTAAAAGAACTTCAGCAATCGACTCCTGAAATACCTGCTGTTCACAGCGATGCCCTTTTAAACAGCAGTGCCATATCTACACAGAACTCAATACCTGAGACTGACACCCAGGACAGTACTGCACCACTGGTAAAAGAAATAGAGCAAACTAGTAGTAAAATTGCTACTGATGTAGTCTCAGATACTAGTCCTAAATCTGTAGAGAACGTGACACCTAAAGTCAAGCGCCAGAACAGTAATGGGAAAAGCACGCAGAACTTAACGCAATCTCCTGGAAGAAGAAGCTCTACAGACGGAGAAACCACTAAGTTCAGTGTGAGGAGACTACAAGAAACAAACCCTACTAAAGAGGAGTCCCCCAAAATAATGCCAAGGAAGAGTTCAAGGTTCTCTGGCAAAGTAACAGACTCAAAATATAAAATATCAGATAAACCTCTTCAGAAAGTAGGAAGCACAGAGAAAATAAACTCTACAAAGTTACACTTCCAGGTTACATTGCCAGGGGCTTCACAAGACCAAGGGTCAACACCAGCTGAACAGAGTCTATCACCAGACAGTGCAGGTGGCAGGAGTAATTTAAGGAGACAAGCAAGTGGTGGTGACCTCTCACCAGCTGTCAGCCCTTCAGAAGGTGACATATTTACAGGATCTCTACAGGACAAACCAAGAAATCACAGTGCTAATGGACAATCAAATAATGGAAAAGTTTTTGGGTTTGATATCTACTTAAGTAAAACTGGAACAAATTCTCCCACGACCATACGACGCTCTAGCAGTGGAGATACAATGGAGAGAAACAGTCCCAATAGCAGAAAAACAAACAGGAGGCGGCGATCATTTAAATCCCAGAGCAGTCAGAATGATGAGAAGAAAACAGAAAACATTGTACCCCAGGATGATGTTTTTGATGAAAGTAGCTTTAAAGGTACTCAGGAAAAATTAGTCATGCCTGATAGTAACATAAAACCTGCTCCTCTGTCACCTGAGTCTAACGGCACTGTATCAGCCAACCAAGAAATAAAGGCGGGGGCTAATCCCAAACTCTCGCCCAAGGGTGATTCAGACAAAGATAAACAGCAACACCCAGCCTCCAGCCCTCTGAAGAAAAAAAATCCGGCTGCCTGGGCTCCCTCTTCTCCAACTGTTCGCAAAGCACAGAGTAGAGATTCCGTGTTTAGAAATCAGACTGGAGCAGCTGCTGCCAAAGTATCTGAGTTTAACCAGCCTGCCCTTGTTTCTACAACAAAAGACGCCTACGTGGAAAAGGCATATGTGCCTGGATCCTTAACTGGAAGTGGAGGGGAGGATTTAAATGATACTGTACGGGACATAAGTCCAACAGCAGCAGGTGTTCTCCCACAGGACAGGAAGAAAAAACAAGAGAGCATCCAGGGAGTGCAGGCTCAGAGCAAGACCGAATTAGACAATCCTAAAAGGTCTCCTCATTCAGAGGCAGTAAAAGCTAATGTTTCTTTGAATGACAGCAATAAATCTACAGTAACATCTAAACTCAATATGTAAGTACATATTCCTTTTATATAATATATGTAATATCACTAAATACAGTATATTCATGGATGTTTCATGTATAGACAAAATAGTAAGAGGATTGTAAAACTGCAGCTGAATGCCAAGATTGGGTTAATATTTCTGATTCACAAAGCTGCCCATAGATTCTAGTGCTTGTCTCGGTTACCTTGAACCTTACACATAGCCAGCTATATCTTACATGTAATGAGAGGCTCACAAGGTACACATTTAGGTAGATTGCTTGAGAGCACATGGTTCATCTCATAATACAGACAGACATGAGTACATAAGAATGGATGCCTGACAGGGATCATTTCATTGATGTGGTTGCTACACAGATTATTGCTTCAGGATATAAAGTTTATAAATGTTGTTGGATTATCGATTAGGACACAGTAGCTCTAGCAACAGCATAGCATTAATAATTCAGATGATTGCTTAAATAAACAGCAGCTTTGCACTGGTATAAAAGTCTTAATAGCAGAATTCTAGGGTGTGCCTACTATTTTATATCTGACATGGTAAAGGAAGCAGTATTTTTATCCTTCCTATTACAATTCATCCGACTATAGTAAAGCTTTCTATGCTCATTTACCACTTTATTAGAAATAAAACTAGGCATGGGAGTCTGCTGCTTTAGCCTACCTTCTTTGAGGATTGGCATGCTGGATATTCAGTTACATTTCTGCACAGCACCGTTGTAAAGAATAGTTATTTTAACAATTGTGAATTTCCCATCAGCTAGAAGCTTTTGTGAATCAGTATTGCTGGGACCTTGAAGAAGGGGACGTACCCCAAAAGCTTATCCTGAAAAATTGTATGTTCGTGCAAATAACAAAAGTATCACAGACAGTACTCAATTGTTTCTGCCATCAGCTGGAACAAATTTAGCCGTTCTCTTTGACCTCTCACATTTAAAAAGGCTGTTGCCAATAAATCTGTGGTTAAATGTCTTTTGCTTTTTTTCTGGAATTGTTGGAGCTTGTAATGTATGGACATACTGAGAGGTTAGCAGTTTCTGGGATGATGCAACAAAAATCTGACATCATTAGGGTCCTTTCACACGGTGCGCCGTCCGACGAGGTTCGCTCTCTGCTCAGCGGGGGATCGATCTGTCAATCCCCGCTGAGCAGGCGGTTGACAGCTCCGTCTCCGCTCTGTGTGCGGAGACGGAGCTGTCCGATCCCCGCTGTCCTCTATGGGGAGATCGGATGAGAACGGACCGCCTGGAAATAGGGTTTCCATCCATCCAGATTTCACTAGCAGGATCGGAATCAGATAGCAGCGGGTGTCAACGGAGATGTCTCCGCTGACATCCTCTGCCCAATAGGGATGCATGGAGCATCCGATCCAGTCCGCCTGAAAAACCAACAGGCGGATTGGATCGCCCGTGTGAAAGGGGCCTTAATCATTTCACAGTCGATGGGGTTGATTTACTAAAACTGAAGAGTGCAAAATCTGGTGCAGCTGTACATGGTAGACAATCAGCTTGTTCAATTCAGCTTTGAGAAAAAAAGCTGAAAGTTGATTGGGCTCTATGCACAGCTGAACCATACTTTGCACTCTGGTTTTAGTAAATCAACCCCAATGTTAAGTAAATTACCCATAGGCATAAAATGACATTTGGGAGAGAACCTAATGTTTTTGTGGGGCACTGCATCAATATTCCAACTAACTCTTCAGGTGATAGATACAATTGAGTAAGTCAAAAAATCTTGCTATATTTGCTATTTTTATAAACCAGGTAATAATTGTTTTCCTGGTCTGTTCTCTATTGTGCATTGAGATAAACAGGTACACTTGTGTGACTACACAAACCAAATCTAAAGGCGTTGTGAAGTGATCAGAGGTTAGTCATATCATTTGTAGGACCAAAGTTCATGGGCACCTTTATATCATTGATCGTCCCACTCAAATGTTATGGCAGTGTACTTCCTGTGCCCACTTCCTCAAAGCTGTATATCTTTAGTGTGAGATCTAAGGTAATGTTGCCTTTTACTGATAGTCTCAGGAGATTTGGAGTAAGATCTTGTGATGTCACTACTGTCCTGCTAACTGTTCTCTTTGCTGGAGGCTCTGACATAGGAAGGCAGCGTCCTTCCTGTACCAAGATGGCCACCACACAAAGACACCGTGCAGGAAAAGCCATGGGAAGTCAGTAAAAGGGGACCAGTGGTAATACCGGTGACTAGTACTTTGCCCTATACCTGCTTTTCAGGACATACTGTAGCTGCAAGTTCATTTCCTCTGTATTGTTTTTCAGGAAACATTACTAGAATCGACTCTGTTTACTTTAATTCTATGTTTTATCTAGCCCAATCTAGACAGTTACAGAGTAGTGCCCCCAAAATTGAGGAACTGTAAAACTAGAATAGGGTTTCTGCTGTGAAATTTGCAGTCTTATCGTAATAAATAGCAGGCCATAGCATAGTTTGATTTTATTTAATTGATTTGGGTATTACCAGCAGAGAGTAACCCAGTTGTGTTAAACATGATTCTATCCATGAAAAAATATTCTCATCGGCCCATCACTATGATGGGTGCTTCTTGGCCAAAAAGAATGTGTATAAGTTGGGAGGGGACAGGCAAGCTCCATCAATACAGGGAAGTTTTTGGAGTTTTGCCTACTCAGTACAGCAGGCTTTCAACACAAGTGAATGCAGCTCTTCTTGAAGTGTCTTTAAAAAATGTAAGCTGGTCATAGACTGTGGGTTATCGTACATGCACAGCTCCAGCTTGAAAAAAGTAGATCCCTTGCTTACCGAGTCTCCGACCTAGAACAAATTTAGCAATAATACATTTTTGAACTTTTCTGATGCTCATTCACAGCATGCTTTTTCCGGGTTGGTGATTCCAAACCATTAAAGCTGAAAGTAGCTGGGAAACTAGTAACATCAAAAGAGGACCAGCAGTGGGAGCCCCTACATTTTTTGTCATGACAGAGAGCAAGTTAGGGCCCTTTGACACAAGCTTTCCGATTAGGTCCGCCTGTCAGTTTTTCAGGTGGACCTGGTCGGATGCTCCATGCACCTCTATGGAGCAGCAGATGTCAGCGGTGACATGTCTGCTGACACCCGCTCTGATCCGATCCTGTCATTGAAATCCAAACGGGTGCAAACCCTATTTTCCATCCGTCTGGAGGATTGGATCGAATGAAAATGGACAAGCGGTCCGTTTTTATCGGATCTCTCCATAGAGGAGAGCGGGGATCCAACAGGTCTGTCTCTGCATGGAGAGGGAGACTGACTTGTCACCCGCCTGCTCAGCAGGGATCGGCGGATCGGTGCCCGCTGAGCAAACAGACTCCGCCGGGTGGAAACCCCGTGTGAAAGGACCCTAAGTGGTAAGTGCTCTGAGGCCTGTAGAGCTGCAGACGCCTGTAGAAAAAGGTCACAGCTGAACACTGTTTTAGGTCTTTTCAGTTTTGCCTGTAAAATCGAGAACCCCTTTGAAGACATTTCATTTTTTTGTAACTGAAGGGAAGGGGGCAGCTGTAAATTTCATATCTTGGGTTTGTTTGTGCATGTAGCAGACTCCCAACTTTATGGCCGTCATGGAAAACCTCTAAACTTATATTCTATATTCGTTGAACTGACATAGAACATGTATATACAGATTTTTTTTTTTTTTTAACAGAAAAGTTTTATTAGTGAACAAAGCAGTATAAAATCCATTCACAAAACAATGAGGTATATTTTACATAGAGATAGCATATAAACATACTGTCACATGTACCTTTATGGAAATAAAAAAAGAAAAAAAACATGACATGAGAATTAAATGTCGGAATACTTTCAACCATTATCTAGAAGTCTTTTAGCGAGGAGCTGAGAAAGTATATAAACCTATCTAAAACAATATTTGCTGGTCAGAGTAGTCACCAGTTCTGAGAGACATGGAATCTTGCCAAAGTAGACTTACTGGATATTCCCCCATGGTGTTATAAAGAGAAGAAGGTTGGAGCACGGAGACATTCAAAGGAATATGATGACATCAAGAGCAAAGAAAATAAAAAAAAGGGGAGGGGAAAAAAAAGAGGGGGGTTATAGAATTATATGGGGGAGGAGGGGACAATTGCTAATAAGGGGGAAGGTACATAGAGGGGTCAAAATAAAGAGGGGAGGGGGCTGAGAGGGGTCCACTCCTGACAATAGCGGCTATATTTATACAACCAATATTTTGGGGTCTACGTCCCGCTCCATCTTCTACAGGAGTTTACCCATCCCAAATGCTAGGAGTTAGGACTCAGCAGCTAAAAAAAACCTCTAGGCCTTCCACCAATGACAGGAGGTTAAAGTGATCTAGCCGTAACCCATGCATTTCAATTTTTCCCAAACTTCCAGCGTCATTTACGACCCATGTAGGTTAGCTTATATAAAGGAAGTACAGAGTCCACTAACAGGCCCCACTGGGCAACCGTAGGGGGAGCAGCTAGCTTCCTATTTTGTAGAAGTACCTTTTTAGCATAAAAGCACAAATAAAATAATAGCTTTGTGTGCGTAGACTGAGTCATTGATACCCAAAAGGAGCACTTTGGGTTTCAACATCACAGAGTGATCGGTGACCACATTAATGTCCATCACTACTGCCTTCGGACAATCCCAGATAACATGAAAATATGTCCCCACCGCCTGCTGACATTTAGGACATGTCTCAGGGGGTGAGTATATATTTCCGGGATTGACGTTGAGGGGTGTATTATGCTCTATGGATGAATTTAAGCTGAACAAATCTATCTCTGGAAGAGTTAACCATAGGTATATACTGCTGTATTCCCAGGTCCCATTCCTCCTCTGAAAGGGCAGGAAAATGTTGCTTCCAGGAGCGGAATAGGAGAGGATCTCTATCTGTTTCTCCACATGTGATGCGGAGATATATTGAGGATTTTGAGTCTGCATTATGGGTGGTAAGAAACCTCTCCACCACATGAGGCGTTCTAGTGACCGGCCTAGGGAACTGCGCCTGTGCTGCATGTTTTAGCTGCAAGTAGCGAAATGGCATCCACAAATGGAGGTAAAATATTGCCTGCAAAGTAGAGAAGGGGAGCAAAGATCTGGCTGGAATTATCTGTTGTATCTTCACAATTCCATATCTGGCCCACACACTGGGATCAGGGATGGATCTAAAATGTGGTAGTTTAGGGTTACCCAATAGCAGAGTGTGGGACAATACAGTGTTGTCCACTTCAATAGCTGCTGTTACCTGCTCCCATACTCATACCGTGGTTTGCAGTGGAGTCGTCGCCTGCGGGACACCCTACATCGCTCTATAGACCATATTTGTCAGGGCAGAATAGGATCCGAAGATGGCAGCTTCCAAGTTAACGCTTGGGTTAGACCTAGGTTAGGCAAACCACCAGCGCCCAATAGCATTTTTGAAAGCAAGGCAATGCTAGTCCACCAGAGGACAGAGGGAGCTGTAATTTATGTTTAGCTATCCTAGGAACTGCCCCAGCCCAGATGGAAGGATGTAATAACCCCATCCAGCCTGTGAAAAATACAGCTAGAATAGGGATTAGGGTATTTCTAAAAATATAAAAGAATTTTGGAAGAAATATTATCTTTAGTGGATGTACGTGTCCAACTGGGGTCAAAGGGAGTGTTTTCCATATCTGGCATTTAACCACTTGCCGACCGCCGGTGGAGAGGGAGAAAGGCAGGCGGCTAGTGTAAACAAGCCGCCTGTCATTCTCCTCTGTGTAGTAACAGTGATCATACGGTTCTACTATGTAGGACCGTTGATCACTGTTCCTACAGCTCAAGCCACAGCCAATCACAGTTAGAATCACGCCCCTAGGGACACACACCACCCCTCCCTCTCAAATAAAGTTAACCCCTTCACTACCAGTGTCATTTTACAGTAACAGTGCATATGTATAGCACTGATTACTGTAGAAATGTCACTGGTAACCCCAAAAGTGTCAAAAATGTCAGTCAAGGGTCCGATCTGTCCGCCCCAATGTCGCAGTCCCGCAAAAATAAATCGCAGATCGCCGCCATTACGCGTTAAAAAAAAAAAAAAAAAAATGACAAAAATCTTTCCCTTTGTTAGTAAACGCGATAACATTTGCGCAAACCAATCAAAATACGCTTTTTGCGATTTTTTTTTTTTTTTACCAAACATATGTAGCATAAAACAAATTGGCCGAAAATGTTAAAAAATTTAGATTTTTACTTTTTTGGGAATTTCATATAAAAAAATGTGAAAATATTGTTATTTTTGCAAAATTGTCGCATGATCAAGAAATCGCACAGGTGATCAAATACCACCAAAAGAAAGCTCTGTTTGTGGGAAAAAAAGGACGTCAAATTTGTTTAGGTAAAGCGTCGCACGACCGCACAATTGTCAAAGTCACGCAGTGCCGAATCGCAAAATACCCCCTGGTCAGGAAGGGGGTAAAATCTTCGGGGCTTAAGTGGTTAAGTATCAGCTTCTGCAACACAGGGTATAAATTGTCTGCCAGATAGTAAGAGAAGTCATTACGTATTACAATGCCAAGATATGGAAACTGGAATATCCATTGTAGGGGGATGGATTGGAAGAGGGGGTAGGTGAACCAGTTAGAGGAAATATATTAGACTTCAATCAATTTTTACCCCGGAGAAGTTACCGTATCTGTCTATAACCAGCAGAGCCGCTACAAGAGAGTCGGAGGCATAATTTAGGTACAGAGTATATAGCGACTTTAATCATAATAAAAATGCTAATTCACTAAATTTCATTTAGGCACTACTCACACGTGAGTTTAACCACTTCAATACTGGGCACTTTCACCCCCTTCCTGCCCTGGTCAGTTTTTAGGATTTCAGTGCTGTTGCACTTTGACAATTGTGCAGTAATGCAACACTGTACCCAAATTACATTTTTAGCATTTTTAACACAAATAGAGCTTTCTTCTTTTTGCTAACTAAAAAAGACCAACAATTTTGAAAATAAATAGTTTCCCTTAGTTTCTATTCTAAAATTATGCAATTACGTCATTTTTCAGCTTCACTAATGGGCACTGATAGGCAACACTGATGAGAAGGCACTAATAGGCTGCACAGATGGACACTGCCACTGTTGGGGCTGCACTGATAATGGGGACACTTGCCGGTTACCGGTGTAACGTGAGAATTACCTACCCCGTGAGAAAAACCTACCCCTCGTCACTTCCGGCCAGGAACAGCTGAGCAGCGCAGCAGTGCGCATGCTCACAGCCCCGGATACCTAATGGAAGAGCTGAGGATCAGACTAGTGCGCATGCGCACTAGTCTGAAACGATCTCGGTGTCCGTTAAAAAACCTACCAACGCGGCGGTGACATAAAATAGCTGTGCTGCACTATGAGTCATCTCCGCTCCTGTCCCGGTCACTTCCCTGATCTTGGCTAGTAAATATAAAAGCGGCTGGCGGCTCCGTGATTTATCTTTTCATACAGCCGCCGCCGCTTTTATATTTAGTAGCTGAGAGCAGG
This sequence comes from Pelophylax lessonae, assembly GCF_965119305.1. Classification (NCBI taxonomy): domain Eukaryota; kingdom Metazoa; phylum Chordata; class Amphibia; order Anura; family Ranidae; genus Pelophylax; species Pelophylax lessonae. Next base: position 391,807,427 of record NC_138770.1, read on the forward strand.
GAAGTGCCCGGGACAGGAGCGGAGATGACTCATAGTGGAGCACAGCTGTTTTAATGTAACTGCTCGCGTTACACAGACTGCCGTGAACCGGAAGTGACGGGGGTAGGTTTTTCTCACGGGTAGGTAATTCTCACGGAACACCGGCTCTCCTCTCCCCGCGCTGTGACAGCACGCAAGGAAAGAAATGCAGATAACCAGCAAGTTTGTTTACATGTGATCAGCTGTGATTGGACATATAATTGTATATTGAATATTTTGTATCACTATTGGCTTTGTTTTTGTATGTACGCCCAGGACACTATTATAATTTTATTTTTATTTATGGTTTTATTGATTCTATGCTATTGTGATCACTTTAAATGTTTTTAATGTGAGGTATATATCACTGCACTGTATTATATGAGGTATTATAGACTTCTTTTATTTTGTATTTTTGCTGTTCTAACCACTTCAGTACTGGGCATTTTTACCCCCTTCCTGCCCATGCCAATTTTCAGCTTTCAGCGCTGTCACACTTGGAATGAATTGCACAGATGGGGGGGGAACTGCACTCAGAAGGTTTTTTTATCTTAGTGCAAACAATATAGAATATATATCTCAACAATTGTTCCTCATTCTGGAAATTGAGTCCTGCTGTGCTCATATATATATATATATATATATATATATATATATATATATATATATATATATATATATATATATATTCTTTCCATGCTCTTATATATATCTTTTCCATGCTCTTATATATATATCACATCACCAAAAGCACTCCTTCCCTGTGTTCCACTCCAGTTATGCTCTAACCTTCCTAAAGCGGATCTTCACCCTCTGAAACATGATCCCTCCTCTCCACCCCTACTATGGTCCTGCGCTCCTTTTTTTTTTTTAAATAAACCCATATTTTGGGTTATCCCCAGAAAAGTATTAGCAAGGACATCTTCTGGTTCTGGTGACCCTGGGGTCCCCAAGGAATTCCTTCATTTACAGAGATATCCTGTCACTTCTGTTTGGCTTTGGGACAGGAAGTGAAGGGAAATCTCCACAATGAGACACAGATGGCAGAAAAAAAACCGAGAGAGGTTATAACCTTCCCTTACTCATTCCAAAATGAAAAAAAAAAAAAAGTTTTTACCTATAGTTCTACTTTAACTTTACTGCTATCACATCAACATCCCTTGTGACAGCATAGGCCCTGACAGGTCCTCTTTATGGACAGATCTGGTGTCTATTAGACCCCAAATCTCTCCTCTAGCCTTCAATGCAGCCGATCAGACACAAATCAGTCTGATCGGCTGCTTTCCTGGTTACTAACAGCCAGGTAAACAAAGAGGCGGACCTGGAAGTGATAATCTCCCAGTTTCTGGGGTCACAGAGAGAGAGAGGAACGTCTTCAGTTCCTCTCTCTCTGTTCCGTGTAGCCACCGCCGCCAGTTGCATTGCTCCCGGGCTCTGCCGTTTTGATCTCTGGAAAGGCGGCAGCGGGATGGGGGATGGGACCCCCTTCCGCCACCCATAGAAGTGATTTAGTGACTATTTAGACACTCAAGTTACTTCTGCTAAAAGTAGAATCACTGGCTGAAAAATTTCATCATTCCAGTATAATTACTTCAACCCGAGGATGTCCATGGTCCAGGAAGTAGTTAACAACAGAATAGGGGGAGTTAAAATCCGCTTTAAAAAAACATTATAGAGGTCAAGACAATCCCCTCTGTAGTACCATCTGTCTTTTTTTTTTTAACTTGTCCCCAACTTGTATGTTGCAAAGCAAAAAGAGAACCCATAGTGCTTTCCATGTAAAATAATACTATTTATTAAAAATTTAAAATATACAGTCACATAATGTTGTGCACTAATCCCAGGTAAAACCAGCCACGTGCTGTAATATTGTTACCATATCTGTAATATTGTTACCATATACTTCTGTTAATTCCTAACAACCAGTTACTTCCTGGTTGTGCGTGATGACGTTACCCAGCTCTGATGACTTCATCCAAATTGGAAGTAACTGGTAAATTCTCACGAGGTGGGGAACAGCCATGGATGGATCACAATTCGTCTGATTCTTACTGAACGGGCCAATTTTTGATCCATCTGTGGCCAGCTTAAACCTATGTGGAGACAGTTGACACTGGTCATGTTGCTAAATGAATTTGCAGAGTAGCATTATTGTCTCATATGCCCTTTATATACGTCAGAAATATTTATTACTAGAGGTGTAAGCAAGTTTTTTCCTACAGAAGCTGGGCATGTGTCAGATGTCTACAAATAATGTACCTTGAACATAATTTACTAAGGCTGGAGCAGGCAAAATCTGGAGTAGCTGTGCATGGCAACCGGTCATCTTTAGCTTTCATTTTCTTGTTCAAACAATTTTATTAAGGAATACAAGTGAGGTAAAACGTCCAAATACAAGGAACAATGAGTGAAATACAGCAACAAGTACAATAACATGGTGTAACAAAAGATGTAATAGCAAATAAAGCTGGTGAGTATAGGGGATAACCGCATGAGTGCAGTGTCTCTACTGGGTTATCTTGCTGTGCCTGCGTGGGGTGGCACAACCACCCGCCAACCTTCTCATGGAGAGAATTGTCACCAAGGGTCATTCAGACAGTTCGAATAATATAGAGGAAAAATGGTGAGGTTGAGAACCATGTTAACATAAACAAGGGGTTACGGTTGGGGATAGGAAGAAGGAATATGGATTCTATTGCATTCAAAGTCGTAACCATGCCAGCAGTGATCTATCTGATCGGGGACGTGTTAGTTACTATACTATGAGTACATACGGGGGGAGGAGAAAAGTAGGAAGAAAGGAACTCAAGAAAGGGGAGAGGAGAAAGGAAGGAGAGGGGAGAGGGATGTCGCCGGGGGGCTGGTCCTCTAAAATTGGCTAGAGGAGGCATAAGGAGGTGCATCATGGCAACAGGAGAGAGTTGTCAAAATTAGGTGGAAGAAAGTGATCTACTCATGGTTACCAGATTCTATCAAATTTCTCAACTTCAATTTTGGCATGAATCATTGCTATGTCTAGCTTTCATTTTCAAAGCTTAAAGTGGTTCTTAAGGCATAAGGATTTTTTACCTTCATGCATTCTATGCATGAAGGTAAACAATCTTTTGGGTGCAGCTCCCTCCTCAGCCCCCCTTTTTACTTACCTGAGCCCCATCTTGAATCAGCGATGTGCATGAGTGCAGTGTCTCTACTGGGTCTCTCTTTCCTCATTCGCTCACACAGCAGTGAGAGCTATTGGCTCCTGCTGCTGTCAATAACAGCCAGTGAACAAATTAAGAGAGGGCAGTGGGTGGGTGGGGCTGATGTCCAATGTCCATTCACAAGAGACCGGCTCGGGAGCAAGCCTATTCGAGTACCCCCATAGCAAGAGGCTTGCTATTGGGGGCACTCCACAGGGGGGAGGAGCCAGGAATGCTAGGGGGAACCCAAAAAAGAAGATTGGGGCTTTCTGTTCAAAACCATTACACAGAGCAGGTAAGTATAATGTGTTTTTTTCTTTTTTTACAACCAAATCACTTATACCTGAACAAGATGAAGAGAGAAGCTGATTGGTTACTATGCACAGCTGCTTTAGATTCCTGCTTTAGTGTACCTTCATATTGGAGGCGGGTTTAAAATCGTGCAAGTTCAGCTAAACCCTCATTTCATTGCAAGTTCGGGGGTGATTTGAAAGACATCTGTGTGGGTTCATGCACATGCCTATTGAAATCGCCCCCTAAAGTCACTAGAAGTAGTGCAGGAACTACTGATGGAAATTGGTGCGGCTCCGCAAAGTTGCCTGCAATAGGCTGTGATTTGACATGCGATTTGACATGTCAGATTGCCCCGATGTAAACTGGGGCTTAGTTTTAGTAAAATTCCCTACGCTGTCCTCCTGTTTGTAGCTCACTATAATTATTTCTCCCAAGGTGCTGGAAAACGGGATATAAAAGAAGATTTTAGCTGTTCACACAATGGTCATATAGGTCATATATTTTTTTTCTTTGTACATTACATGAGACAAACTTGCCTTTTTTTCTGTTTATCCATTTACTTATATTGTATGAAATAATCAGGTTTTCTGTAAGTCATAAATAAACTCCAGATGGAATTTCTGAGTTAAATCTTAACCAGCAGGCCATGCCCAGGTTGCCTACCTATATCTGTTAGCACAGCTGACATTCTTTTTTTCATAGTTCCTCCATATATGTCACTTCACAGTGCATACAGCTAAATTTAGATCACTTCTGTTTCTTTACAAAAGAGGGATTGGTTAATGTAATGCTGACAGGTGAATTCTTTTACATGAAGAATTTGGTTAGGAGCTGCTGTGTGCTACTGTATGCTGCATACACGGACCTGTGCACAAGCAGTTAAAGTGACATTAAGCCATATCCTTTTTTTTCCAAAAGCAATCTGTATACAACCATTACTTAATGTGATTGTAATTCTTTTTTCATTTTAAATAACATGTCATACTTGCTGGCTCTGTGCAATAGTTTTGCACAGAGCAGCCCTGATCCTCCTTTTCTAGGGTCCCCTGCTGGCACTCTTGGGTCCTTCCCCCTGCCAAATATCCCTATAGAAACTTCTTGCTATGTTGGCACTCATGTGGGCTTTATCCTGAGCCACGTTCTGTGTCCATTGGCTAATGGCTCCCCTTCTGCCTCCATGTCCAGTGAGGAGAGAGAGACCAGAGAAAGTCGCTGCTCTTGAGCACAGTGCTGGATTGAGATCAGGCGTTCTGTCAGAATACTGCTACCCATCAGAAAATGCAACGGAAGTGACATTGTAAACATAATTGCTTATTACGCATGCGCTATACGTTCCAACATGGCCGCTATGCATTTCAATAGGTTTCCTAATCACGACAGAACACAAAGGCAGCAGCGGCGGACATATTCTTACATCCAAGCAAGTCTTCAATTTCACACTTATTTTAGCAGTTAACTTGCCTTATATACTAAAATAGACTATTTCACCGCCTCCAAGTGAAATAGTCTGTTTCACTATATAATCAGTTTGGCACTGAGCAGTGCAGGGTGTACCAAGATGGCCGTGGCTACCTTCTGCCTGTAGGCTTGTCACTGTATTTACTACAATACTAATAATACTATAATAATAAAAATGTAATACTGTATTTCAGTATATAAGGTGAGTTTAACGGTAAAATAAGTGTGACTTGCCTGGGTGTAAGAAAATGTCCACCAGTGGCAGCCGGTGTATTGAGGGCGCAGGGGCGCTGCCCCCCCCCCCCATCCATGCGCCCGGCCCCCTAATCTGCATGCAGGGGCATGGAGCTTAATGGGTTTTTTTTTTTAATCACCTGATTAACCACTTGCCGACCGCCGCAAGTAGATTTACTGCGGCGGTCACGGACCCCCCCGCGCGTGTGACCGGCGGACCCGATGTCCGCCGCTCACTCTGCGATCGTCGGGAGAGAGGGAGAAAGGCAGGCGGCTAGTGTAAACAAGCTGCCTGTCATTCTCCCCTGTGTAGAAAAACCGATCATACGGTTCTACTATGTAGAACCGTTGATCAGTGTAACTACAGCTCAACAGACAGCCAATCACAGTTAGAGTCACGCTCCTAGGGACACACACAGCCCCTCCCTCTCAAAGTTAACCCCTTCACTGCCAGTGTATTTTTACAGTAACAGTGCATATATATAGCACTGATTACTGTAGAAATGTCACTGGTAACCCCAAAAATGTCAGTCAAGGGTCCGATCTGTCCGCCGCAATGTCGCAGTACCGCAAAAAAATCGCAGATCGCCGCCATTACGCGTTAAAAACAAAAACAACAAAAATGACAAAAATCTTTCCCTTTGTTAGTAAACGCAATAACTTTTGCGCAAACCAATCAAAATACGCTTTTTGCGATTTTTTTTTTTTACCAAACCTATGTAGCATAAAACAAATTGGCCGAAAATGTTAAAAAATTTTGATTTTTACTTTTTTTTTGGGGGGAATTTCATATAAAAAAAAATGTGAAAAATATTGTTATTTTTGCAAAATTGACGCTCTTTTTTTTGTTTATAGCGCATGATCAAAAAATGGCACAGGTGATCAAATACCACCAAAAGAAAGCTCTGTGGGAAAAAAAGGACGTCAAATTCGTTTAGGTACAGCGTCGCACGACCGCGCAGTTGTCCGTTAAAATCACGCAGTGCCGAATCGCAAAATACCCCCTGGTCAGGAAGGGGGTAAAATCTTCCGGGGCTTAAGTGGTTAAAGCCAGAGGCTCTAATAGGGTGATGCAAAGGGTGGAGCAGTGCGCCCCGAGCCCACCCATTGTGTGACAATAGCGAATGAAAATTTGCTATTGTCACACCGATCCTCCTCCTGGCCAATCAGGAAGCACGATCCGATACGCGCTTCCTGATTGGCCGCAAGGCAAACCCCATGCCATTGGCCGAGGAGAGGAGGAGGCGGGAGGACTGGAGGAGATGCACCGCTAGGACTGAGGAGAAGCCGCCCGCCGCTGCTGATGTCCACTGCTGTTTTTGTGTTCTTTCAGATTAGGAAACCTATTGGAATGCATAGCAGCCAAGTTGGAACGCATGGCGCATGCGCACTAAGCATGTTTTGCTCAGAACGTCACTTCTGTTACATTTTCTGATAGGTAGTGGAATTTTGACAGGACACCGGCTCAAGTAAGTATGTAGGGGGGCTGGGGGGAGCATCCTGTGCTCAGAAGGTTTTTTACCTTAATGTAGAGAATGCATTAGAGTAAAAAAAACTTTCTACCTTTACAATCAATTTATTGGTCGTGTAATCTATTCTTCATTAAATCATTTTGGCCTTCCTAAAGAGGAGGTCCAGCCCCCCCTTACGCAAAAAATATAAGGTCAGCAGCGACAAATGCTGTAGCTGCTGACTTTTAATATTAGGGCACTTACCTGTCCTTGAATCCAGTGATGTCGGCACCCCAGCCGATGTTTCCATCGGCTCTCGGGCGCTGCTGTCGCTATTGCCTGTAAGGAAAACAGGAAAGTGGAGGAGGGGGGCCGAACTTTTGGGGGACCTCACTCGCAGCCAGGTCTCCCAGAAGTGGAGTAGGGTACCTGGTAAAAACAGGTACCCTTCCCCCGCAAAGGTGCCAAATGTGGCAACAGAGGGGGGGGGGGGGAGCAGATAAGCGGAGCTTCCACTTTTGGGTGGAACACCACTTTAACATCCTCTGTAAGCTCCTGCACATCTCCTCCTCTGCCCCCTTACTTCTGTTTGTTTGGAACAAGCTGTGCATATTAGTTGCAGGAATGTGTACTGCCCCATGCACACTACAAATCTCACAGTTCATCTCGGGGTGAGCAAGAGAGGGTGGCCTTGTTCCTAAATACATTTGGACTATGGAGAACGAACACAGTCTTCCTCTAACAGGAAGTCCGATCACGGAAAAAAAAAAAAAAGAGATTTGGAGGAGGCTGGGAGTAATAAAAAGGTACTTTTCTAAGTTACAAATATATACTTGAATAGGGAAAGTAAGAGAATTTTTTTTCTATACCTAAATGTATTTCTTTAAAGCAGAGATTAGTGTCACTTTAATTAATTAATCTTAGGCAAGTTAATAGCCAAGCCCTTTAAACATGTAAGACCGTAAACCTACACTATATTATTATCACCAACGCAGGTTATGATGTAGCTATTATCTAAAAGAACAAGACCGACTTGTTGTTCTTGTAATATTTGATCTGTGAATGATGCATCTGTAAATAAGATGTAGAGGGGGGTAACTCAGCGCGCTCCCAGCACAGTAAACCCTAGTACACACGATCATATTATCAAACGAGTTTTTGTCCATTTTTTGTTGCATGCTAGTCTCATATAGAAAATGAAGAGGTTACTAAACTTACAAAAATTCTCGAACTACAGAATTTAACTTCAGAAGTGATGTCATGTGTTGAATTATTTTGTATGTGTTCTTTCATTTCTGAGCATGCGTAGTCTTGCTGTTATGTTTTTCGGATGAAAACTGTACTAATTAACCACTTGCCGACTGATATACTGTGGCAGGTTAGCTTGGCTGCGCAAACCACATGTAGCGCTCCTGGGGGCGAGCCTCACCGCCCCCACTAGGCAGCGGGGATGCCGATCCACAGGTCCGGCGGCCGCGATTGCCGCCAGGTGCCCGCGAACGCTCCCTGCTAAGAGAGAATGATGGTCAGCTGTTGTAAACACAGCAGACCATTGTTCTCTCTGAAATTTTCACAGAGCGCCTGTGATCCTCCTATTTAGGATCACAGGTCTCTGTGTTCATTTCACAAGTCCCTCCCCCATACAGTTAGAAAAAACCCTAGGCTCACACTTTACCCTTTGATCAACCCTGGGTTAACCCCTTCCCTGCCAGTGTCATTATTACAGAAATAGTGGATATTATTTAGCACTGATTACTGTAGTAATGTCACTGGTCCCCCCAAAGGTGTCAAAAATGTCAGTTAGGGGTACGATCTGCCCACCACAATGTCGCAGTCCCGCTAAAAATTGCAGATCGCCGCCATTACTAGTGAAAAAAAAAAAATTACACAAAGCTTTCCCCTAGTTTGTAGGAAATCAATATACACATATTGGGAATTTTTTTTACCAAAAATGTGTAATACAAATTGGCCTAAAAGGATGAAAAAATTGATTTTTATTTTTTTTTTTTCTTGGGAATGTTTTATAGCAGAAAGTGAAAAATATTGTTTATATTTTTCAGAATTGTATTTGTTTTGTTTATTGTGCAAAAAAAAAAATATAAAATCGCACAGGTGATAAAATACCACCAAAAGAAAGCTCTATTTGTGGGAAAAAAAGGACATTAGTTTTATTAGGGTACAGCGTCGCACAATGACGCAATTGTCTGTTAAAGTAACGCAGTGCCGAATCACAAAAAATGGCCTGGTCATTAGGGGGAAAATCCTTCCGGTCCAGAAGTGGTTAAATGAAAACCGGACGTTGTGGTCACATACGATAAAAATTTCATAGCCTGCACATTCAGTTTTTGTCATCCGAAAATTCAGAATTCGCTGTCGAAAGCACCCTACTAATGATCAGAAAATTGGCAGAGCGGACTGAATTTTACTTCGGATTTTCTTATCGTGTGTATCGGCCTTTACTGAAGTGTCACAGAAAGCTCCTGATACATACTTGTGATAATGTGACAGCCAATCACAGCAGTCACATGATCAGGATGCCCGCCTCCGACTTTTGGCATTTTGATCCACTTAAAGGGCTGGGAGAAAGGGATTAAACAACTCTGGTTACTCCCTGTGTAAGTTTGGAAACCCAGTGACTTAATGGTTAGTACCTCTACCTCCCAGCACTGGGCTCTTTGATTTGAAACCCAGCAAGTAGACTTTCTGCCTGCAGCTGCCATGTTCTCCCTTTGCTAGTGTGAGTTCCCTCCACCTTTCTCTTACAGTCCAAAGACATGCTGGTAGGCTCATTGTCTCCTGTCCAAATTGTCTTTACTTTTCTGTGCTTGTATGCATTCATACATAGTTTCTAAGATCCTTGAGAGGAAAAACTGATGGGCATATACAGTATGTAAAATGCTGTATGTGTGTAAATTGTTAGCGCTATATAAATACCTATGATAAATGAACTTTAAAACCTGGGTAGAGCCTTATGCAAATCCTACAGGCAACACAAATAGGGAATAGTTTATGATGCAATGATGACTTGCAATATACTAGGACTGATTATCACAAAATGAACTCATTGTTATATAAATGTATGCATGATTTCAGCTGCTTAATTCAGGACAGCGGAGTCCCTTTAGCCCCTGTTCACATGGAGGCGATCTGACATGTCACAGCCTATTGCCAGCAACAGCACCGTCCAAATCGCTGCGGCGCTGCAGCGATTTCCAAAAGTAGTTCCTGCACTACTTTTGGCGACTTCAGGGGCAATTTTATTAGACATCTGTGCAGGTTGAAACCGCACAGATGTCTTTCAAATCGCCCCTGAACTCGTTATGAAATGCAGGTTTGAAATAATGCACGTTCACATTGGAGGCAGGTTTGAAATTGCGCGAGTTCAGCTGAACTTGCACGATTTCAAACCCGCCTCCAATGTGAATAAGCGCTCACTCCCAGCTGTCCATCAAGCAGAGTTGGTTCTGTCCGTGTCCACTCTGCAGAAACTGAGCAGACATGGACCTGTCATTCACCCCCTCTGCTCTTAAACAGATTTTCTGCTGATCAAAACGAGTGCCCGTGCAACGTGCAAAAGTGGCTTGTGCCTTTTTTAGATTTGGATAGAGTGGAGAGGGACACAGAACACCTATGAAATATTTGTCACGGTCTGCGTCCCCGTCGTGGAGATCCATCCTTTTTTTGTTTTTTTTGTTCTGTTTACTGTTATCACCAAGAATAAAACAAAAAAGAAATAGAGACATTTTCCAATGGGAACACTAGTTCTGGGGACAATCAAAGATCTCTTCACTTTGAAGGGTCACTTCCTGTTTCGTCTATGTGGCAGAATATGAAGGGGAATCTCCCCAATGGGACACAGATGGCAACCTGCAAGGCACTATAACACTACTACTTTATCTGTATTAAAAAAAAAAATTGCCTTACATTCTACTTAAAGTATAAAGTTTTCATGACGTTGCTTAAGATCATTTTCTTTTCAGGGAATGTGGCACTAGGGGTGGCAAGGACCTCCCAGTAACAGAAAAGGCATAGACTGCTGTCTGCACTTGCAAAGGTCTCCTTTATATGTTTCTTCCTGCATCAATAAGGTTTCGTTTACAGTAGATTATTGCTTGTGCTAGTAGTTAAGCTTTTGAATGCATGGTTGTCACCCAGCACTCCTTGGTGATTGGTGGTGACCACCATACGGTGTGGCATGAGTACAGCAGGAGGAGACACTTCTTCCTCCCAATATGCTGCCATTATTGTATTGTGGTGACCCAGAGGAGGGTTAAAGTAGTGGGGGGAAATTATGTGAGGTACCACCTGTTCTTAAAGTTGGTGGTTATGGTAGGACTGTGACAGAAATGTAACAAAGCTTTAGAAGAAGTAGAAAGGAGCTGGGGTAAAAGAAATATGTGGGGGGCTGTGTACTAACCTTGCATAACGGCAGAGGTCGCTGCTTATGCCTGCTAAACGATAAGCTGCCAAAGTGTACACATGTATGGAAACCCCTCGAAGTAGTAAAACAATACAATAGAAGCCACAAAAGCAACAATCCTGGAGGTATGGGCTGATACTAATTAATCTACTGCCAACACAGCTGGCTAAAAGCAAGACTACCTGCTTGAACAGGCTGGGAACCCGGGCGCTGCAAAAGAGAAAGAGAGAGAGGCGCCAAGCCGCCACTGGTGCAGTAGAATTTTATTAAATATATAATGATAAAAACAAATTGTTGTTTTCTGTGTAATTGCTCCATGTGGTTTCTGTACTTACCGCATGGTGCTTTTGAAATAAAGTATTTTTAAAAAAATTGTTATGCACTCACAAGCATCTCAGAGTGGTAGGCATTGAAACAGCTTAGTCAGGGGAAAGTCCCCCTCTTTGAGTCTCCTGTGGCTTTCTGGATTCCTGTATTGGCTCCTCTCTCGCTTCTGCGATCATAGCGGTTCCTGCCAGGACTGGACTTTCCCCTATCGGCTTCAGACTCCGATGTTTCAATGCCTACCACTCTGAGATGCTTGTGAGTGCATAACAATTTGTTTTTAACATTATATATTTTATAAAATTCTACTGCACCAGTGGAAGCTTGGCGCCTCTCTCTCCCCTTCTTTTTTTTTTTTTTATATAAATATTTCAGAGTGTCTCACAGAAAAGGAGCTGAGGTATACTTGTAACACTGCAGATCTTGCTGCCTCTGCCCAGTTTCACACCCCTTGAATGTTAAAAGCTGCTCTGACATTTCCCAGGAACACATTACATTGTCTCAACATTTGTGCAGTGAAATGAATATGAATCGAAAACCAAAAACTTATGTTGAGTTTTGATAGAGGAGGGAATGAATAAAGTTTTTGGATAGAGTAGGGAATGATTAGAGATTTTGGATAGAGTGGGAAATGATTAGAGATTTTGGATAGAATGTAAGGAAAAAGGGGTTTGAATAAGCCCCTTTTTACAGATGGGATGGTGACAGGCCAGTTTAAGTTTTAACAAGGCAGTTAGAGGACAGTCTATAGTTTTAAACTGTTGCTAGGTCAGATTAAGAATTCAGGTGTTTGTTTGGTCAGATAACCCCCAATCATATTAAGAGATATGTGTAGCTAGGGAGTTTAGGTTTAATTCTGGTTTTAACCTGTTTTTATCCCGCCTATAGAGCCTGCCTATGGTTATAAAAGGGGGCTCATTCACACAAGTCTTCAATCACCTCAGAAGAGATCGCCGTGTCAAGTTCAAGTTTTGTCTTCCTCCCCCCCACCCCTTTTCTTCCTTTTGTCGCGGTCAGTTTATGCCTGTTTTGGTCACCTGTGTGTAATGCAAAGGTGGACGATGCTTGTGTATGTTTTAATATTGAAATTTTGATGCGGATAATTTCTAAAAAGTTAAGTTGGATTTGTTTGACCCGGATTTTGGTAATCAGGTCAATTCTGATTTATGAATTTGTTAATGATAATTTTAACAAGCATTAAACGGCCGCGGCCTTTAAATTCCAGAGCTGTGTAAGGTCTCATTATTTAATTAGTATTAAGTTAAGCTAATAACAAGTCCTGTCTGCCATCCCATGGGAAATGATTAGAGATTTTGGATAGAGTGGGAAATGATTAGAGATTTTGGATAGAGTGGGAAATGATTAGAGATTTTGGATAGAGTGGGAAATGATTAGAGATTTTGGATAGAGTGGGAAATGATTAGAGATTTTGGATAGAGTGGGAAATGATTAGAGATTTTGGATAGAGTGGGAAATGATTAGAGATTTTGGATAGAGTGGGAAATGATTAGAGATTTTGGATAGAGTGGGAAATGATTAGAGATTTTGGATAGAGTGGGAAATGATTAGAGATTTTGGATAGAGTGGGAAATGATTAGAGATTTTGGATAGAGTGGGAAATGATTAGAGATTTTGGATAGAGTTGGGAATGATTCAAATTTTTAGACAGAGTAGGCAATGAATAAAGTTTTTGGATATAGTAGGGAATGATTAGAGATTTTGGATTGAGTAGGACAGTGTTTCTCATCTCCCATTCTCAGGGCACACTAACAGGCCAGGTTTGCAAGAAAACTAAAATACATCCCAGGTGATATAATTTGCTGCTCAGTGATTGCAGTATTCTAGTCTGCATCTCCCCAAGGTAATACTTAAAATCTGACCTGTTAGTATGCCCTGAGGATCAGCGTTGAGAAACATTGGAGTAGGACATGATTAGAGATTTTGGATTGAGTAGGACATGATTAGAGTTTTGGATAGAGTAAGGAATGATTCGACTTGTTGGATAGAGTAGGGAATGATCAGAGATTTTGGATAGAGTAGGGAATGATTAGAGATTTTGGATAGAGTAGGGAATGATTAGAGATTTTGGATTGAGTAGGACATGATTAGAGTTTTCGATAGAGTAAGGAATGATTAGACTTGTTGGATAGAGTAAGGAATGATTAGACTTGTTGGATAGAGTAAGGAATGATTAGAGTTTTGGATAGAGTAGGGAACGATTAGACTTTTTGAATAGAGTAGGGAGTAATTCAAGATTATGGATAGAGTAGGGAATGATTAGAGATTTTGGATAGAGTAGGGAATGATTAGAGATTTTGGATAGAGTAGGGAATGATTAGAGATTTTGGATAGAGTAAGGAATGATAAGAGATTTTGGATTGAGTAGGACATGATTAGAGTTTTGGATAGGGTAAAGAATGATTTGACTTGTTGAATAGAGTAAGGAATGATTAGAGATTTTGGATTGAGTAGGGAAAGATTAGACTTTTTGAATAGAGTAGGGAGTAATTCGAGATTATGGATAGAGTAGGGAATGATTAGATGCTTTGCTAGCTTTTTGATGGTATGTCCCAACAGACAAGATTCATCTTCACTATAGGTCCTGGTAGCCTTTGACAGCAGGATTGGAAATGTGTTGGGAAATCCAGTTTGACTTTTTCCTGGAAATCTACCAACAGGAAAACTTATTTCGGTGACAGCGGTCCAATGGGGTATTTCCTTTATTTTGCAGAGATTTCCCTTCAACCTCCTGTTATATCTATGTGACATTAAGTGAAGGTAATTCTTCCTAATAGGAAACAGGTGAAAAAAACCTGACAGTGGTGTTAGCCATTCCCTAATCGATCCAAGGACATTTTGGCTTTGGATAAAGTATACATTTTTGTTTTCTTTGGTGAAAAATTAACAAAAGCAACATTCAGACCCTGATATTTTCCAGTATGCCATAAGCTCACATAAACTAACATTACGTTCTTTTATTTCTTGTGAAAGATATGTGGTTTTAATAACCTTCACTACTCGCAATGCTGGTATCTCTCTTGTCGCTGGAGTTAACTGGGTCATGTACAGCCAGCTTAAGTTCCATGCAAATTCTGGCACCCTTTGTAATGGGTGGATTCTTTGGCTAATAATGCAGCATTGACTATGCTAATTATAACCCACGTGTTGACTCAACTGGCTGACTCCTTCTGTGCTTAATAATTGTTCAGCTGATGTAGAGCAAATCAATAATTGAAACCACATAACAACTGGGACACAGTAAATGGTAACCTGAACTAGAAATTGATCCCAAACAGTCATGCTGATGTCTATGTAGTTAATGACAACAATACTTAACACCATCAACAAAAGTTTTTATGCTAAGTCTGTGAGACTGAGCGTGCAGCATAAGTAATGGTAAAGATGGCTGCTTTGTGCATGGTTTTACTACTACAGAAATATCTCACACAGTTTATTGGCTGTGCAGGAAAAAAGCACAGCCGTAGTAGTGAATGAGCTAAACTATACATTCACTGCATCCTTTTTGCTTTGATATAAGAATATACTATATTATATAGATTGAATCTGATGCAGCTGTGCATAGTAACTAGCGACTGATGTTGTTTTTTTCAGGGTCGATACTGATTTTCCGGCCACCCTTCAGGCCGTTAGCCAATATTAGGTGCCGATATTCTGCACATTTAAAGTTTTTATTTTTATACTGTCCTTTTTTAAAACTTTTTTTTTTTATCACTTTTAGGCTCCATTTACACATGAGCATATTGTTTTTAGGCGTTTTTTGGGGGGCTTTTTGCTTTTTTTCAGGCGATTTATGCAGGTGTTTTGAGGCAGGCATTGATATCTAACAAAAACGCTTGTAATCTGCCAAAAAAGAAGCTCATGTACTTTTTGGAGCTTCAGGCGTTTTGCTTCAGGTGACAAAACGCTCATATGTGAACAGGGGGCCATTGACATGAATAGGATCTTGCTTGTTGAGCGTTTTGAGACTTTAGAGATGAGCATTTTACGAGCTGAAAAACGCTCAGGTGTGAGCAGCGCCTTATTGCTGTTACAAGGAATGTAAACATCCCTTGTGACAGTAATAGACAGTGACTGGTACTCTTTAGGGAAGGGCCTGGGGTCTAAAAGACCCCAAAGCCCTCCTCTGCACTTAAAAACATTTAGGGGGGAAGCCGCATCGGTTGTCATCACAAGAAAAGTGACCGTCAGCTCTAAAAAACGGTTCCCGGGGTGATGTCTGTAGCTGCAGGCATCACTCCTGTACAACCACTTGAAGCAACATCGGTCATATCGGCAAGTTTGTGGCCGATACTTAAAAAAAAAAAAAGAATATCGGCCCCCAATAATTGGCCCCACCGATAACCTCTTGATCCCTAATAGTAACCAATCGGTAACATCAGCTTGTAGAAAATTGCTGCTACAATACTTTAATTACAACTTTGACAATAATCCCCCGTTTACATTGGCGCAGTTTGACAAGTCAAATTGCATGTCAATCTAAGCCTATTGCTGGCAATAGGAGCATCTCAATCAGTTCGACGCTGAGTTTTCGGCATCGCACCAATTACCAAAAGTAGTTTCTGCACTACTTTTCGTGACTTCTGGGGGCGATTTCAATAGACATCTGTGAATGAACCCACACAGATGTCTTTCAAGTGGCCCCCAAAGTCGGACTGAAATGTGGCTTTGAAGTCTGAACTCGCACGATTTCAAAGCTGTGCTCAGTATGAATGAGGGCTAAAACCTGAAAGCTGATTGGTTACAATGCACACCTGTACCAGATTCTGTGTGCACCAGTTTTAGTAAATACCCCTTATAGTGTGTGTGTGTGTGTCAAATTAGAGAAATTTCCCCTCAATTAGGAAGGTAAAGGGTAAATAGAAAAAATTAGCGGTCACTGGAACTGTTAACCTCTGACTACCCAGGATGTATAAGATATGTCACGATTATTCCCCTTTTTTAGGCTGGGTTCACACTATTGCGATGTGGGAACCAGTGCAATTCCAGTGCGTGTTCCCACATTGAATGTCTCCCGCAGGCAGTTCACACTGCCCTATGCGAACGGCTGTGGATGTCAATATAAAGTTAGTGACACCCCAGATCAGTTTGCAGATCGCAGTGTGAACTGCCAAATGGTTCAGGTATCGGATCTCATGGGTGTGTGAACACCCATCTGATCCGATTCCAGTGTGGACCAAAAAAAGGGTCCTGCAGCATTTTGGTGCGAACGCTATATTCACATCGCACAAACATTACATGTGATTCGCACAGCGGTGCGGTGCGAATCACATGCGATGTCTAAAAATAGGCTATATAAGTGTTTTTTGGGCTTTTTTCAGAGTCAGAGCGTTTTTACAGCTGTAAAACTCTTCTCAAACCCCACTAGTTCTGGGTTTTTTTGTCCAGCCAGAAAACGCCCCTGCCAAAAACAGGCTATGTTTGCATGGAGACATAGGATAACATGCTGAGGAGTTTATTAGCTGTAGAAAAAACATCTGACCCCAGGAACAGCAGTTGTAAAAACGTCCAGTGTGCATGAGGCCTAAAAGGCAATCCACCATGGGTTGCTTTTCAGAGAGCACTGAAAGTGTAAAGGAGGCCTAAAGAAACTAATATTGCATGCCAGTGAGGATTTCAGTGTTTTTTTTTTTTATCTAGAATATTGTTTTGATAACTATTTGTGCATTTACCACGGGAAGCACAAAATCATCTTTTACTTCTGTAGATTCTGCTCTTTCAGGAAATACTGTATATACATTTTTGAGGTCTTTTACTAACTTTCATGGCTGTAATGTATATGTGAAAAATGACAAAATTTTTTCAGCCTCAAACCTTTTACTAAATAAGTGAATTCCAAGTTTACGCTGGAGGGAAAAATAGGTAAGTGCTCTGTGCTGACAGATCAGATCCTGCTATACATTCTTTCTGCCCACAGGTTCTGTGCCAGGCTGTGGCAAATACAGAAGTTGTAAACAAGCCACTTTGGAAATAGTGGTCATTTTTTTCATGATTTGTTTGCTATATTTTGTGCAGTGCTAGAGCTACATATCATAGTCAGAAGAGGTTTGGTTCAACAACATGTAAAAGAAAGTCCTTCAAAAATTATCAGATTTAGTGTACGAGTTATTTAACCACTTTACCACCGGAGGATTTTGCTGTCTTCCGTCCAGGCCACTTTTTGCGATTCGGTGCTGTGCGACTTCAACTGACAATTGCGCGGTCGTGCGACGCCGTACCCAAACGAAATTTACATCCTTTTTTTCCCACAAACAGAGCTTTCTTTTAGTGGTATTTGATCACCTGTGCGATTTTTACTTTTTGCGTTATAAACAAAAAAGGAGCGTTTATTTTGAAAAAATAACAATATTTTTAACATTTTTTTATATGAAATTCCCCCCCAAAAAGATGTAAAAACCAATTTTTTTAAAAATTTTTGGCCAATTTGTTTTCTGCTACCTATGTTTGGTAAAAAAAATCGCAATAAGCGTATTTTGATTGGTTTGCGCAAAAGTTATTGCGTTTACTAACAAAGGGAAAGATTTCTGTCATTTTTGGTGTTTTTTTTTTTAACGCGTAATGGCGGCGATCTGCGATTTTTTTTTTTTTGCGGGACTGCGACATTGCGGCGGACAGATCGGACCCAGGACTGACATTTTTGACACTTTTGGGGGTACCAGTGACATTACTGCAGTAATCAGTGCTATATATATGCACTGTTACTGTAAAAATGACACTGGCAGGGAAGGGGTTAATTTTATTGGAGAGGGAGGGGTTAATGTATGCCTGGTGCTTACTGACGTGTAGGGGGGGAGGTGACTGAGTGAGTCATGGACAGATCGGATGTCCAGCTATGCTGAACACTCCGATCTGTCACTCCCTGTCACTATGGAGATCCGCCCGCTTGTGTTTACACAGGCGGGCGGATCTCCACACTAGATCCCCGGCGATCGGGGCAGAGCAGCGGCGATCGCCGCTGCTCCTCCCCTGGCCCGACTCCCGCTGTGAATGAAAACAGCGGGAGCGAGCCTCCGGCGGCGCGCAAGCGCCGCCCAGAAGGGGGAGTGTCTGACGACGTAGTACTACGTCGTCAGACGATAACGAGCCACTCTGCCGCAGTAATATTACTGTGGGCGGTGGTAAAGCGGTTAAAAATCGACAAAAAGCCCCCCCCCCAAATAGAACCCTCAAATTTTTCAGTGACCGATCTGCTTTTTTTTTTCTCTTTGCATTTGCACCATCACTAACCCCATTTGCTTGTTTTCTACTGACCCAGGTAGAGCTCCATGTAATTAAAGGATTGTAGCAGCAATTTTCTACAATAATCTTGTAAATTGTGGCTGGCCCAACAAGTGAAAGCAAAGATAACCCCAGAAGTGTGAGGGATTTCTACACATATTCAACCTTTTCTAGTCTATGGGTGTGATAACTTGGTGTATTGTCATCCTGTTCAATGGAATGCTGAACTACAAGTTCCAGATAATTTGTGTAAACAAAAAAGCTCCTTCACAAAGTCGAGTTCACAGACCGATGGTATATTTAAGTATTGATTTTTCACTTTAAAGTAATTTGTTTTTACATGTTTTACATTGCTGTAACATTAATACCCTAGCGGAAGCTTATAATGTAGCTTTACCGATTTACAGGTTTAAAAAAAAACAAGACTGTAATAAAGGTTTCCTCTGTAGGAGTGTAGTCTTTCCTGCTATGATAAGATCATTTGGACACACTTATTGTTTTAAGGCAGTTTTATCAGACAAGTGTAGGCTGGCCATACACAGAGCAAATTTTGTTCCTGCAACCACAGGATACAGGAAAGAAATTAGCTTAATTACCCCATTAACACTGATAGTGTTGATGCGGGAATCCCTCCTGCTAGGCCATTGTCTTCTCCTGGGGGGGGGGGGGAGGGTGGGGTAAGCCATCAACGTCGAGTGAAGACCGTAATTAGTAGTAGTGGCTATAGCAGCCGTTGGCAATAATCGCAAGTAAAACCCGCCATGCTGGTTGTACCCAAGTTAATCGATAAACTTGGTACATTCAGCCTGCCCATACATGGTGTGAACTGTGTATAGCCTACCTTAAGCCCCGTACACACACGGGCCGAATGTCGGGCGGCAAAGGCCAGTTTCTACTGAACATTCAGCCTGTGTGTACTGCAGTGTTACTGCAGTGTACACTGGAGTGTTCTTGCGGGGGGCCGTCCCCCCTGTGTCAGAACACAAAAGAACAGCAGGGGAGATTGCTGTACTAACATGTGATTGTTAGTACATTGGCTCCGACCTGAGCTGTTAGCAGTGGTGGCTGGTGCTCCATGTGCCGGGGAGGGCGGCAGATGGACCACACCACACCCCCCCTCCCCCGGACCACACCAGCCCGCACACCATACCCCCCGGTAGCTGGCTCACTCACCGTAAACATGTGTTGGGCAGGCAGCGGCGGCAGCTTCTCCTCAGTCTCATGCGTTTTCTCCCTCCTCCTCCTCCTTGGCCAATGGCATGGCTTCTTTTTTCGGCCAATCGGGAAACGGGTCTCAGGACCCGCTTCCTGATTGGCCAGGAGGAGGATCCGTGTGACAATAGCGAATAATCATTCGCTATTGTCACCCAGCTGCGTGGGCTCAGGGCGCAGTGCTCTGTGCCCCGAGCCCACCCTTTTTTGAAGCCTATTAGGGCCTCTGGCACTAATCACGTGCTTCAAGAAAAAAACCCCATTGGAATCCATGCGTCCGGCGCCATGCCTGTAGATTAGGGGGCCAGACGCATGGATAGGGGGGCGGCGCCCCTGCGCCCCCAATGGATGGGCCGCCACTGGCTGCACTCCTTGAAGGGTTTAGAATTTTGCCTGCAGAAGCAGCTCAATGTTCTCCTATGTATCCGTGCACATTAGGACGTTCAGAGGCAAAAAAAAAAAAAAAACCCTTCTGGTTTGCATTTTTGAGAGCAGTTTTCTGACTGAACGCTCCCACGCTAGTTCAAAAACGCTTTTTTTTCTTCTGCCAAGAGAACTGGCATTATTTTTAAGCCAGTGTGCATGGACCCTTAGTTTGTAGCAATACCAACAGGAAGCAAAGCCTGCGTATGCAATGAGCAAATATGAAGTACCGATGTATGGAAAGTCGCAAACTATGAGGTGTGCATAAAAAACATAGCAAACTGATGCTTTATGGCCATAAGTATGTGGATACCCCTCCAAAATACTGAGTTCAGGTTAAAAAGTTTAAAGGTTTATATATATCTTAAAAAAAAAGAAAAAAAAAAACAAAAAACCTTTACATTTTAGTCACTTTAAACTTTTATTTTCTATAACTATGCTGTGTGTAGAAAGTGGCTTTGTGTGGGCTATATGATCTTATAACCATTGCCTGTGACACTTTCAACAATAATGTTTGAAGAGCTAAATCATTTTTTTTTTTTTTTTTTTTTATATTTGTCTTTTGTGACACTTTGAGTATGTTAAATCTACAGTACTATTGTGCTATAGCTATTGTGTTTTGTTTCTTTTGCATTAGAGATTTAATATTTATTATGTTATTCATTCTCATTGATGTGCTGCTTGACATGCCAACATTTTATGAGGTAATTGTCAGAACTTTCCACACCCATTTGGTATGACTAAAAGACATTTATTCCACATAAATTTTTATTCGTCATTTATGATGAAGACTGATTGCCTTAGGCTGGGATCACACTATTGTGAATTGGATGCGGGTTTCCCTGCATCCAATTCTCATGTCAGGAGATTGTGACTGTCTCTCCATGGAGCAGGTTCACGTATCCCTGGAGCGGGTCCACTGCGAGTTGCACTGTGCATCTTCTGGTCCATTTCAGGTCCGAATTCAACCAAAAATTCAGACTGAAATCGGACCTG
This sequence comes from Pelophylax lessonae, assembly GCF_965119305.1. NCBI lineage: Eukaryota > Metazoa > Chordata > Amphibia > Anura > Ranidae > Pelophylax > Pelophylax lessonae. The sequence goes on from NC_138770.1 coordinate 391,828,672, forward strand.
AAATGGTGAACAGGGATGCACCGGAGCACTGATATAAGCCGCTCCGTGCTGCAGGGTGAACTCAGCCTTCGATATCACATTTTGTGGCTTTTTTGGATCATGGTTTGCTCTTCAGAAGGGGTTGTAACACTATGGCACTTAAAGGGTTTGTAACCCCTAACAGTAAACATTTCTTATTTGGTCCCTTTTAATTTGGTTAACATATCATTATACCTGTTCAATATGAGCAAAAATACCTTCTAATTTTTGCCAAAAATGTTGTCAGCTGATTACATGTCTACCTATGTAGCACTTTTATCAGTTACACTGTTTTTTTCCAGCTTACACTGGGGACTATGGAACCTCTCCCCCTCTGTGTTACGGTGAAGAGGAGATGGGGAGGTTACTGTAGCCCTTTTCCAGGAAGATGAAGCTGGTTCCGCATAGATAACAGTACACAGTACAGTGAACGTTACCCTAGGGCACAAAGTGTGTTACTGGCAAGATCTGCTTCAAATGAAATTAGGCAAAAACTCCTAAAAAAAAAAAAAAAGCAGTCCATCATAAGGACCGTCGGCTTAAGTGCCGGTACACACTTATGCAATGCGGGAAGGCAGCCTGTTCCCGCATCGCAAACGCACCCCTGGCAGTTCACACTGCCATACGCGATATGCTGGGGGTGTCAATGAAATGTTAACGACACCCCCAGTTTGATCGCATAGCGCAATGCGATCTTACAGTTCGCACAGGATCGGATCGCACAAGTGTGAACCACTGTGCGATCCGATCCTGATGCGGCTGCAAAAAAGGGTCCTGTGCGTCTTGGCTGCGGGTGCAGTGCGAATTTAGCCATACAAAGTGTATGGCTGAACTCGCACCGCACAGCCGATCGCATGTAATTAAGGAGCAGTGCGCTCCGATATTACATGCGATCGCCGCAGCCGCACATATGTGAACCGGCACTTAATATATTTCATTTTTGTTTCTTGAGTTTGAAAATGAGGAGACCTTGTCCGCCACCACCCTTTTCACTTTCAATAAATCTTTATTGAAGTTTTGTAAGATACATCGTATGACTCGTACAAATGTTCAAATGTAACAAATATATGAAAAAATTTCAGAGTGCGTCTGTAAGTCATTGAAAACAATACAGAATATAATAATAAAGATCAGTAAGAATGGCATATTACAAGCTAGGTTTGCAGCAAGGATACACATATCATGAACTACAAAAGGATAGAAAGAAAAGGGGAGGTGGGAGGGGATGGAAGACAAATGTGTATTAACTGTTAGGCCCCTTTAACACTATCCGTCTGTCGGACGGATTCATTCAGTTTTTCTCAGCGGGGGATCGAGCCGCCGATCCCCCGCTGAGCAGCAGGAGGACAGCTGTGTCTCCGCGCTGTGTGCGGAGACACAGCTGTCAGTTCCCCATGCATCTCTATGGGGGAAATAGGATGGGAACGGACCGTTGGTCCGTTCTCATCCGATCCCATGCGATCTGATCCGCTGGACGGGTGGAAAAAAGGGTTTCCATCCGTCCAGATTTATCAGATCGGGTCGGATGTCAGCATGTCTCCGCTGCCATCCGATGCCCCATAGAAATGCATGGGGGGACCGTTCAGATCCGCCAACAAAAACGGACAGGCGGATCTGAACGGTCCGCCTGTGTGAAAGGGGCCTAAACCGGGGCACAGTCTTGAATTAAATTTGAAAGTCCGTTCCTGCACTGAAGATAGTAAAAAAAATATAGTAGCCAAGGCAAACTGGGATGAGAGGAGAAGAAAAGAAAAGGAAAGGGCACAGAAAAAAGAAGAGGGGAACAATAGAAGGATTTTTGTTCCCCTCTTTTTTTGTTGTTGTTTCCTAGTTTGGTTTCGGATACCCTTGATCCTGAAGGGGCAGCAAGACCACAAGCTTGTCCACTCAAGTTTGAAGTATCTCTCTTCCCTCCGGTCTATGTTATACTCGAGCGCAGGAGAATTGTTCTACTACTTTCAATGCCTATAGCAGTGTCTAGCTTTGGGGGGAATGGAGGGGTGAGCGTATTGTATCCATGAGGCCCAGGTTTTTAGGAATTTGTGTATCTAGGAGCCCCACCACTCTTTTCATCCCTACTCTATAAAACTTTATACCTGAAAAAGGGGGAAATAATGTATCATACTTATTTGCTGTGACTTTCTTTATTTTATATAGTTTTATGCTGCCTGGGTCCCCATTCCTTCATCGCCATTTTTAAAATGTCCAGGATACTGCACAAGCATGGGTTGACGTGCATGATGTCAGGTGCTTCATCTCGCGTATGCCCCGCACAACACTAGAGATATGTGTAGGGAGGGGGCTACCCAAGATCTCACAGAGAGGCATGCTGATGTGATATTCAGGGAGGGGGTCTGATTAGATGTAAAACACAAAAGTAGTGTGTAATGTTTTTGTGCAATTCCTCTGCAGTTTTCCAGTCTGTGTTAACTTTCCTTTCTCATTTTAGCCCACCAAAACCAAAGAATGTGGAACTGCCAATCAAGCCCAGAGCTGTTGATACTGTAGATGAACCTTCATTTGAAGTGCAAATACCCAAGGGGAACATTGCTAGCAAGGTTTCTTTATTTGAGAGCAAGAAAACAAGCCACAGGCAAGTTGACTTTTATGCAACAAAGAACATTTCTCAGCCAAAGAAGTTTGTGGAAAGAGCCAAACTGAACTTTGGAAAACAGGTCAAAGGGAATGCTTTCAAAGACAGCAGCTCAACTGTTAAATCAGCCAGTGAACCTAATTCTTTCAGTAACAAAAACACTGAAAATGGCCATGGTGTAGTAAAGGCAGATGCTAAGGACAAGGCTGCCAACCATAAGGTGGATTGGAAACAAAGTGAAGACATTTCTCAGGCTCAGGGAAATCCGATGCCGATGGAAGACAGTAGAAATGGTCTGGAAACGTCACCAGAAACCATAAACCCTCCACAAGAAAGTATTTTGCCTTCAGCAGAAAATGAACAACACAAGGACCAGCCTACTGAGTTAGCCAATAGTGCTGTCCCTTTAACTCAAAGTATAGAACACAGCAATGATTTAGAGTATACAGTTAATGCAGAGGAGTCATTGCTACATTCTTCACAAGCTTCTGATGATAGTTTAGACGGCAATACAGCTGTGCTGAAAAGTAGTAGCGATTCAAGCTTAGACTCTGGGCATATAGAAATGGGAAATAAACAAAATTCATTAAAACAACAGCCTACTGATGCTGGTACAGAAGAAGACCCCAACAGCTACCTTACTAAAGTTTCCACAACATTACCTTCTGACCATGTTGATTCTGCTGTGTCTGTTACACTACCATCAAGTACAGACGAGCTCCAGATCGACCATAGTAAAGAGGTAAATGATACAGAAAGACCACCTGAAGAGCTTACACTAGAAGATGATAAAACCAAGCCAACTGAAACAAAAATAAGCAAGGAAACAATTCATTCAGAAGACATCATATATAACAATGTCAATGTGGATATGCCAAATAGAGATGTGCAACTGCCAACATATATAGATGATTGCAAATCTGATGACAATTTTGTGGTACCTGAAGAGTTGCCACAGAGTGAAATCACAAACGAAGACAATCAAGAAAAAACAAAGCAATTAAAATCCGAGGAAGTGCAATTTAGAGAAGAAACTGTAAATGACCTATCTTTAGTGCAAGATGATCTAGAAAGCAAACCCAGTTCTTTAGTTTGTGAAGAAGAACGTTTACAAACTGCTTGTGCCACGGTCCCAGATGAAGATGTTACAGCTCAAGATCAAAAGGAATCCATAACAGAAGTAACTCAGAATTCCATATTATGCTCAGATGAAACCAGTAATGGATTTGAGGGAGTAAATTTAGTAGCTGAGGCTATCCCTTTTCAAGCAGATGAAAATAACCTACAGAGTTTTGCTAGTAGTCAGAAAGACAGCAAATCTTCAGATGTAAGTAGCCAATTTGTAGAAAACAACCTATCTGCCAGTGCTGCCCAAATTGAAGATGACCAAGCTATTCGGAGTAGCATTGTTGCACCACAGGACCAGATTAATAGTAGTGATGCCATACAGGACCAGAACAGTAGCAGTGTTGCGTCACAGGAGCCGGACAATTGCAGTGCTGCATCACAGGACCAGATCATCACTGTGGTGAAGGATAATGCAGTTAATGGCATTGCCACCTGTTCAGATGTCACAAAGGAAGCAGAGTCTTGGCACACTAGTGATAAACATGAATTGCCAACACCTGCTCTTGTACCAAAAGATGATCATTCACAAAATACAATAGAACTTCCAAATATAAAAGATCCAAGCATCAGTGAGCTAGATTTTGCTGTGGACCAAATACCAGAAAACTCAGAAAATATTGAGAGTGCCCATTTGAACACATTAAACAATGCTGATGAGAAAAAAGAAGGAAGCTTTAGCACAACATTCAATAACGGTGTTGCTAGTGTGAATGAGCATGTCTCTGTAGTCAATACAGCTAGTACATTACAAAATGGCTGCCTTGATGATTCATATACTACCATCCTCACTAACAAAAAAACACAGCATGCAGAAGATGTGCAGAATTTCCCAGATGTACAGAAAAGTCCAGAATCCAGTTTTATTGCCTCAGTAGGAGAGGACAGTGTTCTAGATTCTTCTTCGGACATGGAAATTTTTGCTGAAACGATTCGAAAGTTGGACAGCCCAGTCACTTTGCCTCAGAAAAGGAAAAAGCCCAGAGCTCCTAAGTCACCAGGTGTGTATTGTGGCCTCCCCCCTATCCATGAGGATTACTTGGAAAAGATATTGGACAATGACGCATTCTCCTTTGGCCTGGGAAAGAAAAATAGGCCTAGAGAGTTGGCGCCTATGGCATTGTTTAAAATGCAGAGCAAAGAGACTGCAGAGAAACTAAAGCCTAAAAGGGCATCAGCTGAACAAAGCATGCTTTTGAAATCTCTGAGGTTGCAAAAAGAACCACTTTCAGTGCCACAGGAAACATGTGACAAGGAAAATGCAGATGTTTCTGATGTAGCAGTCAAGAGATCTCGTATAGAATCGTTTTACTCTGGCCTGAAATCACCATTTGCAGCAAGGGAAGAGAATGTGTTCTCTCCAACTGTCACCACAGTCAGCACAATGACTACCTCCTTCGACACACCCAGGAAGGAGTCTACTCCCCTAGGCAAAACCTGTGATCTGAAAACTACAGACTGTGCAAAGACAGCTCATACAGCCGTGAAGGAGGATTTACTAGTGCCGTCCTCAGATTTCCCACAAAGTACTCCTGCAGAGCACTTACTGTCTACGGCTGTATGCAGCATGGACAACCACCTGGAGTCCAAAGACCATGCACTTGCTGACTTGGCCAAATCACTGCCTGATATTAACGGCCACCAGGAGGAAAATCACTGTACGACTGATGGAAAAGCAGCATTGCTGACTCTAAAAAGCACTTCAAATATTGACAGACTGGACAACGATGTCACTGACATATTTTATTTTAAGGGTCAGGATCAACAATCCTTAGTGCCAAGCCTCCGTTCAGAGGTGAGTGCTACTTCCTTAGTTACAACCCTTTTTTTCCTCTTTATATTTACACATACTCTGATAAGTGTGGTAGAGTTCTTTGCTTAGAGGGTGTATGACGTGCTGAGACGTTGTAATGGTAAATTGAGTTGTTAATGTTAAGAGAACCAGCTTTAGAATGCAAAAACCAACAGTCTGAATTGTATTTGATCTTCTGTCCCACCTACTTACTTCTCATTTTAGTTTCCTGTGCTCCAGGTTCAGTCCCGAGTATCCTTATTGCTTCGTGTTTGGATTATACTGTTTTATTACAACCTGGTGTAAAACACAGTAACTGTCATGGCTTATAGAGATACTGTATGTTATTAAATGATTATGAAATGATTGATTTGGCCACATAAAGTTACTTGAAAAATGATTGAGCCAGTTTGGAATATGCTGGTTACCTAAAGAGTGCTATCCGTAATTGCCTACGAACATACAGCACCAGCGATAATAAAATGAACAAATAAAATGATAATATAATTAAATAGAATATAATTAAAAATATTAATATAATTAAAAATATTAAAAATAATTAAAATATACTGCACTGGATCATATTCTTCTTCTTATTCTTCTTCTTCTGAAAGAGCTAGCAGCTTAGAATTTTCAGGAGGCCAGCAAAGGCAGCGTACATATATCTATATTAAAGGAATCCTGTAGTGATAACAAGTGTCTAAGGCAAGTTGGAGGCACTAGTTGTCATATGATGTGATAATCCTACCTGTTGGATAATCTCTGTGAGCATTAGAAGTTCTGCTCGTAAATCACTGTCGCTATCGAGCGAGTGTTTCAGTACATTTAGGCCCTGGAACGGGCAGTTTTCTGATGTACTCTCTGTGAGCATTAGAAGTACTGCTCGTAAATCACTGTCGCTATCGAGCGAGTGTTTCAGTACATTTAGGCCCTGGAACAGGCAGTTTTCTGATGTACTCTCTGTGAGCATTAGAAGTACTGCTCGTAAATCACTGTCGCTATCGAGCGAGTGTTTCTGCACATTTAGGCCCTGGAACGGGCAGTTTTCTGATGTACTCTCTGTGAGCATTAGAAGTTCTGCTCGTAAATCACTGTCGCTATCGAGCGAGTGTTTCAGTACATTTAGGCCCTGGAACGGGCAGTTTTCTGATGTACTCTCTGTGAGCATTAGAAGTACTGCTCGTAAATCACTGTCGCTATCGAGCGAGTGTTTCTGCACATTTAGGCCCTGGAACGGGCAGTTTTCTGATGTACTCTCTGTGAGCATTAGAAGTTCTGCTCGTAAATCACTGTCGCTATCGAGCGAGTGTTTCAGCACATTTAGGCCCTGGAACGGGCAGTTTTCAGATGTACTCTCTGTGAGCATTAGAAGTACTGCTCGTAAATCACTGTCGCTATCGAGCGAGTGTTTTAGCACATTTAGGCCCTGGAATGGGCAGTTTTCTGATGTGAACATAGGCAGCAAAAATCAGGGATTGTAATTAAGACTTAGTAGACAAGGTCTGTTACGGCACAAAAGACGCTAGTGAGTGCCTTGTATATTGTCCAGCATGCAGGAAATGTTTTGATAGATTAATAATTGGACCTTTTGCCACACCTTTTGCCACACAGTGTTAAACTGCAATGGTGACATAAAATAGCTGTTGTAGTCTCAGATACACAACAGTTGTTGCAAGTATGGTGAGATCTGCAAAGTTTTGTTGCAGTGTATGGCTACATTTATTGTGTTTTTCATACATTTTCGACTGTTTTTTTTTTTTTTTGAAAAATGTTAAAACATATAATGCTGTTCACACTAAACAAGATTGTTTGATCAAGATAATTTGATGACTAAGGATTTTTCAGCACCTTAGAACACCTCTAACTGCAAGTCCTAACACATACACATTTGCACATTTTTTTTTTTTTTTTTCAAATGCATACATGAGCACCTGTCTCAGCACAGAGAAAGAAATGGCTTTTCTTAGACCTTGCAAGTGTCTTTCCCAAAGGTATGATTGACTGAAATGCCCAAACTGATTTTACCAAGCCCGTTCATTGCTAATTATAGCATGAAATTTTTTTTCCAACTAGTCCTAAATTGTGTAATAAAATCCCTTCTATATTATTCCTCCTTAAATCTTTAGACAGAAGGCATCAACTGAAAGTATACCATTGTAGCCAAACAGCTTGTGCATTTTGTTTACCTATGTGCCCTAGAAAATGAATTGGCGAATCAGATTGACTGGTATAACCAGCAATGTTCGATCCTTATGTAGCTCTGTTTATATAGTTCTAGATAGAAAGAATGAAGTAATACTAGTCTGCTTTCGAAAATTACAGCACGTACTGGCAGTTCATTTTCACCCCCCTTTCTTGAAAAACCTTGTGACATGTTTTTAGCATGCATTTGTCAAACAACTACTTGTGCATTGATCAGTGTACACAGTACTCGCACTGAGTGTCTTTAGAAAGTTTTTAACACTGAGGCTTCAACCTGGGAGAACAGAAATCCTGTCCGTTCACAACATTAAAGTGGTTGTAAACCCTCACATATACCCAGTGAAGTGCCCCAGGTGATACACAGAGATTAAACAAATCCTCCTACATCAATTGTACCTAATTATCTGCAGCCATTGTACCTGTTTATCTGCAGCCATCTTTCCACTACATTCGTTCAAAGTGCATTATATACACAGGATCTCTCAGCTATGAAAGCCGGGGGTGGAGAGCGGAAGTTACATCCATGAGGAGAGCTCTGAGAGCTGATTGGGGGGAAAGGACACTCCCCTTTTACCTAGCTCACAGGAACAGAGCTGAGGCTTTCAATTAACTGGAGGTCGCTCCCCTGTCACCATTTTTCTCTTGGTGTCAGGAAAACTTGTTAGAAGTGACTCATGCTAACAGCAGAGGAACAAGGCAGTGGACAAATATGACACTTAGTGCTCTGGATTGAGACAAGCACATGCTATAGAGGGATATGCTTTGTTCAGATTTCCTGTCTGAGGTTTACAACCACTTTAAAATCAGGGATTTTTCTTAGTTAAAGTGGTTGCAAACCCTTACATATACTCAGTGAAGTGAACAGCCTCAATAATACACAGAGATTAAACAAATCCTCCTACATAGGTATTACTTGTTTATCTGCAGTTTTCTCCTCTTTCCCCTTTTTCAAAAGTGCAGATCCTGTTAAAAATCCTTCATCTGCCAGCAGCACAGAGGAAGGGGAAGACAGACTGCAGTTACAGTGTGTGAAAGCTGATTGGAGGAAAGGAACAGCAGAAGAACTGTGTTGTGAATAGACAAGCTCTGTACTGAGATCTTCCTCCCCTTCCCTACCGACACAAATTTATGTCATTATTATATAGGATTTATATAGCGCCAACAGTTTACGCAGCGCGTTACAACTTGAGGGTAGACAGTACAAAATACAATACACTTTTTAATACAGTAGGAATCACAGGGCCCTGCTCATTAGAGCTTACAATCTAAGAGATCTCATGTGTAGGAACACTTCTCAGAAGGGACTCATGCTGATAACAGAGGAATGAAGTACCAGAGAGAAATGACACTTAGAGCTTTGGAGAGAGATAAGTAAACACTATGTTACTTATGTGCTTCGTTCAAATTCCATTACTGAGGTTTTACAACCATTTTAAGACAATCCCAGGCTTCCTTTGGAAGACATTTCAGTATATGTTTTCAATAATTGCAATTGTTAATGTTAACCACTCGCCGTCCGCTGCATGACTATATACTACGGCAGTCTGGCGCTCCTGGGCAAAGCGGCATACTGGTACGTCGCTCGCCCAAGAGCCTCTAGGGGACGCGCGCGCTCCCTCCCCCGCTTGTTTCCTGACATCCCCGCGCGAGTGACCGGCTGCTCCGATGTCCGCCGGCCACTCGCAATCTCCAGCTGGAGAGGGAGAAAGGCAGGCGGCTGATGTAAACAAAGCCGCCTGTCATTCTCCCTGGTGTAACTGCAGAGACTATACGATCCTGCTATGTAGGATCGTATATCTCTGTGGTTATATCACAAGCCATGCCCCTTGACAGTTAGAATCACGCCCCTATGGACACACTTAACCCCTTGATCACTAATAAAGTTAACCCCTTCCCTGCCAGTGTCATTTTTACAGTAACAGTGCATATTTATAACACTGATTACTGTAGTAATGTCACTGGTACCCCCGAAAGTGTCAAAAATGTCAGTCAGGGGTCCGCTCTTTCTCCGCAATGTCGCAGTCCCGCAAAAAAATCGCAGATCGCAGCCATTACTAGTTTAAAAAAAACAATAAAAATGACATAAATCTTTCCTGTAGTTAGTAAACGCGATAACTTTTGCGCAGACCAATCAAAATCCGCTTATTGCGATTTTTTTTTTTTTTTTTTTTACCAAAAATATGTAGCAGAAAACAAATTGGCCTAAAATGTTAAAAAATTTAGATTTTTACATTTTTTTGGGGAATTTCATATTAAAAAAATTTGAAAAATATTGTTATTTTTTCAAAATTGTCGCTCTTTTTTTGTTTATAGCGCAAACAGTAAAAATCGCACAGGTGATCAAATACCACCAAAAGAAAGCTCTGTTTGTGGAAAAAAAAATAACGTCAATTTCATTTGGCTACAGCGTCGCACAACCGCGCAATTGTCTGTTAAAAATCACGCAGTGCCGAATTGCAAAATAGGCCCTGGTCTTTGAGCAGCCAAATCCTCCGGGGCTTAAGTGGTTAATTCTTTATAATTAATGCTCAGCAAGACTATTACATACAGTCTAGCTACAAAATATTCGGAATACTTTGGGCAATTAAATTACCTGTAGCCAATGAGGAGCTGATTAATGAATCAATAAATGTAAAGTTTTAAAACCAACCACAGAAAGAAAATTCATAGCAAAGTATGGTCCAAAACACTTTAAGTGACTCCATCTGTATAATAAATGTGCCAAAATAAGTCTCTTGTGCCAAAATGTTCACCCTTTTTTTTTTTTTTAAACATTTTCAAACAACAACAAAAGTCTAGTAAACATTACATTTTAGAAAATGCACAATGTGAATGTTTCATCCCACATCAAAGACAATTCTATATACTTTTATCTACAATGGCATTTGATTGACATCTCGATAAAGTAGGGGCAGATGTAAGGAAAACAGCTCATTAAACATTAAGGAGGTGATAACCTTATACATGGGAAGCTTTTTATTCATGTTGTCAGGATCAGCCCACTATTTATTTTTTTTTACAGTAAGGCGTGATGCCTTTTAATTGATCTGACAGACTGGTTTAATCATTCCTGTCATTCATTTAGATTATCTTTATGGAACTTTCTAGCCTTTCATCCAACAATGCTGTGTGAAAACAGTGACACTTATAGGTTAGAAGACTGCACTACACAGCAGTAGATAAAATTGGTCATCATTTTTCATTGAAATTATGTAAATTGGGGTAGATATATAAGAAGCAAACTGAGTTGACCGTCTCATCTGGTAAGACACCCACTGGGAGACTGATGCATTTTAAAGCCAATTTTCCAATGGGTACACCTGGCCGAGAATCTTTTACTGGAAGATTGAAGCATTTATAAAGCCTATTTGCCAACTGGATCACCTTGATGAGTAGAAGATACAGATACTGAAGATACCCATCTTTTACTCGTTTCTATAGTACCTGGATCTTCTACTCAACAATGATAAATTATTGGCTTGCCTATTGTAACATGGGGGATCTTTAGCTCTAGTGGTAGATGCATTTTCAAGTGATTCACATCAGTCAGGAACTATATTTTAAGGGCCTGGCAAAGTCCAACATATAATGTCTCCCCCATATAGGGGTTCTTCTTCAGTAAAAATGCACATGAAAATACAAGCCCACCTAGCTCTCTCTTTAGCAGTACCTCTGCTGTTTTCACTGGTCATACAGACCACAGGTTCTTCATTGTGGATGGCATCACAATAATGCACACAGCTCCTCTAGTTTACAGCTCCCCTAGTGTGGACGGATGCACACTAATGTACACAGCTCCTCTGGCCTCAGTCCTCAGGCCATTTATTGTCTCTTGAAGACACACAGGCTTTGGCTGCCACATGCATCCTCTCTGTCTCCTGGAGACCTCCTGTCTCCCTTGGCCGGAGCAGCCTCCAACTAGAAGCCTCGAGGTATTCCTATACCTCCATTATAAGGGCACCTAAGTACACACCCTGCTGGTCCTCCACAAATACCGGACACTGGGTTGGAGATTTTGTCCCACCCAAGACACTATGGAATCTCCAAACTACAGAGCCTCATCCAGGAATACCAAAACCTGGGGAAAGCTGCAAAAGCAGTTTTCTCCACATCTATGATCTGTAGTCCTGCACTGAGCCAATGTGCACACCCTATGTCCTTTAACTGACCAATTTCATAGTGACAGAGTCTCATACTGTCACACATCCCCCCCCCCCCCCCTTTTGACCCAGTAGGGGGGCGGAACACACCAGCCTGAATTCTTGATTGGAGCACCTCTGGGCCAGCTCTCAGCTACGTAAGCCCAATCTTTTTTTTTCAGGTGTTTCCAGGCACACCCTAGCCTGAATCGCAATGGGGTGCTACAGTTCTGTATCCTCAGCCTTCTCATTCTATCCTTGGGGATCCTGAGCTCACATTTCTTTTCTGGGGGCCCTCTGCCTTCCCTGCTACTTCCTTTTAACTCACTTTCCGGGTTCTGTAGGGAACCTGCTCCTGACACTACGCCTGATGATTAGGAACCACCTTTTCCTATACTGGTAACCATCACAGTAGGTCTATTAGGCCTACCTAATTTTTTTTGCAGTTACCTTGACAACCAAATCCCAGAGGATCAACCACTGTTTATCACGCTCTTTTACCAATAAATTATTAATCTCCATATCATCAATGCCATAATTTACAGTAACATTCAGTAATAAATCACCTTTTCCACAATTACCAATACAGTCAGTGCTTTCTTTCTCAGTGTTTGTTAGGGCCAGGCCCAAGAAGGGACAACACACAAGTGAGAAGCTATCCCCAATGGAACCTTCGCAAGGCTTCACTTCACCTGTTGTCCAAATCTCTGTGGGAAGTTGTCCGAACAACATACACTAATCAAAACATAACCCTTTGCTTAATGTCTTACTTCCTACTGGTTTATTCATTACAACCTCCCAGTCACGAAAACCATTGTTAGCAGTACTAATCCTTAAAAGCTCACATTTTTCCATGTCACAATTTCTCATACCCTCAGTACTATATTTCAGGGTGTCTCCGGGTACTTCAACTTGTACCTCTTTGCGAGTGACAGACCGATTCTTTGCTTTTGCCACATCCATGTCAGGCTCTTCATTCTTATAGCGGGTGAGGCAGTATATTTTACTTACCATGCTCAGCCGCACCTCAGACGTGTCCACCGCAACAGGCAGAGAGACCTCTGATGTCTCTAACAGCTCTCCAGAGTGCCTTCCATACCATCCAGTCACTGGAAGCACCCTCATAGGGAACTGTGAGAACATTGCAACACTATTAAAAAGCAATACACCATTTTGGCAAGCTTGCCCTTTTGGAGCTACCAACACACTCAGTGGTGTACTTTCAACCCCTCACCATCTGGGTCACATATAGGTCAAGTGGATTGCTCCCACACACTCTCACATTATGGTGCAGACTCCCACTGTTCCACCAGAGCAGTATCAGTGCTGTCTTCGACAATCTTTGGCTAAAAAACATGGAGACCCCCGGAGATTTCTAACCCTGTGGCTTGGGCTCTGGTTGCCAAGGGAGATAACCCCTTCATCATTTCAATAATGATTTCATGAATCATTCACCCCTTCAGACATTTACCAAAAGTAACACATTCATCAGTATGATCCTCAGCATTCATAGACCTATCAACAGTGTTTTAAGTTTTAGCTGGCTGTTTTTGGTCATTACCCAGTGCAACCTGTGTGCCACTCAGCACACCACCCTTCCTCTCCAAAGGAATTCTCTTGCCTAGTGCAGGTCCACAGTTGTCCTGGGAAACCATGTGCCTCACCACTGCGGGCTCCTGGGAGGTTTCCCTGGGCATCTCTGCAGCACATGTCACTAGGGAACCTGGCACAAAGACTGTTTTGGTCACCCCTACGTTAACACTCCCAGCACTCTGCTGGACTACGCCAGGCACATACAGAGTCTTCCCTTTTGAGTCCTTAACATTGGTGCATGTTGAGCTCCAACCTGTGTCTCCACACTACACAGATCCCCACTGAGCAGGCAAGTGACGTCTCCCTCTCCGCTCTGTGTGCGGAGAGGGAGGTGTCAGAGCCCCATGCATCTCTATGGGGGAATCGGATGAGAGCGGACCGCCTGTCCGATCACATCCGATCCCCTGGACGGATGGAAAATAGGGTTTCCATCCGTCCGGATTTCACGGACAGGATCGGATGCAGATGGCAGCGGGTGTCAGCGGACATGTCTCCACTGACATCCGCTGCCCCATAGGGATGCATGGGGGATCCTATCAGATCCGTCTAAAAAACTGACAAGCGGATCTGATCAGATTGCTTGTGTAAAAGGACCCTTACTATATCCTGTAGCCAGTAACTTATTTGAGTTTGCAGTCTCTCAGCTGCATCCTCCCAGATTACCGCCTCTTTGTGGCCACAGGGCGACACTGCAGCCTTTCCAGACTCTTCAGTGGTGTTCCAGAACCTGGGGTAAGTAAACATCCCATGCTACACTTGACCACACTCCAAGCATGGTACTGGACGCTGAACCTCAACTCCTTGGCATTGAGGACAATGACTGGCTCTCTCTCCTTGCCACAGGATACCACTCTTGAGTAAGGACAGATAATTCATGTAGCATTTACTTCCTGGAATCCATCTGCCCTTAGTTCATGCACGAAGGAGGGTGTACTTAGCTGAGAGAGCCCCTCCTCCAGATGAAAGATAAAAATGCCCATGAACACTCCTGGGATGTATGACATCATTTTGGCCTTGGAAGGAAGCGACTGAAGAAATGGAAAAGAAAAAAAAAGGTTTAAAACAAGGAAATATAAATTACTTTCCTACCTGTTTATTAATGCTAGCAGCATAAGGATTAAAAATAGTTAACGTTAGTTGAGAGAGTGAAGTTCCACTTTAAATACCCCACCAAATGTAAAACCAATCTCACCAAATAGTGACATCATCACTAAAGTTAACACTTTAAAACAGTTAGGTCAGAAGTATATACAATATGTATATATGCTTTCTGAAACCCTAATTAACAGAAAATCATTGACATTTCTGTGATTCTTCATTAATTCCTGTGGAGGGACCCATTGTGCTCAGTTCTGGAATGCTCTTCAGCATACACTTTTACCACTCTAAAGATGTGCACGGTGCCTTGATTCAGCATCTTTTTATAGACATTTCTTATAATATGAATCTGCTATATTTTCATGCATGTTGATTTAACAATATTTGATTTAGCTTTAACAAAACTTTGTTTAGATAGTGCTGCCTCTTGTCTTTTTTATGAAATTGCGTAATATTTCAAAATGATATTGTTTTAGGTTCAGCCTCTGCAAGGTGCTGAAAAGATCAACCCTAGGCCAGGAAAGGTAAGCAAAAATGTTTGTTAATATTTTTTTCCTACGGTGTATCTATGTGAAAACACAATTAAAAGGTTGTCGGAATGTGTTTGTTTCAGTTGGTGATTCTCTCAGAAGCTGAGTATGGAGGTGCTGTATTTGAAGTGTTTGCTGACATAGCAGATTGTACTTCCTGGGAACTTTCTCCAACTATTTTCATCAAAACAATAAGAGGGTGGTAAGTTATGATTTATTCTTGAGATTGGGCTCTACATTATAACATCCAACTGACATGGCCTTTGAAACACTGTAATGAGCAATGTAAAATAGCCAGCATTTGCTGTCTTAGAATGGCCAAATACAGTGGGAAAATGTGATCCCCTGCAGATTTTGTAAGTTTGCCCACCTACAAAGAAATGAAGGGTCTATCATTTTTATCATAGGTGTATTTTAAATGATAGCGACAGAATATCAACCACAAATCCAGAAAAAATACATGATACAGATGTTATAAACTGAGTTGCAGTTCAGTGCGTAAAATAAGAATTTGATCCCCAAGTAAAACATGACTAAGTACTTGGTGGAGAAACCCTTATTGGCAAGCACAGAGGTAAGACATTTTTTGTGGTTGGGTATCTTGTGTTTGGTTACCAGGTTTGCACACATCTCAGGAGGGACTTTGGTCCACTCTTCCTTACAGATCTTCTCTAAATCCTTGGCTGATTTCTTGGCTGTCTCTTGCCAACTTGAGGTTTCGGCTCCCGCCATAAATTTTCAATAGGATTAAAGTCTGGAGATTGGCTAGGCCACTCCATGACCTTAATATGATTCTTCTTGAGCCACTCCTTTATTTCCTTGGCAGTGTTTTCGGTCATTGTCATGCTGGCAGACCCATCCACGACCCATCTTCCGTGTTCTGGCTGAAGAAAGAAGGTTCTCATCCAAGAGTTTACAATACACGACCCTGTCTATTGGCCCCTCAATGCGGCAAAGTTGGCCTGTACCTTTAGCAGAGAAACCGCTAAAAAGCATAATATTTCCACCTTCATGCTTGACTGTAGGGATGGTGCATTTTTCTTCCTCCAAAGCGAGTCAAGTTAATGCTAAAGAGCTCAATTTTGGTCTCATCTGACCACAGCACTTTCTCCCAATCCGTCTCTAAATCATTTAAATGTTCATTGACAAACTTCAGATGTGCCTGTACATGTTCCTTTTTGAGGAGGGGGTCCTTGCGGGCACTGCAGGATTTCAATCCATGGCGGCGTTGTGTGTTACCAATGGTTGGTTTGGTGCTTGTCGTCCCAACTGCCTTGAGATCATTCACAAGCTCTTCTCGTGTAGTTCTGGACTCATCCCTCGCTTTTCATGATCATTCTTACCCCATGAGGGGAAATCTTGCATGGAGCTCCAGACTGAGGGCGATTGATGGTTATTTTGTATTTTTTCCATTTGCAAATAATCCATTGTCTCCTTCTCACCAAGCTTCTTGCTGATGGTCTTGTAGCCCATTCCAGCCTTGTGCAGGTCTACAATCTTGTCCCTGATGTCCTTTGACAGCTCTTTGGTCTTGCCCATGATAGTGAGGTTTAAATGGAAGAAAAAGATTCTGTGAACAGGTGTCTTTTATACACATAATGAGTTGTCGTTTGGAGCACCTTCTTGAATTGACAGGACTAATCTGGGTACCACATGAGCACCTACTGTAGCCAGACTGTGGGAGCCAGAATTATTGTTGGTTTGGTAAGGGATCAAATACTTTTTTTACTCACTGAAATGCAACTTAATTTATAACATTTGTATCATGTGTTTTTTCTGGATTTTTGATTGATATTTTGTCTTTATCATTTAAAACACCTATGATAAAAATTCTAGACCCTGTATTCCTTTGTAAGTGGGCAAACTTACAAAATCTGCAGGGGATCAAAAATTATTTTTCCCACTGTATATAAAGGTTTTCTCTGATTTACTTTGTGGATCTCCATACAAGGAATGAAGCGTGCATTTACCATGGTTTTGTCTTTTTGTCACCTACCATGGTTTGACTTTTACATACCTGTTAAATTGCTGACTAGCTTTGTTTCTGATATTGCTATCCTAATATGTAATAGAACTCTCAGAATACTCTGCAAAACTATTACCAGTATACACATTACAGTCTGTTGAATCACAACAGGTGACTGGTTACATCTGAATGTGCAACCTAAACAGTGTCAACTTGCTTGCCTACCAGCATACTGAGTTATTGTTTGTGAAAAAAAAACAAAATCCTTGTCATGATATTTGGAGGATTTTTTACTTTTGATTTTGTATTAGTGTTCCACAAAGAGAAAGAAATGGTTATTTGCAGAAATCTTACTGGCTGGTCTTGTAGAGTACTGTAGAAATGTGTCAGCGTGTAATATATGGTAATTGCAGTCTGTAGTGCACATGTAGTGACGGTCATTGGAGCCGTACATCACAAAATGCATAGATCTGAGTCCCTGTGCACATAAGAGAGGCACTGACCTGAGCCACATACTGTATGCTTGTGTTTGCCATTGACATATGTAGGCCTAAAGCATTGCCTTGTGTCTGTAAAGGCACATCTGTCTTCCCATGTCCATTAGCCCTTATGTTTAATATCTTTTAACACTATCCCCTTGTATGATTTTCATATTCTTTTAAATAATAGCATTTTTATTTTTATGTAGCCTGAAGGCTATTACTCTGCAGTATAAAATGCTGGTTAGTCAGAAGTAGTCTTCAGGGTATGTTCTTTTGTGCAATGATCATGGAGGGCAGGATCCAGCAGACGTGGCAGGCTGCCATGACATAACCTGAGTCAGTCCTGGTACACAAACTCTGCACATGTAGCTGTAATGATGTAGAAAAGGATGCCATGGAAAACTCAAACTGACAAATACTGTGTTAATCCGTTACCTATTCAGGGGTTGGACAGCTGAAACTGGAAAATAGCTTTAAATCCATAGCAAGACACAAGGGATCTATTCATATTTCTGTCTTGGTTAGACCTCAATGAGTCATGTCATCCTCTGGTTTTACAGAGGAACTGTAGTCTTTTTGATGTTTTTTAGATATTAATCTAAATAGTCTGAGCCATATTAGAGCTTTTTTCCTGTGCATAGTTTTTTAATGATATAGTAGGATATATACTATATCTAATATAATAATTATGGGCTAGCTGCAATAGTTGTGCCCCTCTGATCCACGTCTTTCAGGCAAGGTCTTTGTGAAAACAGTAGACACTCTGCGGTCTCTAATCACAAAAATGGTGTTTCTGGTGTCCAGGGTAATCTTAGGCTTTAATAGGCTCTTCTGGAGCAGTTGTGCAAGCAGCCCATAGATTAAACAATTTATCTGCT
Organism: Pelophylax lessonae; assembly: GCF_965119305.1. Classification (NCBI taxonomy): domain Eukaryota; kingdom Metazoa; phylum Chordata; class Amphibia; order Anura; family Ranidae; genus Pelophylax; species Pelophylax lessonae. The sequence goes on from NC_138770.1 coordinate 391,847,088, forward strand.
GGCGGCTATAGACTCCGGCAGTGATCACATAAAAAAAAAAAAAACAATAAATAATCAGACAGGCTGGTTGTACTGAAGTCGATTGAGGGACAACCAGCCTGCCCATAGATGGATCGAATCTCGGCCAGTCACTGTTGAACTGGGCGAGATTCAATCGGTCTATGGCTGGCTTTATTATTCATAGAGAGGAAGTATTTTTTGACTCCAAAATTAGGATGATTGGGTTATGCTGACTGGTATCCTACCTAATTCATGCAAGGTTTGAATGGTAATGATAGGCCCACTTTAAACGAATTTAGCAGATGAAATGTTTTGATTCTTTACTCAGAATACGGCTTGTTTCATTTTGTATTAATGCATGTGTTGATTTATGAAACCTCTTTCTATAGTTGGATCATTTATGAACATCCTAATTTCGAGGGAAGAACCATTCCTATAGAAGAAGGTGACATTGAAGTTACTAATCCTTGGGGTGAAGAGCAGCAAGAAGAAAATTCTCCTAAACCTGTGGTGATTGGTTCATTAAGACACGTGATCAAGGTAAATAATACAATTCAGTATAGAAAGCCAGGCCCTTGTCTGTAATCAAAATGCTATACGATCTTCAAATGGTGTTATAATGATAGTTATTGTGTATTGCTGAAGTCCAGCTCCATTAAAAGCAGATTTCTGGATACAGTAGGGCAGAGATTGTTTCCAAACTAGATTTTTACTGCTGTCAATGACATTGGTCTACCATTCTAGCCAGCCTAAACCCTGGCACACACTTTTTTAACAAAAAAAATAAAAAAAACCTGTCAGCTCCAGTCGGAGCCGCTGTACTAACTATGCAAAGTTAGTATAGAGATCTCCCCTGCAGAACTAATTTTTTCTGACACGAAAATGCCCCCCCCCCCCTCCCCTCCAAAACACTCCGCCATCAGCTGCTGGGTTTCCAGCATGCTCAACCCATAGAAGCTGGCCAAACAGCCGGCTTCTGTCGGACCGGGTTTTCTTGAACCGGCCGATGTTTCCTGGCATTCGGCCCGTGTGTACGGGGCTTAAAGGTGTGCTCCATGTATTCCTGTGGAGTATCTGCTGGAGGAAATCGGCTACTTTTGTTATCTGTGTTCTCTAGTGCAGTGGTCCTCAACTCTGGTCCTCGGGGCCCACTAACAGGCCAGGTTTGCAAGATAACTAAATTACATCACAGGTGATCTCATTTGCTGCTCAGTGATTGCAGTATTCTAGTCTGCATCTCCCCAAGGTAATACTTACAATCTGGCCTATTAGTGGGCCCCGAGGACCGGAGTTGAGGACCACTGCACTAGTGAATTGTTCAAAGGAACATTAGGAAAGCTTATTTAAAGAGTATCCAAAGCCAAAATGTTTGTTGGAGTAATGTAAGGTTGGAACGTTTTGTCACTTTTTTTTTCTTTTTACTGTCCGTGTTCCCACTTAGGAGATTCATTCTCCCTATTTGTACTGCTGACAATTGCCAGTGTTAAATTAAAGTTATAGAAAATCCAATTTACAGTTGTCTGTCAAAGTGATTCTAATGGCATAACGTTTTTTAATCTAATGCATTCACTACATTAAGGTAAAAAACCTTCCGCTGTCAGCTTCCCCTCTATATACTTACCTGGCTCCTCTTTCAACCCAGTTATGTGCCCAAGAGCAGTATCGCTGCTCTCTCTCTTGCTTCTCACAGGACACAGAGGCAGCAGTGGCAGCCATTGGCTCCTGCTGCTGTCAATCAAATCATGTAAGGGGGTGGCAAGGCTGAGCCATGTTGTGTGTGTGTGTGTGTGTGTCTATGGACACACATAGCCCGGCTTGGGAGTGAGTCTGCATGTCTGCCCACATAGGAAGCGACTTGCAATGGGAGCAGACACAGAAGAGGAGGAACCAAGTACACCAGCAGGGGACCCCAGAAAAGCAGGTTTGGGGCCGCTCTGTGCAACGCTATTGCACAGAGAAGGTAAATACAACATGTTTATTATATTAATTTAAAAAAAAAAGCTGAGCCTTTACAATCACTCTAAACAGGAAGTGAAAGTAAATTTTCCAGTGGGACACCTGTTCCTATTTAAGCGTGGTTTCCCCTTACTTTGAGGAGATTTCTTTCACCTCCTGTTTTGTCTCTGGGGTGGAAAGGGAAGGAAGATTTCCCCAATGGGAGAAAAACCGCAAAAAATAAATAATAAACTTTTTGATTGAGTTGTACTTCATTGTGAAGAGAAGGCAGATCTGAGGATGAATTCCTCTGCCAAAGTCCACACTAAGGTAGCGGCTTATGGATCCTGCACCACTCTGTTATGTCTAAGTATGTGCAGCTGTAGGTGTTTGCTGTCCCTTAATGATAGGGTTCAGAACTTCAATAAGAAGACTTGGGGATTCAAACCCAATCTCATCCAAAATGCAGACATCTAAATGGCTGAAGTGAAAAGCTAAGTTGATTATCGGACACTGTTAGAAATAATATGGGATGGTAATCAAGCAACCAATCAAAAGACTTTCACTGACTGGACATCAGTAAATTGAATTCTGCTTGCTACTCTTTACGCAGTCCCTTAGTCATATTAAGGAGGAGAGCATATTTAAAAGAAGAAAAACTACCACAAGAGGACACAGTTTTAAATTAGAGGGGCAAAGGTTTAAAAGTAATATGAGGAAGTATTACTTTACTGAGAGAGTAGTGGATGCATGGAATAACCTTCCTGCAGAAGTGGTAGCTGCAAATACAGTGAAGGAGTTTAAGCATGCATGGGATAGGCATAAGGCTATCCTTCATGTAAGATAGGGCCAGGGACTATTCATAGGATTCAGATATATTGGGCAGACTAGATGGGCCAAATGGTTCTTATCTGCCGACACATTCTATGTTTCTATATTGCTTTATATTTTTTACAAATAAGATTAGTGTGTTTTATTTATAGCACCTCCAAAGACCCCTCCAGGTTATCTCAAACTTAATTCTAAAGACTTATGAAAGTGAGATATACAGTATCCCACAAAAGTGAGTACACCCCTCACATTTCTGTAAATATTTTATTATATCTTTTCATGTGACAACACTGAAGAAATTACGCTTTGCTTCAATGTAAAGTAGTGAATGTATAGCTTGTATAACAGTGTAAATTTGCTGTCCCCTCAAAATAACTCAACACACAGCCATTCATTTCTAAACCACTGGCAACAAAAGTGAGTACACCCCTAAGTGAACATGTCCAAATTGGGCCCTAAGTGTCAATATTTTGTGTGGCCACCATTATTTTCCAGCACTGCCTTAACCATCTTGGGCATGGAGCTCTCCGGAGTCCTCTTCCACTCCTCCATGATGACATCACGGAGCTGGTGGATGTTACAGACCTTGCGCTCCTCCACCTTCGGTTTGACGATGCCCTACAGATGCTCAATGGGGTTTAGGTCTGGAGACCTGCTTGGCTAGTCCATCACCTTTACCCTCAGCTTCTTTAGCAAGACAGTGGTTGTCTTGGAGGTGTGTTTGGGGTCATTATCATGTTGAAATACTGCCCTGCTGCCCAGTCTCTGAAGGGAGGGAGGGGGTCATGCTCTTCTTCAGTGGGTCACAGTACATGTTGCATTCATGGTTTCCTCAATGAACTGTAACTCCCCAGTGGCGGCAGCACTCATGCAGACCATGATACTCCCACCACCATGCCTGATTGTAGGCAAGACACACTTGTCTTTGTACTCCTCACCTTTTTGCCGCCACACACACTTGACACCATCTGAACCAAATAAGTTTATCTTGGTCTCAGACCACAGGACATGGTTCCAGTAATCCATGTCCTTAGTCTGCTTGTCTTCAGCAAACTGTTAGTGGGCTTTCTTGTGCATCATCTTTAGAAGAGGCTTCCTTCTGGGACGACAGCAATGCAGACCAGTTTGATGCAGTGTGCGGCATATGGTCTGAGCACTGACAGGCTGACCCCCCCACCCCTTCAACCTTTGCAGCAATGCTGGCAGCACTCATACGTCTATTTCCCAAAGACAACCTTTGGATATGATGCTGAGCATGTGCACTCAACTCCTTTGGTCGACCATGGCAAGGCCTGTTCTGAGTGGAACCTGTCCTGTTAAACCACTGTATGGTCTTGGCCACCGTGCTGCAGCTCAGTTTCAGGGTTTTGGCAATCTTCTTATAGCCTAGGCCATCTTTATATATAAAATTCTTTTTTTTGGGGGGCCTAATTGGACATTTTCACTTAGGGGTGTACTCACTTTTGTTGCTAGCGGTTTAGAGATTAATGGCCATGTGTTGAGTTATTTAGAGGGGACAATACATTTACACTGTTATACAAGCTGTACACTCACTACTTTACATTGTAGCAAAGTGTAATTTCTTCAGTGTTGTCACAAGAAAAGATCTAATAAAATATTTACAAAAATGTGAGGGCTATACTCACTTTTGTGAGATACTGTAAGTACTTGTGAATCTACTGTTTGGCATTAAAGCTCTTTAAATGCCACAGAATGATACACTAGATTCCTACTGCAACAGGTTTTTATAGCTAAACTATAGAAGCGTATCTGAGGCAGATTTTTTTTTAATGCTGGGTACTGTGGGTCAGAACAGCTTTATACTACATTATAGTAGGCTATATTGATTTATTCATGTCTATTCTTGTGGTTTTATGAGTCACTCAACCTTCTATGAGTCACTCATCCGTATTAGTCATTTGAAGGAACTCGAATTTCCTTTTTATGTCTTCCTGCAAAATTTGTATGTTTTTTATTTTTGGTTACCAAAACACTAATTGTAACTTGAAAACCAGGAACACTGAAAACGACTTATTCGTATTTGAGTTTGTATGTACAGTGTGTGTGTATATATATATGTGTGTGTGTGTGTGTGTGTGTATATATATATATATATATATATATATATACACACACACACAGTGGATATAAAAAGTCTACACATCCCTGTTAAAATGTCAGGTTTCTGTGATGTAAAAAATGAGAAAATGAGACAAAGATAAATAATTTCAGAACTTTTTCCACCTTTAATATGACCTATAAACTGTATAACTAAGTTGAACAACAAACTGAAATCATTTACGTGGAGGATGCAACCACGTTATTTTAGTTTTTTATTTTTCACCCCCTCCCCCCCCCCCCCCCTAAAGGTTTCTTTTTTAATTGAGTTGTACAGTTTATAGGTTACATTAAGCCTAGGTTCACACATATGCAATGCGCGAACCATCACGATTCTAGTGCGGGTTCCCACATCACATATCCTTGCAGACAGTTCACACAGCCCTCTGCAAACTGCTGTGGGTGTCAATACAAAGTTAATGACACCTCGAGATCGGTTCGCAGATCACAGTAAGAACTGTAAATTCGGACAGGAATCGGATCACATGGGTGTTAACCCCCTTGTGATTTGAATCAATTGCAGGGAAAAAAAAGGTTCCTGCACCTTTTTTGTGCAAATCCAATGCGAGTTCAGCCATACAACTGTATAGCTGAATTTGCATTTGCACAGACATCGCATATGTGTGAACCCAGGCTAAAGGTGGGAAAAGTTCTGAAATGATTTATCTTTGTCTCATTTTTTTTACATCACAGAAACCTGACATTTTAACAGGGATGTGTAGACATTTTATTATCCACTGTGTGTGTGTGTGTGTATGTATATACAACCTCTGCAGCAATGCTGGCAGCACTCATACGTCTATTTCCCAAGGACAACCTCTGGATATGGCGCTGAGCAAGTGCACTCAACTTCTTTGGTCGACCATGGAGAGGCCTGTTCTGAGTGGAACCTGTCCTGCTAAACCGTATTGGCCACCGTGCTGAAGCTCAGTTTTAGTGTTTTGGCAATCTTCCTATAGCCTAGGCCACATGTGTCAGCCACAGAACCCTGCTCGTATCCACGTCCCCTGGTCTTAGCATTCAGCAGGCTCAGGCAGATGAATCCTGCCCTCCTCTGGTCCTCCTCCAGAGCCAAGCTTTTTGCTTCCCAGCTCCTACCCCAGCTTCTTCCAGGCAGAAGGTTAGTGGGTTCCACTGTGATGTAAGGGAGGTTTGAGGACTCTTGACTTCTGATAGTGGGTGGGCTTTTGACATCTGATTTAAGGAGGGGGTGGGGTGCTCTGGACATCACGTCTTTCAGATACAACCGGCCCTTTCAGGGCAACCATATTGATGATGTGGCCCACAATGAAATTGAGCTTGACACCCTGAAGGCCCTAGGCCAGTGATGGTGAACTTTGGCACCTCCGATGTTTTGGAACTATATTTCCCATGATGCTAATGCACTCTGCAGTGTAGTTGAGCTTCATTGGAAATGTAGTTCCAAAACATCTGGGGTGCCAAGGTTCGCCATCACTGCCCTAGGCCATTGTTCTGTAGAGCAACAATTCTTTTTTTTCCGATCCTCAGAGAGTTCTTTACCATGAGGTGCCATGTTGATCTTCCAGTGACCAGTATGGGAGAGTGAGAGCGATATCACCAAATTGAACACATCTACTCCCCATTCACACCTGAGATCTTGTAACACCTAACAAGTCACATGACACTGTGGAGGGAAAATGGCTAATTGGGCCCAATTTGGACATTTTCACTTTTGTTGCCAGCAGTTTAGACCTTAATGGCTGTGTGTTTAGTGATTTAGATGGGACTGCAAATTTACACTGGTATACAAGGTGTACACTCGCTACTTTCCATTGTAGCAAAGTGTCATTTCTTCAGCGTTGTCATATGAAAAGATATAATAAAATATTTACAAAAATGTGAGGGGTGTACTCACTTTTGTGAGATACTGTATCTATCTATCTATCTATCTATCTATCTATCTATCTATCTATCTATCTATCTATCTATCTATCTATCTATCTATCTATCTATCTATCTATCTATCTATCTATCTATCTATCTATATTAGACCAAATACCAGGGGTTTACAGCACAGTGAGCATAACTTGCTCCAATAAAGAATAATTAATTCAGCAACTTCAGGCATCAAGTGCAATTTTAATAATTTTAAGCCCTGATGGGGTTGTTGTTTTGGCCTCCGAAATGCATTTGATTTTGGAATAAAGCTGTCATGCAAGCGTGGGGGGGGTCAGTGGAGACCCCCTTGCATGGAGAGGCAGCCTGTTTTTGAACCAGATACCACAACCAGACTACCATTTTTATCTTTTCATCAAAAGGACGATTCTAAGGCCCCTGAGCTATCCCCCTATATTCTACTGTTGCATGTAGGGATCTTTCCATTCCTTTTTTTGGATTTTGGAATAAAGCTGTATCTGGATATGTGAATTTTTGGTTTGACAGTTAAGTGTTGATTCCCTACATGTGTGTAGAAAACGTGGGAATGCACAGGTTATGGCCTTAGCCAGTACTGCTACACTTGCCATGCCCTCTTATGGGTTTTGCCCCACCCACTGGGGCTTTGGCAATGAGGTGGGAAGCTAGAGTAGGACTAGAGCATTTATCCATCATCAACCGTAAAGGAAAGAGGGTGAACAGGTGTGTGTGATTAAAATGAGAAAAAAGAAGAAAAAAGAAAAAAAAAAAGGGGGGGGGGGCAATGAGAGAAGAAAATGGGAAGTGAGAAGTAAAAATGGAAAAAAAAAAAAAAGACTGAATAGTAAGAATAGGGAAAATTGAAGATAAAAATATAAAGAAAGAAAAAGATTATGCTAGTAATAATAAAAAATAACAACATAGGTAAAAGGTAAAAAGAAAATGAATGAAGATGAAAAAAATAGAAAATAAAAATGAAAAATAATAAAACCAATAATAGATGAAAAAATGGGAAATACAAAATTAAAAGAAGGCATAAAATAACTATTTAGGGTCCTTTCACGCGGGCTTTTCGCCCGGCGGACTCGGTTTTGCTCAGCGGGGATCAATCCGCCGATCCCCGCTGAGCAGGCAGATGCTGCTTCTCCTTCCCCAGGCTCTTATGCAGCTGAGAACAGAGAGAATGTGATCACTTATAAAAAAGGAAAAAGGGTATTTATAATGTATTTTTATATTTATATAAAAATGTTTTGCCTTTCATTTCTATTTTAAAATGAATGAGTTGTTTTACAAGGTGATTATTTTACAATCACTTTAAGTATATAAAGATATGAAAAGATACATATGAAACATACATATGGTGTTTATTGGACTCTATATGTACAATAGAGTGAGGTTCAAGAAATTAGATAACAGCGTAAAAACGACGTTTGATCATCCTTTTCAAATACATCACAAAGGATGGCAGAGGTATTTCCTACATGCGCAAGCACACCTGATGCTCAGAAATGTTAATTATTAGCTGACATAATTTATTAGTCCTTGATGGCCATGCTAAAATGGTTAATTTATGTTCATGGAACGTTTATCCTTCGAAATTTGATCGTTCCATGATGGTAGTATCTTTTGCCATTCTGATAAATCGTTTTTATAAAACTCGCACAGCCGATTTTTCTGCTAGTGTATGGCCACTTTAAAGCTACATATAAACTAGAAGAATTTTGTTCAAAATGTTTTGTATTAAGAACGTTAGTTCAATTCTCTAATCTTTTGTGGGTTCAAGTTGTCATTAGTATTCAACCACGATGGGTGGTGCATACGAAACCCATGTAAAACGCATTTAAAAAGCAATGCGCGTATAACGCATCACACCGTAATCGTAAGATCCACTGCATTTATTATAAGATAATTTACAAAAAGATTCTTGCAAAATGAGTATTTAAAATCTAAAAACGATTTCCTTACTAAACCTCTCCCCCATGTGCTCATAATAGCTGACACTAGACAATCTTTTTGCTTTCACTCACCACTCGAGAATCTCTACTCCACACCCTAACTCAAAAATGATAAGTATTTACAGTACATAGAAATGTAAGGATGCATAGCACAGATTTCTCAGTGGATTTAAAAAATGACTCACAGTAAGCGCTATTCTGTGTATCTTTGGAATGCAAGTACATTATATCTGTTTTAATAACAAAGACCCTAATGTGGAAAATTGCGTTTTCTTGTAGGATTACAGAGTTTGCCAGATCGACCTGTTCACAGATCCAGGAGGTTTAGGAATCATGACCTCATATGTTGATGATACAGAAGAGCTGCAAGTGTATGGCAGGCTGCAGAGAACATGTTCCGTTAAAGTGCATTGTGGAGTGTAAGTAACAGAATTTATCAGAACACCTAAATAAGTTGTTTTTTTTTTAACATGGCATTGCATTTGAAAACATTGGGGGTGATTTGGTAAAGGCAAATAGACTGTTTGCAATGTAAGTTGCACTTTGCAAGGGGATTTTCCCTAGAGATTGGTGAATAAGATGAAGCTCTGCTGACTTCTATCATCCAACTATGTTCTAGAAAAAAATGCATTTTTTTTTTTTTTTACATTTTCTTGCACGTGATTGGCTATTTTTTGCAAAGCGAACTGCATTCTCTTGGGAAAATTAGTTCACAAAAGGAAACCTTCCTTTCAAAGTGAATACCCTATTTGCCTTTAGTAAATCAACCCAATTAACTTAAAGTCACGTGGAAAGCAGTAGTTAAATTGTATAGCATTATAGCAGCGTTTTCTCAGCGGTGATTGAAATATGGGTTCACTTTATATTTGTATTTTGTTTGCTGTCAACAAATTTTCTGGTTAACAGGCTTCAAATTGCCCAGATTCACAGTTACATTAGTGATTTCAATGGTGATGAGATTTACGAACGCTGTTCTTAGTCCTGGTTCACAGTGGTGCGGTGACAGACATCGCATGTGATTCGCAGAGCTATACTGTCTGCAAGAGCTTAAGGTGCAAATTCATGTAGAGGCAAATTGTTTGCGCCCCATTTTGAAGATTTTTTTCTTTTTTCAGGCAACAGTAAATGAGAGGAAATCATTAAAAAGTGTGAAAAATTCCCTGCTCAAATAGCTGTCCTCCCGTTCTCCTGGGACAATTTGGGCAAATTGCTTTTACTTCTTGATCTGCTGACCGCTTTAAAGTTTTAACTTTTCCATCACTTTCTGTCCCAGTAACAATGGTCACCAGGACAAATTGAGAGACGGAATCTACCAGCAGGGTCAGCAATAGAAACATTCCCTACCCTATCCAAACATAAAAAGAGTTTTGGTTCTACATAAACTTTTAGCATATGGAGGCACCAAGACAGCTGTGTTGACTGTATGTACAGTAACTGCTGCACTGTTTTGTATGGCTTATACAAAGTAGTACTTTACTTTGTAACTATATAGTTACTTGCTTTGACATTTACCATAATGATGGTCTATGCTTACTTGCTGTTGTAGTACAGCTTTTCTTGAATAAGATCAATAATGTAGAATGTGTCATTTGTTTAAATAACCATGTTCCTTTGTTAGATTAATCAATGTTTGGTGAGACGGCTGGTTTAGCTTTGTATAAATCACAGTAATGTACAGCACTTGTGGCAATTCCCTCACAGTTATAGAACTGCATTAACTGTTGAAACATACATTCCCTGCATTTGTTTTTAACTGAAGTACTGAAGCAAATAGTGAAGTGGAACTTGTGCCCTGAACAGATTAACATTACTCCCCTAAGAGATGAATAGGGGAAGAGTTTGTTCAAAAGAGTATTGTTCTGCAGAAAAGATGCTGCTGTCTTTTTTTTTTTTTTCTTTTTTTTCCATTTTCCCCAAGGCGATTTCCCGACTTTGTGTATTTGGTCATATTAAAGCCTCTTTTTAAAATGCTGATTGATTTGCTGTACAGACTGACCTAATTAATTCAGTACCAGTCTTCAAATATGTACCAGTCTGCATACAGTACCTTCCAACTTTAGAATTTGAGAATGAGGGACACCTTAAAGAGATAGTGACCTGTGGCACGCTATGGGAGCCGCAGCAAAAGTAGGTGTAGCCAAACTGTTAATCGTGGGTGTGGCTAAAGATGCACAGTTAAACAAAACCGAGCCTTCATTGTACCTACAAAATATGCTTTGATTGCTGTGCCACAAGACACATACCCCCCCCCCCCCCCACTCCTAGTTTACACCAGACCCCCTATACCCCCTGTACTCCTAGATAACACCTGAACTCCTCCTGTATCACACACTCCTAGATAACCGCAGACCCCACTATACCCCCTGTACTCCTAGATAACACCAGACCGCTCTGCCCCTCACCAGACCCCCTATACTCCTAAATAGTATTTAGCTCCTTGTACTCCTGAAGGTAGTATGAGTTCACCTTCTGTCCCAGTCACCTCCAGCCCAGCACAGAGCCCCCTTGTCTGTTTCATTTCCCCATTCCCAGAGTCAGAGCCCCCAATTATCAGAATCAGATCCCCCTATAGTTGATGTCAGACCCCTCTTATTAGTGGAGTCAGTGGCCCATGTCTCATCTGTCCTTTGTGAGTAATGACAGGAGGGAGGAGGCAGCAACTGAGCTAGTCTCACCAGTTCCAGGACTGGGGTGGAGGAGGCGGTAGAATGTGTGTGAGAGCCATAAAGGTAACTGCTGTCCTCTGCTCCCCACCTGTCATCACCAACCCACCCCACTGACAGCATACATTCCACATTGTTTTCTATAGATTAACAGGAGGCTTTCTGTCACTGAGACAGCTCCCAACCAAAACTTAAAAAGGGTTAGAACCCCTGTGTGCTATTAGGAAAGTTTACTGCAAACCTGGCAGACATTGTTTATTCCTTCCCATGCTTAACTGGTTTTCCGTCAAATGTATTTATGAAAGACAAGATGACCTCATCGGGCACAAGATGTCAATTGCTAAAGGTTTCAGTACTGTGTCACATGCGGTCTTATATATCCCTGCCCCTAAAATATATTTGTGTTTCCAAATGTAATAAGAGTTGTGTCCCAAATAAAGAATGAAACAATACACTATTTGTAATTGGGGGGGGGGGGGGGGTAGAGAGACCCCAATAATTGCAAAGCAGTTTGAGGGAGGGGCAGATGCTCCACTGACCCGGAATTCTCACTGGGTACAGTGTGTTAGAGCACACATTGCACCCACTGATGATACTTCCACTGAGTGGAGCCCATTGCCGGGACACGTTTCTTGGCTTCAGAACTCCAGCCAAGATCTGCAGGACCCCAGGAATTACTTGAAATTTTGGGATGGTCCAGTGGAATCCGGTATGGTTGGGAGTTATGCTAGTCTGTACCGAGTTTGTTTATTTTTGCTAGCACTTATCATTTCTCACATGACCTCTCCACCCTGCCTGCATAATATTGTAGTACACCCTAATTCTTGCTACCAGCATTGTTCATCCTAAAATGACCTTCATCTGAATAACCTCAATTCACCATTCACAACTAACCTCTCTGCCATGGTTCGAGGTCAAAGACCAATGGGCACTTATCGACATAAAATGTTAAGGGGGGACTTAACTGTACCAAGGACAGGGCCTCTATTTAAGTCCCCCTGGTGACCGTTAAACTTCAAGGGCACACTTTGGTTATTGTAAGAAGGGCTTGGAAAGGAAATTTTTGGGAGGATCTATCAGTAAATTATTATGCAGATGAAGAAGGGAACGAAAGAGCTGCTTGGGAGCATTGATACTGGTAGTGGAAATAAGGTAAAATTTCCACCTAAAGATAAATGTTTTGGATACTTTTATTAAGCCTCTATTTTAGCATATGGGCACTGGTAAATATTTATTTTTCTTTTGTTCAATGACGGAGATAGCACCATAGGATTCTTGACCATTGGTTTATACTGCCCCCTACAGGAGTAGGACACGAGGCAGAAAAAAGAACTTTGCTATGCCTATGGTCAGTCCCAGGTGGTATACTGCCCCTCTCTGCTATAGGTCCTCAGTTTTTTATTTTCTGCCTAATCATGGCATTTTTTTTCCTATTTAAAGCGGAATTCCAGCCTCAAAAACAACTTTGGCCCATCCGCTTGCTAAAAATCACCCAAAAAAGAATTGGATAATCCTGTTTTTTTCATTTGCTTACCTTGTTTTTGAAGAAAATATACTTACCTTCCTTCCATATCCTCCCTCCGCGGCCCGTGCGTCTCTTCATGCTTGCATTGACTCCTGGGAGCTGAACGTCATCGATCCCAGGAGTCAATGCGCCTGCACCGGCCCCGCTTGTCACTTCCGGTGCAGGCGCATCATTCCCTGCTAAACCGCTTCTGGGCATGCCCAGAAGCTGTGCAGGGATAACGCGCCTGCCCCGGAAGTGACGAGCGGGCTGGTGCAAGGCATTCTGGGACCGAAGAGGACACCGAAGAGGACGCCGTGGCTTCAGCTGCCAAAACTTGAGATGGCAGTGCTGGACAAGAAATTTTCAAGGTAAGTATTTCTTCTAAAAGGTAAGTGAAACCTGGGAAAGTTCAGAGGCTATCATTGCTGCAATGCACTAGCCCTGACTGTCCCGGGGGTATTTTTATCTAAAAAAAAAATTTTGAGGCCAGAACTCCGCTTCAAATGGCTTTTTTTTCCTTTTGTTTTTTTCCTGCGAGATCTACAATCAACTGCCGGACTGGGCTACGGGCTGGATAATCTAGATCCAGTGGTCACCACCGCTCCGCACTAGGTCGGCCCCAACATAGCCCCACTGGACGGGGGCTGGCCTGCGAGTTAAATGCCTCGTGAGGTCGCCTACGACCAGGTCTCGGCCCGAGTCACAGCGTTCCTCCTGGCCAACAGCCCCCCCATTTAGAGGTTCTGTCTGGAGCGCCTGCTTCCCAGTATGGTAAGTAGCTTTCCCCCTTCTCCCCCTGGAGGGATTTGGGGTGGATGTGGGCTCCTCCCTGGGATGGTCGGACCCTTAGGTTCCCCTCCTTCCCATTAGACCCCCCTGTATTCTAGTGGTCCTTGGGTCAACTGGCCCCCTATCCATCCCCCCCCCATCTGGGGTAGCGGGGTGGTCTGGGATAAATCTGGGGCTGGGTATGGTGCTGTATTGGTGGTGGGGGCACGGGGGGGTACGCCCCCGGCAACTGGGCTACCAGCTGGGGGCAGGGACTGTACCTGTGTGGGGGCCCTGTGCCCAGTTCCCCCCTTCCCTCAAGTTTCGGGCCTTAGCCCCAGGGATCCCTCCTGGGTCCCTGGGACCCTCGTGAATCTGCGGCTGGTGGCCATTTTGTTATAGCCTGTTCTAGTCTATGGCAGGCGGATATGTTTGTGTAGTCTGGTGGCCATTTTTAGTTGGTCCTGGGCTGGCATACATACAGAGCAGCGGCATTTACAGAGGAGCCTCTGGGTGGCGATTTCGGCTGTGGGGGGCCCTCCTTTTCCCCTGGTGCTGAATCCTGGGTCCTTCCTTACCCTGGAAGCTGCATGTAGAGCAAGTGCTATCCTGGTGCAGCCAGTGCCTTTCTGGTGGGGTGGTGAGTTTGGTGGGGTCCTCCCACTCTCTCCTGCAGGATTGTGGGTTGCTCTGTTGCTGGCGACCTGGTGGTGCTACCAGCGCGGTGGGGGTGTCCCTTGGCAGTGTTAAACACGTTTTGTGGGGGTCTCCCTCTTTCCTAATGGAGTCCTTGTAGCATGTTTCCCCACCGGACCATTGATGTATTGACAGCAGTCCTGGAGTCCTTTGTGTCCTGGGTGGAGGTGGCTTTTGGTTGGCGGGCTAGCAAAAAGCAAACCCCCCCCGCCTTCCCCTGCCTCATCTGTCTCCTCCGATCCTGAATCTGATTCGGCCGCCGCGGACTTGGCCCATCCTCCGCGGTCTGTGGCCACAAGCCCTAACTTCTCTGATAGTGAGGATGACTTCTCCACACCTGTAGCTGTGCACGAAAAGGGGCTGGAGGGAACACTGATTGTGTCTGTGCATGAAACTTTAAAAATGGAGGATGCAGCTGAAGCGGCTGTCCCCTTTGACACTCACAAGCCGTCTAGAGCAGCAAAGGTGTTTCCTTTTCCCTCCAATTTTGACAGATTTGTCGCAAAAGAGTTGGCGGTTCCAAAATGCTTTGTAATGAGGTACCCCCTTGATGAGTCCCCCCTTAAAAAGTGAACTGTTCCAACGGTGGTGGATTCCCCCGGTTTACAGGTTGAATAGGGCGATAATGATTCCGGTTGAGGAATCGCCAACTTTTAAGGATCTGGCTGACAGAAAAGCGGTAGCTGTGGCCCGCAATATGTTCACTGTTGCAGATGCGGCTCTTAGGCCGGTCTTCACCATTGCCCTGGTGTCACAAACTCTTACCGAGTGGGCGCCGTGACCTGGAGGCTAAAAACTTTCCCCCTGCCTTTGCTGAACTGGCAGACCAGTTGGTCCAAGGGCTGCAGTTTATCTGTGATGCGATGCCTCTTTGAAAGCAGCTCCCCTGGTTTCTAGGCTGTCTGTTTCGGCATTGGTACTTAAGCACGTATTGCGGCTTAAGTGTTGTTCTGCGGACCAGACCTCTAAAAAGGCTTTGACTGATTTACCTTTTCAGGGAGATCGCCTGTTTGGGGCTATTCTAGATGACCTCATTAAGAGTCTCACAGGGGGAAAAAGTACTTTTCTTCCGCAGGCTGGTAAGGGTAAGAAACCTCATCGCAGACGTGGCCCGTCCTTCTTAGCTCACAAGAAGTTTTTTCCGTCCCTCAGGGTCCTCCGATAAGGGTTCAAAACCTTTCAAGTCCTCCTCGGGAGGTTCCAAGCAGCCCTTGTCTGGCAAGCTAAGAGCGGGATTTTCTAGGCCCGTGGACAAGGCTCCTTCAGCATGAAGGTGTGCCCTCACCTGTGCCTGGAGTGGGGGTAAGTCTTCACTGGTTTCCGGGCCCATGGACCTCCTCAGTACAAGAAAAATGGGTCCACAAAGTGATACGGTCTGGCTACAAGATCGAGTTTCATTCTTAACCTTGGTTTCTTCGTTCCTTGGTTTCATGGATTCTTTCCCTGGACCGATTGCAAGCTCTCTTTACGGCAGGACAAGACCTGCTGCTTCAGGGTGGGATTGTCCCTGTTCAGGCCTCGGAACAGTTAAAAGGTTTTTATGCACACCGGTTTACGGTCCCAAAGAAAGAGGGCAAGGTACGTCCGATTCAAGATCTCAAGTCCCTGAACTGCATTGTGCGGGTACAGAAAAGGAGTCCATTCGGACAGTTGTGGCGTCCCTATATCAGGAGGACTTTCTTGCCTCTATCAACATCAAGGATGCTTGCTTGCACATTCCAATCTGTGTCCACCACCAGCGCTTCCTCCACATTGCTGTGGGAGAGGAGCATTATCAGTTTGTGGCTTCACCATTTGGTCTCGCCTCAGCCCCTCGGGTCTTCACAAAAGTGTTGGCTCCGGTTCTAGCATTGCTACGTCAGTGGGGGAATTGCAGTACTGGTTTACTGGAAGATCTCTTGTGAGCAGAGTCCTCTTCGGTTCTGATGAACGACATGGAGATCACTATACAGACCTTGAAGGAGTACGGTTGGCTGCTGAATTGCCAGAAGTATGCTTTGATTCTGTCCAGAAAATTGGATTATCTGGGTCTGACTCTGGACTCCACTCTAGCCCGAGTGTTTCTTCCTCTGGACAAATTTCAGAAGTTGCATGCTGCGATTCATCTCCTGCTGTCCAGCAGATGGTTATCCCTCCAGACTTGCATGTGGGTGTTGGGCCTGATGGTGTCTACTAGGGCTGCTGAATATAATCGCCGAATCGATGCATCGCGATGCGACCCTTCACGATTCTGCATCGATTCGGGGTGGTTGAATAATCGATTACCTAATGACGTCACTTCCGGGGGCGGGGACAGAAGTGACATGGCGGCGCTGGCCGGGCTTGTGGGATATGGAGCTCCTCCTCGCGGCATGGGAGAGGAGGAGAGCGGAGCTATCAGTGCTCTCTCTGGCCCCGGGATACACACGGAACGCCCACTTAGCACGCTGCTGCCCGACCGCCCGCTCTGATAGCCCGGCTGCCCGAAGTCGCGGCCTTCCCAGCTCGGTACACTTCTGTTAGCGGTGCGGTTCTCGGCAGACAGCCTGAGTTGACCGCAGGGGAGTGAGGAGGCCCTGCTTTCCGCCTGTACCGTGCACTGCACTAGTCCGAGCTCCAAATTCCCGACATGAGGCTCATCACCCAGGACCTGTCCGAGCCCTACTCATACACCTACCGCTACTTCATCCACAACTGGCTGCAGCTCTGCTTCCTGGTAAGTCGGGGCACTACAGGGCCCAGCATTCCTCCTTACCAGGGCCTGCTATAATACAACTAGGGGCACTACAGAGCCAAGCATTCCTCCTTACCAGAGCCTGTTCTACTACAACTAGGGGGACTACTTCAGACTCTGTAGTCCCCCTAGTTGTTGTATAACAGGCCCTGGTAAGGAGCAATGCCCTGGATGTAGTTTGGGTGTACCTGGCAGCTACGGAGTCTTTTCGGAGGTCAGACTCACTGTTTGTGCTCACAGATGGGCCAAGAAAAGTCCGCTTCTTCTTCAACCATTTCCAGATGGATCAGATAGACTGAGTAGATTTGTTTGCATCTGCGGATGCTTCCTTTGGTTGCAAGGTTTTGCAGGCTGCTGTTTAGAGGGTCTAGGCCCTCTTTAGGGTGTATTGTTCAGGTGGGCTCCAGTTGTTTTTTGTTGAGCTCCTGTTATCTGGTTTGCTACTCTTTAGCCTTGAGATTTGGTACGTCCCAATAGTCAAGAGTTCTATGGGGCTATGTCCGTCAATGAATGAAAGTAAAATGTGATTTTTGACTTAATCGTAAAATCCATTGCTCTGCGTTCATTGACAGACACCACACCCACCCCGCTTTGAAGCTGTAATACTTCTGACACTAATTGTAACAAAACTGAGGACTTATAGCAAAGATGGGGAGTATACCACCTAGGACTGCCCATAGTTCTACATAGTCAAGTTCTTTTTTCTGCCTAGCGTCCTACTCCTGTAGGGGACAGTATAACCCAATGGTCAAGAATCCTATAGAGCTGTGTCAGTCAATGAACGCAGAGAAATGCATTTTAAGGTAAGTCACAAATCCCAATTTTCTGACTAAACCTCTCTTTTTATATATAGATGGCTAATCTATGAGGAACCTGCATTTCAAGGGATACCCTTTATACTGGAGCCTGGAGAATACCCTGACCTGTCATTTTGGAATACTCAAGAGGCTTACATTGGATCACTGAGGCCTTTAAAAATGGTGAGATCCTTGTATTAATTGTTTTAGCTCAGTTGCTATAGATATTGAAACCAAAACCGTTAAAGTAAAGCAAAATTATCATTTTTTTTTTTTTTTTTAGTTTTGGATAGAGTGAAAAGGGGTTTGGAATGCTTGTAAGTTTTTTTACCTTGAGGCTGTCTCTGCCCCCCGTTAAGGAGATTCACACTCTCTATTTGTTCTATTTACCATTATCATTGAAAGTGAAAGTAAAAGAAAATGCCAAATTTTGGGTTGTCACCAGAAAAGTAATAGAGGGAAATCTTCCAATGGGGACACTAGTTCTGGTGACCTGAGGATCCCCAGGAATTCCCTGAATTTGCAGTGATTTCCTCTCACTTCCTGGCTATAGGACAGGAAGTGAAGGGAAATCCCTGAAATGAGACACAGATGGCAAAAAAAATTTGACAGAGATTATAACTCTCCCTTACTCTATCTAAAATGAAAAAAAAACTTTTGCCTTTAGTTCTACTTTAAATTAATTGTGATAGTAAACCTTTTGCATGTTTAATTCCTAATACTTGGCTAATGAAAGCAAGCAAGCAAAAATGTTACTCTCTGTATCCTCTTGAGCATTGTCACTGGGACTAAAAGAGAGAAGGGTGGATAAAAATCAATGATTTTTTTTTTTATCTTTATCAAATTTATTTTATTAAAATGCTTTTGGAGAAAAAGCTATCTAAAGATAGTTTTCTTTTAAAGATTAATTAATAATTCAGTTTATTCAGCATGAAATGAGCTTAGTTATGTAGCATGAGGCTGTATGCAATATTCTGCAATATTCACATTTTTAGAAAACAAATTCAATAAATCCAAGCTCTGCAAGCTAAGATAGCATGCACTGCATTGATGCATTAACGCAATTTCACAGTAACCATGAGATAAAACAAAGTTCAGGAATTTTCCTTTATCCTATTGTTTTGCAAATCTATGTACACTACAAACTGTATGATTGAATCTGTTCTGATAATGCTGTTTTACTTACATGACCGCTTATTATTCTGAATAAGAGACCTTAATTTTGTTTTCAAATAATAAAGATTCTAACTACCAGCAAGAATAAGTCCATACGTTTAAAGGGCACCCGCATTTCAGATCCATCTTCGCAGTGCCTGTTAGCAGGTATCCACTCACCTGCTGCCGCCACGTCCCTCACCTTGTTGTGTCACTGCCACATCATCAGCCGTCCCAAATTAATGGGACTGTCGGTGAGTCAACAGCGAGTCAGAGGAGAAGCCGCTGCGGGACAGAGATGACAGTTGCTCTTTAAAAATTATGATTTAAATTGAGTTGATTTAAATCAAGTCTTTTTACTAGTGATTTAAAACATTATTTAAATCGTGATTTAAATTAATGTAACTTGATTTAAATCAAATTCACCTTGAGAGAGAAAGTCCAACATTTTTGGAACAGGAAAAAAGGGTATATTTTCCAGTATGGACTCTTGTTCTTTTAACAATTTTCTATGAGAGAAATTCCCTGTTCAGGACAGGAATGGAAGGGAAATCTCACCAACTGGATGTACACAGCAGAAAATAATCTCACATGTTTTAATCCTTCCTTACACTGTCTTTATACAGTGCATTGAAAGAGTATTCATACCCCTTGAAATTTTCCACATTTTGTCATGTTACAACCAAAAATGTAAATGTATTTTATTGGAATTTTATGTGATAGACCAACACAAATTGGCACATAATTGTGAAGTGGAAGGAAAATGATAAATGTGTTTTTTTTATTTTATTTTTTACCAATAAATATCTGAAATGTGTGGAGTGCATTTGTAATCAGTCCCTTTTACTCTGATATCCCTAACTAAAATCTAGTCACCCAATTAGTAAATAGAGTCTACCTGTGTGTAATTTAATATCAGTATAAATACAGCTGTTCTGTGAAACCCTCAGAGGTTTTAGAGTACCTTAGTGAACAAACAGCATCATGAAGGCCAAGGACCACACCAGATAGGTCAGGGATAAAATTGTGGAGAAACTTCAAGCAGGGTTAGGTTATATAAAAAAATATAAGCTTTGAACATCTCACAGAGCACTGTTCAATCCATCATCCGAAAATGAAAAGAGTATGACACAACTGCAAACCTACTATTGTCATAGAAGACATGTTCGTCCACCTAAACTGATGGTACCTCTGAAGGAGCTGTAGAGATCCACAGCTCAGGTGGGAGAATCCTTCCACAGGACAACTATTCGTCACGCACTCCACATATCTGCCCTTTATGGAAGAGTGGCATGAAGAATGCCAGAGTTGAAAGAAAGCCATAAGAAGTCCCATTTGCAGTTTGCGAGAAGCCATGTGGGGGACACAGCAAACATGTGGAAGAGGGTGCTCTGGTCAGATAAGACCACATATTAACTTTTTGGCCTAAAAGCAAAATGCTATGTGCGTCGGAAAACTAACACTGCACATCACCCTGAACGCACCATCCCCACCATAAGACATGGTGGTGGCAGCATCATGTTGTGGGGATCCTTTTCTTCAGCAGGGACAGGAAGCTGGTCAGATTTGATGGGAAGATGGATGGAGCCAAATACAGGGCAATCTTATAATAAAACCTGTTAGAGTCTGCAAAAGACTTGGATGGAGGTTCACCTTCCAGCATAAAAAACAACCCTAAACATACACCCAGAGCTAAAATGGAATGGTTTAGATCAAAGCATATTCATGTGTTAGAATGTCCCAGTCAAAGTCCAGACCTAAATCCAATTACGAATCTGTGGCAAGACTTGAAAATTGCTGTTCACAGATGCTCTCCATCCAATCTGACACAGCTTGAGCTATTTTGCAAAGAAGAATGGGCAAAAATGTCACTTTCTAGGTGTGCAAAGCTGGTAGAGGCAAACCAAAAAAGACTTGCAGCTGTAATCGCAGCGAAAGGTGGTTCTACAAAGTATTGACTCAGGGAAGCTGAATACAAATGCACTGAAGGGAGAAAACGCTGCTCCAGGTGTGTGATGGTAGCTTAGAGGTGGAATATCCCATAGAGTGCTAGCCCCGGCCCGCCTCCGTGGAAAACTTGTAAGAAAAGAAACGGCCGCACATCCAGGAATTCCAATTGCCTTTAATTTCCAAAGTGATGACAAAGTGATGACACCAAAGACACCAACATAGGGTCACGTAGATGCGTTTCACACATGCATCTTGTGCTTAATCAAGTAAGGATTAAGCACAAGATGTATGTGTGAAAAGCATCTACGTGACCTTATGTTGGTGTCTTTGGTGTCATCACTTTGCCATCACTTTGGAAATTAAAGGCAATTGGAATTCCTGGATGTGCGGCCGTTTCTTTTCTTACATGAATACAAATGCACGCTGCTCTCTTCAGATATTTATTTGTAAAAAAGTTCGAAAACCACTTATCATTTTCCTTCAACTTCACAATTATGTGCCACTTTGCGTTGGTCTATCACATATAATCCCAATGAAATACATTTACGTTTTTGGTTGTAACATGACAAAATGTGGAAAATTTCAGGGGATATGAATACTTTTTCAAGGTACTGTACAAACTAAACCTACACTTTAAACAGTAGTTAGTTATGAGATTATAGTCATGACTACAAGTCAATAAAGTGTATCTTTTTTGTTTTGGGTAGAGTAGGGAATGGTTAGAACTCCTGTTAGGTTCCTACTATTTTCAGTGTTCCTACTGAGGAGATTTACTCTGTGTGTCTTTGTCATAGGAACAGAAAGTAGGAGGATATTCAAAAGGGTAATATTTTTTGGTTCTAACCATTCCCTATTTAAAACTTAAATTTCATTTTTTTTTTCATATTTGAATAATAAATATGTTTAAACACATCCTAACACATCTGGTAAACTTGCATGCTCGTGCCTGGAGAGAGGGAGGCCACTTCATGCCTAAGCTGTCTTAGGATAAAACAGGCAGAATACTTCATCTTGGTCATCAAATGCCCTCCCTGGGCAAGGGGCATCAGAGAGGGTCTACAGACATACTTATGTTCCCCGATGCAGTTGTAAATGACTGAATTGGACAAATACCTCACCAGCAGGGTGAGCCCACCTTTAATGTTGAAGAACTTTAGTCTGCACAGTTACAGTTAAAGAAATGCCACTATTTAAAGACAGAGTTGGTTACGGACTGATTATTTATTATAGGGTCTCTCTACTTTTGCACATTATTATTTTTTGCACTTAAACAATTTTGTGTATAAAACCTAGGCTGGTAAAGCGCCAGGCCCCGTGAAAACCTTTATTTTATTGTGTATATGCTATTTACTAAAGTATTTTTTTTTTTTCTACAGGGAAGTCGCAAAGTTGAAATCCCCTATGAACCAAAGGTAAGAGAACTGTTACTGTAAAGTAAAATGTGCAAATAATCAGGCATGGAAAGTAACCATTACCATGCATATCGGGGCAAAAATAACAGAAACGTATTCAGTACATCTTTCCAAGGCATACACAACTCTCCGTGTTTAATAACTTTAAAAAGACTGCAAGTACAGAAACATACCTGTTGATTGCCAGAAATCCAGTTTGCTCCTAACTTACTTTTTGGGCTGATAGCACAATACCTTTACTGCACTGAGTTCCAACCATCATTGTCTGTGCTGCCTCCTTTTCTACAGAACATTCCTGATCTTACCCCTCTCTTTCCCTCTTCATTTGCATAGGGTTCCTTATTTCCCAGCAAAGCTGTAATGCTGCCTTGACTCTTGAGAGCTTGCCCACACACTGAGGCTGATTTACTTGATTTAACCAGTTAGGTGAAAAGAAAATTTCTGTTTACTCATTTAATTTGCACATGACTGGGTATATTAGGTGAACAGGAATTTTCTTTTTGAATGATTGGATATTAGAAGGTAAATACTCATAAAATGTATTATCTGGGGATTTTAATCTCCTTTAGTGATTTAGTTGAAATGTGTATAGGAAAAGGGCGCTTGGAAGATGTAGTTCTGGAGGCATGACAAGATCAGTAGTCTTTCTTGCAGCTGCTGGAAGTGATGATGTCACAGGGAGTAGTAAACCCTGTTTCTTAGTACAGTAAGATGTCGAAAGAGCTAATGCCGAGACATGTTCTAGAGCAGGGGTACCAAGTTCAATTTCATTGCGGGCCGCACTTTCACACCACTTTCACCCCCTTCCTGCCCAGGCCAATTTTCAGCTTTTATGCTGTCGCAGTTTGAATAACAATTGTACGGTCGTGCAACGCTGTACCCATATGAAACTTATCATTTTTTTCCCCCCACAAATAGAGCTTTCTTTTGGTGGTATTTGATCACCACCGTTTTTTTTTTTTGATAAGCAAATAAGACTGAAAATTTAGAAAAAAAAATTGTTCATTTCTGTTATAAAATTTTGTAAATAAGTACGTTTTCTCCTTCACTGACGGGCACTGATGGGGCAGCACTGATGGGCACTGATATGCAGCACTGATGGGCACTGATATGCGGCACTGATATGCAGCACTGATGGGCACTGATAGGCAGCACTGATGAGGAGGCACTGCAGGCATTACTAATGGGCACTCATTGACATCCCTAATGGGCACTGATTGGTATCCCTGATAGGCACTGATTGGCATCCCTGGTGGGAACGGGTTGGTACTTTAGGTGGGCACTTGTGGGCATCCTTAATGGGTTTGCACTGATAATTGATGCACTAATTATCAGTGCAGACCCCCCCTCCCTGTCAGGAGAGCCACTGATTGGCTCTCCTCTACCCATTTCTTATCAGCGTGAATAGATGAAAAGCTAAAAAACAGCACTTCCTGGTTAAGATATGACCAGCTGTGATTGGACACAGCTGATCACATGGTAAAGAGCCTACATCATAGGCTCTTTACCGAGATTGGAGATGCGGTGTGTCAGAGCGACATACCACACTACTGATCTTCTCATTGTGCGCCCTCGGGCCGCATGCAATCGGCTTATCCTACTGGACATCATATGACGCCCAGTCAGGATAACTGATCCCCCGCCCGGCCGTCATTCTGCCAAAGGCCGGGCGTGATGTGGGTAAAGGGCTAGTTGTATCTGTAAAGTCGGGCATAGATGATTTAAATCTCGGCTGGTTCAGCAGGGACATGCTGAGATTCAAACTATGGGCAGGCTGATTGTACTCAAGTCCATCCATCGACTTGGGTACAGTCCTGGTATTTATTGCCCCTTTAAAATCCTTCCACTGTTGGAATTTCAATTTGGCCACACCCGCCTTTCGATGTGGCTGGGTGGAGGGGAGAAGTAGTTGAGTTCCTGCACTTATTCTCTGAGAAAAAAAGCTCTGGATAATTTTCTGTAGTTTTAAGCAGGCCATAGTTGCAGGTAGAAAATCACTTCATTTTCCCTTCAACACAGTCAATGTTGATGAGCTATTGTGTTCTCCCGGCTGGGGGGAGCAGGGAGCTGTCCTGGCCTGGAGAAAACCGTGATTATTACTAGTGGCTATAGCTGCTGGCAATAATCACATCCTAAAAATCCAACATGCTAGTGGTCCCTAAATTGATCGATGGATGGACTTGGGTACAATCAGCCTGTTCATACATGTTTCGAATCTTGGCTAATCCCTACTGAACTGGCCGAGATTTGACGCTTCCATGCTGGCCTAAGACTGGCCTATGATTTGTGTATATTATATTATGTACAGAAGGGGAACATTGCACCATATACTGTAAAACAAATATCATATCCCCTATTCCTTTCATTGGACTAAAAATTTTCATTTTCATGTATTAGATAATTATTTTTGAGAAACCCATGTTTGAAGGAAGACAAGTGGAGCTGGACAAAGAAACAATGACGTTTGAGAACCTTGAAATACCAGAAGGATCAGGAGAGGATGTAGGGATTCCCTTTTCTACAGTTGGATCTATGAGAGTTATTAGTGGATTGTGAGTATTTGCCTCTGTTATAGAACAAGCCTACTTGGTGCAAATCTAGAGCACTTTGTTTATATGTGATATTGTTTCGAGCAGTGTGATGATGTATCCTGTACTGGTTTATTTTGTTTAATCTAGGTGGGTTGGCTATGAGAAGCGTGGATTTGAAGGTCACCAGTATTTGCTGGAGGAAGGTGATTATGAAGAGTGGTGTAACTGGGGAGGCTACAATGGATTACTGCAGTCATTACGTCCAGTTTTATCTGTAAGTTGTTCCTCGTGCATCATGTTTAACCCATAAGCACTTTTACTAAGAGTACTTGCAGTACATTCATTCCTGGCCAGAGATTTTTCTTTCAAGCTCAGGCCAAGTTTAGCAGC
This sequence comes from Pelophylax lessonae, assembly GCF_965119305.1. Classification (NCBI taxonomy): domain Eukaryota; kingdom Metazoa; phylum Chordata; class Amphibia; order Anura; family Ranidae; genus Pelophylax; species Pelophylax lessonae. The sequence continues at coordinate 391,872,384 of NC_138770.1, forward strand.
GCTGCTATGCCTAATTTAACTTGACAATAACTTAATGGCTATTTTTTTCAGTTTGACACACGGGTTGATTTACTAAAATTAGAGAGTGCAAAATCTGGAGCAGCTGTGCATGGTAGCCATTTAGCTTCTAACTTCGGCTAGTTCCATTAAAGTGGAAGTTCACCCTAATAATAAAATCTATAAATCTACTGGCATCCACAATCTAAGACTAACCTATCCAGTAAAGAATAAATCGCTATACATACCTTTTCTGAAGCTGCTCTGGTCCGGTCTCCAGCGGTGGAAGCTCTGCAGAAGAGACAGCCGACAACGGCTGGGAAGTGATGGCACCCATTGAGTTACTATGGGGCTTCCATTGTCGGCTGCCTCCTCTGCATCAGCTTCCACAGTAAAGCCACCGCTGACAGCTCAGCGTAGGACCGGGCCAGAGCGGCTTCAGAAAAGGTATGTATAGCGATTTCTTCTTTACAGGGCTAGATAGGTTAGTCTTAGATTGTGGATGCAAGTAGATTTATAAATTTTAGAGTGAACTTCTACTTTAACCACTTAACCCCCGGAAGATTTTACCCCCTTCCTGACCAGGGGGTATTTTGCGATTCGGCACTGCGTGACTTTAACGGACAATTGCGCAGTCGTGCGACGCCATACCTAAACAAATTTGACGTCCTTTTTTTCCCACAAACAGTGCTTTATTTTGGTGGTATTTGATCACCTGTGTGATTTTTTGATCATGCGCTATAAACAAAAAAAGAGCGTCAATTTTGCAAAAATAACAATATTTTTCACATTTTTTTTATATGAAATCCCCCCCCAAAAAAATTTAAAAATCAAAATTTAACATTTTCTGCCAATTTGTTTTATGCTACATATGTTTGGTAAAAAAAAATCGCAAAAAGCGTATTTTGATTGGTTTGCGCAAAAGTTATCGCGTTTACTAACTAAGGGAAAGATTTTTGTAATTTTTGTTGTTTTTTTTACGCGTAATGGCGGCGATCTGCGATTTTTTTTTTTTTTTTGCGGTACTGCGACATTGCGGCGGACAGATCAGACCCTTGACTGACATTTTTTACACTTTTGGGGTTACCAGTGACATTACTGCAGTAATCAGTGCTATACATATGCACTGTTACTGTAAAAATACACTGGTAGTGAAGGGGTTAACTTTATTTGAGAGGGAGGGGCTGTGTGTGTCCCTAGGGGCGTGATTCTAACTGTGATTGGCTGTGGCTTGAGCTGTAGGAACAATGATCAACGGTCCTACATAGTAGAACCGTATGATCAGTGTTTCTACACAGGGGAGAATTCTCCCTCTGCAGCGACGATCGCAGAGTGACCGGCGGACATCGGGTCCTCCGGTCACACGCGCGGGGGGTCTGTGACCGCGTGGGAGCGGGAGCGCGCTGGCTCCCCAGAGCCTCACAGGCTAGTGACGTACCCATACGTCACTTTGCCTGTGAGGGGCTGACCACCGCAGTATATCTACTTGCGGCGGTCAGCAAGTGGTTAAGCTTTGACAAAAAAACTCGGAAGCTAATTGGTTTCTATGCAGAGCTGCACCAGATTTTGCACTCTTAAGTTTTAGTAAATCAACCCCACAGTTGCACATTCCTAGTTCTATGCTGCAAGGGCAATTAACGTTCTCATGGTAAGAGGCATTTTACATTTGGACTACAAAATTTATATTGCAATCACAAATGGATTTCAAAAAAGAAATCGCATAAAAGAATTTCAGCCTTAATTAAGGGAAACTAACCTGCATCACACACATATTATTAGTTATTCCTAATAATCTAGCAATCAACTTCTGTTGAACAGGAATGTTAGAAATGTTTTCTTGATCACTGGCTGCGGCCGCTGATCATTGTATTCTGACAGCAGAGAGTTCCCGCTGTCAGAATACAATTTCTCAGGGGGGAGGATTCCTCTATCCATCTCACTTGTGGGGATGGGTGAATCTACTTTTTTTTCTTTTTTCCGATAAGCCTGCTTGCTGATTGAAAAAAAAAAACAAGTAATCTATGTTGATCCTTAGTGTGTCAGTCAGCTCTTATGTACTTTTATAAATAATTGTGAAACTATTTTATTATTTCCCTCTCAGGACTTTTCAACTCCCCACATGATAATGTACAGTGAGAAAGACTTTGATGAAAAGGCAGCAAATATCAATGTCCTGGGGATTATAGCAAATATGGAAGATACGGGTTTTGGAACAAAGATACAATCTATTAATATATTAAGTGGAGTGTACGTATCATTTTTATCTTCCTAATGTTACATATTTTAGTTTACATTGTAAATTACTTTGTTCTCAATCACTGCAAAATTTTAAAATCTGAATATAGAACATACACAGTTAATACCAATATACCGCACCACAATGAACAAATGTGAATTTGTTGTAAGAAATAAAGGTGTGCTTTTGGTGGAAAGTTAACAGCTCATTGAAAATGAATAGGTTGCCTAACTTAACCACTTCAATACAGGGCACTTTCACCCCCTTCCTGCCCAGGCCAATTTTTAGCTTTTAACGCTTTTGCATTTTGAATGACAATTGCGCGGTCATGCATCACTGTACCTAAACCAAATTGATGTAATTTTTTTCCCACAAATAGAGCTTTCCTTTGGTGGTATTTGATCACTGCAAGGTTTTTTCTTTTTTGCTACACAAATAAAAAAATAAACGAAAAGTTAAAAAAAAAAAAAAATTTTTGTTTGTTATAAAATTTTGTTAATAGATACGTTTTTTCCTGCACTGATGAGCACCGATGAGGCCGCACTGACAGGCACTGATGGGATGGCACTGATGATGAGGCACTAATATGCAGAACTGATGGGGTGGCACTGATGATGAGGCACTAATATGCAGCACTGATAGGTGGCACTGATATGCAGCACTGATGGGCACGTATATGTGGCACTGATAGGTAGCACTGATATGTAGCATTGGTTGGCACTGATAGGCGGCACTGATAGGCGGCACTGATGGGCAATAATGGACACTGGTGGGCGGCACTAATAGATGCATTGGTGGGCGACACAGATAGATGGCAATCATGGGCAGCTCTGATGAGGAGGGCACTGAAAGGGTCCCTGAGCCTTGGTGTCCATGGGTGGGCATCCCTGGTGGCCATGGGTGGGCATCCCTGGTGGCCATGGGTGGGCAATCCCTGCTGGCCATGGGTGGGCAATCCCTGGTGGCTCTAGTGGCATCCCCCCCAAGGGTCTGCACTGGTAATCAATGCTCTGATTACCAGCACAGAAACCCCCCCCCCCCCTCCGTCAGGAGAGCCGCCGATCTGCTCTCCTCTACTAGTGCCTGTCAGGCACAAACTTATGAAAGCCGATCAACGGCACTTCCTATTTACTATGTGACCAGCTGTGATTGGACGTCATTAGGCTCTTTACCGGGATCGGAGATGCGGTGTGTCAGAGTCACACACAGCGGTCTATCCTGCTGGACGTCATATGACGGCCAGTCAGGATAGAGCAACCACTTCCCAGCTGTCATTTTGCTATATGGCGGGCGGGAAGTGGTAAAAGCATCTCAACATACAAATAAATGCGGCTCTAATAGTTGATGCGGCAGACTGTGCGTAAAGTTATATTGAAAGCTAAGCAGATAAATGTAATGCAAATATAAATGTAATGTAAGTAATTGAAATTTGCTGTCAGTCTAAGGCAGCCGAATATTATACAACTTTCTTTCCTTCAAACAGGGGTTGAAGGAAAGAAAATTTCTCTGTTTCCCCCATCAACACAGTCATTGTTTATGAGGGATTCCCTCCCGCTGCGCTATTGTATTCTGACAGCAGGAGGTTTCCCAGTCATCAGAATACAATGATCATTGCTGGCAGCTATAGTCGCCAGCAGTAACTGAATGAAAAAAAAAACCTCAGGCTGGTTGTACTGAAGTCGATTGATAGACTTCAGTACAACCAGTCTGCCCATAGATTGATCAAAATTCTGCCAGTTCCTGCTGAAGTGGCTGAATTTTGATCTGTCTATGGTTGGCTTAATGCTGGGAGTTTGCTGAAAGGTGGAATAAGCAGAGTGATTAGCTCATCATTAAATATGACCTTTCTTAGTCAGGAAGTGGCAAATATACAAATGAAGCTAATCCTGATTAACAATACAGTATCTGATCACTTCTCATTTAAGAATTTCACAGCAAATGCTAATTTGGTTACTGGAAAACCACATGCTCTAAATTGGAACTGTTGAAGCAGGTTCATTAAGCAGACTGGTCTGAACATCCTTTGTTATGACATGCTTGCATACATTCCTGGGTCACACCTAATATAATAACAGACTTGTCAGAAGATGTCTCCTGTCAGCATGGCAATGATTTGTAATTTCCTGTGTGCCCTCGGCAGTATAAAAAATCCTGTAAACACTGTGTTCTGGATATGTTTAGTTATTATTTAGAAAAGAGTTACCATTAAAAAGACAAAAGGATGGCAAAACAGTAGGAGAATTCTTATATAGAAAAACACTTGAAATGTGTTGTTCGTTGATTGGTCTGGTGAAAGATGTGACATCTAGTATTTCATTGACTAAAAATAGCCATTGTTAGAAACATTTCTATAGACACACTTGGCCTGACTCAATGCTGGGAGTTGATTTATTAAATGTAAGTAGGCTGTATACTTCTTTATGTGTTCCTGCTTATAAAATTACCCTCACTTCCCGTTTTAGTTATAGTGGAAGCAGACAAAAATAAGCATCTAATTCAGGTTTTAAACCTTTGGTCCAAAGCTAAAAAAAGTTTTGGCTACAGTTAAACTTTAACAAACTTAAGTCAAACTGAACTAAAAAAAAAACAATAGTCCATGAAAATATAAAGTACTTTTTCTGCAATGCTCACCTCCATTCTAGAGCTTCTCCTCATAGTACTTCTATTCCACTAGAAGTCCTCATTCTTTTAGTATAAATGAAAAAGAAAGAATATAACTGCGCTAACTAATAGAAAACAGCAGCAACTTAAATTGTGACAAGCAAAGGTAAAAATGTAAAGGGCTAAGTTGCGCTAATATGTACTGAATCGACAAATGATCATCAGATAAAGCACAATAATTGATAAATAGTCCACAATGATAACAAATCTGTATCCAAATGGTAGACACAGTCCAAATTCCAAAATTCCAGTGTCAGATGAATAAACCAATGTTCATATCTCCTTACCAGAAAGCGGTTAGTATAAATGACAGACAGCATCATTTAACCCACTTGTTCTGAGCCCAGGCTCTTGTGAACCTGCTCCAAGCCCGTGACTGGACAATGAAGGAAAAGCAGAACAATCATAAACTCAGCTCTCTGTCAGTTTGCTTCTATCAGAATGCTTCTTGTCAACACATGAACTTATTGGCTTTTTCTGCTGCTGTTGCTTCTTCCTCTTCCATCCTGAGCTCTGCTGTACAGAGACTGCAGCAGGCTCAAAACCAGTCAAATTCACGTAACTGGTAATATTTTAAGAAAATATAACTCATGACGTTTTAATAACTTGCAGAAGCGCATCAATTTTTATATTTGCTTTTGGTTTAGATTTAATCTAATGGTAAGGCTCTGCACTATTATCTTGCATAACGTTTCATACTTTTTTACTGTTGTATTCAACCAAGTGGTCAACTGACACTGTAGGCAAACGTGGTTATGAATGTAAGCCCCGGTTCACATTTGTGCGATTGCGGAGATCGCATGTAATTCGGAGCGCACTGCTCCTAAATTACATGCGATCTCATGTGCGGTGCGAATTTCAGCCATACACTTTGTATGGCTGAATTTGCACCGCATCCACACTAAACTCGCACATGAGGCTTTTTTTTATTCGCAGCAGAATCAGATCGCATAGTGGTTCACACTAGTGCGATCCGATTCTGTGCGAACTTGCAGATCGCACTGCGATATGCGATCGCAACTGGGGGTGTCGTTAACTTTTAATTGCCACCCCCTGCGTATCGCATATGGCAGTGTGAACTGCCAGAGGTGCAGATGCGAAGCGGGATCACGCTGCATATTCGCAGCGTTCCCTCATCGCATAAATGTGAACCGGCACTAAAGGCTGTTTTAGTTAAAGCATATTTGAATATTTGGATTACATCAAAACAGTCGATAGTTTAAGGGTGCCAACAAACTGGATTTAATGATGATGATTTATTTTATCATTAATTAGATTGCGCTATTTCTAGATAAGGAGATTGTGGTTTACAAAAACACTTGCTGTTAATGTGTATTGACAATTCTGTTTTACTTTTCAGATGGGTGGCTTACGAATATCCTGACTTTACTGGGGAACAATACATACTGGAGAAAGGAATGTACTCTAACTTTGGTGACTGGGGAGCGAAGAGCTCCAAAATCTCTTCTGTACAGCCAATTCTTATGGTATGTCAGGGATCATAGGATAGATTCTTCATACATGTACTGTGTTATTTCAAACTACAAATCTGTTACATGAATTACAATGGCCACATAGCTCCAAAGATGCAGATTGAATCCTTCCTATAATTTGTTTTCAGTTCCACTGTACAGTTTGTTAAAAAAGTAAAAAAAATTGGACACTATGTGGGGTAGATTTAGTAGTGGTGTACATTTTATGCTAGCTCTACAGATATTTAAACATCCAGTCATATGCTGGAGAGTTTTTAAACCCTTTATGACCGACTAACCCCTTTAAGCGTGCTCCCAAAATCGAGACCAAGCAGTTCTCAGTCCAGATTAATTATTGGTAGCAGTTGCTGTATTTTCTCCATATTTGTCCTATATGGATACCCCTGAGGATCTTTGTAAGGGTTAATACTTTATTTAGGGACTTGATCTGGAGGAGGAAGTCACTAGGGATAAAATTGGATTTTTTACAATATCCTATTGATGCAGAAAGTTTATTAGTCCCCAATCCATGGATCTACTTCTTAGCGGCTCAGTTACAACATCTAGCAGGGTGGAACTCTAAGATGTCCTCTAAATCTACCTACAGCCTATGCTCGTTTGAGTCAAGGTCACCAACCTTTATATACTTTGGTTATGCCAGCTCAATGGGCTTTGCAGGTATCATTCCCTACTCTTTTCCTAATGTGCAAAATATGGGATGCGACAAAAAAAAAAACTGGAAATTTTCTCCTTTCCTAAATTTAACCCCATTTGGGATAGTCCCCTTTTTCCTGAAATTTGTAGGCTCCAGGGATTTCAAAGATGGGAAAAAGCAGGAATATGTACCCTTGAACATCTCTGATAGGGGTACTTTAATATCTTTTGCACAATTAGTGGCAACCTGTGGTTGCAGGAAATACATATGCACCGTGTATGGCCAGCCTTAGGCACACTATTCAAGCTCAGTCTAAGTTAAAATCAGTTTCTTTTTCATCCATGCCTCGCATTAACACTATTGTTAATGCGTCATCAACTAAGGGATTGATTTCGGACACCTACCATGGATTATTAGATCAATTCCTCTTGAGGTTTCCTTTGGTAGGTGTCGATGGGAGAGAGATATAGGCTCTATTCCTAATGATAGCTGGGGGGATATTCTACAATCCCTTCAGAGTGTTTCATTATCTCCCTTTCATAGACCCTACGCACATATTTTTTTTACATAGAGTTTAAAGAACTCCTGACTTTTTATTTAACATTAGCCTGAAAGATGACCCTGTGCTGTGCTAGATGTGGATATGGATATTGGTCCCTTATTTATTATCTTCTATGGCGTTGTCCCACATTAGGAAGATACTAGGCTGAGGTGGTAGGTACTCTTAGCTGGCTTTTTGTGGTTAATTTGTTGGTTGACCCTCTTACTTGTTTACTTGGTCACGTGGATTTATATTTAATCAATCAGACTAATTGTACTCAAGTGAACTTCCCCTTGGCTTCTTCTCTTTCTGAATGAATAACAGATATATTCTCTTTGAAAAACATACTACCTTAGGAACTCTATGTGAAAGTTTGATGCAATATGGTGCAAGTGGATAGAGTGCACGCATCCTCATTTTTCATAGAGACCATTTGTTAATCATTATATTATGATAATTGCGCTCCTAATCCTAATTTTTTTGTGTGTCATTGGATTCTTTGTTCTGCCCTGCAAGTTGGGTAGTTTTGTTTTTGTATTTTTGTCTGTAAAGTGGAAAACGTTTTTTTATAAACAAATCGGAATTTAAATAAAAAAAAAAAATGATTGGTAGCTGGCAGAACCGGTTTTAGATCATGTGCCAATTTTGAAAGCCAATCACAGTGGTCACAGGATCTACCGATCCTTTGAACCCCCCACAAGGTGTTAAGAACTGTTTTAAGGGATGCCAGGGCGCATTGGAAGGGGTCAAATAAAAGTTCTTTTGCACATGCTTGGAAGATTTCAATGAACACAGATTTATCAGGCCATTGTAAAAATGATTTGTTTAGTAAGCTTCCCCTGAATACAGTATTTGAAGAATGTTATCCTTTCCATGTAAATATTTGTCCTTTTTTTTTTTCATTAGGAAACCCTTGATAGTCCATGGGGACATTTTAAGGTATGAATGGTGACTTTACTCAATTTGGTTTTATATGTCTCTTTATTGTTGAAACATAGCAGTTTTACTAAGCGTTATCAAAAATCGTCTATATAAGAAACTCAGCGTCTTGTATAAAACTATGGCAGAAGATCTAAGACATATTTCTTCCTAGCTTGTAACTTAAAGTAAGTCTTGATAACCACACTTTAAAAATGAATAGAGGGGGGCGTGGCCTGGAGCGTGATGAGATTAGTCGCTGGTGGTGAGAGCTCTGTCTACCTAATCTCTGGTACATCTATCCTGAGGCCGTGACTCCTGCTAAATCTACTCTCACCTGTTCCCCACTATCCGCTGACCCTCCAGGACTGATGCGCCGCCCAAGAAAGCCACTGAAGCCAACTCTCAGCTTGCAAAGTTCCACCATCTGGATAAGGACGTGCAGGCCGAAGACAGCGCCGCCTCCTCCACTGAGACAGAGCGCACAGTGGCCGATACGGCCAAAGTACTGGAGGCTATATCGCTGTGCCAGAGTACACTTACCACCAATATAGAGGAGGTCATAATTGATATTTCCCTCATCGGACAAGATATGTCTAAGCTCCGTGATTGTGTTACCGTGGCTGAGCCCCGCATCAGTACTGCTGAGGATATCCTGCATCCCCCGCAGCACTCCACAGAGGACATCAAGCGCCAATTACAAAAATGAATAGAACTTATAAATAGTGAACTGTAGAGGTCATGTAGGTAAATAGTACTAATTAAAAAACACTCTTATAAATGTTCTCTTTTTACTGATATGCCTAGCCCTCACTGGCTTGTCCTGATAGAAACTGTAACAATTAAAACAAGCAATACATTTCACTTTCTGTTCTAATCTGTTAGTATTTTTTATTATGACATTTTTGTTTTCATTTGATTTTTTTTAAGGTTGAAGTATTTTCAGAACCTGAATTCCGAGGTCAAAATCAAATCTATGAAGGAGATGCGAATACCTTAGACGAGTCTTTTAAAATAAAGTCTTGCAAAGTTTCTTCAGGCAGGTAGGAGACAAATACATAATAGAAATTGAAGCAACTAGGAACTGAAAACGTGTAGCAATTATTATGTTGAATTGTACTGCCAATTTCCAGCAACCGCAAATACATAATAGTGACAGGGCAGGCAAAGTAAAGATGACATACTGCTATTTTGATGAGCTGGGACCTGCATTTGGTCCCTCTTTCTGTCCTGCACCTCCTAAAAATACCTTTGTGGTTTATACATGCAAATAATGTATGTAGATGTGTACTGTGTGAAAGCAACAGTTCCTTCTATTACCTATAATAATAATAATAAATGCATGTACAATCTGCACAAGATTCACTTTTTGAACAGTAAGCATTATAACATACAATAAAAATGCTGACACCTCTTAATGAGGTGATCTTAAGTGAAAATTCTCTTTGCACAAAAATGCAAAATCATGTTCAATGAAACTTTAAAAAAAAAAAAAGAAATTCTCACATGTGATTGGCAATCCCACTCAACTCAGTTGCACCTCATTCACAGTGAGTTTTCACTTTGCAAAAGTAATTTCCAGGACCCTGCATTCACTACTGGTCTCCCACGGTACACAGAACATGGAAATGCAATTATTTTAGTAAATATAAACTGTTAAATACCTTTTCTCATCAGCAGTAAGTAGCAGTCTTGTGACTTCTATCAGTGTCTGGCTGAGCACTGGTTTAAGCTTGTAGGAGAGACAGGTTGCTCTCAGCGAGGATTCTGATATAGGTGCCACATCCCTTAATTATTGAGAAAAAAAGATTTTTCCCCTTGTGGTGGGACTTTAGAGGCACTCATAAAAGTCATAAACATAGTATATAGCAAAAATAGATTTTTATTTAAACAAAGATTTGACAAAAAATGAAGGTATTAAAATATGCAAACAGTATATTACATAGTATACATAGTGCAAGTGTTAGTCAGCTTGTACGGCGAAACATACTCAATGCATTTCGAAGTCAGAGAACATCTTCCTCAGGGGTAGTTCTTACATCTGTGTCTAGACTTATCCATTGCACACTATATCGTTTCCACTGTTTGCCAGTTAAAAACAAATGGTTTCAAAATGAGCCTGCCTGGTTCGTCACATTTAAACCGATACCATATAAAAATGATGTTCCAGTGGATGTCCGTCAAAGGTATGCGCTCCCCAGTATGGGCATTGTGGACAACTGGAGCCCAAAGGAAAAGGAAGCCCTTAATGTTGAAGGGAGGATGGGCAAGCCCATGACCAGTGCTGTGAGCACTTGGACTTTTTTCACTTTTGATCACTAGTTGGTGGCTCAGCTCCACCTTTTGGACATTTTCACTGGTTTAGGCACTATATGTGCCACTTATTAGCTCTGCGCACACACTTTATTCAGTATAGTATAACAAGCATGCTTTACTGCATATACAGACTGATTTTTATTGTTGTGGGTTTAGTAATACTTTAACTTTGTAAATGAGGTGGTGGATACGGGAGGTCAGTGTCACTATTCCCTTCTATAAATTGCTTTACAAACACAGAGGGTGTCCCACCAAGTTTGATAAGATATGGGACAGATGGGTGCAGTGCCCGGATACGAGTGTATAGACATATTGCAGTTGTCCCTACTCCCTGTACCAATACCACATTGCTGTACTTTGTACTTGCTGGCTGTAACTTGTATACATATACCATGTTGTAAATGAGGTGAAGCTCTGCTGACATCAATCATTCATTCATATGCAACGAAAAATTATGTTTATTTAAACTACCTCATTGACTAAGTTACATGCTCTATCCTATAAGTCAGTGCCGGTTCACACTTCTGCGATGCGGGAACCCTGCAAATCCACTGCAGGTTCCCGCATTGCATTAAACTCACATGGCAGTTCACACTGCCATATGCGAATCGCTGGGGGTGTCAATACAAAGTTAACGACATCCCCCAGATCAGCTCGTATATCGCAGTGCGAACTGACAGTTCGCACATGAATGGTATCGCACTGGTGTGAACCACCATGCGATCCGATTCTGCTACGGACCAAAAAAAGGGTCCTGTGCGTGTTCAGTGCGATTCAGATGCAAATTCAGCCATACAATCTGTATGACTGAATTCGCATCGCACAGACATTGCATGTGATTTTAGGAGCAGTGCGCTCTGAATCACATGTGATGTCTGTCATCGCAGAAGTGTGAACCGGCCCTAAATCAACCCTTTTGCGTCCCATCAGGTATTGCTGACTAAACTTTAAATATCCGGTAAAAAAAAAAAAAAAAAAGGTATCTTAGTTGGTATGCTATTTTTTTTTTGCGGGGGGGGGGGGGGGGCAGGGTAATAATTATTTTGTGCATGATATAGTAATAGTTTTGCTGCTGTGGCTTAGGTTAAGGTGGCTAAGGTTTTAAAACTGAAAGTTTGTCACATCCATGTCTTCTCAAACCTCAAAATAATGTTTCTCACAGTTTAATATCAGTTGAAACATAAATCAGCCGTAATTGATCCAAGTTTAATTTTTTTTTACGGCATGTCTGGAGTCTTGGAACTTCCAAAATTTATTTTATTTTTTCAATATTTTGTATTGTTGAACTATTTATTTTCTTAGATTTCCAATTTCAGTCATGTGTTGTTTTCTAGGTGGGCTTTGTATGACCAAACAGACTTCTCAGGCAATCTCTGGGTATTAGAAGAAGGCATCTTTCCCAATTTATGTGCTATGGGATGCCCGCACGATGCAAGTTTTAGGTCTTTAAAGATGATAAGCTATGTAAGTACAGTATTCACTCTTTTTTATGTTGCAAGCTGTTCTTCTTGCTAGCTATGTATTGTCTTGTGTTCTGGTTCATTTCATTTGAACACATCTGCTTGTAGACATTGATACAGATGACATAACCTAGACCAGTAGTATGGAGTGGAATACATTTATTATTCTCTCATGCTGTGCAGAGGTTGTAGTGGGCCTTGTGTCCAGCTGCTCCCCTTATGGCTGTAGGACCTACTGATAATAAAGATGTAAGCAATTTCAAATGACCCGTGCAGTTTAGATTCAAGCTGCTTGGTTTACATTTTGGTTCTTGTCACTGTGTAATTAGTGGCAGCAGGGTATTCTAATGTTTTAGCCATTGATAAAAGCAGAAACGTTTGGAGTTGTATTGATGAATTTGATAGGTTAACCAAAGGCTTTGAAGATGCACGTTTGTTTTTTTCTCCTCTTATATAATTCTGCATTTAAAGTGGAACTTCCGTTTTAAGGCCTCCTGACCCACTGACATTCCACATTTGGCATGCCATTTTTTTTGGGGGGGGGGGGGGGGCGCGAGTACCTAGGTTCGACAGGTACCCGCTCTCACTTCTGGTCGAGCAGAAGTTCTCCTATCCCCCCTCCCTCCCAGGTCCCAAGTCCCAGAAGATTGCCTGTCCACTCAGGATGCGCAAGCCCGACTCATGCATTCGCAGTGCACACCTGACTGTGAAGCCACGAGCTGTCACAGCCAGGTGCCCACAGTAGTGATGCCAGCACCACGGGGAGAAGAGGAAGAAAACCGAGGCTCCCACTCGCCGCATGGCTTGATCATGAGACAGGTGAGTGTGTGTTTAATAAAAGTCAGCAGCTACACTTTTTGTAGCTGCTGACTTTTAATAAATACAAAAACGCCTGGAACTTAGCTTTAAAAATAACATTCAGAACTAAACTGTTGGTGCTCTTTCAGACAGATGTCAATTGTCTACCATTCTTGGAGCAGGAGCTGCCAGGTGTTCAGGCAATCCTGCTGCTTTTTTCTTTTACTTTTATATACCCAAAGGGTTTCTGAGCTGGGCTGTCTAATGTTTGTCACAGGAAAAACGCACCAAGAAAAGGTGCGCCCAATTCACAAAGCTGTGTGAATGGAGCATTACAGTGAAACTGGTGTGTTTAGACCCTCCCACTCCCTGAGCGGGACCTGGATTACAAGAACAATGACAGTTGAATGTCTCCCTCACATGTACTTCTAGAAAGCTGGCCATACACTATGCAATCTGATTGTACAATGTCCTTTAGATTTACTAAAACTGTGGAATAGGAGGACCCACCTGAACAATCCATTCAATTTGCATTAAAACAGGCAGGGAAGAAATGGGAAAGTGAGTGGAAATAAAAAAGAGGTGATATAGTAATGAGGGAGGTGTTGTCCAGAGTTGTAAACACGCCATATTCTGTGATACAGCAAGGCAGTGAATGATGGGATAAGAAGCTCCTGGAGGGTCACATAATGATATAGAAAGTCTCTCAGAAAGCATTTTTTTTTTTTTAAATTTTGAACTGAGAAGTTAAAATTCTAAGGTTCCGTGGGCTAGGTAAGTGAGAAATAAGCCCATTGGGATGGCTTGGGCAGAAAAGGCATTAGAGAAGGATTCTATTTATTATGAAATGTGAGGTATCAGACAATGAGCTCTAACCATCCTCTTCAGCAGAGATCACCTTACTGAATGGCTAAGGTGAGCCATAGATAATGCAATTTTCCTTCCTGCAACCACAGATGGTAGGAAAGAAAATCGCTCATTTTCCCTATCAACACAGTCAGTGGGCACATTCAGTCCATTTATTGCCAGCTTAAGACCACGAAAAATGGCTGGATCAGGTGATTTCATCTCACGTCTATGGGCAGCTACACAGGTAACATTTGAAATCATTTTGTACTGAGAATGATCTTTATTCCAACAGGAATTTTCGGAGCCTAATGCAGTACTTTTTGGAAAGGAAAACTTCAAAGGTAGAAGAGTAAAAGTTAGCAAAGAATCAACAGACCTGCAGGCAATGGGCTACTCCCCCGATTTAATGTCCCTTGAGGTCCTTGGAGGAATGTGAGTATGATCTTACTTTGCAAGGTTTTCTAACCAATAAAAAAAAGGGCTCTATTTCATTGCTTCGGAATTTTAAAAAGCAGACAGCCCTTTTTTAGATTCTTCATGTACTGTATTTTATAGTATTTTATAGTATGGTTTATTGCCAAGCTACACGTGCAGCAGCAGAATAGAGCTGCTTTAGCTCTGGGAGATTATTATGCCTGATTTGCAGAGGCTTTGAAAACACTGGGGTACATTGGGGTTGATTTACTAAAGGCAAATAAGCTCTGCACTTTACTAGTACAGTTTCAATCTGTAGGGGGAGTTGCTTCAGATCTTAGTAAATGAGGTAAAGCTTCACTTTGCAAATAATACCCAATCACATGCAAGGAAAATAATTGGATGATGGAAGTCAGCAGCGCTTCCTATCTTTTACTAAGCTCTAGAGTACATGTGTGTAACACAAGCCCATCCAGGCTATTTAATGTGGCCCTTGCACTTTACCTTTAGCTGCGCCACTCTCACCCCATCTCCGTCCCTAGCCTTTCTTAGCAGTTGGCAGCAGAGAAGAGGACAGAATTCCTCCAGATCCTGTACTTCTGTGTGCAGCTGAGTAGAGGCTTGTCTCTGCCCCCCCATCCCCATCTCAGCTGTCAGGACTGGAGAGGAGGGCAGAACTACTCACCTCTGTGTAGCTGCAGAACCCCTTTGTCTCCACCTCCTCTGGCCTCAGCATTTAGCAGACTCCAGTAAGTTACTCCAGCCCTCTTCTGGTCCTCCTCCAGACCCTGTACTTTCTGCTTCCCAGCTCCGCCTCAGCTTCTTCCTGACTCTTGACCTATGATGGTGGGGGGAGGGGGGCTCTTGACATCTGATGTAAGGGGAGGGTGGGGTGCTCTGGACATATGCTTATAATTGTTATGAGAGTAATACAGTTCTATGCCAGTTGAAATGGAGGGTGGCACATCACTGGTATCATTCACAAGAAACGTCATTGGAGACTGCTCAGACAGAACACAATGGTAGAACCATGTTCTGTCAGCAAATTCTCCAATAAAGTTCCTTGTGGATAATAGCAGCAGTGTACGACCCTCCCTTTAAGACTTGCATCACCTTCTACAGAAGTGGGAGTGGATGCCATGCCTTAATTTGCTACAAAAAACAGTAATAATCAAATGCAGAGGCAATTATTTATTATTATAAAGAGTAGATACATTTATATAGTCTTGAGCCTAGTACACACGATCAGATTATCAGATTCATTTTCATCCCTTTTTTGTTACATGTTAGTCTCATATAGAAAGTGAAGAGGTTACCTTCATATGAAAATTCTCGTATGACAGAATTCAACTTCAGAAGTGATGTGTTGAATTGTTTTGTATGTATTCTTTCATTTCTGAGCATGCGTAGTCTGACTGTTATGATTTTTTTCAGATAAAAAATGTACTAGTTAAACAAAAATCAGATGTGTTCACATACGATAAAAATTTTATAGCCTGCACATCCAGTTTTTGTCGTACAAAAATTCGTAATCAGCTGTCGAAAGCACCATACTAACGATCCGAAAGTCGGCAGATCGTTAGTCGGACGAAATTATACTTCCAATTTTCTTATTGTGTGTACGGGTCTTTACGGATACAACAGGCTCTTTGAAGACAACTAAAATGCTGATGCGGCCCACCATAAAGATGAGTTTGACACCCCTGATCTAGAGCAACTGCACTTAGCAAAGTGCACAGTCTTTTATGCCTCTAATAAATCAACCCCATTGTTTGCACCCATTGGCAATTACTTTAAACTGAAGCCTTCAATTTAGATGGACTTGAGTTGTTCCCCCACAGTTTTTCTTTCCTTGAAGCATCTATGTATGTATGTATGTTTGTGTGTAAGGTAGAATATAATTAAATATTTGACTTTACATATGGTGAAAGTATTTAACTGTGCATTCATTTCATAGTCATTCCTTTTGCTCTGTGTGGATCATCCATTTAAAACAGTAAACATATAACATTAGTAGTTTTGCCCTTTATGAGTGTGATTGCAATTGGCAGTGGTTTATGTTAACTTAGTGCTCTTTTAATTAATGATTGATGAGAAAAATGAATTCATGATAGCAATGCCATTGCATCAATAATGGAAACTGTAAAACTTAGTTTTCAGTAATGATACATTGGCCTTGTTATCATTGAAACAGAAGAATTAGAACTTAACCACTTTCAGATGCCCCCCGCAGAAATACTGCGGCAGGCTGGCCCTCCTGCGCAAACCACCGTAGGTATACGTTAGTCGCGCGCCTGCAGCTAGGGGGCGAGCGCGTACCGACGGCGGCGCGCTCCTACCCCCACTCGTCAGCAGGGACTCTGATGCACAGGGCAGGCGGCTCCGATTGCCGCCTGACACCCACGATCGCTCCCTGCTGGGAGAGAAGGACGGTCGGCTGTTGTAAACACAGCTGACCGTTCTTCTCTCTGGAATGATCACAGAGCTCCTGTGATCCTTCTATATAGGATCGCATGTCTCTGTGATCATTTCACAAGCCCCGCCCCCATACACTTAGAAACACGCCCCTAGGTACACATTTAACCCTTTGATCGCCCCTGGGTTAACTCCTTTCCTGCCAATGTCATTATTACAGTAACAGTACATATTTTTAGCACTGACTACTGTATTAATGTCACTGGTCCCCCCAAAAGTGTCAAAAATGTCAGTTAGGGGTCTAATCTGTCCGCCACAATGTCACAGTCCTGCTAAAAATCGCAGTTTGCCACCATTACTAGTAAAAAAAACAATAAAAATGACATAAATCTATACCCGTAGTTAGTAAACGTGATAACTTTTGCGCAAACCAAACAAAATACACTTATTGCCATTTTTTTTTTTTTTTTTTTTTTACCAAAAATATGTAGCAGACAACAAATTGGCCTTACATTTTAAAAAATTAGATTTTTATTTATTTTTTTTGGAATGTTATATAGTAGAATGTGAAAAATATTGTTTTTTTTTTTTCAGAATTTTCGCTTTTTTTGTTTATAGCGCAAAAAAATTTAAATCGCAGAGGTGATCAAATACCACCAAAAGAAAGCTCTATTTGTGGGGAAAAAAGAAGGACATCAATTTTATTTAGGTACAGAGTTGCACGACCGCGCAATTGTCCGTTAAAATAATGCAGTGCCGAATCGCAAAATATGGCCTGGTCATTAAGGGGGCGAATCCTTCCGGTCCAGAAGTGGTTAATTATTTAGGAAAATACTTGCATTATGAATGATTTTGGATGTGTATTTTATGTCAGTTTCCCTAATGCCTTGTCATAATGTAGACATTTCTCCTTACAGATGGGTGTTTTATGAATACGCTAATTACAGAGGTCGACAACTGTTAATTTCACCAAGCAGGATCGCACAGTGGCATCAGTTTAGTGGCTGGAATAGAATCGGATCACTACGCCCCCTACGACAGGTATTTACAGACAACTGAAGAAGCCTAAAGGTTTCACTTTCTGCCTGATAATTCAAATGATAATTCAAGTATTTTTTAGATTGTAAGCTCTAACTAGCAGGTCCCTCTGATTCCTTCTGTATTGAATTGTATTGTAACTGTACTGTCTGCCCTAACATTGTAAAGCGCTGCGCAAACTGTTAGCGCTTTATATATCCTTTATTATAATAATAGCTAAATGCCGACTGGATTATTTACTATGTTCTTGGATTGATACAGTATTTCAGTAAACACGTTCATCAAATAAATATCAGAAGTACTACTTGACTGAGGGGGGGAGATATAAAGAAACATCCAATTAAAGTATTTCCATCAATTGAATTCATGTTTGTATAAATTGGTTGATCAGTTATTTCAGGAGAGCGTAAAGAAGAATGTCAGATACCATTTTTAAAAAAATAAATAAAAACTGTAGCTTTTGGCTTTGGCTTAGCTGGATGTTGTCTTTGCCAAGCAGGGGGATCACAGTTCAGGCAAAGCATCTGGGAAAATCATGCTTTATCAGAGATCATGTGATCAAAGTATATGTAAACCCAATCACTAAAATCTCATACAAACTTTAACATGTTAAAGACATTTTCAGTATATTTAAATTTGCAGCTTTCATTGAAATATTCCCGGGCAATCCTGCCATGAAGGCCTTCGTTTAGGCTCTTCAAGTTGTGTTTCTGCATTATTATCTAAAATACAATGCAGCCATTGCTGGAGTGCATTTATATATAAAGGGTGCGGCTGCATGATATGGTGAAAAAGTGAAAACAAGTATTTTGTTTTAGAAAAAGAACACAGTGCTAAAAAAAAAAAAATGTAATTCAGGAAGGGTTTACATCTGCTTTATTGCATTGGTCACATGAGTGGCTAGTGAGCAGAGCCAAGCTCAATGGTTTCTTTGCAGATAGCATTTAGATTCTCCTATACCCAGTTCCAGTATTAGCTGCTTTAAAATTGAAGTGATACTAAAGACTTCTTTAATAATAACAAACGTGTTATACTTACCTGCCCTGTGGTTTTGCCCAGAGCAGCCTGGATCTTCCTCTTCGAGGCTCCTGGCCCCTCCTTCCTGTTGAGTGTCCCCTCAACAAGCAGCTTGCTATGGAGGTAACTGAGCCGAGCCATTCAGGCGTGTCCATGCAGACACAGAGCCGTGGTTCGGCCCGGCCCCCTGAATGGCCGAGGCACTCCTGCAGCGCATCGCTGGAGGAAAATCGGTCTCAGGTAATTATAAGGGGAGGCTGCTACCCACAGAAGCCTTTTGATCTTAATGCATATAATGCATTAAGATAAAAAAAAACTTCTGACTTAACAACCACCTTAAGTTAACTAAGGCTTTAATGATATGTGTGCTGTAATTTTTTAGACATGAAATATGTATTATTCTCTTGGTAAGGTATGACTTGTTACAGTAACTTATAACATTGAATATTGCTTTTCCTTTCTTTGAACAGAAACGGTTGTACTTTAAGCTTCGAAATAAGGAAAGTGGATTGATGATGTCAACAAATGGAAACGTAGACGATGTCAAGCTTTTAAGGATACAGGTCATGGAGGACAACGCAGCTGAAGATCAGATATGGGTTTATCAAAAAGGAGTCATTAGATGTCGGGTGAGTCTTTTTACAATTTTTTTTTTTTATTCATGCACAATGTGTAAATAATAATAATCTATACTTGGATAGATATGGAGCTCCATTAACCACATGCCAACCACAATATGTATATATAAGTTTTGCAAGTGGTTTACCAGGGTTTTGGCTGAAGCTATCAGCCATAACCCCAGTAATTTTTTTTCAGCGGGTGGCTGGCTTTCTCATGACAGCGATCCGAGTGGCTCATTAGCCACTGGGTCGCTTTCTGAAGAGATGGGAGGGAACTTCCCCCTCCCGCTGCTCGCTGGTGTTTCTCAGGCTTACCGCTTCAATCGGTGCGAAAGAAAAATTATCCGACGGTGCACCTAGCTGGTTACGGAGGCAGTGTGACTAGATTGTCTCAAAGTGCTTTTATGGCCTTGGAGGACCAGAGCGACGGCATGATGTCACTTCCGGTCTAGGGCAAAAGTAAACAAACTTTTTTTTTTTTTTTTAAGGCAAACTGCCATGGTGATTGAGTATATTAATTATTGCTAATTCCAGGTTTTTCTGAAGCTCTCCACAAGTGGTCCTTGGCTCTTGGACAACTCTTCTGATAACTACTTTCACTCTGTCAGAAATCTTGTGATGAGCACCTGGTTGTGGCCAGTTTATGGTGAAATGATGTTCATTTCTGGATTATGGCCCCAACAGTGCTCACTGGAACATTCAGAAGTTTAGAAATCCTTTTGTAACCAATGCCATCAGTATGTTTTGCAACAATAAGGTTGCAAAGGTCTTGAGAGAGCTCTTTGCTTTTACCCATCATGAGCTGTTTCTTCACCTTGATAATGAGACACTTTTTTATAGGCCATCAGTTGAGACTGAACAAATCCTGCCCCTTGCACTGACAAGAGGCAGGATTGTTTAATATTTACTGATAGATTTCAGCTGGTGTCTTGGCTTTCCATGCCTTTTTGCATCTCCCTTTCTTCATGTGTTTAATACTTTTTCCCCTTGTCGTTCCATTTTATTACACATAACTTATTTCTAAACATATTTGTTTTGGTTTCTTTGTAAGTATGGATTGCATGAGTTGTTACAGACGTAATGAAAGCACCTTTAGAAGTAGATTTACCTATAAAAATGGTGAAGTGTTCAATATTTATTTTACCTGCTGTATATATCCTGTGTACATTGTTAAATACATTTCTTCTGGCTCATGTATGCAAAGAATTACCACGGTGTTATCAGAGGGTTAACATGTATGTAGAGGCACATATTTTTTTAGTTTTGGGAAAGTGGGGGATGGTTAGACCCCCTGCATTGCTAACTTTGTCTGTACTGGGGAGATTCACCTCCCTTGTTTATTCTGGTGATGATTATCACTAAGATAGAAAGAAAGTGGTTGGAAATCCAAAAATTTTGAGTTGTCCGTTTTTTAGCGATTTCCTCAGATTTCTTGTTGCATCTCCAGCACAGAAAGTAAAGGGAAATCCCCCCCATGCGGCATCAGGCATTAAAAATAATCAGATTAGGCTTTTACCCTTCCATATTCTATTTAAAATGTAAAAAACAAGTTGGCTTCACATACACTTTAACCCTTTCACTACCACTGGGTTTACTTTGGTGTCAGCAGAGGCTTTTAAACACACTCCTACTAAACCAGCTGGAAGTGTGTATTACTTTATAAACTGACTGATGGGTTTCTGTTATAGGTTATTTAGGGCACCTTATCACTTCCACAGGCATCAGAATATACCACTTCCCAATTATAAACACCCCCCCCCCCGCCCTCCCCATGTATCCCGGGCTCCACTGTGCCACCTGCAGGGTCGAGATTAGCATGATGGATGTCGCTGGGTAGATGTTTGCAATCCTCTCTTTGGGGAATGAACCAGGAAGCAATGTGAATTGCATCACTTCCCGGTTCAGAGCTGTCATTCCCCTGACAAACACACCAATAGTTCTAGGGCCAGTATTCACTTTTATCTCTAAATTGATGATCTTTAAGGGCTTTGAAAATATAGCCTATGGACAAATTTTGATATCGGTTTGCTGCCGTTTCACAGTATTGCTTAATTTTAAGGATGTTGTATTGGATATCTGTTTGCTTGACACAACTTCATCTTTATATTTCTATGATTGTTGTGTAATATATTGTGATTGTGAGTACTAAAAATAGTTTTAGTGTGTGTTTTATGGAAAATATGCATTGGATAGACCAATGTGCTGATATCATGTCACCTAAAAAATTGCAATTACAATAATTATATTCTCCAGGGCCCCTGCTTTTAGAAAATATATAATGTTTGGGGGTTTGAACTAATCTTCAGGCCTAAAATGTGCATTTAACACTTTTTTGTGCAAAGGGGTTAAATGCATTTGCTCTATGCAAATGATTTTCTGTAAGATGACTTTGGTATTGCATGTAATGTATTTTGCAATGTATGTCAATGAGTTGGCAGATTAAAAAATTAACTGTATTTCTGGAAATGCTGCAACTTGTAAAAGACTCCACTGTGTGCCATTAGATAACGTGGTTCCTGGCACAGGCACATCTTCTCTTTTTTTTAGCACAAGACACTATTAATATGCTGGTAAACAGATCTGTTGGCCATATTATTTATTTAGTGCATGTTCCCACAACTGTGACATTCTTCATCCCAGAAATCAGAAGCAAGTCACTGGCCCAAAACAGAACAAGCAGATAAAGATCACCCTAGATTACACGTTTTAGAATTCCTTGTTGACTACTGTAATCCTTTTAAATTTACTCATAAGCATTAGAAGTTCATAATCTGAGACCCGTGACTTCAACAGCTTTGACTTTTCCATGGGCTGTTTATGAGCCTTTCTTAGTTTTGTATTTATTTATTTATTACAGGTACCTTTTATAGTGTTGTCAGTTTACGCAGCGCTTTACATATATAGAGGGTTGAATGAAAAAAAAAAAAAAAAAGACGACAGATTGCCGTACCAGCACAAGCAATGTTAGTGCAGTGATCTCCCCTGTTGTGCTATTGTATTCTGACAGGGGAACTACCCAATTTCCTGCCAGAATACACTGAGCAGCGCTTGCAGCCATTGGCTGTTGGTGCTGATTTTCCTGGATGTTCCCCCGACAAAAGCTGGTCCTTACACTGCTGTACACACTGATCGAAAGTCAGCTGGTGCCTGCTGAAGAGCGTGTACCCAGCTCTACTCTACTTCTTTTCCCTTTAATCTGAATGCATCCTCCTCTCTTACCTCCCTTTCTTTGTGTGTGTTCAGGTCAAGTCATAACCTGCCTTGGTAATATTCAAGGATGTCAACGTGCGTGTTTGGGAGAGGACTATCTTCCCTAAGGGCTCATGCACACTGCAGCTCAAAGGAGCTCCAAGAAGCGGCTCCTATAGGCCTTTGAGCTTCATTTTATTCTGTCTGGAAACCCTCCCTCCATGTTAGCTAATACACACTGGCTTTTTCACGTGTCGTCAGGCACATGCGCTTACAGGCAGATAAAAAGCACGAAAACATTTATTCCAGCCTTTTGTTTTGTTTATACAGTGGTTAAGAAGATACTATATAGGAGGATTTGTGGGGAAAAAAAGGCTTATGCTCAAAAAAGCCCAAAAGAGCTGGAAGAAGCTCAATAAAAACATGCAAAGGAGCACAAAAAAAAGTAAAAGCTTCTTCAAGCTGAAATAAAAGCTCAAATGCCTGTAAAAGCAGCTTTTTTTTTGAGCTGCAGTGGGCATGAGCCCTATTTGTGTTTTTTTTTTTTTTTTTTTTTTTTTTTTTATTGTGGTTATAAAAACCCATCTCGAGGCAAGAAGTTCAGACTGGTTAGTCACTTTTTCCATTGATGCTTTAGTTTTTTTTTACCAATGATGTAATAGTTTGAATGTGAGCATTGCCTGTGTTCATCTATGGCTCTAACAATATTTCTATTTTAAGAAAGTGAGGTTTCAGAAATGTAATACATTGTCTGTTCTATGTTGCTGATAGTTTCAGTATATGGATTGAACTACTGTTTATCTCCATTATATGTAATGCCTTACTTAATTTAGTATTCAATAGTTTTTTTATTGATTTTAAACAACATATTGCAGTAGTACAAATGCCTTACTTAACCCCTTCCATACCGCGCCATAATAAAATGACGGCGGCAGGAAGTCTTTCTCGATCCGGGCGGCCGTCATATGACGTCCACAGCGATCGCGGACGAGGCTCGTCCCTCGGACAGAGCCCATCCCCGATCTAGGTAAAGAGCCAATGAAATTGGCTTTTTACCACGTGACCGGCTGTGTCTAATCACAGCCGGTCACAAATGTCAACAGAGAACACGGTAACTAGCTGTCACCGTGTTCTCCTCCTCACACACTGATCCTGTGTGAGGAGGAGATTGTGGTAACAGCTAGTTACCAATTACAGTGCACCCCAAACACACTGATTGCCCCCCCCCCCCCCAATAAAAAGCACCTGTCACTAGCCCATCAAAGTACCCGAGTACCTGTCACCAGCCCATCAGGTACTCTGATGACAGGTACTCGGGTACTCTGATGGGCTGATGACAGGTACTCGGGTACTCTGATGGACTGGTGACAGGTACTCGGGTACTCTGATTACGGGTACTCTGGTACTCTGATGACAGGTACTCGGGTACTCTGATGACAGATACTCGGGTACTCTGATGACAGGTACACGGGTACTTTGAGTACCCGTCACCGGAGTACCCGAGTACCCATCATCGGAGTACCCGAGTACCCATCATCGGAGTACCCGAGTACCTGTCACCTACCCATCAGAGTACCCGAGTACCTGTCACCTACCCATCAGAGTACCCGAGTACCTTCACCTGCTCATCAGAGTACCTGACACCTGAAGTACCTGAGTACTTGCCACCTGCTCATCAGTACCCATCACTACTCATCAGTACTCATCAGTACCTATCACCTATCAGTATCAGTACTTATCATCCGTACCCATCAGTACAGTATCAGTATCGCCTATCAGTATCAGTACTACTCATCAGTACCTATCACCTGCCTGTCACCTGCCCATAAGAGTACCCGAGTACCTGTCACCTGCCTATCGGAGTACTCGAGTACCTGTCACTTGCTCATCAGTACCAGAGTACCTGTCACCTGCCCAGCAAAGTACCCGAGTACCTGTCACCCTTCATACAGCCCCCATGTCTAAGTCCAAAAAGGTTTATATACGTCCTCCGTTTAAACCTAAATACTGGTGTTATGGCAACAGATAGCTGCCATAACCCTGGTATTTTTTTAAACGGTGGACGGTTGGCTTTCCGATAAGGGTGGTCCCAGCAGCGGATTCGCCGCGGGATCACCCTTCCGGGGTGGCGGAAGGGGTGCCCCCTCCCGCCGCATTCTGGTCCTTTTCCCCGCTTACCGGACCCGCCGGCAGCTGGCAAAACGATCCGGTCCCGGATCCTCACAGACAGGATGTCGAGTGAGGGCAAGCTTGCCCTCACTCGACTCTATGGTCTTGGAGGACCGGAGCGACGGCAAACATCGTTGCTTAGCAACCAGTTTAAAGGTCCCTTTTTTTTTTTTTCATTTTATTTTATTTTATTTTATTTTTTTCTATCTTTTAGTGTACTTGTGAGATCTGAGGACTTTTTGACCCCAGATCTCACAAAAAAGAGGTCCTGTCGTGCCTTTTTCTATTACAAGGAATGTTTACTTTCCTTGTAATAGAAATAAAAATGATCAATTTTTTTTTTTTTAAAAAAGTGTAAAAATAAAAAATAATAAATAAAATAAATAGTAAAAAAAAAAAAAAGAAATTAAAGCGCCCTGTCCCCGTGAGCTCGCGCGCAGAAGCGAACACATACGGAAACCCCGCCCACATATGTAAACAGTGTTCAAACTACACATGTGAGGTATCGCCGTGATCGTTAGAGCAATAGCAATAATTTGAGCCCTAGACCTCCTCTGTAACTCTAAGATAGCAACCTGTAGAAATTTTTAAAGTGTTGCCTATGGGGATTTTTAAGTACCAAAGTTTGTCACCATTCTGTGAGCGTGCGCAATTTTGAAGCATGACATGTTGGGTATCTATTTACTCGGCGTAACATTATCTTTCACATTATGGAAAACAATTGGGCTAACTTTACTGGTTTCTTATTTTAATTAAAAAAAGTAAGTTTTTTCCAAAAAAATTGCGTTTGGAAGACCGCTGCGCAAATACGGTGTGATAAAAAATATTGCAATAATCTCCATTTTATTCTCTAGGGTCTCTGCTAAAAAAAATATATAATGTTTGTGGGTTATAAGTAGTTTTCTAGCAAAAACAACTGATTTTAGCTTGTAAACACCAAATGTCAAAAATAGGCCTAGGCAAGTGGCTAGGATGCGTGATGGTGCTCCTTGGATGTTGGGCTAGGCTGTGAAAAAGTCTCACACATGTGGTATCGCCATACTCAGGAGGAGTGGCAGAATGTATTTTGGGGTGTCATTTTTGCTATGTACATGCTATGTGTTAGGAATATCCTATAAATTGACAACTTTGTGTTAAAAAAAAAAAAAGTTTTTATTTTTTTCCCACATTTTCCAAAAACTTGTGGAAAAAAATGTTCAAAGGACCCATAATGCCTCAGAGAAAATTCGTTGGGAGTGTTTGCTTTCCAAAATGGGGTCATTTTGTGGACTTTTCCATTGTATTGGTGCTCTAGGGCCTTGAAAAGTGTGATAGGTAGTAAGTTTTATGTTTATTTATGCTCCTAAAACGCCTTATGGTGCTACTTGGACGTGGAGTCTCTTTTTGTGGCCAGGCTGTGTAAAAGTCTCACACATGTGGTATCACCATACTCAGAAGGAGTAGCAGAATGAATTTTGGGGTGTCATTTTTGCTGTGTACATGCTATGTGTTAGAAATAGCTTATAAATTGACAACGTTTTGGGAAAAAAAAGAAAAAAATTTTATTTTCTTCATATTCCCAAGAATTGTGGGAAAAAATTATAACTTCAAAAAACTCACCATGCCTCTTACTAAATACCTTGGACTGTCTACTTTACAAAAAGGGGTCATTTGGGGGTTATTTGTACTGTCCTGACATTTCAGGGCCTCAAGAAAGGAGATAGGCAGTCAGTACATCTGGTGTGATCAATTTTCAGTAATTGGTACCATAGCTTCTAGACTCAATAACTTTCACACAGACTAAATAATATACACTAATTTGGGTTAATTTTACCAGAGATATGTAGCAGTATAAATTTTGGCCCAAATGTATGAAGAAAAATTAATTTTTTGCAACATTTTATAATAGAAACTAAAAAAAAAGTGTTTTTTTTTCAAAATTTTTGCTCTTTTTTTGCTTATATCACGAAAAAAAAAAAAAACCCAGTTGTGATCAAATACCACCAAAAGAAAGCTCTATTTGTGTGAAAAAAATGATAAAAATTTTGTTTGGTTACAGTGTAGCATGACTGAGCAATTGTCATTCAAAGTGTGAGAGTGCTGAAAGCTGAAAATTGGTCTGGGCAGGAAGGGTGTCTAACTGCTCTGTATGGAAGCGGTTAATTTAATTAAAATAAATGATATGAAAAAAAGTGAAAACATTTTTAAAACCCCCTACTTAGCCCCTGTACATATGAACGCTAATGTTCACAAAGAGCATATTTACTCGACTCGACTATTTTTTTTATACTTTACAATGAAAATGTATATATTTTATTGTGTTTGTGAGCACTACAATACATTTAGATATATTTTTTTACTAAAAAAATATAGATTTGAAAAACAGTTGTTCTAATATTGTACATAAGAGAAAAGTGCAAATACTACAATTTTATTCTGCGGGTCCCCTGCTTTTTATTTGAATATATAGGGGGGAATTCAATAAAGCTGCTTAATCCTGGTGTTAATGTGTTGCACCAAATGCATGAAGGATCTGCGACACTTTTGGTTCTGACAGCGACTTATGTGCCAAATTTAGCTAAAATTCGAGTTTCGATTCGATTTTCGATTTTTTTTTCAATGCACTTAAAAAATGACTGCAGACATCATTTCGCTATGGAGCCGGCTGCACTTCTCCCATTCTTCGCGATGTTTATTCCTCAGGTGCTGGAAAAGATTTGTTGTACTGCTGCTTCCAGTAGCAACAGCCTTGAAACATATTTTGCAGCAAGGCTTCGTCTGTGTTTTGTCTGCTGCATCAAAACCAAACCAGTTCCAAATTACGGAATTACCTGTGCCTTTCTTTGGAAGTAGTTCTCTGCTAGTACTACACGCTGCCATGTTGTTTTGACTGTGTTACGCGCTTCTTTTACTGTCTATGGTTACGTGGGGCGGGGGCTGGCTCATATCGCGCTATGGTAATGCACAAGGACTGTGTGGAATGAGGGGCGCTGAGCGGGGAGGGAAGGCTCACAGGAGGAGAGCTCACACCTGGTGGAGGACTGGGGAGAAGCGCTGTACAGGTGTGGCTAGTCTCTGTACCTATCACAGCCCCTGTACAGGTATAACCCCGCCTCCCCTCAGACGCACTGCCCGCTTCCTCTCCCGGCAGCTGACAGCACATTCAGGCCTGGCGATGGCCGCTGATTGGCCCGTTCCTCGTAGACTCTGAGCAGAGATGGCAGTGGCAGCGGTGGTGGTCCGATTACTGGGGAGTTCTCGGTGTGTTGTGGCCGGTTCCTGGGCCTGGCTGTGCGGTGTGCAGCGGACTAGGAGCTGGCTGGAGCCCAGGGCAGCCTGCCTGTACAGGTAAGTGTCCCGCATGCAGGCCATGGGGGCCCCTGAGTGACCTCTAGTGTGTGTGTACTGTCGGTTACGCGGGGCGGGGGCTGGCTCATATCGCGCTATGGTAACGCACAAGGACGAAATGAGGAAAAGTCAGAAAACACTATTGTGGCAAAAAATTCGAGTTTGCAAAATAAAAATTGTTTTACACTACAAAATCGATAAATCGATTTTTTGCCCAGCCCTAGGTTGATTTACTAAAGGCAAGTAGACTCTGCACTTCGCAAAGTGCAGTTGCTCCAAAGCTTAGTACATGAGGTAAGACTTCACTTTGCAAAGAGTACCCAATCACTTGCAAGGGGAAAAAAAATGTATTTTTGCTTGCACATGATTGGATGATGGAAGTCAGCAGAGTTTCTGTTCATTTACCAAACTCTGGAGCAACTGCTCTTTCAAAGTGCACAGTCTTTTTCCCTTTAATAAATCAACCCCTTTGTATCTTATGAACATGAAGGAAATTATGATCAACTCAACTCTATTTTGGTGTACAGTAAAGCTGGATACACACTATCCAACTTAGATTTACCTTCAACTATGTAGTGCAAGGGCCTGCCAGATTGCATACAAATTGAAAGTGTTTAGGTGTGACCTCATATTATACGGTTTTGGTAAATCTAAAGGAAAAAAATGTAAAGAAAATTGTATAGTGTGCATCCAGCTTAAGAGACCCTGGCATAGATTTTGTGAAGGTGTCACAGGTGCTAGACAGGTACATGTATTTGGTAAGTGTTGCACAACATGAGACACTTTTGTAAAATCTGTCTACATGAGTCTTTATGAATTCCAGGGTTAATGATTTAGTTTGTGTTTGGGATTTTGTGGGGCTTAAGGGATAAAAGAAAAAAAAACACATTTTATTTGTAAATATTTATTTGTGAGATAAATTGTGAAAAAGTGCAGAAATAGATTACTACTTTAAAGTTATTAATGCTAGTTGTTTTAAAAGTATCAGTGTTGTGTGGATGTCCTGTGACATGTTTCGGTGTTCGGGTGCCTTCGGGTCCTGGCTGGAATCACCTGTGTTGCCAGGTGCTGGGGGGGCAGTAGTGGGATTTATTTGACAACAATACTCCACTTTCTTTTTTCTGCTCCCAGATTGTCTTCTGTATCATTTGTGTACTTAAAAAAAAAAAATAGATACATTGCAATTAGCTGGTTTTGACATCTGCCACTAAGAGCCGGTTCACACTACTCCGACTTGTCAGGCGACTTGGTCGCCTGACAAGTAGCGGTCCATGCTGTCCAATGGAACCGTTCTAATCAGAGCGACTCAAGTCGCTCCAACTTAGAAAAAGGTTCCTGCACTACTTTTGGGCGAAGTCGGAGCGACTTGCATTGACTTCTATTATGAGAAGTCGTTTGCAAGCCGCAATGAAGTCGTGCTGCACGGGCGACTTCAAAGTCGGGGCGACTTTGAGTCGCCACAGTGTGAACCAACTCTGATACATTGTATTCATTTTTGTTTCCTTGCCAACAAGCACTTATGCTGAAACATCTCTCTTTAGCAGTAAAGGGCCACTGACAGCAGCTCTCCTTCACAGATTACAACTTTGACTGTCAAACTGACAACAGGTTCTGATAGCTATACCTGCAGGTATCCATCTGTAGGATGTATGAGGTTCATCCCAGGTCCATAACTGGCTAGGTAAAGTTTGTGGTGTTTACCTAGATATAATACCATCAGGAAAAAGCAGATCTGCTATACCAAACAGATGTAGAAATGCCAATAATGGTTAAAATCCAAAAGCTTTTCGTTAATTTGTGGTACATTAACCTGAACCTATATAATGTCTTTTAAAGTTGCTGGTCTACTACATGATGATCCACTATATGTTTTCTCTCCACTATCTTTGCGTTACATGCTTCTTTTGTTAGGAATACATTAGTATACATTATAGTAATTTCAATCATTTGCAACCAACAGATTGCTGAAGAATGCAGTATGGCCAGTGCAGGGAGCCTGATCACCGCTGGCAGTAAACTTGGCTTCAGCCTCGATGAACCTGGAGTATCTCCAGCTCTTTGGAATATCAGTCCGGAGGGCAGAATCCACAGCCGATCAAAGCCAAATCTAGTTTTAGATGTCAAAGGTAAGGTGTATTTTAAGGGTATACTTGAGCATAAAAGGAAATTGTTACTTTGAAATGGATAAAGGGATGCCAGGCACAACTGTGCTGGCCATGCCACTACCAGTCATTTTATTTTCTGGCAGCACAAATTATATAGTTATGTACCTATGCCATTCAGATATACCCAACCACTGTAGGCTCCTAAATAAAGAGAGGATGTTGCACAGCATGATCCAAGTGACCTGAGGCTGCTGTTCCGCTCAGAACACATGGGAGAATTCTGGCATCTAATGTTAATCTATTTGCGGGGTAATTGTGCCTTCAGTGTCAATTTGCTATTTGACCTTCCTCCGCTCTTGCATCATTATTTAAACCTTCAGTGTTAATTGGCTTTGTCTCTACTCTCCCAACAAACTCAAAATACAATACAGGAAGACCTCAGCTATTCTATTTGCCTGCAGCCTGTGCATGGGATGTTTGCCTCATATCTGACTGCTGTAGCTTGTACTCTGAATTTGCATGAATCACACACAGTCATACAGAGCTAGTTGACCGCTAGATTGGTACATCCTTCTAAGACAAATATTATTTCCTATGACCAAGCCTGACACTTGTGTATATATACATGCATTGCAGACCACGTCATCGAGAGGATATAAACATGTGTGGTAGGACATCAGTCACAGTCATCGGAAACCTGCTGTGTTTGCATAGAGTCTTGTCATCTATACTGGCAATCCCCTTGCTGTGCCTGTGTATTTCAGCTTTACCTATGGATTTTACATTTCAAGTAAACAAACTTTACCCCCATAGGGACACTTAAAGTAGATTTCCATGTTTGTTTGGGCCAAGCTGGTCCAAATTAACTATTTCGGTTAGAGTAAGATGTGGTTCCTGAGTATGCTGTAATAGAGCATTCGCTAAATAAAGTAAGTTTTAATGGGTTTCCCGGAAGCAGTAGGGGCAAGAGGCAGATGGATCACATCACAATGACCAACTTGGCCAATTAGAGGAAGGCTTGTATTCCTTAATAAAACTACAGCCCCAATTGCAAAAGTTGGCACACTGTGTAAAATCTACATAAAAACAACTCAATGATTTGCTAATCTCATTAACCCATATTTCATTCACAATATAAAATAGAAAAAAAGCATCAAATGTTTAAACTGAGAAAATGTCCTATTTTGGAAGAAATTAAGGTCATTTTGAAATTGATGGCAGCAACATATCTGAAAAAAAAAAAAAAAAAAATTTGAGACAGGGCCATGTTTTTATTTATTTCTAAATGGAGGATGGACTAAATCTAGAGATGACTGGTTACAAATCTGGTCTACAGTTGCTCCCTGCTCTGTAAACAAATTTAGCTGAATCTGTTTTTAAGATTGTTAGAAGAGTGTACATGGTCCCGTCTTGGCTAGAACACCTTTATCTATCTCATGGAGATGGTTGCTTTAGTGGCTGTGCTGACTTAGGGGATGTTTTACACATTTGGTAGACCTGCCTCATGCTCAGAAGGTTTTGGACCAAGGTTCTCAAGCCAGATGTGTAACTAGAACATTCAGGGTCCCAGTGCAAGAAACCATAAAGGGCCCTCCTGACCTCCATCCGGGGCCCTTTCCATAGTCCCAGGACCCTTTACTCCTGTTGGGGGGTTCTTTATTGTGGTCCCTCAGCGGGTCCCCTTCCTGACGTCTTGGGGCTTCCCACGGTGGCAGAATGCCAGGGCCCAGGCACAAGTGCCACCTTTGCGACCCTGGTAGTTCTGCCACTGCCTCACACTCTTACAAAAATGTTTCCACTATTTCATTCCGGGAGACTCTTGGTTTGATTTATTTCATCTGAAACATCCAGTCCTCTCTAAAACTCAATTTAAATTAGCAACCCATGTTTTATTAGCAGTAAAATGGACCATAGCAAAAGTCAGAAAAAAACAATTCACTAGTTTTGCAGAAGTCTGCCAGTGCATCAGTTTGTTCTTTATAAACAAAAAACTTTCCAGAGTCCTCCAAGGTACTCACAAGAAATTGGTTGTGGTAGGGTCTCCTTGGATACAATATGCCTATCCTTCAATGTCAGGAGAAAGTTACTCTTCCTTGTAGGGGAAGGACAGCCTCTGTATCCTTTACCCACTACTGGAACTTTCTCTTGCTACATTCTCCTTCTCTGAGGCCTTCGCTTTTGTCCCTCTCCCTTCAAGTATGCCCCCCATTTACATTCCTGGCTCAGTTCAGACCAATATATTTCCTGTTGGTCAAACTCTTTTCAAGGTACTTTACTAGACAATCCTGTATCTATGGCTTCATGTTCCATATACCTGCAAGCTTTTTCCAATGCCTGAACAGGATGTTATTCCATTGAGTCTCACTGTCCTGGCAGCTAACTGTGTAAACTCACAAATGCATACTTTCTGTACCTTGAAATTTTCAAATAAAAATTATTGAAATTAAAATAGTTAACCACTTAAGCCCCGGAAGATTTTACCCCCTTCCTGACCAGGGCCTATTTTGCGATTCGGCACTGTGTGACTTTAACGGACAATTGCGTGGTCGTGCGACGCTGTACCTAAACGAATTTGACGTCTTTTTTTTCCCCACAAACAGAGCTTTCTTTTGGTGGTATTTGATCACCTGTGTGATTTTTTGATCATGCGCTATAAACAAAAAAAGAGCGTAAATTTTGCAAAAATAACAATATTTTTCACATTTTTTTTATGAAATTCCCCAAAAAAAAAATTTAAAAATCAAAATCTTTTAACATTTTCGGCCAATTTGTTTTATGCTACATATGTTTGGTAAAAAAAAAATCGCAAAAAGCGTATTTTGATTGGTTTGCGCAAAAGTTATCGGTTTTACTAACAAAGGGAAAGATTTTTGTCATTTTTGTTGTTTTTTTTTTAACGCGTAATGGCGGCGATTTGCGATTTTTTTTTTTGCGGTACTGCGACATTGCGGCGGACAGATCGGACACTTAACTGACATTTTTGACACTTTTGGGGTTACCAGTGACATTTCTACAGTAATCAGTGCTATACATATGCACTGTTACTGTAAAATTACACTGGCAGTGAAGGGGTTAACTTTTTTTGAGAGGGAGGGGTTATGTGTGTCCCTAGGGGCATGATTCTAACTGTGATTGGCTGTGGCTTGAGGTGTATGAACAGTGATCAACGGTCCTACATAGTAGAACCGTATGATCACCATTCATACACAGGGGAGAATGACAGGCGGCTTGTTTACATTAGCCGCCTGCCTTTCTCCCTCTGCACCGACGATCGCCGAGTGACCGGCGGACATCGGGTCCGCCGGTCACACGCGCGGGGGGGTCCGTGACCGCGCGGGAGCGCGCCTCCAGGGGCGCGCGCTCGCTCCCTAGACCCTCACAGGCTAGCGACGTAGTACTATGTCGCTCTGCCTGTGAGGGGCTGACCGCCGCAGTAAATAGTCGTGCAGCGGTCGGCAAGCGGTTAATTACCATACAAATGAGGTAAATTGGCATTAAACATGGAGTTTTACTGGTTCTAAAGGCTGAAGGCTTTTTACCTTAAGAGCCCTTTCACACTGAGGCACTTCTAAACTGCCAATAAAATGCTGAGTGCTTTTGCTGTGCTTTTCAGGCATTTGTGGTGCGCTTTTTAAAGGACACGTGACTCAAAAACTGCTCCAAAAACCATTTTGAAGTGCTTTTTTTTAAGCTCTGCAAACATGCCCCAAAGATGCTGCATGCTGGATTTTTTCACTGCACTGGCAGCGCACTGCCCCAGTGTAAAAGCATTCATTAATTTTAATGGGAAACATTTTTCGTGAGCATTTCAGGCACTTTTTTCTTTTTTTAATGCTAAAAAGCGCTTGCAAGACTCCTCAGTGTGAAAGGGCTCTTATGCATTCTTTGCATTTAGGTAAAAAACCTTCTGAGTGCAGCTCCCCCAACCTCCCCTTATACTTACCTGAGCCTGATCTTAATCCATAATTTTTAATGAAAGCAGCAGCTATCCGCTCTCTCCCTCCTCAGAAACTCAGAGACAGCAGCGGGAACAAGTCTGCACAAGTGCACCCATAGCAAGCAACTTGCTATGGTGGCCACTTGGCGGGTGGGAGGAGCCAGAAGTGCCAGCGGGGGACCCGAGAAGAGAAGGTTCAGGCCTGCTCTGTGCAAAACCATTCCACAGAGCAGGTAAGTATAACATGTATGTTATTAAGAAAATGCATGTTTTATATAAATCCTGAGAGTAGAAGCTAAGCAGAATATACCCTGTTGCAGTGTAACCCTTGTAGTAATGACCAATAGTTAATTCAAATGTATTTTTCAGATGATATTTAACTAGTGGCACTGTTGTATAATGATAGCTGTTTAGTATATTTGGGAAACATGATTTCCAGTGTTTTTACTTCCACCTTGTGCTCTCCGAATTGCTACATTTAGACTATTTTTTAATGTACACATTTACATATATATTAATCACCTGCTAATACCATTAGTAAGAGTATATTGAATTAAAGCTGTACTCGTTTTGATGTGATCAGATACTTCTTATTGGTTAAATTGTGCACATTTTTCTTTCCCACAGGGGGCAATCAGTTTGATCAACAACACATTGTGCTGAACCCAGAAACAGAAGGCAAGCTCACCCAGCTGTGGGAAATATGCGTTTTATAAGCAGACACCGCTGTAAAGTGGATGTTCTGGTGACCCAAGGCACTCATTGTCCATTCTATGCGCTGGCTGCCTGCACTGCTGCTGGGAGACTTGTATCCTGAGAATTATGACTTTCAGAGGATATGTTTACATCACCAATGAGGATGTCATGGAGTCAACTGGTTTCATGTTCAATGGTTTTTTGTTTGCCTTCTATTAACTTTTGTTTGTAAAGCTTGAAGCTTGTGCAATATTCAAAGGAACTTCATTTGAACCTCTAGCACGGTCAAGGCAAAAAAAAAAAAAGCCTACCTTGTGAAACTTCGATGTGTTATAGTGACTCTTGTATATAGACTATCAAAAAGTGAGGCAACTCACAAACCTTCTAAAACACTTGATCCTGCATCTATATGTTGTCATCTCAAAGTGATACCTGCACTGTTTTACTGGTACCCACTCAGTTGTATGCCCCCTTTAAGGCTATTATCAAAAACCAAAAGTATTCAGAAGCACTGCTAAGCTACCTAGACTACAAACCAATTCACTGGATTCTCCTCATATGTACAAACTTCAGTTCTGTGACTTTTTTTCCTGTTTCCTAGCAGATTTCTATGTAGTTGTACACTATAACTGTCTTGTGCAAACCGCTCAGTTTTTTAAGTAGAAAAAGTCATATTTAGTTCAGCAATGTGTTTGTTGTGGACACACAAGGAAATTCCACCATTGTCATTAAACACACACAGGGTTTTTCAGAGGCACTCTTTGTAGCAATGTCTAATAAATTATGAAACAAGCATATGTAGGTCCTAAAAAATAAATCTTAGATCAAATCGGATATATTTGCCAAGCATGTGCGGCTTTTAGAAGACATCTTGGACATGCCACTGAGAGTCTCTTTCCAGCCCTGCTTTTTCCATGTGTTCCCCATCACCATCTTCATCAACTAATGCCTTTTGCTCCCCTGTCACTGATCCTTAAGGCTCGTACACACGCACTGATTGTTGGCCGTGAATTTTCGGCCAACGTCCGATCGGCCGATTGTCGGCTTGTTAGTATGATGCTTCCAACAACCGACTGCGACTTTTCGGCCAAACAAAATCTGGTGTGCATGCTATAAAATTTTTGTTGGCCATCAACAGAACGGCCGATTTTCCGTCAGTCAGTACAGATTTCGTCAGACAAAAATCAGATGAGCAAGACTGGGCATGCTCAGAGAAGAAAAAACACACGGAAAGTAGACCAGCACATGACATCACTTCTGAAGTTGGTTGTTGTTGGCCGACAAAATTCGTGTGCAGTCTAGAGCACATTTTAACCAACACAACAACACTGGACAAAAGACGGCCGATCGGTCGGCCAACAATCGGTGCGTGTGTACGAGGCATTAGTGTTTCCCATCCATTTGTTGTGCACAATCTCTCAATCTTGCTGCCTTTTCTCCAATCCCAGGTCCTTTCTCCATGTGTACAATATACATCATCCATTTTAAACAGGCATTCTCTTTACGTGTGGTCAGCAGCATGTTTTAAAGTAGCAAAGCACTATTTCTGACCATTAAAGGGGGAATTTCTATGAAACCAAATACTCCTGAATGATTGTTTTTATGTATTTGTTTTCATGCATCACTACAGAAAAAGGCACGATACCAGGAGCTGCTTAGTGTTTAAATGTTAGGGAAATGCATTACTCAGGTTTTTTTTTACTTTTGTTCTTGGAAACTTATATTATATGACCTAGTGGTACATTTGATAAATCCTTGCACATGGGTTTGCATGTATGTGTGGGTAGGATTACTGTAATACAGATGATTCATTGGTTGAGAGAAACTTGTGATAAGGACACTAAAAGAACTGTATAAGTAGCCATGAGCAAAGAATGTTGATGCCACCATTTAATGTAATTTCTCTGCTGATTGCATTTGCAAGCAAAAAGTTTGAGTAAGCTGGGTATACACATATTGAAGTTTGGCCTGGTTCAGCAGAACCTGGATGAATTTCGGTACGTGTGAAGCCCTGTTTGTACAACTAGTTCTTAAACCGCCTTCTGAAAACCAGCATTCTATCAGCCATTGCAGCCAATGGCTGCAAGGCTGATCTGTGTATTCTGGTGGGGGGAGTCCCCGCTGTCAGAACACAACAGCGTGGTGGGGGAGATCCCTGCATCCACATTGCTTGTGTGGAAAGAGGAATCTGTTGTTTTTTTTTTTTCTTCATTCAACCTGCTGGTTGAACAAAAAAAAAAAAAACCCGAGCCAGTTGATAAATGTTGAAAGAAACTAAAAATACCTTGTGCAAAACAGCATCCATGAATGTCCCTGTATAAACAGACGTTATCATTATCTTTGGAATCCTACAAACATACTACACAGAAAACGTGATTGTGGTGTGTACCCCATAAAAGACAAAGTCTAGTTTATTGTAGAGACAGCTCATGCATTCTCATAAGACGCAAATTGTTCTTATTTAATGAAAATGTTTACCTTGCTGAACGTTATCTTACTAGTGACACTCTTACAAAGCTGGCACGTTAAGTCATACCCATACTTTGCTTTCTCTTAAGGAATTTCAGGTAGAATACAAGACATGAAAACATTCAGAGAATTGATACAGCCAGGAAATGTATGGGTGCTGAATACCAATCTCTGAATATGTATGGGAAAGCTTATAAATCGAGACACAAGCAATAAAATATTGAGTATTTCTGACCACTGGATGCTAAAGCTTTATTTCAGGATATTTAAAAAAGATATATAATTATGGTTTTATTTAAAAAAAAATACCTTATGTGCCTTACATGTTTGTCATTAGGAGGTTTCCTCTTGTTTCTAGACTCCTTTGGTGGATATTTTTCTACAATCCTTTTTTTGGAATATAATAAAACAAATTTTACCTTTGAAACTATTGCCTTGGTCTGAATTATTTTAACAAGAGCATCGCATCCTGAAAACCACATATGTAAAGTAAGTGCAAACAGGGAGGCAATTGACTACCGGCCCATCCACTATAGTTAACACAGATCTGGGCAGGCCCTGAAGAAAACTACCTCTATATAGTACATATTTAGGCAGTGATCTGTAGCTGTACAGCAGTGTAGTAGATGTCAGGGGCTCTGCTGATTGCCACTTTCGCTACACTTATCTTCAGAAGAAAAATGTCCTATGCTATTGTTATGCTGCTTTGGTATACTACACGTAGATTTTTTTTTCTGTTTACCTCTGCAAATGACCACTTTGCATCTTCTACCCCCTGCATTCTTTCTGCAGTCTGACAATCTGTGACATGTTTGGCTGCTAGTCATACCTACACTATGGGGGAAGATTTACTAAAACTGGAGCAATAGGAATCTGGTGCAGCTGTGCATGGTAGCCAATCATCTGCTAACTTCAGCTTTTCAATTAAGCTTTGACAATAGAACCTGGAGACAAATTGGTTTCTACATACAGCAGCACCAGATTTTTCACGCTCCAGTTTTAGCCCACGTTCACACTGGGTG
The DNA here is from genome assembly GCF_965119305.1 of Pelophylax lessonae. Lineage (NCBI taxonomy): Eukaryota > Metazoa > Chordata > Amphibia > Anura > Ranidae > Pelophylax > Pelophylax lessonae. Next base: position 391,910,705 of record NC_138770.1, read on the forward strand.
ATTTGACATGTCAAATCGGAGCCTATTGCCGGCAATGGCACCGTCCCAATCAGTGCGATGCGGACTTTGCGGCGCTGCACCGATTCCCGAAAGTAGTTTTTGCACTACTATTGGCAACTTTAGGGAGCGTTTTCAATAGACCTCTGTGCAGGAACCCGCACAGATGTCTGTGAAATCGCCCTCGAAGTCGGACTGAAAATTCCGGTTTGAAAATGTACAAGTTCAGCTGAACTCACACGATTTCAAACCTGCCTCAGTGTGAACCTAGGTTTAGTAAATCACCCCCAATCTATTTTTGAACATCATAGTCTCTCCTATTCAGCTCTATTGTATGTTGGTCTTACTAATTCTCTTGTGCCTCCTAGTAATGGCCTCTTCTCCCTGCCACAAACCTTTAGCTATATCTTAGTTTTAGACTTTACTTATTTTTTCCCTTTTGTTTTATTCCCTTCATTGGCTGAAGGGGACAAGTAAAAGCAGTATGGTCATTTTACAGTTAATCTTAAAATGTCAATTCCATAATAAATACTTCACTTAAGTGCTGATTGAAAATACACTACATTCCCCGTTTTGATTTATGCTTTTAGAGAACTTACATGACTTTGCTAAAATAATCTAACCCTTTGAATTTGTACAGCAAAAGACAAGACCTGCAATGATAAAAAGCATCTCATTTGGTTGTATGTCTTACAGAAAATCTGTCTTTAATTAACTCTTGGCACAATTTTACAATAACATTTTTAGTAACAATGGAAAAAATGAAAAGTCAACTAAAACTCTACTAGCAGAAAAACATACTTTTGTGTGTTTTTAATTATGTAGTTAAAGTGTAAGCATAATGCCAACAAGTCTTACTGGAGGACACAGCATGGTATTACTGCCATCTGCAGGAGGTTAGGACACCACGCAGAAAAAAAGGGACAGCTCCCTCTAGTGGTCCTAGACCACTATACCTGCTTAGTTTAGCTTAGTGACTTAAGTTAAAATGTCACTTTCCAACTGCTGGATATATACTTTGTGTTGGAATTGTCTTAAATCAAACAGCTGCTGTCAGTTTCTTGCCATTCTTATAATCTTAAATAGTTTCCACCGTAGCCACACATGCCACAACTTCCTGGTAAAAGAGAAAAATTTGATACTTCATTTTGTAAGGCCTTCCTGAAAACAATTGTTTGTAGTGCATGGAACAGACTGCACCACAGTGCCATGCTACACCACCAAACCTGTGAAGTCACTGCTGTGCTTTTCTCCAAGTTATATAGAGCCCAATCAGACTTGTGATCACATGTTCTTGCAACAGTTAGTGGACTATTTTCATGCTTTTCTTGGGTCCCTGGGGACGTTTTTTACTTTTTACTACAGTGGAGCAGGCTTCTCTTTTCTCACATCTAAGACCTTGTTATGCACTGGCTCTCCTGAAACCATCTTCCCATGCCCCGCTTCACATCTGCCCTCACTTCAGATTCTCTTTCTGAAGACCAAATGATAACTTGTACTTAGATTTCCAAACTAGAACATCACTATAGCATTAAAAGCTCTGTGGTTTTATGATGACAGTTCTATTTTTGTACTTTACTTTTTACTTACAATGTCCTATTACTATTTGAAATCTTAATAAAAAAGATTGAGACAGAAAAACAAAAAACTCTGTGGTGTCAAAAATAGTCTTGCATCATCATAGGCAAAATACAGGGGCAGTCAACAACTAAGTATGAAATCATAACAGAACTGAAGGAGCACAGACCTTCAAACATGACTCAGAGGTCCTACCTGAGGATGATCGAACACTGGCATTCTTGTGGATCAGTAACAAACAGCAGAGTGCATGTTTGAGTACCATGGAGTTGCTAGGCAACATGTTTTCCTGGTGCCTCCATGGCAGCATACCAATGATAGAGCTCCGCCTCGACTCCTCCCTCAGGACTAGTGCATAGCATAAAAGACAAGAAGGTCCCTTCCCCCAGCATTCTCCTTTTTTTCCTTATACCTCTGGAACTGGTGAAGAGTTAGCAGTATGTCCCTACCTCTGCCTTACTTAGTTTGGCAGCTTCCGCTGGGTTCAGCCTCTCCCAGACGCAGTCCCTGCTCTTGGGTCGCTCATAGCACTAATAAGGTAGGGAACCCCTTCTGTGGATCTTTTGGGGTCAAAAGCAGAGTTTCCTCATAGGAACGCAGTCTGCAGTTTCTGAAAAATTATGGATGAGTCTTGACTTCAACAGCCGGGTCAGTGTTCCCCTTTATTTTATCTGTTTCATTTATATATTTCACTGGTTTCTTTAAGGCTACTGTACGTGTCATCAATGTCTTATTTTCCATTTCTCCCCTTTTTTCAGGTTACGGTCGCTAGATGATGTTATTAGTTAGGCATATTTTGTTATTTTTTTTTTTTTCTTCCTTATATTCTGGTAGTAATGTGTTTTTTTAGGGGTTTGTCCTTTTTCCCAAAAAGTTACCTCTTAAGCTGGGTACACACTGTGCAACTTTTGTTGTCAGATTTCCTTTAGATTTGCCTTTTCTGTGTGGTGCAGGGGCCTGCCTGATTGCATGCAGGTTGGGGGTGTTTAGGTTTGGCCTCATGTTATATGGTTTTGGTAGGTCTGGAGGAAAAAATCTAAAGAAAATTGTATAGTGTGTTAGTCGCCGGCCATGTTTGTTGGGGGAAAGCAGTGCTCGCTTTCCCTAAAGCAATCAAAGTAAACTATGAGCAGCAGTTTTGTCCATTAGGCTCTCCCTTTCCCTAATTAAAGATATATATGAGGAGGCATCTTGCTCATATGAGTGGGATCTGCCTCTGAGAAGACCTTCAAGTGCTCCTTTCCCTGCCCTTAGGTAAAGCACATTTTTATTTAAAATCTTTACAAGTATATCTGTGGGTATAGTTGTGCAGCTATGTGTATATATATATATATATATATATGTGCGTGTATGTATGGGTATCTGTCTTGTATAGGTCTGACAGTTTTATTCCCTCTCTCTTTTTTTCTTTTTCTTCATCCCTATTGTCTTTAAAAAAAAAATGGGGATTTTTTCTCTCTCTCTGTCTCTCTCTCTCTCTCCCCTGACCCTGCTGCTTGTAAGTCATCATGAGTCACTTATCTCGTGCACAAGATCCTCACACTTCTGATAGGTATGGGACCAACTTTACGTGAGTATTTAAAAAAAAAAAAAAAAAAAAGAGAGCATATGACTTTGAGTGATGGGAATTTCCCTCTCACCAGCCCCGCCCATTCCAAAAGGTCGGATAGATCTTCGAGACATCGAGATGACGAGAGTCCATATAGAATCCCGATCCTCACAACATAGATCTGGAAGATCAAGATCAAGGAGGCGGGACTATTCCCCATCTCCCCCTCATCATACTTCCAGAAAGAAGGGTTGGGCTTGTGGCGCAAACCCCCTCCCGGATAAATTAGTCTGCAAGGACTGCTTGAGAGATTATGCGGCCAATCGGGAGCAAGAAAGCAAACAAGTAGGAGACTTGATCAAACAGACAGTTAAGGATTCGATTTCAGAACTAGCATTGGCTCCGGCCCAATCTGTGTCCGAATCTTCTGCTCATGTTCCAGATACCGAAAGGCCAGGTCCCTCTGCAACTATTACTCCTGTGCATCCGGCAGAGCATCCAGCCAGGGAGTCAGACTCTGACGGATCTTCAGATGAGGGGGATCCATCTGGGTTCCAATATTCCTTGGTTCAGTCCCTCATTCAGGTGGTCAAAGAAGCTATTGCCTGGGAGGAAGTGGAAGATCCCACTCCTCAAAAATCCAAATCCTACTTTCCATTCCTTAAAAGGAAACAGATCTATTTCCCTTTAATGGGAGAAATTAAGGAGGTCATTGATAATGAATGGCGGAAAACAGATAAGAAATTTTCAGTGGGACGTATGAACAAGCTATACCCTTTGGCTGAACAGGATATGCATTCCTTAGCCTCTATGCCAGTTGTAGATGCAGCAGTGGTCCACCTAGCAAAGAACGTTACATTACCTTTGGAGGAAGGATTGACTCGGACCTACGAAAATCTTATCTGGCAGCAGGTGCAGCTTGCAGACCAGCAATTGCCCTCACCTCGGTTTCCACCGCTATTAGGTCTTGGACAGGAAACATCGAGACTGCCTTACGTCAGGATGTCCCAAAGGAGGACATAAAGCCCTGGAAGAGCTCAAGGTTTCGGCAGATTTTGGGGGAGAAGCAGCAATTGATACCATCTGCTGCTCAGCCAGAGCTATGCTCCATTCTGTGATGGCAAAAAGAGCTTTATGGCTTAAACCATGGATAGCCGATCTTGCATCCAAACAGAACTGGTGCAAGATTCCATTTGACGGGAAAAATTTGTTTGGGGAACAACTAAATACAGCCATCTCGAGAGTGTCGGGCGGAACATCGGGCATGCTTCCACAAGACAGAAGGGCTCGCAAGTCAAGGCCATTTACAGCAAGATTCCGTCCATCTAATGTGCGGGATTACAGACAGCCAAAACAGGCCAGAGAGGGCAGGAGACCCTGGAAAGGCACTCAAGCTTTCTTCCTGAATTCCAGAAAAAATAAAGTCCTTACCGCTCCCCAAGAGGCGCCAAAACCTTTTTGACGCCAACCTAGCCTTGTCCCTCCCAGTGGGGGCCAGGCTAAAACAATTTTTTCCAATCTGGGCAAGCCGCTGCCAGGATCCTTGGGTTCTATCGACTATTCGCTGGGGGCATTTTTGGAGTTTTTTTGGGTCATCCTCCTCAAGATTCGTTCCAACAGACAACGTGGCCGACCCATCAAAAGGCACAAGCACTGTCTCATTTCCTGACATCTCTCCAGCTTCAGAAAGCGTCAGTTCCTGTTCCCTCGGAAGAGCGCTTCAAGGGATTCTATTCTACCCTTTTTCTGGTCCCAAAGAAAAAAGGAGGTTGGAGACCTGTTATAGACCTAAAGAAGCTAAATCGACACATTCTTCTCAAAGTTCAAAATGGAGTCCCTGCAAACGATTATCCATGCCATCCAGTCAGGGGACTGGATGATCTCTATAGATTTGCAGGATGCGTATTTGCATGTCCCAATTCTCCCCTCTTTCCAAAAATACCTGAGAGTCGCAGTGGGACAATTGCACCTCCAATTCCAAGCCCTTCCCTTCGGCTTGTCCACCTTTCCGCGAGTTTTCACAAAGATACTGATCTCATCCTTGGCTCCACTTCGAGAAAGAGGTCTAAGAGTCTACCACTATTTAGACGATATCTAGCTTCTGGCCTCCAACCCAAACCAGCTCATAGTTCACAAGGAAATGTTAATGCAGGAATTAACGGAAATGGGATGGTTGATAAACCTACACAAGAGCCAGTTAATACCTACTCAAGAGATGATTTATCTGGGCGCCTTATTCAACACGAAACAAAGTTCAGTTTCGTTGCCTCCTCAGAAGAGGGAAGCCATTATTCAGAAAATGATCCGAGTTCGGCGGTGTTCTTTCCTGACAGCATCTCAATGCATGAGTCTAATAGGCACTATGTCTGCCTGCATCCCTTTAGTCCCCTGGTCTCATTGGCATCTGAGGCATTTCCAAGTAGCCTTTCTGGCACAGTGGAAGAGACTACATCTTTCCCAAAAGATCAGTCTGTCAGCGTCAACAATCAGAAGCCTACACTGGTGGACAGACGCAACAAATCTTTCCAAATCGCATCACCTCGGCTCTCCCTCATGGATCACAATTACGTCCGATGCCAGCGGACAGGGCTGGGGAGCCCATTGCGGGGAGACAAGGGTACAGGGAAGGTGGCCTTTCCCTACCAACGGGATTGTGTCAAGTATCCTAGAAATCAGAGCGGCTTTTCAAGCATTGTTAGCCTTGACTTCCATCATCAAGGGTCAAAGAGTGTTACTGCGTCTGGACAACAGAGCAGCAGTGTCTTATCTTCAGAGACAAGGGGGCACACACAGCAGATCCCTTCTCAGGGAAGTGGAGCCAATACTCTTATGGGCAGAGAAGAATCTCCTCGGCCTGAAAGCTGTGTATCTTCCAGGCACTTTGAATATGGAAGCAGATATGCTGTCCAGGAACTTCACGGACAGCAACGAGTGGTCTCTACACCCCCACATCTTCCAGCAGATAGTCAATCTCTGGGACTATCCTCAGGTAGATTTGTTTGCCTCTCCGAGCAACAACAAGTTGACCCGTTTCTTCTCCTGCTTTCCTCACCCATCGGCCGAAGCAGTGGATGCTCTGGTATGCCCATGGGTCTTCAAGACGGCTTATGCCTTTCCACCTCGCCCACTGATTGCGAGTTTTCTCTCAAGACTTCTGAAGGAAGAAGTCCAAGTTTTGGCAATTCTACCCTATTGGCCGAAGAGACCATGGTTCCCTCTAGCCATGTATCTCAGCCTGGAACCGCCGACGAGGATCCCCTCCTTTCCTCACCTGTTATCTCAAGGCAGGATGTTTCACCCGAATCCCCACAAGCTGGACCTTCGGGTTTGGAAGCTGAAAGGCAGAGGTTTGAAAACCTAGGCTGCTCCGCAGAGGTCATCTCTACCCTTCTAGGAGCGAGAAAGCCTTCCACAAACACAGTTTACAATAAAATCTGGAACAAGTTTCAAACCTTTGCTTCTGGAAAAGGATTCAACCCGATCTCTCCTTCTACGACTGACGTCCTCAGTTTTTTACAGACGGGTCTAGATTTGGGTCTTGGTCTGAGCTCCCTAAAGGTTCAGGTAGCAGCAATATCGGCCGCATCCAATAGAAGATGGGCAGAAGACCCCTTAGTAGTGACCTTTCTGAGAGGAGTATTAGAAATCTGCCCTCTGGCCAGGCGCTCCTTTCCAAAATGGGATCTTTCATTTGTTTTGGAGGTCCTCTCAGATTAGCCGTTTGCCCCAGTAGAGCAAATTCCACTTTGGAATCTTACATTAAAAACGGTCTTCCTCTTAGCCATAACATCTGGAAAGATAATTTTGGAACTCCACTCACTAGGAATTGGTGAGGAACACATTTCCTTTTTCCCGGATAGGGTGGAACTCCGTCCAATTCATGGCTTTGTCCCCAAAGTGGCGTCATCAGCTTTCCTAAGAGAACCCTGGGCATTGCCAGTTTTTACTGACATGGATTCCGATACTTGCCACGAATTATACATCGCCAGAGTGCTGAAAGCCTACTTGGCTGCCACCGAATCTTTTAGGATATCGGAAAGACTATTCATCATCCCTCACGGGAAAAATAGAGGGAAAGATGCCACTAGCAGAACTCTAGCCTCCTGGGTAGTGAAGCTAATAAAAAAAAACGTACATATCCAAGAAGTTGGTGCCTGCAACAAAGGTGACAGCTCATTCCACAAGGGCTGTAGCAGCATCTTGGGCAGCTAGGGCCACTAGGGCCAACGTCTCCTTGCAGACGGTATGCAGGGAAGCATCCTGGTCTTCTTGCCATACTTTCATCAGGCATTACAGAATTGATCCAGGATCCCTTTCAACTGTAAACTTTGGAAGGAAGGCACTAAGCTTGGCCATGTCCTCTGTCTGAATAAAATGTATTTTTTTGTGTGTGCATTATCCCACCCGTGTCAGCTATTTATTTATCATTGGTATGCTGCCATGGAGGCACCAGGAAAGCGGGAAATTGTATCATACTTACCGTAATTTCCCTTTCCTGGTGCCAATCCATGGCAGCATACGCTCCCACCCTCGGTATTCTAAATTACAGGAGAATGCTGGGGGAAGGGACCTTCTTGTCTTTTATGCTATGCACTAGTCCTGAGGGAGGAGTCGAGGCGGAGCTCTATCATTGGTATGCTGCCATGGATTGGCACCAGGAAAGGGAAATTGCGGTAAGTATGATACAATTTCCCGCTTTGGGTGTGCCTCCCCATTTTTAAGCACTCAGGGAGATCCTATGCTGTGTTGAAGACTGTGCTGATACCACTCTATCATGAAGCCATTCTGCTGGCCACACAGGGCGGGATTTGTTCTCCAAGGTTTATACATGTGGCAAATTTCCTGATACTTTTGAGTGCAATACTTTGTGATTTTATTAAAGCTTATTTGTTTTTAATGCACTGGGTCTGTCTGCCCTTTGTTCTGTCTGTATCACAAAAAAAAAAAAAAATCATACTTTTATTGGTCTAACTGCAGTTTTTTGATGAATGCTGGTGATTTTCTAGTGGACCAAGAAATCTCCATGTGTGGTACAACCGTACAAGTGCTTCCAAAAGCCTCCTAACAAGGTAACTGACAGCCCAGTTATCACAACTCAAATTGGGAGTATTGTCTATAATAGTCAGGCAGTCAATGGTCATAAATACTGTATTCAGTCCCTGTGTTTGATAGAACGAACATTGCATAACATTCAAAAGTTTTTTTCAGTAATCAGTACTCCTGCAAATTGCCTCTGGGTTAATATGCTTTTCAAACTGAAATGTCTAATCTGACATTTTATCAACTGTAGCTGCCAAACTACACCTGTGCTGATTAAAAGAGCTAACATGATTTATATACAGTTTTTGCCTTGAGGGTATTTTGCAGTGTAAATATTTCATGTTCTTGTCTTTCGAAACTCTCAGCTATACATATTTTTATTAAGAGCAGAGGTACCTTTTCTTCATTTGATTTATATTTACTATAGGAGCATATTAATAGAGCAAGGAGTGTGACATTCACCACCCTTGCAGTGCTTCCACCCCAAGGGTTAAATACTTGTTTGGTCTAGGGCAGTGGTATCCAAACTGCGGACCTTTGCTTGCTTTTATCCGCCTCGTGGGGCAATATTTTATCATCTGACAACAACATTGGGGCAGAATTCCCCCCACTGACACCAACAAAGGGGCACGGTACCCCCCAATGATGGGGCACAGTTTGTCCCAATGACGCCAACAATGGAGCACAATTCCTCTCACTGACACCAAAGAAGGGGCATTGTTTACTCCCACTAATGCTGGGAAATTTTCTACTTCCAATGGCCACAGTCCAGCCCCAGTAAAGTCTAAAGGACAGTAAACTGGCCCTTTGTTTAGAAAGTTTGGAGACCCCTGGTAAAGGGGATTGCAAAACAGGCTTTATCACTTACTTTACACCCCTGCCCCAGCGCGCTCTCTGTCTGAAGCCCCGGTCTATGGGCGGAGCCTTGGCATCATGGCATACAATACAGGGATATTAACCCAGTACTGTATGTTGAGGAGGCTGAAGTGTGTCCAGAGCCAGTTTTTTTTCATTTTCATGAAGTTAGGCAATAAACCACAAGAATCAGGAGGATTCAATTGTAATGAAGGTTTGGTGAATGTTACATACATACTGTATACCCTATGTGAATACTTTGTAAAGTATGTATTAGAAGCAAACTACTTTTTCATTGTTGAACCCTTTCTTCCTAATGTGGTACTACCTCCCAGACCAATATCCTCCCTAGTATACTCTTGAGAGTGATGGTACGTTGTCTAGTTGAGTGTCATATTGTGTAGTTACTGATTGGTGGTTTTATCAAAAAGTGACTACAACTGTCTGTTTTATGCACATTCAAGTGGTCTTGCATTCCGCACTGGCTTCAGGGAAAAAAGGTTGACTTAACATACACTATATTACGAAAAGTATTGGGATGCCTGCTTTTATACACACGCACACACACACTTTAATGGCATCCCAGTTTTAGTCCGTAGGATTTAATACTGAGTTGGCCCACCCTTTGCAGCTTTAACAGGTTCAACCCTTCTGGGAAGGCTGTCCAAAAGATTTAGAAGTGTGTCTACGGCAAAGTTTAACCATTCTTCCAGAAGCACATTTGTGAGGTCAGGCACTGATGTTGGAGAGAAGGCCTAGCTCGCAGTCTCTGCTCTAATTTATCCCAAAGGTGTTCTATTGAGGTCAGGACTCTGTGCAGGCCAGTCAGGTTCCTCCACCCCAAACTCGCTCATCCATGTCTTTATGGGCTTTGCTTTGTGCACTGATGCGTAGTCAATTTGGATTAGGAAGGGACCATCCCCAAACTGTTCCCACAAAGTTGGGAGCATAAAATTGTCCGAAATGTCTTGGTATGCTGATGCCTTAACAGTTCCCTTCATTGGAACTAAGGAGCCAAGCCCAACCCCTGAAAAACAACCCCACACAATAATCCCCCAAGTTTTGGACCAGTGCACAAAGCAAGGTCCATAAAGACATGGATGAGTGAGTTTGAGGTGGAGGAACTTGACTTTCCTGCACAGAGACCTGACCTCAACCAGATAGAACACCTTTGGGATGAATTAGAGTGCAGACTGAGAGCCAGGCTCTCTCCAACATCAGTGCTTGACCTCACAAATGCTCTTCTGGAAGAATGGTCAAACATTCCCATAGACACACTCCTAATCCTTGTGGACAGCCTTCCCAGAAGAGTTGAAGCTGTTATAGCTGCAAAGTGTGGGCCAACTCAATATTGAACCCTATGGACTAAGACTGGGATGCCATTAAAATTCATGTGCGTGAAAAGACAGGCGTCCCAATACTTTGGATAATATAGTGTATGTTAAGACAAAAAGAAAAAAAACATTTGGTACATCTGTACAATACACACTAATTTCCTATGTTTTATCCCTTTAACCACTTTGCCACTGAGTACCGTAGTACTACTGCGGCAAAGTGGCTCGTTATCGTCTGACGACGTAGACCTACGTCGTCAGACACTCCCCCTTGTGGGCGGCGCTGTGCGCCGCCGGAGGCTCGCTCCCGCTGTATTCAGTCACTGCGGGAGTCGGGCCAGGGGAGGAGCAGCGGCGATCGCCGCTGCTCTGCCCCGATGTGTGCCCCCGATGTGTAAACACAAGCGGGCGGATCTCCCAAGTGACAGGGAGTGACGGATCGGAGTGTTCAGCATAGCTGAACACTCCGATCTGTCCCTGGCTCACACAGTCACCTCCCCCCCCCCCACACGTCAGTAAGCACCAGGCATACATTAACCCCTCCCTCTGCAATAAAATTAACCCCTTCCCTGCCAGTGTCATTTTTACAGTAACAATGCATATATATAGCACTGATTACTGCAGTAATGTCACTGGTACCCCCAAAAGTGTCAAAAATGTCAGTCAAGGGTCCGATCTGTCCGCCGCAATGTCGCAGTCTCGCAAAAAAAAAAAAATCGCAGATCGCCGCCATTACGCGTTAAAAAAAAAAACACCAAACATGACAGAAATCTTTCCCTTTGTTAGTAAACGCAATAACTTTTGCGCAAACCAATCAAAATACGCTTATTGTGAATTTTTTTACCAAACATAGGTAGCAGAAAACAAATTGGCCAAAAATTTAAAAAAATTTTGATTTTTACATTTTTTGGGGGGGAATTTCATATAAAAAAATGTGAAAAATATTGTTGTTTTTTCAAAATTTACGCTCTTTTTTTGTTTATAGCGCAAAAAGTAAAAATCGCACAGGTGATCAAATACCACCAAAAGAAAGCTCTGTTTGTGGGAAAAAAAGGACGTATGAGTATGGCGTCGCACGACCGCGCAATTGTCAGTTAAAGTCGCACAGTGCTGAATCGCAAAAAGTGGCCCAGACGTAAGACAGCAAAATGCTCTAGTGGTAAAGTGGTTAAACATGCTGCAAATACAGAAAACTTACTGTCGATATGCCAAAAATATATGCTCCTACCTTCCTCTTTGCCATGACAACACAGTGAGCTAGATTTACTAAAACTGGAGCCCTCAGAGTCTGGTGCAGCTGTGCTTGGTAGCCAATCAGCTTCTAACTCCAGCTTGTTCAATTAGGCCCCTTTCACACAGGCGGACCGTTCAGATCCGCCTGTCAGTTTTTTTGGCGGATCTGAACGGTCACCTCATGCATCTCTATGGGGCATCGGATGTCAGCGGAGACATGTCCGCTGACATCTGATCCGTCAAATCTGGACGGATGGAAACCCTATTTTCCATCCGTCCAGCGGATGCGATGAGAACGGACAGACGGTCGGTTCCCATCCAATTCCCCTATAGAGATGCATGGGGACCTGAGAGCTGTGTCTCCGCACATAGCCCGGAGACACAGCTGTCATCCTCCTACTCAGCGGGGGATCAGGGGATCGATCCCCCGCTGAGAAAAACGGAGTCCGTCTGACGGACTCTTTGTGTGAAAGGGCCCTAAAGTGTTAACAATAAAAACCTGAAAGCTGATTGGTTTCTATACAGAATTGCACCAGATTGTGTACACTGCAGTTTTAATAATTTTCCCCCAGTGAAATTTTGGCTCTGAATCTATGTGCCATCCCCACCTACTACATTTATGATGGATTACAGAGAACACAGACCTCTCCTTATCCCCCCTATCCTCCTTCATCACCATAACCCCTCCTTGTGCACAGGAAGAGAGCGGAAACAAGTTATCAGCTCATAAGATTTCGGACAGAATCAACAGATATTTTTTTACACCTACTAAACAGGTATTCAAAAATATCAATGATATATTTAGCAGACCAAAAGACAGCAATTAGGAAACATTAGTTATTAGAGTTTACACTTTAAAGACACTAGTTTTGCAAAGTTGCAAGTTTATACTAATTAAGCAATACTGCCATCTTGTGTCCAATATTTAAACATCTGTAGAAACCGATTACAATGCCATCTTTTGTTCAGTATCACAATAGAGCTAGATTAAGTTGTCATCAGAGAGAAGAGCAGGGTTTCCATAACCATAGCTGCCAACTGTCTAAATTCTGTGCAGATAGTCCTGTAACATGGCAAAAAATAGCACAGCTTTTACCAGATCTGCATTTTCAAGTTATTTGTATCTACCAGGTGCAAGACCTAATGCTATTCAACCCAAAATTAAACTGCAATTTATTGTTTCAAAACTATTTTTATTATCGAATATTTATATAGCACCAAAAGTTTGTGCAATTCTTTACAATAAAGGGAGATAATAAGGTCACAATACAATTAAAGCTAAGAGTATTTATCAGAAGTGCCCTGCTTGTAAGAGTTTACAAACTAGTAGGGAGAGTCAAGTGATACAGCAGATAATAACTGTGTGGGGATGAGTTGATAGAGCAAGTACAAGTTCAGTTGAAGAGGAGACAGCCCAAACAGACCACACCGCAAGCCTGGAAGGCCCCGCACGTTGCCTTCCAAGAGGTGAAGTCATGCATGACCATTTTGATGCTCCATGAGCAGATATCCAGTATTGTGAATGACTCACACTCTAAAATTTCTCAAGGTCTGGGAACCATGGATCTCCTATGAGTTTCCCTTACTCCAATCAGCTTGTTCGGGCCTTGTCTGCTTCCAGCAAAACTTCCGAGTTTAGATGATCTCCTTCTCTTTCCTTTTTTCTAGACTTTAATCTTCCCTTAATCCCCTCTACAATCTTTTCTGTATCCTCTTTCTTCTTGTTTATACAGTTGCCATCCTCTGGGGTTGGTTGCAGGAGATTGGCCACCCCTGGGTGACTGAGTAGGCTGTGGAATATGGCCCTTATTTTTTGCATTTATTACCTTTATTATTATTATTTACCTTTATTACCTTTTTTGCATTTATTACCCCTTGCTTTAGGGATAAAGTTGTTTAACTTTGGTTACCGTAATCGTAACCCTTGCAGGTTATTCTGTAATACCTGATAATTCTTTAGCGCCTGTGTGGGCAATTTATATGCTTGCTTTTGATTTCCTACGCTGCTTTATAAAACCAATAAATAAACTTAAACAGAAAAGGAGACAACCAAACAAACGGACATAGATATTTCTAAAGGATGGGAGGGGCTCTGAAGAAGTCTGAAGAAGAGCATGGGAGGAGATAAGAAAGCAGGAGGTTCTGGGAAGATTATAGAGGATGGTTTGGGTGATATTTTTAGTCAATGTTGGTGATATCATTTGGGGCAGAGTTGTGCATAGCTTTGTATGTAGTTACAATTTTGAATTTTCTTTCTTTGGCTACATGGAAACCAGTGGAGGTCTTTAAAGAGGGATGGCGGAGGCTAAGCAGTTGGTAACATGGATGAGCCTGCCAAAAGCATTCATAAAAGAAGTCCGAGGTGATGCTCTGTCTAGACTCTAGAAGTAGGTCAATGAAGGTGAGTTGCAATAATCAAGACAAAAATAATGAGGGAATAAATTAATAGCATGGTGGTGTCACGGGTTGAGAAAGGTTGTATTTTGGAAATGTTATGGAGGTGAAGGCGGCAAGATTTAGACAGTGCCTGGGCGGGTGAAAGCAGAAAGAATCCAAGGTTACATTTTGGTACCCTGGTATGGGGGGGGGGGGGGGGGAATGATAGTTTGTTATTGAACTTGATGGAAAAGTCAGGGAAGGGAACACGGTGGGAGGAAATATATTGAGCTTAGTTTTAGGAAGATTTAGCTTTAGCCACAAAGTGGTAGGACATCCATAATGCTGTCAGTAAGTTAGTGATGCACAAACAACTGAGGGCGGTGAGAAGTAGAGGTATAGATGTGGGTGTCATGAGCATAGAGATAGTATTGGAAGCCGTGGTAGGGTATTATGTAGATAAAAAGTAGAAGGGGTCTGAGAACAGAGCCTTGAGGAACCCCTACAGAAAAGAGAGTAAGATGGGGTAGTAGGTGACATTAAAGGAGCACTTGAATATAGTAGGAGAGAACCAGGAAGGAGCGCTTTTGGAGAGCAAAGTTTTTTTGAGGGGGGGGGGGGGGCGTCAACTGTATAAAATACAACAATAAGGTCTAATAGTAAGAGCAGAGAGTTGTAGCCAGTAGTTTCAGCAGTTTAGAATAAATAGAAGCAAATAATTGGGTCTTAAGTTGTTCAGACTAATGGAGTCCAGCAAAGGATTTTTTTAACTAGTTCAAATACTTTGGATGTGCATGGCCAAAAAAGCACCATCATAGTGGACAGGACGTGTGAAGCACGTTCAGTCCTTTTGCTGGGACCCCCCACTTCCCAGCAATTCCCAGTTCTGATTAATCCAATGCCAGAAATGCTGTGCACACAAAGCAGTCTGGGCAGATGTTGCGGTCTTCATCAACAACACTGTTCAGATGGGAAATTAGAGGGATACAAAATAACATTGTTATAGTTGTACAAGCCCAATTCAAAAAAAGTTGGGACGCTCTGTGAAATCTACATAAAAACAGAATGCAATGATTGGTAAATCTCATAAACCTGTAGTTTATTCACAATAGAAAACATATCAAATGTTTAAACTAAGAAAATGTATCATTCTAAGAAACAAAATAAGGTCATTTTGAAACTGATGGCAGGAACATGTCTCAAACATTTTGGAACAGGGCAACACAAAGCTGGCAACGTAAGTGGTACTAACAGGAATAAGCTGGAAGAATATTTTGCAACTAATTGGCAACAAGTCAGAACATGATTGGGTATAAAAAATCTTAGAGTCAGAGTGTTTCTGAAGTAAAGATGGGCAGAGGTTCACCAATCTATGGAAATTTCAGAAAAATGTTCCTTAACTTAAAATTGCAAAGACTTTAAATATACCATCATCTACAGTACATAATATAAATCAAAAGATTCCAAGAATCTCTGTGCACAAGGGGCAAGGCCGAAACCCAATATTGCTTTACCATTGCACAGAGTAGGTAAGTACAAATCTCTTTTTTTTTTTTTTCCCCAAAAAAAAAAAAAAATGCCTTTATAAATGCTTCAACCTCTTGCCGACCGCCCACCGTAGTATTACTGCGGCAGGGTGGCTCGGCTGCGCAAAATCACGTAGTACTACATGATTTCGTGCACAAGGTTTCGGCGGGCGCACCGCCGGAGCCACGCCCCCACTGTGTTTAGACACCTTAGCCACCTTTCTCCCATGATAGTCAGATAAACTGACAGAAGACCCGCCTGCTTATGTAAAAAAAGCAGGCGAGTCTTCTGCGAGACAAGCAGGGAGAGAAGATCAGGAGTTTCAGCTAAGCTTAAACCCCCTGATCTCTCTGTGCCTGTCACAGAGCCATTCCCATACACAGTGAGTGAGCACATTTAGGTACAAATTAACCCCTTTGATCACCCCCAGTGTTAACCCCTTCACTGCCAGTGCCATTTATACAGTAGCAGTGCATAATATTTAGAAAGGATTACTGTATTGTCACTGGTCCCCCAAGTGTCAAAAATGTCAGTTAGGGGCCTGATCTGTCCACTGCAATGATCGCCGCCAATACTAATAAAAACAAGAAAAAATTAATAAAAATTCCTAAAATCTATCCCGTAGTATGTAAATGCTATAACTTTTGTGCAAACCAATTAAAATACTCTTTTTGGGATTTTTTTTTTACCAAAACATATGTAGCAGAATACAAATTGGCCTAAACTGAAAAGAATTTGATTTTTATTTTTTTTTATTGGGAATGTTTTATAGCAGAAAGTAAAAAATATGGAGTTTTTTTAAAATTGTGGCTCTTTTTTTGTTTATAGCGCAAAATCTAAAAACCGCAGAGGTGATCAAATACCACCAAAAGAAAGCTCTATGTATGGGAAAAAAAAGGACATCAATCGTATTTCGGTACAGCGTCGCACGACCGCGCAATTGTTCCTTAAAGTAACGCAGTGCCCAATCGCAAAAAATGGCCTGGTCATTAAGGGGGGTAAAACCTTCCGGAGCTGAAGTGGTTAATTTGTTAGTCAAGTCAATCTACACCCTAGGATAGTAAGTGTGTTACTGGCCAGATCAGCAGGTAAAAAGAAAGGGAAAAGCCTTAAAAAATGTAAACGAATTAAGTCACCATATTCTATCATTCCGAAATAAAATCGAGTGTCATCGCTGCACATGGATCGCAAACTGTGTGAGCTGGGGTTTGGCTTAAATTTGTGAGTGGTTCTAAGTCTGCTAATACATTTAACACTACAATCTGGCCCACCTCCCAGACTGAACATGAGAGTGCCCAGAGGTGGACAAGAATGCCTTTTCTTTTGGGTTAAGTCTAAATTTCAAATGGCTGTGAAAAATTTTGCTTAATTGTGAACCTGAAGCCATTGATGCTTAAAGGAAGGGATACTGGTAGCATTTATTACTAGGTAACATTCATCCTTATAATTGACATATGTCCAGACCAGGAGGAGAATTTAGGGTTTTTCTATCTGCGCAAATCAGACACTGAGTGTATGGGTCTGAAAATTACAGTATGTTTTTAAAGATCAGAATAGTGAGTGGTCAGATTAATACCTAGATACTTTAAAGGGTAACTCCACGTTCGTGGGGAAAGAAAATAGCAAATAAAGAAAAAAAATAATACAATTGCGACACAAGTCATGTTGTATATGTAATTTTCTGAAAATGCAATACATTATGGTTACCTCGAGTTGTTCTGTACACAGAATGTGTACTGACCACACCCCAGAGACATAATTTCCTGCTTGTGTGATTGGCTCACGATGTTTCCTAGAAGTCTGCCTAAGATACAAGTCAGAATTCTTGCATCCCCTGCAACAAAAATGTTATTTTTGGTGAGATACTCCCAATAGGAACATGTCTAAAGGGATGCTGGCCCAGCAGATTTCCTCAGTGTCCTGCAGCTGCACAGCTAATAGATCATTTTGAAACCACTCCTATTAGAATGTGTCAGATTTGGCTTTCTGTTTTTCCACTTTTTTGTGTCATACCAATACAAACAAAAGAAATAAACAAGAGAAACCTAAACATTTGTAATTGCAACAATTTCCCTGGGCGAAGTGGTGCATTATCTGACAGAAAAGATGCAGGGGGTGCCAATATTTTTGGCCATGACTGTACAGACACACACACACACACCCGGTAAAAGAATATGGTGTTGGACTGCCTTTGGCATCCAAGATGGCCTGAATTCTCCTGGGAATTGACAAATAGAAGTCTTGGATGGTGGATTATAGAATTGGATACCACTCTTTATGCAAAAATCGTTCCAGTTCTCGCAGAGATGCCGGAGGCGGAAAACAAACTCAAGCCTTGTTCTCCAAAATTGACCATAATGGCTCTATGACCCTGAGGTCCGGCGACTGTGGCACCCCCAGAAAGATGCGAGACTTTGTCTCCATGCTCGTCAAACCACGATAGCTGTGTGAATCGGAGCATTACCATCTTGGTAAATGGCGTTGTCTTCGGGAAACATTTTTGCACCATGAGGGGCAAATGGTTGGCCAAAATTTGTTCATGGTTGCTGGCACTGACTCCACCTTCCAAGGTGATGATAGGGCCGGCAGAATACCAAGATAGAGCGGTCTAAACCATGATTGCGCCACTACCATACTTTACCATTGGCACAAGACAGTCCTGGTCGTAAGCTTGGGATGGTGTTTGCCACACGTTAATATGTCTGGTGGTTTTGAAGTTCAAATCATTGTATCATTTGACAGTTTTTCATTGATTGATATTCCATGATAGTCCACGATTTATAGGTGTTGCACCACTCTCGCCTCTTCGGAGTATTAATATCAGTCACCAGCAGTTTGGCAATTGAAGCTCACCCAGGAATGTTTTGCTTATGGAGTTCAAAAGAATGTGGGGGGTAGCCTATTTTAAGGCCCCCCTTTCCCTCATTGGATGCTGGCAGTAGGAGTTTCAAGCTCTCCACTGACTGATTTCATTAGGGGATTTTGTGATAGTTCAAAAAAGGTCAGCTTATTGGGAAAGGTCTGGGGGGTCCTCTAGGATAAGTCATTTAAGGTCACCTGACACCCCAGAAATTCCCAGGACCCCTATTTAAGCAGGAGGCTGAGGGGAGCCTTTGCCAGTCAGCAGAGCGATATTTGAAGAGCGCCCCACTGATTTTGGGTGGTTTTGTCTACAGTTTAAAAGTATTTATTGGATTAAAGAGTTATGGTGAATGGTTTAGATTTGTGAAAACCAGTAAACAAGGCCACAGCCATTATTAATCCAGTTTAATGTGTCTAGTGTTCTTTGTATGTCTGGAATTTATGCCACCTACCGTCCCATGTTACATCACTTCTGCTTTCAATGAGAAACATGTCGTCTCTTTTACACCTGCAAATTATGTAGTGTTTCCATTTTTTTATCCAACCCCTGCACATATATATATATATATATATATATATATATATATATATATATATATATATATACATACATACATACATACATACATACATACATACATACATACATACACACACTAGAAGGGTGTAACTAAATCAATTGCATGCTCACAGACTAGTGCCTGCTGTACCCACATGGTCATACTTCTGGAATCAATGTAATGCCAATAAAATTGGAGGAGAGGAGGCAGTGAAGATCCTGGGATAAAGGCAGTAGATTGACAGAAAGAAAGCATGAGCAATGCAGGAACAGGGTAGGAGAGAATGCAGCAGGACTCATAGTCACTGGCACACATTTATGTACATATGTTCTCTTAACACTTTTGCCTTGGACAAAAAACTAAATAAAAATTTAGTTTAGTAATAGAAGTGTTTTAACGGGTTTGGATTTTTCACTGCTCTGCCTCCCAATATTCATCGGAAAAGGATTGCTGAGCCCAGGTATCATCTGGCCATCTAAATCTTTCTTACCATGGGTTTTCAAATAAAAATATTCACTCATCTCACCTACACATATCCGAGTTTCCATGTTTATGTGGCTGGAGGAGGGAAAAGGTAGCCTTGGCCGAGATCTCTGTTCCTGGTTTACCAAAAGAACATTGTCCAAAGCAACATACTGCCTCTGCCAGCTTCTTTCCATACTGCTTTCTGGTGACATGTCTTCCACAGGTAAGCAATACACATGCACCCCAAAAAACCAGGCCACCTTTTTCAATTGCACTATGGTCTGGTTCTGATGCTCACTCGCTCAATGTAGGTGGTTTTAGCTGGGGGCACAGGTCAGCATGGGCACCCTGCCTGGTTTGCAGTCCCATACACAACACACTGATACCCATTTTTTTTCTGCTTTCAAAAAATTAACTTCATGAGCAACATGTTTACTTGCTGCTAATATAGCACACTGACTTTCAGATGCCATTGATAACAAATGTTATCCACTTTACCCATTAGTGATCTTGATGTTATGGCTGATGTGTATATATTGCATACTCAATAACTAATCAAAAGAATTCCCACACATTCTGCATTTTTGTAGATGAAATTGTAACACTGATACAATCAAATGATCAGATAGAGGATCCCCAGATTGTAAGCTCCTTTGAGCAGGACCCTAACTCATACAAGTCTTTATTGTTTCCTTACTGTAATTTTATTGTGTCTGGTCTATAGTATTTTGTCCCATATATAATTCCATATGTACAGTACAATCAAAAACCATGGAACTTTAAAATAAAGACAACAAATAAAATGTTTAGGGAATTCAAAATTTAGACATATTTAATTATTTTCCTTAACATCAGTTGGACACGGATATCTGTTTGAGACCACAAAACATGATATGGTTACTGGATAAGGTTTTAATCTTGTCATGCCTCCTGCCAGTTTAACATAATTCTCACCATCCTTTCAGTTATCAATTCAATATACAGTGAATACATAATGTCTGTTACTTTCCTTTCTATCTGTAATAATAAGCAACTCATGTGGTTTCTCAAGATACAGACAATATGACATTAGTTATTATTCCTTAAAGGTATAAATCAGCTTTATTCATTATTCTTGCAGACAAAAAGAAGGTAGGAGGTATAATAGTTGAGATAATTCCCTAGTGAACTTAAAACGATGACAAATTCTCCAGTTCACTAAACATTTTTTTAGAGCGCTGATGATGTTCTCTTGGGCAATGCAACTTAAAATACTATTTAAAACCACTTGACCTCTGAAAGGTTTACCCCCCTTCCTGACCATGGCATTTTTTTTGCGATATTAGTTTAACTGACAATTGAGGGGTTATGCGACACTGTACCCAAATAAAAAATGAATGTCCTTTTTTTCCCCCCCACAAATAGAGCTTTCTTTTGGTGGCTTTTGATCACCTGTACTTTTTTTTTTTTTTTTTTGCACTGGAATCTATAAACAACCGTAAATTTAAAAAAAACAAAAACATGATTTTTTTTTACTTTCTGCTCTAAAACACATCCAACAAAAAAAAGGAAACAAAAAAAAATCAAATTTCTTCATCAATTTAGGCCAATATGTATCCTGCTACATATTTTTTTTTTTTTTATTTACTAGTAATGGTGGCAATCAGCAACTTATAGCGTGACTGAGATTTTGCAGCAGACAAATCGGACACTTGACACT